>NC_047116.1:95420225-96020225 GCF_902500255.1 Thalassophryne amazonica | reverse complement strand
AACAGTTTTTTTGTTCTGAATGTGGTCAAAGATTTGGACAAAAGGGCAACCTGAATGCACACATGATAATTCATACAGGACAAAAACCATTTGGCTGCTCTGAGTGTGGGAAAGGGTTTGGACTCAACAGCAGTCTGACGAAACACATGATAATTCATACAGAACAAAAACAATTTGGATGTTCTGAGTGTGGCCAAAGATTTAGACAAAAGGGCCATCTGAATTCACACATGATAATTCATTCAGGAGAAAAGCCATTTGGGTGTTCTGAGTGTGGTCAAAGATTTGGACATAAGAACAGTCTGAGCAGACACATTATAATTCACACAGAGGCAAAAAAGGCAGCTCTCAGTGTGGTCAAAGATTTGGGTAAAAAGGCAGTGTGAAGCAATTTTTTAGGCAGCCGTCCAGTCATAATTTGGATGGTCAGTTTTCGAAAAAGACGTCCAAAAATATAGTGGCCGGCTTGCTCAAAGCCGTCAAAAGTTAGGACTGGGTCCGATTGCTGGAGCTGTGTGTGTGTGTGTGTGTGTGTGTGTGTGTGTGTAGTCAGCTGGCTGCGAGGAGGGAGGGGCATGAGCTGCTTCAGTCAGTGCAGAGAGACATTGCGCGCAGAGCAGAAGGAGAAGCAACACGTTTAAGAAAACAAACAAAACTTTGGCGCTACCTTTATTTCTCCCTGGACTGTTCTGATGGTATGCCCTGTTCACATCGTGTGCACGTGTCGGTGACAGTTATACTGAATTCATGAGATGATATAAATGGTCAAAATTCCTTAAAAAAAAGAATATATACATGAATATTATAAAAATCCCACACACGTGTTAAAAACCTGATGTGGAGAAACTCTGCAGTGATGTTCCGAAGCAGAAATCACATAAATCAGGTGAGAACTCTGAACTTTAATAGGCTGTTTTCCAAATATATTTATTTTAGATCTTGATCTTAATCATAGCTTAATGTAGTTGTATTAGTGTCCTCAGTTCCTAAATGCTTATTGAGTGTTAGAAGGAAAGGTGATGTAACACAGTGGTAAACATACCACTGTCCCAGCTTTTTTGAAACGTGTTACAGGCATCCGTTTCAAAATGAGCAAATATTTGCACAAAAATAATAAAGTTTATCAGTTTGAACATTAAATATCTTGTCTTTGTGGTGTATTCAATTGAATATAGGTTGAAGAGGATTTGCAAATCGTATTGTTTTTATTTACATTTTACACAACGTCTCAACTTCATTGGAATTGGGGTTGTATATAGAAAAACATAAGCTGTGTTATCTTTACTCATTCATTACTCAAGGTGAAATATGTTTTTTTAGTTTGAGAAGAATTTTATTTGTGGAAGACGGGACAATGGCTCTTTTGATAGTAATGGTTACAGACCCCTGACCCAGACTGACTCCAATTTTTTTTCCACTCAATCTTTAAATGTACTCAGGGGTACTCCAGGCACTATTTTTTTTCAAAATTTTCACGGCGGATATTGTGACCTGAAGAATTTATAAAAAAGTGTCATCACAGATGAGAGGTCGACAGTGTTGCCAGATACGAAATATGCAACTATCGTTTCCAAATTTCCAAAGAATTTTATGTCACATTTTTAAACAGTAATTCACAATCTCCCTATAGTAATGGGGAAACTATAGCACAAAAAGAACACACATGCACTACCAGACTAGAAAGAGTCAAATTCAACCTCGAGGTCGCTGTCGTCATCCGATGCCACTTGTGCAGATTTTGTTGAACACAGAAAAAATGTTGACACCTCCATAAGGAACGTGAACTTTTTATTTTTCTTGTATATCTCTTTGCTCTTGTGTTTTGTTCGTTTGTTATTGCATTTGTTGAAATAAAGTTTCAAAAAAAAAACATGTTGGTTGGGGAATCTTCCTGTCACTGCAGAGATTGGATGGGAACTCATTACTTTGTATGGAGAGGGGGCGGGCTTTCAAATGACGTCCCAGGCCTGCCAAAGCCAGCAGCAGCCCTGTGTGTGTTGTGTCTTTGATGCCACCTGAGTGCAACACCTGCAAAATGATTCTTGGGTGTCAGAGAGAGATACGTGTTTGGGCAACCAACTGAAATTATCGTACATTTTGGATTTTTTTCCCATTATTGATCGTACAGAGGGCAAAACTATCGTACAAATACAATAATTATCGTACATCTGGCAACACTGGCGGTCGACCACGCACATTCAGAGCCAGAAAAGTCTCCAAACATACAGTCAGAACAGGACTGATGAAGGATGACTTTTTCCCCTGGCAGTGATCTCCACTGAGACAGAAACTAAAACTGAAGGAAGATAAGGAAAACTTCTACAAACAAGTCATTGATGCTTTTGTTCAGAAGGAGCGGCACATGTATTTATAAGTAATGGTAAGACCAAAATAAAAGTTTTTTTGTTTGTTTGGTTTTGTTTGTTTTTTATTATTAAATGTGCTTTTTTTTGTATGCTACAGTTTGGGTGTAACGGGGGAGCAGTAAGTATGAATATTGTAATTTTTGGAAAGATGAAATATGATGAATGAAGTGTGCCGATTTAAGATGATATTGTAAAGGAGAGCTGGAACAACCAAACAAGGTAGCCACTCATTAGCAGTTAATTTATTTAACAAATAATTTAAGCATTTAAAAAGAAAAAACAAGTTAAAAATGAGTGGTCTCTAAACTAAAAATAATTATGCGGATTGAGTGAGTCCATATTTTATTCCCTCTGCTTGGTCTAAAAAGTAACTGTTACTGACTGCCACAATTTTTTTTCCTGATTTCTTATAGTGTTTCTTAAAGCCAGAAAGTTGCCATTTGAAATGACTTTAGTTTTGTGTCATGTCTGTGATCTGCTTTTTTTCTACAAAATTAAACAACTGAATGAACATCCTCTGAGGCCGGAGATTCCATCATTTTTGGCAGGGGTTGTACTTCAAACGCCAAAGGCTATCTGTTACACTGTTCCAAGCACCGTTACAAATACTCTCAGGCGGGGCAGGGTTCCTCCCCTTCCGCTACATGGGATCAACTTCACCGTACCCGGCTCACCTCTCGGCTCCTCTCCCAGCACACCTGGCAAACACACACAGGGGCCAGTGAACGCACAGTGAAACATCCCTGGAGCCAAAGACTCTTACTTCACGAGCACCACTACAAACACATAAACTGTACTCACGTGGCATCAGGGTTCCCCCTGCCACTCTGTGAGTGTAATCCACGTTATGGTGCTCCTTCCAGACGGTAATCCAGTTGGCCCTGTGTCCCGATTTCTCCAGCAGCTTCTCCTCCCGTCCTCTGCTGTCTGCGCCACGCAGGTTAGGATACCGTCACCTCTGCCCTGCTCCTCATCCATGTTCCTACTCCTCTGCCCTGCTCCCTGCTTTTTGCCAAACTCCACTGTCTTTTATTGGCCACATTACGCGCCATGCCTCAGGTGCGTTGATTGTAGGTAAACAAATTAAACAAGAGTCAGGTGCTTCTGGGGTTGCCATGACAATAACTGAGGATGCAGAACTCAGAAGCACAGCAAATGAAGCAAAAAGCATGCAGACACAACAGCAAACAAAAATAAAGCCTTCACACACAAGCAAGAAATGTCACACCAAAAGAAAAAGTTCTCCCGTTCATTTTCTGTTGATGACTAGATTAGACCAGACCAGAGCACAGCGCATTGGTTCTTAATGAAAGGAGAGCAGGTTAAGACTCACACCCGAAACAGCTGTTAACGTCTGCGTTCTGGCTGCAGTATTCTCTGATCGTTGATTCGCTGAAAACCTAGCAGCTGATACGTCAGCTGCGTGACGAGTTCAGAGAAAATTGGAGCATTCGTGGTTTTAGAGTGTCCCAGAATCCTTTGCGCACTGGGGAGGGAGGCCACCCTGCTCAGAGTGCCGCTGTCATTGAACCGACATCTCTGCTATTTTGGTATTGTGGGATAGCTCGCCCACATATGGAATTTGCCGGACTACTTTGGCAAACCTGCTCAGCGTACCGCTCTCGTTGGAGCGACAACAAAAAGAACGTGAGCAAACACCAGTTTACCGTGAGGAGTTCTGTGCGGGAGGACGGGAAATTTTAATCCCCGGGGTGGACACACAGTGACTTTCATGACCCCGAAATAAGTCCTGGGGTCTTGGAAATTTCTGTCGATAATTTTCGGATGCCCCGTGGGGTATGTAAAATTTACGTTGATGTAAGGGCAGAGAGAGGTTACATTGATGTAATGGACCTGCTTGCCTTGCTTAGCCGTGTACCGCAACCGTGAGGCGGAAGTTCACCCTCCGTATAAAGCATCGCGAGGTTCGAGGGGGGCCAGTAAACCCCTGCGAGCGAGGAATTGCTGAATGCTTTCACCCCTCTGTTTCATATCAGCCCACTCGTGCTCCCAGATTACAGTGACGCTGACACCTGGCATAATACGCAGAGCCGCTATTTTTTTCCTGACACCGAGCATGCAGCTCTTCAAATGAGGTGTTTGTCAGAGGATTTATCTCATGCTGTGTAAAACATGGACAGCCAAGGTAAAAACATCTGAGAAACTCCCAGACTTTTATGTGTCTGTGATAGATTAATTTTATTAAGAAACCGATAATGTCATAAAGCAGCAAAACAGTCATTAAAAGTAGTTTTAGAATACACAATTAAGAGCAGTCAGTTAACACAGTAAAATTGGGAGTTAATCTATGGACAAATGCCTGAAATGTAAGACTCTCTCATCATTAATGATTTTAAAATTCATTTTGAGTTACATTAATACTCTGAGAGCTGTTAAAATATTAAGTCCTAGGAAAGAACTAACAATGGGTTAAAACAAGGTTAAAACGGCCATAAATATACATGTCAGGTTATTTTATCTGGGATCCACTTGTTGAGCCTTCAGAGTAATTGATGGTGATTGATTAGTTATTCCTGCAGGGACTAGGAGGGGGAGCTCACGGTCACGATGCTTCATTCTCAATGAAGCTGCCAGAGAGGAAACATCGTGTCTGAGCGTCTTTATTGATATTCCTCCTCTTCAGGTATGTAAAAAGTGTTTATGATCTCTGGGATATTCTGTATGTGTTTTATGAAGATCTTGAGTATGTTTTAGGGTTTTCTTATGTGTTAATCCTTAACTGGTGTACTATTGAGGTAGTTAGCTTAACTTCATCTACCTCGTGGACACACGGAGCAGCACCTCGTTAAACACGTGACGCTGGACTGTGTTTGTTTTATGGAATGCTGCTGCTACTGTTGTGTTTTTATAGTTATCACAGTATTTGTGGATTTATTTCATCAAGTAACTGTTTAAAGAACTTAACAAAGACAAATGTTAAAATATACTGTATTAATTTAGGACACATTTCATTTTGAATAATTTGATGTTCATTATTGTAAAGGACAATTTCATAGTTTTTGCCTGTGGTATTTCAGTTAACCTGTTGAGCAGAAAGTAGAAAACTTAAATTGCTTCACTGTTAAAGAGAAAAACATATTTACCTGTTAAAGGACAGAATGAATGTGGAACTTTTGTATATTTGTAAATAACTTTTGAAACAAATATTGATTCTCAATGAAGCTGCCAGAGAGGAAACATCGTGTCTGAGCGTCTTTATTGATATTCCCCCTCTTCAGGGTGTAACACGTCCATTGATCTTAGCATAGCCATCCACATAATATCCCCCCTGTTTTTTTCTCACCTCTGTTTAGAGCATGATTAATCGCTATGTTTTGTGTCTCAGCAACCCATTCTAACCACTGCACCACTACATGTGAATAATTTTTTATGCCTCATTCTATAATTGTCACCGGATGGGATCGTCAGCATTTTTGGGGCGAGGAACTTGGTTTTGAAGACTTTCATGCAGACCGAGGCAATTGTAACGTGTGTGAAAGGATCCACACGTGTTTCAGAGATGAATTCTGACATAAACTTGGAGCACGCTGTAGCCAGGATCTTTGTATCCTTGTCGCATTACATTATGGCCTCGGCTTTAAAAATCAAAAAACAGCGTTTTTTGTTGTTTTTTTTGTTTTTGGGGGGGTTTTTTTGTCTCGTACCACACATTAAATTCCCGTCTTCCCCCCTCTGACATATTGGCTAACCTGTAAGCGGCAAAGTCGGGGTATGGACCAGCATAGTTCACATTTTTTTCTGAACTGAACAGGTGTGGAAAGGAACCTTTGCGGAGGAATCCATCTTTCATCTGAATTCACATGGCTTTCAGCATTTGTGCCAAACGCATTGTGAGAAATAAGGAATCTATATATTTCTGTTTAAACACTCCGTTTGTCAGGAGTAATAGTTTACTCCTGGTCATAATCAGCAGCGGTTATACAACCCCAATTCCAATGAAGTTGGGACGTATGAAATGTAAATAAAACATAATACAATGATTTGCAAATCCTCTTCAACCTATATTCAATTTAATACACCACAAAGACAAGATATTTAATGTTCAAACTGATAAACTTTATTGTTTTTGTGCAAATATTTGCTCATTTTGAAATGGATGCCTGCAACACATTTCAAAAAAGTGAGGACTGTTGTGGGGGCTGCTGAAGAGGAGGTACTGCTGGCCCACCACCACAAGATGGCGCCCTGCTTGAAGTGCGGGCTTCAAGCACGAGAGGGTGTCGGAGCGACCAGGAGTGACAGCTGTCACTCATCATCCGTACCAGCTGTCACTCATCCACTACTCATCACCACCACCATAAAGGCCGGACTGCAACTCCACCTCCCCGCCAAGAAATCAGCTACCATTCAGGTAACCTTCTCTGCTGTAATTATTGTTGTCCAAAACATTGCTCTGTCGGAGGCTGGATTGGCGGACAGTGAGAGGACGACGTTCTTCGCCTCTCACTCCATCCAGGAAAGAGACCAACAGGAGCTGCACGGGTGAAATTGTTGCTGGAGGTGGAGGTTCTCCCTCCTAATTGTGTACAGACTGGGATTACTGATTGTGCGACCTCACACTCATCAGGACTGTCTCTGTTCTCTGCCAGCAGTACCGGGTCTGACTGCTGAAGACAGCGGCCACCTGGGGTGCAGGGCTTGGCGGCTCTGGTGTTCTTCAGCTCCGTTGGCAGTGGAAGCTGTGTGGAATCCGGCTCTTCTCTTGCCAGGTGTCTTCTATCGTCGAGCCTGCCCACACGTCACCTGGTGTATGATTGACAGCCACCATATTGTTATTGTCTGTACGTCGTTGTGCGATTCACAACATTAAATTGTTACTTTTGGCTTATCCATTGTCCGTTCATCAACGCCCCTTGTTGTGGGTCCGTGTCACGACACTTTCACAACAAGGACGGAGCAACAAAAGACTGGGAAAATTGATGAATGCCAAAGAACACCTGATTGGAAGCAGGTGAGTGTCATGACGGTATAAAAGGAGCATCCCCAAAAGGCTCAGCCGTTCACAAACAAAGATGGGGTGAGGATCACCACTTTGTGAAGAACTGCATGAAAAAATAGTTCAGCAGTTTAAGAACAATGTTTCTCAATGTTCAATTGCAAGGAATATAGGGATTCCATCATCTACAGTCCATAATATAATCAGTAGATTCAGAGAATCTGGAGAACTTTCTACACGTAAGCAGCAAGGCCAAAAACCAACGATTGCCCGTGACCTTCGATCCCTCAGGTGGCACTGCATTAAAAAGCGACATCATTGTGTAAAGGATCTTACCACGGTGGCTCAGGAACACTTCAGAAAACCATTGTCAGTTAATGCAGTTCGTCACTACATCTACAAATGCAAGTTAAAACTCTACCATGCAAAGTGAAAGCCAAACATCAACAACATCCAGAAACACCGCCGCCTTCTCTGGGCCCGAGCTCATTTGAAATGGACAGACACAAAGTGGAAAAGTGTGCTGTGGTCTGATGAGTCCACATTTCAAACTGATTTTGGAAATGATGGACGTTATGTCCTCCAGAAAAAGAGAGGAAAAAGACCATCCAGATTGTTACCGGCACAAAGTTCAAAAGCCAGCATCTGTGATGGTATGGGGGTGTGTTAGTGCCCATGGCATGGACAACTTACACGTCTGTGATGGCATCATCAATGCTGAAAGGTACATCCAGGTTTTGGAGCAACACATGCTGCCATCCAAGCAACGTCTTTTTCAGGGACGTCCCTGCTTATTTCAGCAACACAATGCCAAGCCACATTCTGCACGTGTTACAACAGCGTGGCTTCGTCGTAAAAGAGTGCGGATACTAGACTGGCCTGCCTGCAGTCCAGACCTGTCGCCCATTGAAAATGTGTGGCGCATTATGAAGCGCAAAATACGACAACGGAGACCCCGGACTGTTGAACAACTGAAGTTGTACATCAAGCAAGAATGGGAAAGAATTCCACCTACAAAGCTTCAACAATTAGTGTCCTCAGTTCCCAAACGCTTATTGAGTGTTGTTAGAAGGAAAGGTGATGTAACACAGTGGGAAACATACCACTGTCCCACCTTTTTTGAAACCTGTTGCAGGCATCCATTTCAAAATGAGCAAATATTTACACAAAAACAATAACATTTATCAGTTTGAACATTAAATATCTTGTTTTTGTGGTGTATTCAGTTGAATATAGGTTGAAGAGGATTTGAAAATCATTGTATTCTGTTTTTATTTACATTTTACACAACGTCCCAACTTCATTGGAATTGGGGTTGTACCTTGCTCGACTAAATACCATAGAAGCAGATATCTGTCAAACCCTTTGGAGTTGTGAGCGATGAACACGTATTTTTTGAATTTTCTGGTGCTAAAATGTTTAAAGAACTGGGCTACGCAGTCTGTCCCCTATGCATTCCAAAAATCCCCAGTCTTTGTTGCAGTACTGACGTAAAACGGTACATTATTGACAAACGTGTCAAAGTCATAAAACACATATTTGTCGGAATGCGCCTCTTCAGCTTTGAGCGGCGTCATATAGCAGAGGTGTCCCTCGCTCGATTCTTCGAGCACGTCGCTGCATATTGGACACGTTTTCTGCTTACAGATGTGTGGAGTGCTGTTTTGGGGTGATTCTTAGACTATGGGCACTTATTATGTCCTTTGATCATATTGTATGAAAAACAGAAAAAAGAGGAAATTTCACACTTTTATAATTATCTTCATAATGAAAGTGTGTTAAGAACTTTGTTCTAGTAGTCTGATGACTTTTTCACATTTTTTCAGCACCATTATATGCAAATATTGCCGTTTTGTGCTTGTCCCACACCCAGACTTTTGATCTTCAATGATAAAAATGAATGGTAAAGAAACGTTTTTTTCTAATATTTTAAAATATCTCTGAATAAAATATCAGTAAAATAATCAAACCATAATTGGGGTATTCAATGTCATACAACTGTTGTGATTTTTTTCAAACAAAATGTAGTTGTCCCACACTATTGCCGTAATTTCCATCACAACACTAATGTCCCTTTTAAATAGTTTGTATGAAAGATTGTTTGGGTAGTTCTATGGAGATAAACAGTGACATCAGAGCACATGTACGAGGTCTGTCAGTAAAGTAACGGTCCTTTTTATTTTTTCAAAAACTATATGGATTTCATTCATATGTTTTTACGTCAGACATGCTTGAACCCTCGTGCGCATGCGTGAGTTTTTCCACGCCTGTCGGTGACGTCATTTGCCTGTGAGCACGCCTTGGGAAGGAGTGGTCCTGCCCCCTCGTCGGATTTTCATTGTCTGGAAATGGTGGAATGAAAAGGACTTTTTTTCCATCAGAATTTTTTCAGAAGCTGTTAGAGACTGGCACCTGGAAACCATTCGAAAAATTTATCTGGCTTTTGGTGAAAATTTTACGGTCTTCACAGAGAATGACTGTTACTACAGCTTTAAGAACCCCTTTAAGGATGCTCAGCACACCGTGCTCCGAGCTGCGACGACGCGGCACAAGCCACCGGACCATTTCTAAACGGATGGCTCTGTGGATACGAGACCGTCGTGTGCTCTTTCTCTGGTTATCACAAGAGCTGGACATCAGCCATTTTCCTGCAGATTTCACTTTTAACAAGAGATTTTGTCATGGAAAGCCACGCGGAGGCTTCGCGCGTAAAGACCGATTCGCTTTGAAAGCGAGACAAAGGAACACCTCCGTTTCGGCGTGTCAGAGGACAAGTTTGGACATGTCCAGCTCTCCACAATTTCACTGATACTTACTGGACTGGTAAGCATTGAAAGCCGAGATAAACTTGTCCTCTGACACGCCGAAACGGAGGTGTTCCTTTGTCTTGCTTCATCAGCGAATCGGTCATGATGCGCGAAGCCTCCGTGTGGCTTTCCATGACAAAATCTCTTGTTAAAAGTGAAATCTGCCAGAAAATGGCTGTTGTCCAGCTCTTGTGATAACCAGAGAAAGAGCACACGACGGTCTCGTATCCACAGAGCCATCCGTTTAGAAATGGTCCGGTGGCTTGTGCCGCGTCATCGCAGCTCGGAGCGTGGCTCGCCGAGCGTCCTTAAAGGGGTCCTTGAGCATGTCTGACGTAAAAACATATGAATGAAATCCATATAGTTTTTGAAAAAAATAAAAAGGACCGTTACTTTATTGACAGACCTCGTACATAGCGCCAAATCACAACAAACAGTTGCCCCAAGGCGCTTTATATTGTAAGGCAATGGTGTGGTGGAAATTACATTTACAAGGCCAATAGTGCCCGTAGTTAAAGAATCACCCTTTTAGAGAATGCTATGTAATACTCGCGTTTACATCAAGTATATTTTCCCATTATCACACACGCTAACAAATTTAGCAGTGAGAGGATGGCAGTTTGGCTGTTTGTGTAGGCTGTAACACACCCCCGAGCGACATGTCTTGTTACAGTCTCTGCAAAATATGGGGTTATGTTTTTGGGTATAACAGTCTTAGTTTTCACAAATTTTACAATAAGACAGACAATTATGAGAAGCCGGGCTGTTATACCCCTCGTGGCAAAAATGGCATACATATTTCACCCTCAAAAACTGTTTCGGGGGTTTTTATCCCGTAATGGTGGTTTCTGAAGAGAAATAGAAATACTGTTTTCTGTTGCGGCTACATACTTATTCTCCCCACTGTGTGTGTGTGTGTGTGTGTGTGTGTGTGTGTGTGTGTGTGTGTGTGTGTTCAGCATGCCCTTTTGTTTTTGCCTTTTGCCCTGATTAGAACGGGTAAATGGATTTCTGCTTGCTTGCTCTCTCCTTGTGTTGCTCTGAGCTGTTGTTGTTGGAATGTGATGTACCTGGATGACATTCGAATGAGTGCGTTCCACACAGCTGGCGTGGCTCGACTCATGGTTGACTGGCACACTCCTGACCGATCGGCCAGCTCCCGCTGGAATGCCCCTGATGCCAGGAAGCCCAGCATGGTCAGTACCTGTGTGGGCACAGATGATCCCTGGCTCCTCACCGTATTGCACTCTGGGCCGGCTGCAGTTCTGCGTGCAACTCCAATAACGGTGGTCGTGGTAATTGAAATCTGTTTCAGAGCCAGTTATTCTTATATGCAACTCAATCTTCACGTTACTCGAATACATGCTCATGTTGGATTAACAGCGCTAACACAGCGCTAACACAGCCACTGTTAGTGCTGTTTTATGCTTTGCTCATGTTTTTATATCCTCCCATATAACTGCAAACACGTGTGTGTTAATTGTTCATCAGTGTGTCTCTGATGTTCCTCATCACTCTGATCACTTCGTTTTCACAATATTAACGGTTCCCAGCATCACCTCTACATGTCGGCGGAGGACCAACAGCTGTGGAAACGTGCGGACGCCAGCCAGGATTTTTCGTGATACACTGCACATTTCCACAGTCATTTCACTTTTGATAGATCTGAACGTGAACTTGGAGACGGACGTACGTCACATTTTTGTGCGTACGTACGCTTTGTACATGAGGTCCCTGATCTGTCATTTGCAGTATTACGTTTTATTGACCAGTGTTATTATAATGAACTGTTTTCCCTTAACTCCTACCTCACAGCATTTGGAGTCCGTTTCCAGTTCCCGGTATCACCACAACACGTTCTCAGGAAGGCCACTCACAAAATTACAACAGTACTGATCCCACATGAGGGACTCGTTTCTGTTAACAGAAAAATAAAAACAAGTACACTATGAATTCTTAGGTTCCCTTTCTTTGTTTCTTCTTCTGTGTAATTTCAGTTTGTACTTTTTTGGTGTTTTCCACCTGAGTCCCTGCACAGATTTCAGGATCTCAGATTTGAATAACTCTTTAATTCCTCTTGTCTTCTACTTTGAATTAGGCTGCAAATGATGAAGAGAAAATTTGAATAGCTCACTCCACTTGCTGCCAAATTACATCATGACTCATTTTTGCATTACAGGTTATGTTTTGAAGGTCATGGGATCGAGTCCTACCTGTGGACTTTCTGTGTGGAGTTTGTGTGGGTTTCCTCCGGCTGCTCCGGCTTCCTTCCACATCCAAAGACACGCAGGTTAGATGGACTGGAAACGGCCCTGTGACTGCTGGGATAGGCTCCACCCCCCGTGACCCTTAATTGGAGTAAGGAGGTTGAACGGGAGTGAGTGAGGTTCTGTTTTGCTTTAATGTTTTTCATCCAGTTTGACTGTTTAATTTTTTAATTTGAATATCTTTCTTTTGTTGGTGCATGACAGGAGGATTTAAATAAAATGCAGAAACATTCAAATTCTTTGGAATGCTTGTTGAGTTCATGTCCACTGATCTGCCCATTTTTATTTTTGTTTTTTATTGAAGGTCTTCATCTCCAGTGAACGCGGTCACCAGTTTCTCCATGTGCTTGCTTTGTCTCAGTGGAGTTCAGTCTTTGACGTAAAACTCTTCTTCAAAGCTCTGTCTGCTCCTCGTCGCTGTTTTCTGTTGTGTACCGCTTAGTTTAGGTTCAGTAAGCTTGAAGAAACAATGAAGCCGCATGGAAACTATTGACATTTATTGATAGCAATAATCAGAAACAACCGTCTGGTCTCCTTCCATTCACTCTACCTCTGCGACTGTTTCACTGCCGTCACAGCCTTTTATATTGGGACTAGCGCCCCTGCAGGTAACTCTGGTTACTGCAGTATCTGAATCTTCTAAAATACCACACTCATCAAACTGAAATAACCTTTTTAAAATGGTCAGTTATGTTTTGGCCTGGATTTAGCTCTATATTTCCCCCCTGAGTTCCAGCAAAGATTGCAGAATCTCAGATTTGAATAAGTCTTCATTTCCACTTTTCTTCTGCTTCCCTCTGCTTTGAATTGGGCAGCAATCAGTGAAGAGAAAATTTGAAGATCTCACATTACATGCAGACAAATTACATCATGACTGGTTTTTTATTTGAATATCTTTCTTTTGTTGGTGCATGACAGGAGGATTTAAATAAAATGCAGAAACATTCAAATTCTTTGTGATGCTTGTTGAGTTTGTGTCCACTGACCCACCTGTTTTTTCTCCTGGTTTCTTTTTCTATGATGGTCCAACCCACTGGAACGTCTCGTCCCACCCAGAGAGCTGGATTCATTCATCAAACTGAAAAGTCAGATTCCCTCTGAACACTTTGACAGACTGCAGAGAATCCAGCAGCTGGTCATCAGAAGAACATTGTGAAGTAAGTTTGTTCATTTGTTTCACTCCAACTTACACAAATCAAAGCTGTCATTTATGTCTGGAGTAAAGGTTTACTCCACTGGTTCTTAAAGGCAAATGTCATATTTCAACATATTCAACATAAATACATTAATTTTAATGTTGGATATGGTTGTGATTATGATGAGGACGATGCACATGATCGATGATATTGATGATGATATCCACTGTGCAGTGAATGGACCTGAACATGGTGCAAACTACTCTGGTGGTCCTGCTGCTGCTCTCCGGTCTGTAAAACACACAACTCACAATTAGCACATGAGAAATGTCACATGGATCCTGAACTCTTCAACATTTTCTTTGCTTTCATACAAATCTGAATTATTTTTGGAATCATCAGCAGTTAGAAAATCAGTCTGGTTTGTGTTGAAAAATCTGTGAAAACTGGAAAGACATTTCACATTTATTTAAAATATAACTAACGAACCAAAATAAGAACCAGCCTGATCTGAACACCAGGGCCCGTATTCACAAAGTATCCTCAGGCTAAAAGTCGCTCTTTGTGACGTTACACTAAGAAAAATGTTAGAATTTCTGGAACTCTTAGACATTTCTTAGAATTTTCCCTTGTTAAGATAAAAGTTATTCACAAAGCATCTTGGACCTTCAGAGAGCTCTTAAGGTGCCAAACTGTTAAGAGGAGGGAGGAGGACTTTTAAGAAGCCTAAGAGTGTCTTAAAACAGACGAGACGGGGGAAAGACAGAGAGGAAACAAAGACATTCTCCATATGTAGAATGACAGTGATTCAGTAACACACTTCTTAACCCTCAAACCGCGAATATCATTCATGATCATAGAGGTACATATGTAACTCTATGATCATGATATACAGTGGTTTCAAATGTTTCTAATATCAAAAGTTACATGAATAATTTTACAATTTTGAAGAAGAATCTGCATTCGAGAAAAAAACTTGAGTTTCTTCAACTGTAGCTACAAAACTGTAAAAATATTCATGTAATTTTTGATATTAGAAATATTTGACACTTAAGGAGTGTTTTTGCGTGTGTGTGTGTGTGTGTGTGTACATATACATATATATAAATATCCTATCTCCGCAAAAATTTTTTTTTGGGGGGGGCGGTGGTTCTCGCTTCTGGTGTCAAGCACCCTGTGTGCTGACGAGATGTGTGTCCCGCTCCGTGGATAGCGGCAGGTGGGGAGTTTGACTGGGGCGGGACAGCTGTCAAACAGTTACATAGGTGTCAAACTCGGAGGACAGAAACCTCCCCTGGAGACTCAAGTTTGAAAGATATTCACAGATTCAAAGTTCACAGCTCAATACATCTTAAGAGAAACATAGAAAACAAACACTAGTTTATAACCTCAGGAAAGTAGACAACGAGCTTATTTTTATCCATATGAGCCGTCCTCTGAGCCAGAAAAATAACACTGATCTGAACAAGCAGGCGGCTGAGAAACGAAAGTTTAGGGACTGTCTGCAAAGTGCAAGAATGAAAAAGACACACCAGAAAAACCTCCTCAGAAAGTCCAGCCTGCTCTGTCCCTTCCTGTACAGGTGGTTGTTCTGAGTTGTCCAGTTTGCAGTCCAGCCACAGCCAAGGTACTTGTAGGAACCCACAGCCTCCACCTCAGCTCCCTCAATCAGAACTGGTCATGGATTTGTTCTGAACTTCCCAAACTTCCCATTGACTTTTGTTAGAACTGTATTGATGTGTGTTGAGCTGTAGATGGTTTGTGTGGTACCAGGCAGCAAAGTCCTTCACTAGGCTCCTGTACTCCTCCTCTCTGTCATTGCTGATACCTCCAACAATCACTGTGTCATCTGTGAACTTCTGGATGTGACAAAACTGAGTTATAGCAGAAGTCAGAGGTACAGAGTGAAGAGAAGATGAACCAGCACCGTGCCCTGGGGTGCTCCGATGCTGCTGATCACAGTGACAGACGTGGTGTCCCTCAGCCTGACATACTGCGGCCTGTCGGTGAGGTAGCTGTAGATCCAAGTGACCAGGCAGGGGTCCACTCGTATCCTGTTCGGTTTGTCCTGGAGCACAAGGGGCCGGATGGTGTTGAAGGCACTCAAGAAGTCCAGGAAGAGAATCCTCACTGTGCCGTTTCCCTCATCCAGGTGCAAATGGACTCAGTGTAGCAGGTAGAGGATGGCATCCTCCACACCAACACCTGCCTCATATGCAAACTGCACACAGTCCTGGGCGTGTTGCACCTGGGATTTGAGGAAGTTGAGGAAGAGCCGCTCCAACGTCTTCATCAGGTGTGAAGTGAGTGCCACTGGTCAGAAGTCATTCAGCTCACTGGGTCGGTTCTTCTTAGGAACTGGAACAATGCATGAAGTCTTCCAGAGGGTGGGCACTCTCCCCAGCTGCAGGCTAAGGTGGAAGATATGTTGTAGCGGTTCAGTCGTGCAGGTCTTCAGTAGTCAGGGACACACCTTGTCTGAGCCTTCAGCTACAGCTGGTGCTGTGATGTCTGGGGTGAGGGGGGGGATTTTAATTTCTGTTTAGATCCAATGTTGGATAAATCAGCCACTTCTATTTCTAAAGCTAAGTCAGCCTCAACTACCCTGACATTTATGAATGCCTTGAATTTAACAAACATCTGGAGGCAGAAGAATCATCAAACCATAGATTATTCTTATTATTCTGGCCATCATAATTCACGTACTAGAACAGATCTTTTCTTACTGTCGACACAAGTGAGTTACAGAGCACTAGAGTCTGAATATCTGCCAAGGATGCTCTCCATCAACTTTGTCCATAGAAATACCTGAGAAAATTCAGTGTGCGCAGGTGGCATTTGAATCCGACCCTCCTTAAAAGTCTGACTTTTGTAAATTTATCAGGAACAAATGAAACTATTTTTTGTAACAAACGGTGCCTCCTCCCCTAATAGTTTATATTTGGGGATACTGTAAAAGCCTATTTGAGAGGACAAATAAGCTCCTACACAAAAGCACTTAAAAACTCCTTCTCAGCACAAATGGAAGAATTAGAAAAAGAAATTCATAGGCTCAAAAAAGACTTTCAGCAACATTGTGATAAGAAGGTGTATAGCTTATAGGTTAGTAAAAAAAACTGAAGTATAATACATTATGCACATACAGGGATGAGACAAAAAATTGGGAGTAAAGTAATGGCGATATGAGCTGAGGGAGAAGGCTCATGAAGTCTTATCCAGGCAATTAAAGAAAGAATAAAGCTCGAGAACAATTAATCAAATTGAAAATGAAGGTGGATGTATTAAACAGAACCCAAAAGAAATTAATGAAACATTTAAAAATGTCTATGTTAATCTATGTAAATCAGACACATTTGTATCTGATACTGAGTTGCCCAAACTGAGTCTGGAGGACCAGAGTGTTGTTGAATGTCCACTGCCTTCCCCCTAAGCAGGTCCAGCAGACAAGGTTGCCCTCTGTCCCCTGGGCTCTTTGTACAAACCATCAAGCCTGTGGCTGAGTTGGTTAGACAAGATTCAGAGATAAAGGATGTAAAAGTGGGTCAGATGACACACAAAATCAATCTTCTGGCAGATGACACAATTCTGTATTTAACAAGTCCACTTGAATCTCTTTGCTAAATCACAATCAGTGTTATATACTTTTGGATCTGTCTCAGGATATAAGGTAAATTAGGATAAAACTTTCATGATGATGAAATGGGGAGGTGATGGTCTAGTGCAGGGGTGGGCAGCTTGTTCCAGAAAGGGCCAAGAGGGTGCAGGTTTACTTTGCAGCCACTGACTCCAGCAGGTGATTTCACTGATCAATATCACTTTGAGCAGATGGAATCAGTTAATCAGTGAAATCACCTGCTGGAGTCAGTGGCTGCAAAGAAAACCTGCACCCTCTTGGCCCTTTCTGGAACAAGTTGCCCACCCCTGGTCTAGTGGTTAAGTGTTGGGCTTGAGACCAGAGGATCCTCAGTTCAAGAGCCACCCAGACTGGAAAATAAGGCGCTTGGGCAAGGTCCTTAATCCCCGAGTTGCTCCCAGTGTGTAGTGAGTGCCTTACATGGCAGCACCCTGACATCGGTGTGTATGTGTGAATGGCTGAATGTGAGGCATCATTGTAAAGTACTTTGAGCATCTGATGCAGATGAAGCGCTGCATAAATGCAGTCCATTTCGCCAAATGGGATAAGATATCTTGGAATGATGGTGGATAATAATTTTAAGAACCTATACAAACTTAATTATGTAACACTAGTTAGGCAAATTATGGAGGATTTACAGAAATGGACAAATTTACCTATTACTTTGATTGGCCAAATAAAGTGTATTAAAATGAATGTATTACCAAGGCTGCAGTACCTTTTTCAGTCTTTGCCAGTTCCAGTGCCACTCAGCTTTTATAAAAACCTTAATAAACACGTTAGACAATTCATATGGAACTGGAAAAATACAAGGGTCTCAACAGAAAAAATGATTATAAACTGGGGGGGTTTAGACTGTGTAATCTTAAAAAGCATTATTTGGCTGCCCAAATGAGTCTTGTTTCTTTTCTTTTTGAAAAAGAAAATGTTCCACCAATGGTCTACCAAACCTATATTACACCTGAAAAATGACATAAATATAAACCTGAGATATCCAGTCTGTGCTTTAGTATAGAAGAAGGTTCATTCCTGCACGCTGCACATGGTTATGCACAAAACTTATCAGATCCTCAAATTTGTCTGTTAGGAGACCTTACACACATTGATGCACAATTAAGAAGAACCCAAAAGAAATTTCTTGCGCTGGTTTTGTGCATTTCCAGGAGGTGCACAGCCTGGTGGAAATCTGACTCCCACCTCTCTGTATCACGATGGGTTTTGGAAATGAACAGTTGTACTGTATATAGACACCCTGCAAACTTCTCCAGTGGATAGCATGTACAATGGTCATTAATATCAATATTTTTGTCTTGCCTTGTGTTTTAAGGTGTTTTTAGTTTGTATGTGGGTGGCTTAGGGAAGGGTCTGGAACCATGATTTTGTTTGTTTTTTCTCTTTTTTTCCTTTTTGTAAGTTCATATGTTGGGAAACAAAAATAAGATATTTAAAAAAAAAAAAGTTGGGAGCTCTCTGAGAAGACTGAGATGCTTTGTGAATACGGGCCGTGGACTCCTGAGAAGTGGTCTTTCTGGGGAAAAAAGAGAAAAGTGCAGTCTGAATACGTAGGATATCGTCTCTTTTTTATCCAACAGTCCCAAAACAACTCTGACAAAATAACTACATTGTAAACGGGTCCTATGATTTATATGTGAAATATATGAATAATCCTCACAGTATAAACTGTTGTCTTTTTAGGGCTGGCCACGCTGTCTACGTCCATCAACAGAAAATACTATTATGTGGACGAGTGTTTGAGCTGGACTGAAGCTCAGCATTACTGCAGACAGAGGTTCACAGACCTGGCCACCGTAGAAAATGACGACGACCACCAAAAGCTTCTGACATCTGCACCAACATTTGCACAGGATACTAATATGTGGATCGGGCTTCATGACCGTTTAGACTGGAAATGGTCACTGCAGGACAAGAGTTTCTATGGCGATGGAGAGGCAGACTTCAGGAAGTGGCACCTAGGTGAACCCAACAATTACAATGGTACTGAAGGTTGTGTCCGGATCAGGAATGGTGATTGGTACGATGGTCCTTGTCATCAACTTTTCTCCGTCATATGTGTTACTGGTACAAACAAACATTTCAATCATTGTTCCCACATTTCTCAATGAATCTTTGATTTTGTTTTGTGTTGATTTTTACGCCTCTCTGAACTTTCACAGCTAATGGAACCTACGTCTTTGTTGTGGAGTCGAAGAACTGGACGGCAGCTCAGACATACTGCAGGACACATTACAGAGACCTGGTTAGCATCAGAAACCTGCAGGAGAACAACAAGGTCCAAAGAATTTTACCAGACTGGAACGCCGGCGGGGCGTGGACCGGACTTTATAGAGATCCGTGGCACTACTGGTCAGACAACAGCACATCCAGGTTTACCAACTGGAAGGATGGTCATCCTCCTAGTGGTACTTCTATGTTGTGTGCTGCTGTTTCCAGCAGCTCAGAAAAATGGATCAGTTCAGGCTGTGACAGCAAGCTGTCTTTCTTCTGTTACAACAGTGAGGTTTCACTTTGAAATCTGGTTCTGTCGGACTGTGATGTGCACGGGTTTAATGTTGTGTCTCACTTCACAGTCATCAAGTCCAGGCTCATATTCAAGATGAGGATTCACTCTGCGGTGGACATGAACGACGAGGACGTTCAGCATCAGTTTACCCAGCAGGTAAAAACATCACAGAACAGCTGACGAGATAAAGTGACTTTGACATCAGTGATATTTGTTGGTGTTTTCTCCATTTCTAGTTACACACTCTGTTGGCGTCACAAGGAGTGACGAGCGTCACAATGAGAACACTGAGAGAGGACAAACCCCCGTCAAAGTCCAACAGTCCTCCATCTGCCTGTCCTTAAGTGTGATGACCTTCCACTGGGGGGCGCCGTTCCCACAACCTGTAGATTGTATAAACCCACCAGCAGATGTTGTATCATAATCACAATAATATTACAGTAATTACATCACAAAGATTAGCTTTAAAAATCCAATCATTTATCACTGTTAAATAATTAGAATTATTTATCATGAAAACACTTTTCTTTTCAAACAGGCTTTTTAATTACACAAGAGTTTTTATTGTTCTTTTTATTGTTTTCCTCTTTTTAAAACCTATGTTCTGTATTTTATGTATGTTACTTGTTTGCTTTCTCAAGTAAATTTTATTTACTTACTTATTACTTACCAACACAAGGTCCACATGTCCCCAGTGTTCATGAGAAACTGTAACGTTTTGAGTTCTATTGACAGCCAAGAAAATGGTACAAATATTGTTGACTTGGTGGATTTAATAAATTGAAAGAATGATTCAAGTTCATCTGAACACCACAAGAAGAAAAGTCATAGAACCATGGAAGAATACAAGCAACTGGTGACTGGATGAACAAGCAACATGTAACGCTCATTACACGGTTCTCTGACGTGTCTTTATTTCTATTAAATCACCAGTTTCACAGTGTGGAGAGAGATGTGTAAAAAGCACTACCTAATAACATTGTCCTCTCTGTTTTACACTTATATTTAATCTGCAACAACATTAAAGATTTTGCACCTTAACTGTTGTGAAATATTTTACATTTTCTTGGTCAGTTATGAGCAGCCACTGCAGTCTAACTGAAGATATCCACAATGCAATGAAACTCTCAAATAAAACATTTATCTCATAAGATGCTGGAACTGATGTTGACATCAGCAGAAATACATGAAAATGTCTCTCAAATGTCATGAAAACTATCCCTAATCAAACATACCACTTATTCCTGTTCTGATCTTGATGGTTATTTGTGGAATTAAACATTGTGAAGCTGTGATTCCACAGTTCATCATTTATGATGAGAAACAAACAACAACGCTTGCCCTTTGTCCTCTTGATCAACTGAAAACTCTGGTCCTGATTTTTTTTGTCATGTCTGTTTGGTATTGTTGCATTTTCCGGCAAATATGTTTGTGAGGTCCTGCAACTTCGACTCTGGTGTGATTTATTTATATACTGAAAAACAAAAATCATGCGTTTGTCATTAATAATAAATAAAAATTAACTGTTAATTTAGAGCTTTCCCAGAAGTGTGTAAAACTAATATACTCCAATAAAAAAAAACACCAATAACAGAAGTACAACTGCAATGATGCACTAAATCTCAAATTAAAGAACTGATTTTAAAAAACAATCTAATCTACTCATATTTTTTATCATCATGTTTTCTAACACTGTGTGCCGGCGATTCATCTTCATCCGCATCAAATAACTTCCAGTATGTTGTGCAATTCATGTTTATTTGACCATATTACTTTTTTATATTCAAATTTTTATTTGGAACAAAAGTGGTGCAAAGTATGCAGCATGAAATCACATTTGCAAAGTGTTCCCACTATCACATGAAAATCAGAAAGTACAAAAATACTTGATTTCCAAAAGCAAATGACAACTTAAAACATTAACATCTGAGAACAAACATTATATATGCACACAATAAAACTTAAAAAAGTAAAATAAAACTTAAAAGTACAAACAAATGGAACGAACAAAAACATTTATATAGATAGATAGACAGCGAGACAGATAAATATTGGATTCACTTTCAATTTTGCAAGTTTTCCCACCTACCAACAATGGACAGGTCTGTCTACACTTCAACTGGAGGATGAGAAAAACCACAACCGTGAAGCATGGGGGTGGAAACGTCATACTCTGGGGGTGCTCTTCTGCAAAGGGGACAGGACGACTGCACCGTATTGAAGGGAGTAACAGTAAAGTGTTATAATTTGACTCCTTCCATTGTCCGTTCATTTGCGCCCCCTGTTGTGGGTCCGTGTCACTACACTTTCCCAACAGGATATCTCGGCCAGTGTCATGGACTCCGAGGGGCGTCACCAGGCTGTTGAACAACCAATGGGAGAGCAGGGAGCGCAGGCGTCTGCAGGAGGCGTGATTGGTGAGCTACAGCACATTCTCACCGCCTTTACAGCTCGGATGGATCAAATAGCCGAGCAAAACATCCTCCTGAACCGCAGGGTGGAGGCTCTCTCCGCGCAGGTGGTGGCGAGCGCTCAGGGCGCTGCTGCAGCTCCTCCTCCTGTCGATCCTGTGCAGGATATTAACGTTCCAGTGGTGGTTCAACAACCCCTCCCACCATCCCCTGAAGCATACATAAGCCCTCCTGAGCCGTACGGAGGTTGTGTGGAGACGTGCGCGGACTTTCTTATGCAGTGTTCGCTCGTCTTCGCACAACGTCCCGTCATGTACGCGTCAGACGCAAACAAAATAGCTTATGTGATCACTCTGCTTCGGGGAGAGGCACGCGCTTTGGGCTACGGCGCTTTGGGAGCAAAATTCACGGCTCCTTCACACGTACACTGGGTTTGTGAGGGAGTTCAGAACTGTTTGATCACCCTAACAGAGGAGAGACCGCTTCAACTGTGCTGCTGTCGATGAGACAGGGACGCCGGAGCGCAGCCGCTTATGCAGTCGACTTCCGCATCGCGGCTGCGAGGTCCGGCTGGAATAACGCTGCGCTCCGCGCCGCCTTTGTAAACGGACTGTCGTCAGTCCTAAAGGAGCACCTAGTGGCCAAGGATGAACCGCGGGAATTAGATGGGCTTATTGATCTCGTTATACGATTAGACAATCGGTTGGAGGAACGCCGTCGGGAACGAGACGAAGGACGTGGCCGGGCGCGCGCCGTCCCTCTTCCTTCCGGGTCCGAGAAAGGTCCGCCCTTCCCACGCTCCCTGGCCTCTACGTCCCGTGGGGTGACAGCTCCCCCTGCTGACGAAGCTATGGACACGAGCAGGGCCACATTTAGACCACCTAATAGACAGAGGAAGTTTCCACACGGGGCGTGTTTTGTTTGTGACTCAATGGAGCATCAATTGAGCAATTGCCCCGAACGGTTAAACACCAACGCCCGCCCCTAGAAACTGGGCTTAGGGTGGGCCAAGAAATTCACGTGGGACACACACATATTGCCGCACGACTCCCAGTTACAATCCTTAGTGGGGATTTAACAGGGTCAGAAGGGAATCTGCTAGACAGCAGATGGGCCAGGGAGGTAGGGCTCCCTCTGGTGGCGCTACCTACACCATTGCAGGTGCGAGCACTAGATGGCACCCTACTCCCTTTAATCACACACAAGACACCACCAGTAACTCTGGTAGTGTCAGGGAATCATAGGGAGGAGATTGAGTTTTTTGTGACTCCTTCTACCTCCCGTGTGATTCTGGGGTTCCCCTGGATGATGAAACACAATCCCCGGATTGATTGGCCGTCCGGGGTGGTGGTACAGTAGAGCGAGACCTGCCATCGGATGTGTTTGGGATCCTCGGTTCCTCCTGGTTCCCAGGCTAAGGAGCAGGTCAAAGTTCCCCCCAATCTGTCGGCGGTGCCGGTTGAGTACCACGATCTTGCTGACGTTTTTAGCAAGGATCGGGCACTCACTCTTCCCCCGCACCGTCCGTATGATTGTGCCATCGATTTGTTGCCAGGCGTGGAGTTCCCGTCCAGCAGGCTGTACAACCTCTCCCGACCTGAGCGCGAATCAATGGAGACCTACATCCGGGACTCCTTAGCTGCCGGGCTGATCCGTAACTCCACCTCTCCGATGGGAGCAGGTTTCTTTTTTGTGGGCAAAAAAGATGGCGGTCTTCGTCCATGCATTGATTACCGGGGGCTGAACGAGATCACGGTTCGCAACCGATACCCGTTGCCTTTGTTGGATTTGGTGTTCACCCCCCTGCATGGAGCCAAAATCTTCACAAAGTTGGATCTTAGGAACGCATACCACCTACTTCGGATCCGGAAGGGAGACGAATGGAAGACGGCATTCAACACCCCGTTAGGTCATTTTGAGTACCTGGTCATGCCGTTCGGCCTCACTAACGCCCCCGCGACGTTCCAAGCTTTGGTTAATGACGTCTTGCAGGACTTCCTGCACCAATTCGTCTTCGTATACCTGGATGATATACTCACCTTTTCTCCGGACCCTGAGACCCATGTACGGCATGTACGTCAGGTCCTGCAGCGGTTGTTGGAGAACCGGCTGTTTGTGAAGGGCAAGAAGTGTGAGTTTCAACGCACTTCTTTGTCCTTCCTGGGGTTTATCATCTCCTCCAACTCCGTCGCCCCGGATCTGGCCAAGGTTGCAGCGGTGAGAGACTGGCCCCAACCTACGAGCCGTAGGAAGCTGCAACAGTTCCTCTGCTTCGCAAATTTTTACAGGAGGTTCATTAAGGGGTATAGTCAGGTAGTTAGCCCCCTGACGGCCCTGACCTCACCAAAAGTTCCCTTCACCTGGTCGGATCGGTGCAAAGCCGCGTTTAGGGAGTTGAAACGCCGGTTCTCGACTGCACCGGTCTTGGTGCAGCCCGATCCTAGTCGCCAGTTTGTGGTTGAAGTGGACGCCTCTGACTCAGGGATAGGAGCCGTGCTATCCCAGAGCGGAGAAACCGATAAGGTTCTTCACCCGTGTGCCTATTTTTCCCGCAGGTTGACCCCAGCAGAGCGGAACTATGACGTGGGCAATCGAGAGCTCCTTGCGGTGAAAGAGGCTCTTGAGGAGTGGAGACACCTGCTGGAGGGAGTGTCAGTGCCTTTCACGGTTTTTACTGACCACCGGAACCTAGAGTATATCAGGACCGCCAAGCGACTGAACCCCAGGCAAGCCCGCTGGTCACTGTTTTTCGGCCGTTTTGACTTCCAGATCACCTACCGCCCCGGGACCAAAAACCAAAGATCGGATGCCCTGTCCCGGGTGCATGAATGGGAAGTCAAGACCGAGCTGTCGGATCCACCGGAACCCATCTTACCGGAGTCCGCTATCGTGGCTACCCTAACCTGGGACGTGGAGAAGACCGTCCGGGAGGCCCTGGCACGGAGCCCGGATCCCAGAACAGGACCAAAAGACAGATTGTACGTCCCACCAGAGGCCAGAGCTGCCGTTCTGGACTTCTGTCACGGGTCCAAGCTCTCCTGCCACCCAGGGGTGCGTAGGACCGTGGCAGTGGTCCGGCAGCGCTTCTGGTGGGCGTCCCTGGAGACTGATGTCCGGGCTTACATCCAGGCCTGCACCACCTGCACCAGGGGCAAGGCGGACCACCAGAAGGCACAGGGACTCTTACAGCCACTTCCTGTGCCTCACCGCCCCTGGTCCCACATCGGTCTGGATTTTGTCACGGGCCTTCCGCCGTCCCGGGGACACACCACCATTCTCACGATAGTGGACCGATTCTCCAAGGCGGCCCACTTCGTGGCCCTCCCGAAGCTCCCGTCAGCCCAGGAGACAGCGGATCTCCTGGTCCACCATGTCGTCCGGCTGCATGGGATACCTACAGACATCGTTTCGGATTGCGGTCCCCAGTTCTCCTCGCAGGTGTGGAGAAGTTTCTGCCGGGAACTGGGGGCCACCGTAAGCCTCTCGTCTGGGTATCACCCACAGACTAACGGACAGGTCGAACGGGCCAACCAGGAGTTGGAGCAGGCCCTTCGGTGCACGACCTCCGCACACCCGACGGCTTGGAGTGAACATCTGGCCTGGATCGAGTACGCTCATAACAGCCAAGTGTCCTCTGCCACCGGCCTCTCCCCGTTCGAGGTGTGTCTGGGGTACCAACCCCCTTTGTTTCCTTTGGTGGAGGGAGAGGTCGGTGTGCCCTCGGTCCAGGCCCACCTGCGGAGATGCCGTCAGGTGTGGCGCACCGCCCGTTCGGCCTTGTTGAGGGCCCGGACGAGGGCTAAAGCCCATGCAGACCGTTGACGGTCCCCGGCCCCCGCATACCAGCCCGGGCAGGAGGTATGGCTTTCCACCAAAGACATTCCATTACAGGTCGAGTCCCCCAAATTGAAAGACCGCTTCATTGGACCCTTCCCCATCCTCAAGGTCCTCAGTCCTACCGCAGTGAGGCTCCAACTCCAGGCCTCACTGTGGATCCATCCGGTCTTACACGTCTCCAGGATCAAGCCGCATCACACCTCACCCCTCTGTGCACCCGGTCCGGCGCTGCCTCCTGCCCGTATTATCGACGGGGAGCCGGCTTGGACAGTTCGCCGGCTCTTGGACGTCCGTCGAATGGGCTGGGGCTTTCAGTATTTGGTGGACTGGGAGGGGTATGGACCCGAAGAACGCTCCTGGGTGAAGAGGAGCTTCATCCTGGACCCGGCCCTCCTGGCCGATTTCTATCATCGCCACCCGAACAAGTCTGGTCGGGCGCCAGGAGGCGCCCGTTGAGGGGGGGGGGTCCTGTTGTGTGGGCTGCTGAAGAGGAGGTACTGCTGGCCCACCACCAGAGGGCGCCCTGCCTGAAGTGCGGGCTTCAGGCACGAGAGGGCGCTGCCGCCTCAGGAACAAGCCATGGTGACAGCTGTCACCCATCATCTGTGACAGCTGTCACTAATCATCCACATCTGGAATAAAAGCAGGAAGACACCTCCACCACACTGCTGAGATATCATCTTCATCTAGAGGTAATATCCTCAGCCTTTGTGGTAATATTGAGAATCTGTTTATTGTGAGTGTTTGCAGGAGTTCCGGTCCTTTTGTGGAGGCTGTGCAATACGGCACTCTTTTTCCTCTGAGGACGCGCTGCAAGTATTGAGTGAGAGGTGGAGGTGGAATTCCCACCAGGATTATTGCTGGGTGTTCACACACCCACACTTGACTGTCTTTGCTTTCTGCCAGCAGTACCAGATCCGACACGCTGAGACGGTGGCCACCTGGGGACTTCGGGACTTGGCGGCTCCAGTATTCCTCGGGTTCGGTGGTAGTGGAAATCGTGTGGTTCCGGTTCGTTTCCAGACGGGCGTCTCCTATCGTCGAGCCTGCCCAAACGACACCTTTATTGATTGACTTTTGCACATTCTGTAATCTGCTGTGTTTGGTTGTGTCATTCACAATAGTAAAGTGTTATAATTTGACTCCTTCCATTGTCCGTTCATTTATGCCCCCTGTTGTGGGTCCGTGTCACTACACTTTCCCAACACACTCTCCGTGATCAACGTGAATTTGTGTCCAAACAGATAGTCACTGAATTTCATCACTCCAAAAACTTATCTTATTTCTTATTTTTCGATTTGAGAATAGTTTTTCCTCAGCTTTTGTTAGCATGCAAGAAGCAAAAGCAATAGGTTTTTCACTTCCATCTGACATATTGTGGGAAATCACAGCACGCACTCCAACAGGTGATCCAACATGCCAAGATCAATGACAGATCTGGGTTGTAATGAACTAAGACTTGGCTTGACATTAGCTGTGTTTGAGCATCTGCAAAAGCCCTGTCACATGACACTGACCATTCCCACTCTGCATCTTTTTGTACGAGTCATCATTGGTGCTATCATTGTTGACAAATTCTGTATGAATTTCCCATAGTAATTCAACAAGGAAAAGAAAGTCCATAACTCTGTCACGTTACTTGGAGTTTTCCCTTGAGAAATCGCTTCATATTTTTCTTTCAAAGGATAGATGCCCTCATCATTGATCATGTGCCCCAAATATGACAGACTGCACTGGAAAAAGTCACATTTGTCACTGTTTACTCCACGATTGTGCATTTTCAATCATTTCAACACTTCAAATTGACCATGTGTTGCTCATGGTCTTTTCCTGTAATCCAGGGGTCTTCAACTCCAGTCCTCGAGGGCCAGTGACCTGCACCTTTTCGATGTGTCCCTGGTCCAACACACCTGAATCAAATGGCTGAAATCACTCCTCAGTGTGCAGTCAGGTTCTCCAGAGTGCTGCTAATGACCTCATTTATAGACTCAGGTGTGTTGAAGACCCCTGCTGTAATCAGTATGTCATCCAGATAACATATGACACATTCTAACCCTTGGAACTCTTGATCCATCAACTTTTAGAATATGTCAGGCACACTGGCCACTCCATAAGGGAGTGTATTAACTTGCTATAACCCTTTAGGAGTGTTAATTGTCAGGTACTTTTCGAATCCTGACCTAATTCAACCTGCTAGTATGCTTGTGACAGATCCAGTTTTGTAAACCTGTCACCCCCTGCCAGGTTTGTGAATAAATCCTGCAGTTTGGTATTGGATATTTGTCAACATTCAGCCATGGATTTATAGATACTTTGTGATCTCCACAAATTCTTACAGAATTATCCACCTTTGGGATGTTCACAGTGGGTGAGGCCCAATCACTGTACATTACTGGGGTTAGAATCCCCTCTGATTACATTTTGTTCAATTGTGCTTCCACAGCATCTTTCAGAGCATAAGGCACTGGTCGAGGTTTGTCAAACTTTGGAATGACCTCAGGCGCAACCTGTAGTTTGGCTTTGATGCCTCTCACTTTCCCCAGGTTCTTATTAAACACCTCTGACTACCTCCCACACAATTCCTCAACAGATTCAGATGCCATTCTTTTGATACAGGACCAGTCTAACTGTAATCTCTCAATCTAATCTCTCTCCAAAGGGGGTGGACCACAAACACGTTTCACATATAATATCAAAGAATGCGTATTACCCTTACATTTCATGCCCACTTGGAGAAAATCTTTAACCTCCAAGGGTCCACCATTATATGCTTTCAAATCACATTTAGATGGTACTAGCTCAAACCTTTAAAATCTGTGTTTAAACAGTTTTTTCTGAAATAATTGACACTGATGCACCAGTGTCCATCTCCATCTTCAGTTTCCTACCACTTACATCCAGATACCCAAAGTAAGGTTTTACCCAACCATCACCTTTCACTTCAAATAAATTCAGTTCACTTTTTATGTTACCTTCTCTGGTTTTAACCCGTGAACCCGAATATATTTTACCCTTGACTTTTGATGACTTCACTTGTTGCCCTGGCACCCTCTTTTGGTGAACTGCCATTGTGCAGTTGCTAACATCATGTTATTGTGTCATCTTTAGCCATGGCCTCCGGGTGTCGCCTTTTCTCGTGGTAAAGCCAATCCTATCTGCAGTGGCGGGTCTCTTCTCAGAAGACTCCTCCTCTCGTGAGCTGTCCTCTTTCTCTGGAGGGCTTTGGGTCTCCAATCTCATCAGATACAGGTTTTCAGCCTGGTCACACCCTTCTTCTCCAGTGGGTTTTGCCATAAGCTAAGCTAGTGGTGCTCGTGAGAGTATGCAAATCAAGTACACCTCTCTTCTTCTATGGTGGATAACTGCAGCCGTCATCTTTATTGTTACATTGCTGTCACCTGCTGCATCAGTCCATGATAGCAGTACTAAAGACTCTGGATGAGTCCAGAGGCTTTCAAGTATTTAAAAAGCCAACACTTCTGTTGGGAAAGTGTAGTGACACGGACCCACAACAGGGGGCGTAAATGAACGGACAATAGAGGGAGTTAAATTTGAACACTTTACTGTTGTGAATGTCACAACCACACACAGCAGATTATAGAATAGATACAAGTCAATGAATGAAGGTGTCGTGTGGGCAGGCTCGACGATAGGAGACGTCCGTCTGGAGATGAACCGGAACCACACGATTTCCACCGCCACCGAACCCGAAGGATACTGGAGCCGCCAAGTCCCGAAGTCCCCAGGTGGCCACCGTCTCAGCGTGTCGGATCTGGTACTGCTGGCGGAGAACAAAGACAGTCAAGTGTGGGTGTGTGTACACCCCGTAACAATAACGGTGGGAATTCCACCTCCACCTCTAACACACACTCGTGCAGCGTCTGAGTAACCACTTATCTGGTGGGAAGTAGGATGAAACAGTCGCGACCCACGCCGGTCCTCTGAGTAGACAGCTGCAACACAATAGCTCTTGGAATCAATCAACGTAGGCAGAGAAAGTTACCTCTCACAGAAGTCGATATCTCGGCGACGTGGTGGAGGTGTCATCCTGCTTTTATCCAGGGTGAAGTGCAGATGATCGGTGACAGCTCTCATAGTTGATGAGTGACAGCTGTCACCTCGGCTGTTCCTGTAAGGCGGCAGCGCCCCCTCGTGCCTGAAGCCCACACTTCAGGCAGGGCGCCCTCTGGTGGTGGGCCAGCAGTACCTCCTCTTCTGGCGGCCCACACAACAACTTCCCCCTCTCACTTGACCTTATGGCTAAAACTATCTGCAGATCACCTAAACAAATTTGTACTTATTACAATATTCCACCATACATATCCTTTACTTTACCTCAGAAAAGAAATTTAACCAGACTGAGCCTTCAAAACACTTTTAAAGCTTATGCTCTCGTATTACTGTTTTTGCTTTTCCCCAATGGCCAAAAAATCAAAAGGCACTGGCACTGGTACTTTCACATTAGTGGAACGGACTTCGACTCCCTGCAGTGTCCTTGCTAAAAGTCAAAATATATGAAAACACAATAGTTATCAATCAATCCACACATTTCACAACAAACCTAAATGTCCCTGACTCACATTACATTAACTACTGTGTTCACATCTTTATGTTTGTGCTTCATGAACACTAACTGTGTTTATTTCTCCCTATATCTCAATTCAATATAATTTTCCATTTATTTTCATTTATATCGCGCCAAATCACAACAGAGCTGCCTCAAGGCGCTTCACACAAGTAAGGTTTAACCTCAGAGCAGCAGTAGTAAGGAAAAACTCCCTCTGAGGAAGAAACCTCAAGCAGACCAGACTCAAAGGGGTGACCCTCTGCTTGGGCCATGATACAGACATAAATTACAGAACAATTCACAAAACAAATAACAGGAAATGCTGTTGGTGCACAGGACAGGAGAATGTCACCCTTTTTCTTAAAATAACTGTATTTTTATCTCAATATCAACGCTGTCTTAACTTACACTTTGTCTGTGTAAACTATGTCAGAGTAAGTTCACCTCTTTGTACATCCCACCTTCAAACACAGCCTCATACGACCAGCCATGAAAAATCTACTTAAGCTCCCAATTTCTTATAAGAATACAAACTTCCTATGGGCACTGCATGAGTTTGTTTTAAAATATAATGTGCTATTGCATTTTTGGTGAATCATTTTTTCCTGCTTTTACAGTTTAACAATATCTATACATACGGACATATTGTATATAGTTTGTCATTATTTTGTTCATCACGTGTACACCTGTATTGCTTTATAATTATCATATTTTTGGTATATGTCTGCTTATATGTATTATATTACCAAATTAAATTAAATTCAGTCATGTTATCCCCGTTATAAATGTTTTGATATCACCTCTATTGGTGCTGTGATAGATGTCTATGTGGAATTATGTAATACATAATGTGTTTTCATTATTGTCATAATTATAATCGAGTACATTCTGCAGCCGGTCTGCTCTGTGTCAGTCTGATCCCGTCAGATCTCAGAAGCTACGCAGTGCAGGATCTGGTTAGTACTTGGATGGGAGACCTCTTTGGAATGCCAGCGGCTGTGTGTGTTTCCCCAGGTAACACTGGAGTTGCATCAGGAAGGGCATCCGGCGTAAAACTTGTGCCAAATATGAAAGCGGATCTGGTTGTATCCGCTGTGGCGACCCCGAACACAAAATGGGAGCAGCCGAACGGACAACAACATAATGTAATACATTCTACACTGTCCCGAGTGTAGGTAATGTGGGTGATTCTTTAACTACGGGCACTATTGGCCTTGTAAATGTAATTTCCACCACACCATTGCCTTACAATATAAAGCGCCTTGGGGCAACTGTTTGTTGTGATTTGGCACTATATACATGTGCTCTGATGTCACTGTTTATCTCCATAGAAACTACCCAAACAATCTTTCATACAAACTGTTTAAAGGGACATTACAGTGTTGTGGTGGAAATTACGGCAATAGTGTGGGACAACTACATTTTGTTTAAAAAAATCACAACAATTGTATGACATTGAATACCCCAATTATGTTTTGATTATTTTACTGATATTTTATTCAGAGATATTTTAAAACATTAGAAAAAAAACGGTTTTTTTACCATTCATTTTTATCATTGAAGATCAAAAGTCTGGGTGTGGGACATGCACAAAACGGCAATATTTGCATATAATGATGCTGAAAAAAGGTGAAAAAGTCATCATAGACTACTAGAACAAATTTCTTAAAACACTTTCATTGTAAAGATAACTATAAAAGTGTAAAATTTCCCCTTTTTTCTGTTTTTCATACAATATGATCAAAGGACATAATAAGTGTCCGTAGTCTAAGAATCACCCATGTATAGTACTTTAAGACTATGTATGCGTACTATGCATAGTACTTTAAGACGACCACTAGATGGCGCACACACCAAACATAAGCAGGCACACACGCTTGAGATAATGTGAATTCTCGTATATTCCCATAAAAATGGACGAAGAATAACACTTTATAAGACCTGTGCATTACTTTATGCAGTAATTTCACAATAACTCATGCACAGTAACACTAGATTTACCCACTTTGGTATTAAGGAACACGTTTTTGTGAACAAACAATACATCATATTTAATAAATAATAAATCATGATGATGTGCTCACCTTAGTTAATGCTTAAATTATTGTATAGTGTTTATCTATAAGGGCACTCAATTCATGTTCATTCCTGATGATTCATGACATGTTCGTGGTTGTGTAGTTAAATTTAATGCATCAGCAGGTTGATGACCCTACGTGTCAGTACACACATCATTATGAAGTCATTCATACCAAGTAATCACAAATATTTTGCTGATCAATATATGCTTCAGAACATCCATCTAGATTTTGATTGCTGAGATATACAAAAGAGGTGTTTTTCAGACCTTGACCTTTGCCTTTGACCTTTGAACAAGCTGCATCATAATCTAACAACCTCTAGATATATGTCCAAGTAATATTCCCACCGAGTCTGATGGAAATCCTTCAGGCTGTTTTTGAGTTATTCTGTCCACAGTCTCACAGACACACCAGTGAAAACAATACACTGCTTCAGCAAACATTTTCAAACCTTTTTGATCAAAGACTTCATATTTATTTGGAGGAGTATCTGTTACAAATAATTAACATTTTCAACTGAATAATGTTGTTTTTCCAAAAACATGTTTGCAAAAAAAAAAAAATAAATAAATAGTTGGTGTTTAAACAAAGTGAATTAGTATAAAGAAAGAAAAGAGAAAAGTGGGGAAAATAAAATAAAACAGGAAACATTTTGAAGAATGGGAAAACAAACAAAAACAAAAAAGAAAATGGAAATTCAATTCCAATATTTCATTTGTCATCACAAACCTTTGATCCATACTTTGATCCTGACATGAAGTTCATTGCTGAACTTTGATCTTGATTGCTGATCAATTAAAAACAGATCAATTAAAAACTGACTTCTCTTTTATCAGGTTTAACCCTCAAGCGACCAAACTATTTTAGTGACTAATATGACCGAGTGGGGTTCTTTACGACCCCATTGACTTTATACTGGAATCCTTCTATATAAATGATTGTTTTGGGGTTCTTCATATTCATTTCACTCTCTGATATATTTATCCATCATCCTTTTCATCCTCACTCTGGGCATCAAGAATCAGTGTTGACGCTTGTGCAGCTGTAAGTCTCACTATTCCAGGTCTGTTGGCTTCTCAGAAAAACAGTAAAATATAATGATTAGAGTTGGAAAATTACAAAAACATCTGAAGCTATAATGTCGAAAATCTCATAGATCTTCCTGAGGTCATAAATGACCCCACACAAGTTTGGATTATACTCGCCACACGGATCAACCGATCCTTGCAAAATTCTATGAACAAATGCAGGACAAATAGATCAACAGATTCATGGTAGGAATTTTTTTTCTGATTAAAATTAGAAAAATGGTGCACAAAAATGTATGCCCGGGGTTATAAACGACCCCACTCAGTCGCTAAAGGATTAACAGCAAATATCCAGGATGCTACGATTGGCTATCTGGTGTACGTTGATCCAGAACTAGTTGATCATCGGGATCTAGTGGACAAAAATGTATTTTCAGGCAGTGGAGGTCTGCTGTGGAGCGGAATAAGAACTGGAATGTGGTTTGGAGTTTAATGTCAAAGAAACAGGACTGAGGGACTTTGGCCGTGGTATGCACTCCGCACGGTGCTGTTCTAGTTTTTAAAGCATACTCAGATTTTATATTGCTTCAGCTGTGGTTTTTTATGTCAAGCTCTCAAATGTGCAGTTCAAACATATACTGCAAATATCTGCTAAAGGTTTCCATTGAGGGATCTGCTCTTCAATGCTGTGTTCTTGTCTGTGTCTTTAAGAAGGACAAGAGTGTTTTTAGAACTTACTGGTCATCATTAAAAATAGCAGAGGGGGTGTGAGAGAGAACACACTCCAGCACTGTGGTTTCTCAGTGGAAATCCAGCCCCTGAACATGTATGTTGCCAAAAAGTGCTCCATAATAACAACCAACCAGGATCAACAGATGCTGTGATGAGTTTGTTGACTTCAGTTTGGTGTTTAGTTCTGTTCTGAGGTGGGATGTGTCTGTAATTAACATTGTCCTTCCAGGATCAATGGAAAACTGAGAAATGAATTTAATGTGCTCAGTTTATCCCAGCGTACACTGGTGTTCATCAGGGGTGTGTTCTGGCTCCTACACGCTTTAGTGCTGAGGGTTGTGGGAACCAGTGACTTGTCAGTGGGGAATGATTTGCTAACGTTGACTTTGTGGGCGATGTTGTGTCTGGGTTTGAGATTGTCCTGCATCAAGAGTAAGACTAAAGCTTTTAATGACTTCCTGGACTCAACCATCAGAAGTGTGTCTGTATGTGGTCAAAGTGTTGAACTTGTGGATATTCTATTACGTTTTCAGTTATGGAATCATGATGTCTCTGGTCAGAGGTGTTTGGTAATGCAGGAAAACAAGTGTCCAAGTCTCCAGGGTCCTGGTGCTTCCTGTCTTGCTACATCACATACAACATTTTGGCAAAGTGGTGCGTTTCTTTCGATATGATCCAGCACATGGGTCTAAGTCTCCTGTCTCGTGCCCTGGCACTGGCTTTCCCAGGGAGGCTGAGAAGTGTGATTCCTTCCATTCAAAGTGTGCCAGCCCAACAGCATCTATAGACTTCAAAATCTCCTGGCAATCTCATCCACTCCCAGTGACATGCCAATGAGGTGTTCTTGGACTTCCGCGAGGAACATGGCAACAGATCTTCCCAGGTTTTCCCTCCCTGCTTCCTGGAAGAGAAGAAGAGGTTGATTAATTAATGTGGGTCACCAAAGAAAGGACTTTATCACGTCTGTCATTCCTCCCCAACACGTATGTTCAAGGTGCCAGTTGGGGGCTTGGCTGCAATCGGGAAGTGAACCTGGATCTCTGGCATCCCAGTCCAACATGCAAACCATTACGCCACCACCTCCCTACAAAAGTGGTAAATGATGTGTTTCTGTAGATATGAGCCAGCACATAGGCCTGGATACATAGGTAGCACATAGGCCAACATGATAAATAATAGTCCATGGTACCGGTTAGTGTCCAAATGTCAAAACCTCTTGGTGCGTGCACACTGAGTGCTCCACAAGGCGTTAACTCTGTGGGGTGCAGTGCCTTCTAATGCACACGTGCATCCTCTGTGTCAATATACGGACATGACTGAATCTATGGATAACACAGAGACAAATGGCTGTAACGTGCCCACACAAGGTGAACAAAGTCCCTTAAATGTGTCCCAGGTGTGACAATCAGAGCAATAAGACAATATTTAATGGAGAGCATTGGTGCCATCAGCTGTGATCCTGTGCACACTGTGCGCACATTTTTGTTACAGCTTCATTTGTAAAACTCATTCAGTATTACAACAGTAAAAACAACTTGTGTCAAACTACATTTAATGCTAAATGACAGCTGTGTTTGGGAGGAAAGCTGAAAAAACAGCTCATTTCTTGTTGTCAGGCAGATGACGGAATGCTATGAAATCACAACATTTCATTCATTCATCAAATACACGAAAGTGTATGTATGCACCAGCCATCGTGGAAAGGAAACACCAACTCAATATTTTTCAAGCATTTAGAAACAGTAAAATGTGCACTGAAAGCAGCTGAAAGTCTGGCACAGTTTACTTTTGTTTTGAGGCAGGTTACCAGGTCTATTAGGAGGCAAACCAGGATAAGACATTTCATCCTGTTTTAGCACTTATTTGGATCATGGGTGGTCATAGAACAACAGCACCCTGTGGAATAAGCTATCAGAGCTGCTATTTGTACTTGTGTTGGACGAATAGGCAATTCACAACCCCTATGCTGACAGAGGTGGTTGGAGCTCAGGCTTAGTCACACAAGACTTACACACTACTGAGAACGCACAATGGCCTATTGAACATTTCCAAGTGGCTGAATATGTCTTGGAGTTCATTTTTACATCAGTACAAACAGTACTGTATGGGAAATATGTTTGGACTGGGCACTTATGGCCGAGTTCAAAAATAATGAAGCCAAAGTGTGACATAACCATCAACATTTAAAAGTGGTCTTTTTGTGAAATGTTTTCATTTTAGGTATGGTTATATATCAGAGTTTGAATATATCTATTGGTCTTGGTTCAGTCATTGGTAGAAATGATCAGTGCATATATACTATAATGTACTAGAGCGTAAACGCTTGCGACAACAGCTGGAGGGATCTTCTTTAGTCTACAGAAGCCTGAAACAAAGAAATTCTGTCCATTAGTTCCTGGTATTATTGAACAAGTAATATAATTATTCTATTGAAGCAGAGCAGTGGTGGCGCCAGGAAATTTTTGTTGGGGGAGCTGAGGGGGAGCTGGGGTAAAAGTTGGAGGGGCTCCACAAAATGTCGTTGAAATGAACAATATATAGTAAATTGCTTTATAAATACCAAGGTATATGTTTTAGTTACCCGTGCTCCTCTAAAATGTGGTATCAATGCGCACACACACATCACTTAGAATGATTGCCGAACAACGATATACAGCTTTTGTATATAGACGTGCTTGATGAATTCCTGCGCAAAAAGCAGTTCCCAGATAACTGATATATTCCTGTGAGATAATGAGTATATCTCATCTAAATCAATTCTAAAAGTTACCAGTTATAAAATTATAAAGATAAGTGAAGTTTTAAGAGTGGCCGTAATAAATATTTAGGAAACCTAAATTTTTGGAGTATGGAGTTAAATTTGTCTCATTAATACTTGCAAATGTACAGAGGGTGATTTACAAATACACGTGTTTTGTGATCCACAAACACAAATTTATGATTTGTAACTTGTGTGTGGGTTTTTACAAATAAATGTTTACTTGCAAAACTGAAAATTCTGTTTGTGAAGGGTGATTCAGCATTGGTGGATCATCGAACACACACATTCATCACTGTGATCAGTTACACAATATTGAGACATTCTCAGTGCAAAACTGCACTTGAGATCCACAAATATGTCAGTCGCTATTCACATTATTGGCAGAATTATTGGGGGGGAGCTGAGGGGGGAGTTTGGCTAATTATTGGGGGGGCTTAAGCCCCCCCAGCCCCCCTTGGCGCTGTCACTGAAGCAGAGTAGGAGATATAGCTAAGGTTTTGACACAAATAAATCAAGGACTTATTCTCAGTGTTATGCTTGCGACAGTTTTACTTTGCTTTAGAAACATGATGTTTTTTCTAGGAAATGACATTTCTACCTTTACAAAAATGTATTACTGTGTGTTAGTATGAAGCACAAACAAACTGACAAAATACAAGGTTATTTCTTTAACATTCAACTTTAAATTATAATACTAAATATCAATGTCACACAAAATTGATGAAAAAAGTGCTATTTTGGGGGTAAATTTCGTGCATGTCTCTGGAACTGTGTGGAATTTTTCAGTACCAAGTGACTACAGGCAACTCACAGATAAATCTGGATGGTGCCAAATAAAATAATGGCTTGTTCATGACAAATGCAATGCAAATCAGCAGTTAGGCTTCATTATTTTTGAACTAGGCCTTATCAAAAACTTTATCCATGCGAGGACAGCCAGCTCGAGGGAAGCCGCCAGGACACCTGAAGTAACTGAATTTATCCGGCTTTGGGGCTGCGACTGGAGAAAGTGCATCGTGCAGCTTAATACAACAAATCAGATCGCTCTTTGAGTCTTTCACGCGCATTCTGGCAACCTGGATCAACAATTTCACGTCTTCCTTTGAGTTTGGCTTGGTGAAAGCCGTCTTTCCGACGGTCCCTGAACGCAGCGTGGCTGAGTTGCCGTCTTTGAACTCAGCAGCAGCTGTTGCCGCTCTGCAGACTGAAAACGGCTCCTGGAAAACAGTGACTTTGTGTGATTCTTGTGCTGAAATGTCGACGTGTGTTTAGTTTGGTCGGCGGGGCAGCCGGTGAAACGGTTTTCTGAGGACGGAAACTTTCCAGAGCCGGTGTGAGCGTGAACACAGGAAGACGCGTGGAAACGGATGTGTGACAGAATCATGAGCAGCAGCAGCAGCAGCAGCAGCAGCGCTTTGTGCTTTTCTCCCCGTCGTGTCTCCACGCTGTAGACACGCGTGCTGTGGGAAGCTGCTTCGTCCTCTGTCGGGATTATTCGGACCACAGGTGTGAGGACTCATGGGGACTCAGGGGACGGGACGGAAGAGGAGCACCAAGACGGACAAGACGACAGCCGAGGACGATGCGCTCAACCTCATAGCAAGAGAGGTGAGAAACAAGTCCCACAAATCCCGAGAGCCGCCGCTTCGACGGCTGGTCGCTTTTAAATCACCGTCAGGAGGACGTGAAACCGAGCGGCCAACTTCTGCGGTCTCACACGAAGCCCTGCCCGAAAAAGAAAAAGTCGCAGTTCCTTGACTGGCCACTAGAGTAGAGCCCGACCGATATGGAGTTTTTGAGGCCGATGCCGATAACGATATTTGGATGAAAAAAAATGCCGATAATCAATAAAGCAGCTGATATGCCCATAGCTGATAAGTCAGCCGATATTATTACCTCCGCCAAGGAGGTTATGTTTTCGGTCACGTTTGTTTGTTTGTCTGTCTGTCAGCAGGATAACTCAAAGTTTTGAACGGATTTTGATGAAATTTTGTGGAGTGATTGGAAATGACAAGAGGAACAAGTGATTAAATTTTAGTGGTGATCTGGATCCCGATGCTAATGCGTTAGCATGTCTATGGCATTTTCAATGTTAAAAGTTAGCATTAAGCAGTTGCAGCTGTCATCACGTTCGGGTGCATTTGTTTTCAAATTGTAATATTTCTTACATTTATTTTTGTTTATATATTAATAATCTAATGATTATTATATATAGTTTTAGAGAAAGAGACAAAAAGAAATAGATCACTGTGCCAAGGAGGGAATCTCTTTAGGGTCAGTGACCCTATGGCCTTGTTTAGTGAAGTGTTTCATAAATGCTAAAAAAATTAATATATTTGCAGTTTAGTTGAATAATAAATTGAATTTGATCTCTTATTTGTTTTTGTCTGTAAGCACATGCAATATCAATATCAGTGCTCAGATGACAGTTGCTTCTGGGAAATGTGCAAGTTGCAATAAACTGTGATGTCAAGCGCTAAGGATACATGCTATCCAGTCACAGCAGATGAAGCTTTTTTTACTACTGAGCAAACATCATTGTTAGACTTTTTTAGGTTTAATGATTCCACAACGTGTAGATGTTATGGTGTCAGTGACCCGCATGGCCTTGGCAGAGCTTTGCACTCTGAGTGCTTCTAGTTATTATTATTTTTTAAATGAATAAAATGTTCTTTTTTGGACCCTTAACAAAAAAGGTATGAGCTAAAAGCTGAAGCTTTGTCCTCATATTGATTAACTTTATAACAGAAAAATTTTCAAGTTCAAAAAATGCAATCAAGAATTAAACCTTTGTGAAATTAGCAAATTCATATCATTAAAAAGAGTTGTGAAATACATCTGTTCTTGTACCTCTTGTTGCTGCAACTTAGATATAGGTTCAGGATAAGGATATAGACCCTTATAAACTTACTTGTTTGCTTTTGTCAGCCAATCAGTGCAGTGTGACGGCAAACTACGGGGGCCGGTGATGAACACATTTAAGCAGGGGTGTAAGCAGCTCTTAGTTGAATGGAGTCAGAGCTCCATCTACTAGACAAATGGTGCAAGGACATTTTACATTGCCGACACAAACATTATTTCAGTAACTGTTCTGTTTATGAGAAATTATCGGCGTTCTATCGGCAAAATTTCGGCCGATAGTGAGTACTTTGAAAAGGGCTTATATCAGCCGATAATATTGGCTCTACACATGAAGCTGGTTCCAAAATAGAGCCTAATAGTCTGGGTTAAAATAGGGACACGTATGACCTAAATATGGAGGTACCAGCTGTACGAGGCCTGAGACACTTTCCAGGCAGCAGTGCTGAGTTTGCGTTTTGTGGAATGTGTTTATTTTTTGACAACCGGGAACCCTCCTATTTTATGATGTGGTTGAAATCCCCCCCTGCAACCTTATTTTCAAATGGCGTAGAAGTTAGGAAATTCCGTGACTGAAAAATTGCGTCGAAAAAGTCCAACAAATTCGCCTTGAAGGTGACTAAGATCGGTTTTCAAATCATATAGAACATTTAATTCATGTAGTTGCATACCTTTCTTCTACGTTTGGTGGTGATCGAGGCCTTTGCATGCATTTTTTTTGTTTTTATGACCCACAAAACCAATGTCGAGTCAGCAAGTCAGTGGACATGGTGAAATTGACATTTTTTAACCTTGAGAACTACTGTCAGAAAACAGTGTTTATACGGTTGATTGTTGCAAATCACACATTTAAATGAGATAATAATTAGGTTTGACAGAGTACCATCATTTTGAAATGTAAACAGTGAGACACCGGTCACCGCTTTCTGGCGTTTGTCCCTTAAAACACACAGATGTAAATTACCAAGATCTTCCCACCTTCAGATGCTCATAACTTTCTTCATATTTGACATAGAACAAATTTTGAAACACCATTTTGAAGGTCTCTGTACGCTCTTTGCAACCACAGTTTCTGTTACAATTCCTTTAACTTTAATTTTTTTTGTCACGTACCTAGTTAAAATGTCCAACTTTAGAGCAGAAATATATACATGTCTACAACTTCTTAGTTTAAGATGTTTTATACCATAAATTTCTGTAAAATTAGGGGTGTGGATGCTTTGAGTGACAGCGGCTCAGATGAGTGTTTCTGCCTCTCGTAGCGTCTTTAGCTGTCAGCTCAGAGGGCGCTTGGCGCTGCTGTTAGCTGTTGTGTTGATGGTGTTTGTCATTTTAGATATTTTATCACAAACACTTGGAATAATATGTCTTATTTTGTGGTGACACGTCCTAACGGGTCTTCTAAGACGTCCCTGCTAATGGAGCAGATAACTGTAACAATTGGTTATTTCTGGAAACAAGTACCAAAGTTGGCACAAATACTCCTTAAACATTAGTCTGTTGAAAAAACTGATTATCCACTTGAATATTCAATAGATGGCCAGGTAGGGGTCAATTGAAGAATTGTACAGGGCTCAAAATTAAAAAATTGTTCCAATCATATATATTGAGAGGTACACGACATCATTTGTCTGATCATAAATATTCCGAAAAGGTATAGTTTGGATGATCTATGACCGAATGTTATGGGGCAAAACAGCAAGAATGGTGACAAAGGTCAATTTCAGTTTGTACAGGGGTCAAAAGTTAAAGTTGCTCCAATTTTAGTTTTTAAAAAAAAAAAAAAAGTGGTGCAAATTATTGGTTGAACTAATAGGATTAATAAATGGAATAGTTCTGACTGTGTTAAATGTTTGGTCTGTAAGGTAAAGGTCAAACAATGTCAACGTCCATTGGATTCTATGACATGTGACATATGTTACCCTGTAACATGATAACGAAGCATGACACATGGTGCAAACTATTCCTTTTTAAAACCATATTAACTCTGGAGTTAATAGGGTCTGGAGCAACTTTAATTTCTGACCCCTGTACAAACTAAAGCTGACCTTTGTCACCATTCTTGTTGTTTTTTATCCCATACCTCCATAACATTCAGTCACAGATAGTCCAATCTATACCTTTTTGTAATATTTATGTTCAGACAAATAATGTGGTGTAGTTTTCAATATGATTGGAGCATTTATACATTTTGACCCCTGTGTAATTCTTCAATTGACCCCTACCTGGCCACCCATTGAAAATTCAAGTGGATAATCAGTTTTTTCAACAGACTAATGTTTAAGGAGTATTTGTGCCAACTTTGGTGGTTGTATCACCGTGTGAAAGATTCCTCTGTAAATATTCTGTTATCTGCTGCACTATGGTGCAGTATTTTCACTGAGTGAAACTTTCGTCTGTTTTAATGGCGTGTGCTAACAGTGTTAGCTAGTGTTCATTTCGTCAGATGAGAAGAGACGAAATATGTTTGTCAACAACCCTTCGGCTGCTCCCTTGTTTGCACTCGGGGTCGCCACAGCAAATCCAAGGTGGATCTGCATGTTGAATTGGCACAGGTTTTACACCGGATGCCCTTCCTGACACAACTCCACATTACATGGAGAAATGTGGCAGGGGTGGGATTTGAACCCGGAGCCTTCTGAACTGAAACCAAGCGCATTAACCACTTGGCCACCACCCCTGCTTGTCAACATCTGTTTTTTTTTTTTTTTCATGATGAAAATGAAATGAAAACATTACGTTGTCCTAAAACACTAAAATGAAATTAACATGCGTTATTGTTGATGGAAAAAAGATGAGACTAAAATGTTTTGCATGAAGTAAAAACAAACAAAATCTCTCCATTTTCGTCTTTTGTCACCCACTGGTGTCTGTGGCTTTCCTCCAAGCACTCTGGTTTCCTCCCACTATCACACCTGGTGGGTTCATCCCTGAAGATGTTCTCTATGGAGACCTCGCTGTGGGGTCCAGGCCTGTTGAACGACTACTGTGAGACGGTGTCTTGTGACATCAGTATGAACACCTGGGAAAAGTATGACGTCTGATCAAAGTACTCAGCCTCATACTGTAAATCCTGACTTATGCTTCTACGACTCCGTAACTTTGTGATCACTCAGTGACGTGACCACAGTAATGTAGTTTCCGGCGGTAATGCAATTTACCGACAGAATACGAGGTCTGTCAATAAGTAACGGTCCTTTTTATTTTTTCAAAAACTATATGGATTCATTCATATGTTTTTACGTCAGACATGCTTGAACCCTTGTGCGCATGCGTGAGTTTTTCCACGCCTGTCGGTGACGTCATTCGCCTGTGAGCACTCCTTGTGGGAGGAGTCGTCCAGCCCCTCGTCAGAATTCCTTTGTCTGAGAAGTTGCTGAGAGACTGACGCTTTGTTTGATCAGAATTTTTTCTAAACCTGTGAGACACATCGAAGTGGACACGGTTCGAAAAATTAAGCTGGTTTTCGGTGAAAATTTTAACGGCTGATGAGAGATTTTGAGGTGATACTGTTGCTTTAAGGACTTCCCACGGTGCGAGACGTCGTGCAGCGCTCTCAGGCGCCGTCGTCAGCCTGTTTCAAGCTGAAAACCTCCACATTTCAGGCTTTATTGATCCAGGACGTCGTGAGAGAACAGAGAAGTTTCACAAGAAGTCGGTTTCAGCATTTTATCCGGATATTCCACTGTTAAAGGAGATTTTTTTAATGAAAGATGTGCAGACGGGTCCGCACGTCGGGATGCAGCCGGCGCAGTGTGGCGGCACAGGAAAAACACCTCCGTGTTGATAACCATTTGTAAAATCCAGTTGGCTTTTGATGGCTTTCAGTGGAGTGAGTATATGAGAAATTGTTTAACAGCTGGAGATGTTCCAACTTGTCCTTAAGGCTTTCAACAGAGGTGTTTTTCCTGTGACGGAGCGTCACGGCGGCTGCGAGCCGACACTGCAATCCGCCTGCACGTCTTTCATTAAAAAAATCTCCTTTAACAGTGGAATATCCGGATAAAATGGTGAAACCGACTTCTTCTGAAACTTCTCTGTTCTCTCACGACGTCCTGGATCAATAGAGCCTGAAATGTGGAGGTTTTCAGCTTGAAACAGGCTGACGACGGCGCCTGAGAGCGCAGCACGACGTCTCGCACCGTGGGAAGTCCTTAAAGCGACAGTATCACCTCAAAAGCTCTCATCAGCTGTTAAAATTTTCACTGAAAACCAGCTTAATTTTCGAACCGTGTCCACTTTGATGTGTCTCACAGGTTTAGAAAAAAGTTTGATCAAACAAAGCGCCAGTCTCTCAGCAACTTCTCAGACAAAGGAATTCCGACGAGGGGCTGGATGACTCCTCCCACAAGGAGTGCTCACAGGCGAATGACGTCACCGACAGGCGTGGAAAAACTCACGCATGCGCACGAGGGTTCAAGCATGTCTGACGTAAAAACATATGAATGAAATCCATATAGTTTTTGAAAAAAATAAAAAGGACCGTTACTTTATTGACAGACCTCATAGTTGGGGGTGCAACGTGGAGAACAAGGCAGGGACTTTCTTTCCGCCTGCACCACCACTGTTCCTGGTTGTTGTTGTTGTTGGTGGGTTTTTTTCTTCCCTTTTTATTTAATGCTGTCTGTGTGCAGTGAGATTTGAGATTAATGTAACTTTGAGGGAAAATGAAGAAGTGGTCAAGCAGTCAAGTGTTGATTCATTGAAATACATAAATACTGTACACCAGAAAGTTACTTTTCATGGAAGGAAGTGTTAATTTACACGAACGCAACACAACGTTTAAATAAAATGAAAAGTTAAAAGGAAAATAACATTCCATTGCAGGTTTTCTGCATTTTAAAGTAGCTGCTGGTAGTTTATGGTTCAGCATGAGGACCAGCAGTTGGACCATAAGTGTCGATCCAAACTGTGGCACAGTGTTTCTTGCGTCTATTCGTTAAGTGGATGTCGTCTATTACCGTGGCACCACGCGGCGTGGCGCCTTTCATGTGTGACCTGCAGGTGATCATGGCGGTTTAGTTTAGTGTATTATGAGTTTGTTCTTCATGTGCTAACTTGCTGGAATTTTTGCTGCTGCTTTTTCGGACAATGCATATTTTTTTGTTGGCAGCTGTTTGACACGGTTCCTTATTTGGCGTTGAAGTCATGTTGTGACAAGTTGACACACAGTTTAAAGGTTCTTAATCCCCTTATCATTATGAGTGGAGACTGGAGAATATGACAAATGAGTGTTTTGAGGTGGGAGTGATGTCTGGTGTGTCTTCTTCAGCGGTGTAATTGTTCTCTCCGTACCTGCTCTGCACCAGGGCTGGGCTTTGGCAGGGACCTCATGATGTGATGTGTATTATTATGACACAGTATGTTGTGATATGTTGCATATTGCTGATCCTGCAATGTTCCACATAATGGGCCTCATGTATCAACATGCGTATGGCGATATTTGAGCGTATATGGGGTGTACGCCAAAATGGCTGCACCACTTGGCATTTATCAATATGGTCGTTGTGAAAATATACACCAGGTCGAGAGGTGGTGCAAATTATACGCCAAAATGAACCAGCACTGGAATCCACATAAAAATGAAACTGATCAACATGACAAACAGTGCCATTATACAAATCAATGCATATGTTACATAAATACACTTTCCTGATTATATACATAATAATCGATACAAATCCCGCTTTTGCGGGATTGTTGGTCTTGAGCACGATCCGTGGTCACAGCGCTGACTGCAAAGAAAGCGCTGCTCGCCTTTTTCTCCAGACTTCGAGCCTGGAGCCAGAGCAGCGCTGAGCTTAACTTCATGTGGTGTGATCGTTTTTAGACAATGAAATTGATCATTACAACTGTAGTGTAGTGTAGTCTTATTAAATTAAGCGAGCAAATATCCACATGTCAAGAATATTGACATGTGAAAAGAGAATACAGTGGTCCCTCGCTATAACGCCGTTCACCTTTCGCGAGCCATCGCAGTTTCGCAGATTTCTTTAGTCCATTTTGCATGCTTTTTTTTTTTTTACAGTGCATTGTGTTCTGCGTGTCTGTTTATAAGAATCTTCTCGCCCAGAAGAAAAAAGAGCGCCAACAACTACTCATAACTGTGTTTGTCACTCGGAAACCGACACCTGCACCGAGGTTTGACTCAGTGGAAAAAGGCGCGGCGCCAGGACGAAGAGGCGCGATCAGAGAAACTGAAATACTGGTCAGTCACTATTAATAATTTCTTATGTGTCCAACCTCGTAGGTTGATCGTTAAAATTAAATTCGCTAGTTCTAAAAGCCATCATAATTACTTATAGGAAAGCGTTCTATTTTTATTTCTCAAACAAATGTTTGGACCTGAAAACAGGTTGGTCTTATTTTTCTGCTGAGGTTTGAACTTTGAGAGTGTTTACACACGAGAGAAAAGTGAGAAAATGTTAATGCCTGTTTGAGAAAGTGTATAAAGTGGTTTTACAGCTTTAAAACATCTATAATAATTGTAAAAAATAACGCTGACTACGTCGCGGTTTCATGTAATATGGGCTATTTTTAGATTGTAACTCCCCGCGATAACGAGGGACCACTGTAACACTTTTTGATTAGTACTACAAACAATTGATACGACGGCCGCTTTTGACGCTCTATTGGCACGCGTTGTGAATTGGTGGAGTTCTTTTTCTTTGCTGTCTTCCTGGCTTCCATGTCGTAAAATGAGGGTGTGTCTGAAGCGGAGTCTGAATATGTTATGGGAGTGTTCATTATAATTACGATTGTTTTCAACCCGCCACATTTATCAAGGTCACGTCGGGTGTACACTGGAAATGGGCAGGTGCGCACTGCTTGATACATGTCACGGGCAACTTTGGTGTACTTCAAATTACACCGTAAATTTACACCACAATTGCGCAACTTTGATACATGAGGTCCAATGAGTGAAAATATACAAATTGAGCTGAAATACAAACCTGGGTAGTCTGTGTTACTTCGCATTATCCTCATAACAAATTATTTCAAAACACTCCATTTTAAATTCCCCTTCCACTTTATGAGATTGCAAGGGCATTTCCATGCTGAATGGGGAAAATTAAGCAAGATTTTTTGTTACAGTGTTTCCCCTTTCATTTCATTTTCTAGATATAAAATTTTTTATTTTGTTCATTTTTTCAGGAAACAAAGGACTTTTGGTGTACGCGAGTCACGCTGTAATTAACACCTCACACCTTGTGTCAGCTGGCACATGCCACAAGACGTGGTGTCTAAAAATGTATATGTGTGGGAGTAGACAAAAACATAAACTTGAAAAGTGACCAAATATTTACTGCGCGTCAAATGTTAAAACCAATTACTGCAGGGACAAAAATGCCACATAATAAAAATTGCAGAGGCAAATTCTCTTCCTTAAAGTGTGTATCACTAGTAAATAAAATGTCAAATGAGCCGACTATTATAAAGAATTTTGAAACTATTGGCGCATTTTATTTTTGGTGCCATATATTCTGAGAAATGAAGTCATAAACATGGGGAAATTAGTATGATTTCGCCAGCCTCCTCTGATAAACGCTCAGAATCTATCACGCTGTGAGGAGTAGGGATGCACCAATCCACATTTCCGAGCTGATCCCGATATCTTGCATATCTGCCGATACCAATACTATTCCGATACCGGAGCTCTGTTTGCTTTACTGTTATTATTGTCATTATTGTTAATCTTATGAGGGTATTTTGTATCCCCAGTTACACAGCTTCATGATAAAGTGTTTAGCAGAGGATTTTCTTAAAAAGGAGACCTGAAACCTCAGCTGCAATTTGCCAGAAGGCACATCTAAGATACAAGCCTAGATTTGATGTTTTGGTAAAAGAATTAAGTACTTTTTTAAACAGACTTTTACAGACTTAAAGGAGAAAATACAGCTCTCTCCCACTCTGTCTCTCTCTCTCTCTCATTCTCAATTTTCAATTTCAATGGAGCTTTATTGACATAAACATATGTTTACATTGTCAAAGCAAGTGTTGGACCAAAAAAATAAAAGGTCCTCTCTCTCACTCTTGTGCTCAGTCGCTCCCCGTTTTCCTGCTGAGCAAACTTGGAACTTTTTGGAAACACGAAGTTTTTCAACTGTAAAATAAACCGTAAATTTCTAAATGTATCATCAGCGATGCTCATGCGAGGAACTCTGGATTAATATTGAAGGATTGTGATGGAGTTTTTTTCCCCATTCAGCAGATAGAAACTCTCTTCAACTCTGCTCCTGTGCTGCTCTGAGCTGAGCTGCTGAGCTGCTTTTTCACAGCCTCCGGACACTGAAGTGGCTGATTTTTCAGTAACAATTCAGTTAATTTTTCAGAAAATCTGTACTTGGTGGCACAGACATTTTGAACCAGAGAGCCGGATGGAAATTTCATTTGCTGAAAGATGGAATGTTCATGTTCATTAAATGAATGTTAATTAAGCGTTCATTATTTGTACATTATACGTATGACACCCAATTGGATCCTTGTCATTTGATTGATGGATTGTATGTCATGTGATCTTCATTGTTTGCCCATATGAGGGACGTCACTGCCGTGCATTTCTGTCCTATGTGTTTCACTTCATTGCATGGCTCTTAGCTTTTTTTGTAAAAGTGCTTCCGTGATCCAAGGAAGTTGAATCCAGCAGCATTCCCAGGGATGACTTTTGCAGCTGTTGAAGTGCTGTCAGATGAAGAGGAGGAGAAGTACTTGTTGCGATATTTCGCTGGATTTGAGCAAGCAGATGTGTGTTATCACACACACTCTGCTGAATTCCTCACCCTCTCATTCTGCTCGGCAGTGTGCCACACGGAGTAACTTGCCTGGTCCCACTGCCCTCAGAGTCCCGCTCCGAGAAGAAACACCTCTACACGTTTAAATAGAATGACACAGATCTATTTACATGTCATGTAAAACAAATAATAAATGGTTTCCATTCGTGCAGTAGAAAGAATATTTTCTTTCACTGAAAGATGGAAAGTACCACTGAGCTCGGTATGCAAATATTCTTACTGTTACAGTCATTCATCATTTCTATACTCGTCTGTTGAACCCATCCTGACACAAAACAGGTAATTAAAAAAACTGTCTAGTCAGGAATTCTTTCATTCATTTGACAGAACATTTGCTGGGATGCTGAGATATTTGATAATAAATGCTTGTATAATGACAGAATTGATCAGTGTCCCATATTTTGTGTGTTGGTGGGGGGTGGGAGGGCATCACTCCCAACCTTGATTTTGTGTTAGTTTTCTCATAATGTGACAAACACATGGTCCTCTGTACCAGTGCCCAACAGAGTGGTCTCTGTGTCTAACTGGTACTTTTCAAATCAGAATGTTTGTAATCATATTCATGAATTTCTTTCTAATACATGAGCAGCTCAGCCGTGTTTGTCCCTGTGTGGCTCTCGTTCACTGATTCTAAGACCCCGTTCAGACTGGGGCTTGCAGTCTGACTTGAGCAGAATTAAGTCTGAATCCCACTTGAGCCATATTCTTTTTATTTTTTTTATTTGAACATCGCAAATTAAATTTAAGGTGGATTGTTTTCAACCCAGGATTGAGTTGGATTTGAGTGGGAATCACTCTATTTGAAAGCAAATGTGGCTTAAATCCAGCTAGCTCGGGACCATGACGTCAAACGACGGAGAGAGACGGAGAGAGAGAGAGGGAGAGAGCGAGAGACGGAGAGAGAGAGAGAGCGAGAGACGGAGAGGGAGAGAGCGAGAGACGGAGAGAGAGAGAGAGCGAGAGACGGAGAGGGAGAGAGCGAGAGACGGAGAGAGAGAGAGCGAGAGACGAGAGAGAGAGAGGGAGAGAGCGGAGGGGGAGAGCGAGAGAGGGAGAGAAGAGAGAGGGAGAGAGAGAGAGAGGGAGAGAGCGAGAGGGAGAGAGCGAGAGAGGGAGAGAGAGGGAGAGAGGAGAGGAGAGAGAAGGGAGAGAAGAGAGGAGGAGACGAGAGGAGAGAGGAGAGGGAGGAGGGGGGAGAGGAGAGGAGAGGAGGGAGGGAGAGGAGGGAGGAGGATAGGAGAGGGAGGGAGATAGGAGAGAGGGAGGGAGGGAGGAGAGAGAGGGAGGAGAGAGAGAGAGGAGAGAGGGAGAGAGGGGGGGAGCGGGAGGAGAGAGGGAGCGAGAGGGAGAGAGCGCGGAAGAGAAGGAGCGAGACGGAGAGAGAGAGAGCGCGACGGAGAGGGAGCGCGGAAGAGAGAGAGAAAGCGAGAGAGAGAGGGAGCGCGGAAGAGAGAGAGAAAGCGAGAGAGAGGGAGAGAGAGAGGACTTCTGCATTAGCACACCTTCACCATGTGTAGCTTTCTGTGCTCACGCTACATCACAGTAGTGCCGTAAGTGATCCGTGTTTTTTTTTTTTTTTCTGATTGGTTATGAAATTTTTGATGGATGAATTCTACTTAAATGCTGACTTTCGGAGGCAGACATTTCAGTTGTAAAAGCTCATTTTCATTGATATGCATTAATTGTTAGTTTATAGCACAGTCTATCTTCCCAGCTGTATTTTATCAGTGAATTTTCTTTTCTTTTAAATGGTAAGAATTTTATTCTGGAGAGGAGGGATTGTTTGGATTGGAGTTTTAGGCTTTTACCCAGAACAGACAGGCACAGTTTATCTTGAGCTCCAGAACATGACCTTTGGTGTCGTCTTTTAATTTAACCTTTATTTAACCAAATAAGAAAACCCACTGAGATCCAGACCTCTTTCGCAGGGGGTATCTGACCAAGGAGGCAGCAGCACACACCAACAAGGCAAAGCAATAATAAAACAACACATCCGCCATAAAATACAAACACAAGCAGCTAACCTATGAACACAATAATTATTTTAAATAACAATGCAAGCTCTGAGACAATAAAGCACAAGGTTTAAGACATACACATTGTCCAAAAGATTTCCGTTTTTGGCTTTCTAATATTGATCGGAAAACCATTCAGTGAAACCAGCCCAGGCAGTTTCAATTCCTTTTGGATGGCATTCCCACAAAAAAAAGGGTGGGGGGGGAGCTAAACGCTTTCTTTCCCTTTTCCGTTTGAACGCGGGGAACAGAATCCTGTATCCTGCATTACAAAAGATTTGTCGGGTTTTCTTCAGTTGGATGGTTGGTTGATCTGTGCCAACCCAACGCGGATGCTATAGCACATTCAGTCATTGTGCTGCACGTGCGCACACTCGCACACAAAACATCAGTACAGAGTTTGTCTGTTTGAATTGTAGCTTCGCTGACTGTTTTTGCTGCGGTTGTGTATCTGTGGTTACACATTCCTCTAGCTGGTAATCACTGCTCTTCATAGTGCTGTGGCAGGAACGCTCCTCCGATGTTTGAAGGTACAAGGTGTGTGACGGGGCAGGATGGAACGCACAAGGCCTCGGCAGCAGTTTGACAGGGAATCGATACCTGGGTGTTGGTTTCCACTAAAGGAGTCTGCTTTGTGTCACATCTTTCAAACAAAAAGAAGGCCTTTGCCTTTAAATAACAGCATGTCTCCCGCTGACAGGATGGTATGTCGGGCCTGATGGCTTGGCCTGTTCTGCAGTAGAGCATTAAAAATAGACTATCCCGAATCTTCAGCTGTTGCTGCGCCCCGTTTTGAGGGGGATGGGTGGATATAAATGCCAACTCACAAACCTGGAATTGGCAAATGTATGGTTTTTATAATAAACATTCTACAGCTACACGTTATGTGCGGAGGAGATTGTTCTTTGTAGGGTTGGAAATGGTGACTGTTAGGATGCTGCTTTAAAGACCTGTTGCTGTATATTTATTGTATGTGTCAGAGTCGCGCAGCAAACAGGTGAAGACCGCACAGTAGAAATAAATGCCAAGTCCAGATGGCAGGCACTTGGTACAGGTGAGCCCCGTTAGCTCACGCACGCGCAAGTCCTGATTAGGTTTTACTCGCGGTCAAGTTGTGAATCCCAAAAAAATCAATCCATCATTCAGTGGGCCTGTTCCTGCAGTAGAGTCCGTCTTTAGAGGGTAGCACTGTTCACTGTAAAGTCATTGATATTTTCAAGCCTGTAACATTTAATTATTCATATTTTATATTTCCCTTAGGAAAAACAACTATAGTACATATTTGCTAGTTTTGATGAATTATTTAAATTTGACCTTCCACAATCCATCTTATTTCAGTATTTCCAAGTCCACCATTTCCTTCAACGTAGTCGCCTTAATTTTCCGGGTTTACCTTCGCATTCAGGTTTAGACGATATGTTAGATATTCCATTGAACACAAAAGGTCTAATCTCAAGGATTACTGATTGCACATCTTCTCTCAAGAACAAAACCCTTTTAAAAATCATAGAAGTTTGGGAGGATGAACTGGGAGAGGACATAGAAGAAAACATGTGGAATAGTGCCCTACAAAGAATCAATGAAAGCTCCTCCTGTGCTAAATTAACCATAATACAGTTCAGGGTCGTGCATCGCACCCATTTTTCCAAAGCAATATTGTCTAAAATATATTCCATCATATCTGCTAGTTGTGACAGATGTCACAATACTCCAGCCAGCTTAGCCCATATGTTTTGGTCATGCCCTGTCTTTGCTCCCTATTGGTCCTTTTATCTTTAAAACACTTTCAAAGGTGAAACCCAGTGTGGCAGCTGGAATATTCGGTGTTATGGATAAAAGACATTGTACAATACCACATGGACGTTAAAATATAGTTGTTTTTACAACGTTGCTTGTGTGGAGAAGAATACTTATGCAGTGGAAATCCAAAAACCTGCCTAAAGTATCTCTGTGGTTGAGTGACCTCATGCAGTTTATACAGTTGGAAAAGATAAAATACTCACTCAGAGGTGTTGACATATTTGGAGGGACTTAAAGTTCTGCCTAATGTAATTTAGTGGTGGTCTTCTTCTTTGTGCAAACTACAGAATGTCTGCTCAATAACACCACTGGACATATTACTATTATTTATTTTTCTTTTATTATTATGTCTTTATTTCCTCACTTTCATGGATTTTAAGTTTGTTATTTCAACAGTTGTCAGGTGTCAATTATTCCTTGTCTGCTAATCTGGAACAGTGTCCTTCAAGGTTTATTTTCTTAAGGTAAATGGGAGGGTGGGATGAGTGTGTGGTTACGTTCATCAAGTTCATTGTGTGTGTAAAAAAAAAAAAAAAAAAAAAAAAAAAAAAAAAAAAATGGAACTGTTAATGATTGTACATACTTTTACTATTTTGTTTGACAACTTTTCTGAATGAAAAGAATTATAAAGAAAAACAACTGTAGGCAGAGGCAGATCTACAGGATTATCCCAAGTTATGGTCCAGACTTTACAGGCCAAGTGCAGTTTGTCGAACATCCAGGCACAGTTCCGCCTTCAGTAAGATGTGAACATTTCATTGCTTTTCATCTCATTCCTTTGCAATTGTCTACAATTTCAGATTTGAGGAAAGACTCATCTTTGAATATATCTTGCAGATTGTAATTAGAAAATAAAAACTTTTGTTATAGATATTTAAAGTATGGTGCAAGATTATTGTTGGAGGTTCTTGTTTTGCTGCAGTTGGCATCCAACTGAATGGTTACATTACTGCCACCTGCTGCTCTGGAGTGGGAATCGCAGTAGCTTGGTGCCCCTCTGGATCCACCCCTGACTCCAGGGTCTTCTGGCAAATCAACTTAGATCTGCAGATAACCTTTTGTGCATAGCCTCAATCGGAAAGATGACAGATCCCCAATAAACAACCAGTAACGTAAGGAATTAAATAGACGTGCCCCGCCCCTTCAAATAGAGTGGAAACACTGTGATGAAAATGTCAGAATCTGCCTTCTGACTGCTCAGCGTTAAATGTTCACTACTTATAGAAATAAATGTTAAGACTGCTGATAAACACTCAAAGGTTCAGAAGCAAGACTCCTCAACTGGATGAGGAATTCATTTGAACCCATTTTCAGTTTTTGTGCCAAAGCAGCTTCAAATTGAGAACTTGTTTATATATAGAGGAACCTTTGGTTCTGGGAAAAATACCTGATTGTGTCAGTCAGTTGTGTTATTTGCTCTTGTGAGCGCGTCACCTGCAGCTTTTGACATTGAGGTTATTTACCAACTAGTTAATCGTAAAGCTCTGAGGACAACAGGTTTATTTTCTAACCCTGAACAATCACATCCTGATTGCTCTTCTGAGAGATCAGTGCGTCACCACAGTCCTACTTTCTGTGGATTTTTAATCTGGATAGGTACCTGTCCTATGACTTGTCTAGTTTTCTTCAAATGATTTCTTATAGTGTGTGTGTGTGTGTGTGTGTGTTTTGTAATAAAACTCAATTATTTTGGTGAAATAGTTGACTATTAATGGATTTTGCTAACAGTTCAGTTTGTCACTAAAGTGTGTGTATGTCACTGCTCAGTGTTCTACCTCACAGTGCAATAGGCATCGCGATACATGGATCCAATGCCTTTGTCTTGCAGTGTGTTGTGGTTTGATACATTCAGTGTTTTCCCTTGAAATCACCCTCCCAGGAGAAAAACACGAGGGTCCAAAGCTGAATTATGTAGTCTTATCATGTTCCTGCAAAGATTCATCATTCGTATACAAAAAGATGCACCAAAGGTATTGGTTTTACCAATGAGTGTAAATAAAATTGATTCAGTGTCTTGGAAATATTTACATACTGTATTCCACCCCCCACCCTCACCCGACTGTCTAAAGACAATTGGCTGTAAAAGTGATGATTTACTTGTTACACTAAAGGATCCCAATATTTGCACAACCCATAAATGGTAAATGGACTGCATTTATATTGCGCTTTCCATCTGCATCAGACGCTCAAAGTGCTTTATAATTATGACTCACATTCACCCCGATGTCAGGGTGCTGCCATACAAGGCGCTCACTACACACCGGGAGCAATAGGGGATTAAAGGCCTTGCCCAAGGGCCCTTAGTGATTTTCCAGTCAGGTGGGGATTTGAAACCATGATCTTCTGGACTCAAGCCCAACACCTTAACCACTAGACCATCAGCTCCCCCATGATTTAGGCTTTTTTTAATTTAATTTATGTCATGTTGTAGGGATTAGTTTTCACTGAATGTTTAAAGGGCATCATTTTAATTTTTTTAAATAAAACACTCATCTTTATTTATTTATTTGAATTTGTCATTCCAACATTCACACCTGTATTAGTTCATGGATTCACAAACATCATATTGGACCACCTTATTTAACTATTAGGCAGTGGTGGGCACACTTCCGATAATCCGATAACAGATAATTATCGAAGATAATGTTTTCATTATCGGATTATCTTTTTAGATAACTTTAAAAACCATTATCGGACCAATTATCTTCCAATTAATTTTTGTCCGGTAACTTTTAGACCGGTAAACAAAGCTGAACAGCGACAAGCATTTTTTTAAATTTAAAATCAGTTCAGCACCTGCCTGTTAAGTTTTGTAACAGATGGACAGTTATACCCTCTGCTAACAGAAGAGAGCTGCTTCTATGAAAAGCGTCTCTATCATCTGTAGACAAAGGTGAAAAGGCCAAAAAAAAAAAAATCATTTCCTTTAACACATACCGAAATGCTGGCAATATCACCTAAGTCATCCAGAGGCATACATTTTTAACTTATGCTTCAAATTTTAACCAAACTAATTTTGGACAAGTTATTTAAAATTACTGTCATGTCTGACATTTTATAAAGTGAAAATATCAGATATATGTTTTAGTTTTAAAGTAATGTGCTAATTTTTAAGGTTTTGTGAGCACATGCTGTGCCCAGCAGTGCATTATGGGTAGGATGATGTAATCTCAGTACAATCACGACAGGACAGTTGCATTTCAGACACTCTGTTCAGGCTCCATGGACAACAGCATTAAACTCTAGTGCCTAAAACTGTCGTGAATATATTCTCTTGGTTTATAGACGTTATTGTATTTGCGTTTGTTAAATTCCATGCATTTTAATTGTAGCAGACAGGGATTTTCTGGAATTTTGTTTTCAAGGCCTCTACTGCCATCTACTGGCCATTAGTGTTCATGGCAGTATTCACCCTAAGTACTAAGCGTCTGGGCACCAAATCAACTTTTTGGCTTTGCAAATGGCTTTTTTTTAATAAATTAAGTTTAAAAACAAAACAACAGCAAAAAAAAAATAACATTACAAGACAGCTCTGCGGTGTTTGCACAGGCACAGTGCGAGCGGTTAGATGCTTGTAGCTCTTCAGCAGCAGGAAACCCTCACAACAGCCGACCACAATAATATCAAACAGGTTTGATTTTCATTGGACCATACGATTGGTGATCAGGAGGTGGTCCTGAGATGTTAAACGCAGCTTGTTACTCCATGTACACTACATGATGCAGGACGCGCGATTAACCTGAAACTCGGTCCAAAAAATTCCTGCATGAAAAATCATTTCGCACAGTGTAAAGCACGTTTTACAACATCATAAAACGTGCGCACATTCTCTCCACGTGCAAAACATTTTGCGATGACACTTCGAGGGCTCCATAAAAATGCCTGTTTTTACAAATAAAAAAAAATGGAATATTTTACAAAAGCACATTTATCTGTAAACACCAACACACGACAGACATCACATTAACGTGTTGGTTTACATAATGAATGGCTGAACCAATCAGTGTTTAGGAGAGACACTTTTACCAGAATCCTTTGCGATCTGTCTGTGTTTGTTACAAAACCTCAGAATTAGTGCATTATTCAACATTAAAAGATATATGCTATATTTTAACTTTGTACAAATGACATAATTGACATTAATGGAGTTATTCTATCAGTATTAATGTTATTTATAAAACATTACAAAAGTGTGGCCTCATTGTTTGGGTCTGTTGTTACTTTTAATATTACTAGAAGCTATTGTGGCATTAAAACTTAAATTCATTTTATTAGTAGTTGTAAATGTACCAGAGACAATATTGGAATTTATATTATTGGTTATCTGTAACTTCCAATACATTTTTGGGTGGTTTATTGTTTTATCTTTATCAAAGATAACTTTTCAGCTATCTGTTATCGAAGTTAATTTTTTGGTTATCTGTGCCCACTACTGCTATTAGGTAGCCTTCTATACACTGAGTTTGGAGCAAATGCTGCTTGAGTGACAGGTGGCCTTTTCATTGGAGTCAACGTTTTAAACTGGAGTTTCTTAAGATTTCAGTTTAATTTTATCATATAGATACTTGAAGTTGAGCCCCAAATCCACTTTCTAGCCTTGGTGGCTCCTGAAATGTGAGGAACTTGTGAATTGTGTTGGTTTTGGTGATTGCCATGGTCATGTTTGTTTCTGAAATTTAAACTCTGCTGGCTGCCTGTTGCCTCCTGCATCAAACTCAAGTCACTGATGCTTTCCTGCAAAATGTGGACTGGGTCTGCTCTCAGAGTCTTACGCTGCCCCTCGGCTGCTGCGTTCCTCAGAGGAGTGGCATGTGGCACTGTGGTGCCTACACACAAGCCAATCCAGTCTGTAGTCCCTCGACGGTCAAACAAGCTGCCAGATTCTGTCAGAACAGGGTCATCTCACTACTTTCAAGAAGCTCCTGAAACCCCAGCTTTTCTGAGAGTACCTCCTCTCTGAACATCTCTTAACAGCAGCTGCATGACTAACTCACACTTGTCATGCACTTCTCTCTCTCTCTACCTTTCATTGCCTGCTCACATTTCACTCTTATTTTTTCACTATCACTCCTTGGTATTTGTAAAAATGTTACTTTTCATTATGCCGAAGCCTCCTTTAAACTGTGAAGGTGGTATTTACTGTGATGCTGAAGTAGCCCTTTGAACTGCAGCTCCATTGTGGTTCCTCTGTTGTATGTTGCTTTGGATGAAAGCATCAGCTAAATGAAAGTAATGTCACGTGTTGTCTAGAGTCCAGCCCACGGTATCTTGCAATTAATTTGACACCAGCGATAATGGGTCCTAAGAAGTGGTACTGGGTACCGTTTGTCTCACTGAGCCGAGCAGTGAGTGGTACTACCTCGGTTTGGGTTGAGTGATATAAATCATGAGGTATTTGGGCTGCACCATTGTACCGTTAGACAAACGGTCAGTATTCCCCGCCTCTCTGTCACCCAGTGTGAACAAACATGTGTTCACTCTCTCACAGCAGATGATGAAAGAGTTAGGGTAACAATTCAATGTTTGGAAGTGAAATGGAGCAGCCCACATGTGACCTGACCTGCTTGGATTGTCCAAATACTGGCTTGCACTTCCTGTTATTCTGCACATGCACACAGTGGTGCCGTATGGTATTTGGCTCAGTGAGACAGACGGCACCCAAAAAGTGGCACAATGTCCATGGAAGCAGGCACACCCTGACAGATGGATTATTACGTGTACTTCATTTGTGCTCTGAATGTGGATCCTATGGTTGAGCTTTTTATTCAATGAGGCTGTAGTACTGTCTGTGATGGGTCCCATTTCAGCAGGAGTTGGCCTTCCACACATATGGAGTTCAGGCACTTTCTCACTGTTTTTCAATTACTTTAATTTATTTTTATTTATATAGCGCCAAATCACAAAAGAGTTCCCTCAAGACGCTTCACACAAGTAAGGTCTAACCTTACCAACCTCCAGAGCAAGAACACAGGCGACAGTGGTAAGGAAAAAACTCCCTCTGATGATACTGAGGAAGAAACCTCAAGCAGACCGACTCGGGGGGGGCAACCCTCTGCTTGGGCCATGATACAGACACAGATGACAAAACAAATATACAGGAAATTTTGGGAGTCCATGCTGGTGTCTTCTTCTTCTGCAGGCGACACCACACCCAACTCTGGATGGGCCGCACCTCAAACAGAGAGAAAAAAACAGAATCAGGCATCAGAAAGACAACAAATACAGTATAATTTATTAGCATTTAGCAACAAGAAAAACAGATGAAATACTAAGGTGATCGCCAGCCACTAGCCCTAAACTTCACTAAAAGACCCAGACTTAAGGTAAAGTTGGGGCCGTGGCACGCTCCATTACTAATAAATGAATTAAAAGAGTAAAAAGCATAGTAACATACTATACCAGTATGCTAGCCATACGAAGGGAAAATAGGTGCGTCTTATGTCTGGACTTGAAAAGTCTCCACAGAATCTGACTGTTTTATTGATGCAGGGAGATCATTCCACAGAACAGGGACAACGAGTAAGAGAAAGCTCTGTGACCCGCAGACTTCTTATTCACCTTAGGGACACAAAGTAGTCCTGCACCCTGAAAACACAGAGCCCAGGTCGGTACGTAAGGTTTAATTAGGTCAGCTAGGTAGGGAGGGTGCCAGTCTGTGAATAATTTTATAGGTTAGTAGCAGAACCTTAAAATCTGATCTCACTGGGACAGGAAGCCAGTGAAGAGACGCCAATATGGGTGTAATGTGGTCGAACTTTCTGCTTCGTGTCAAAAGTCTGACTGCCAGCATTTGAACCATTTGGAGAGCCCTAATGCTGGACTGCAGTAAACCAGAAATCAGAACATTGCAGTAGTCCAATCTAGAAGAGATAAACGCATGGATCAGGGTCTCAGCATCAGCCATAGACAGGATGGGACGAATCTTCGCTATAGTTCGCAGGTGGATAAGCAGTCCTAGTAATATTTCTAATGTGGAGGTCAAGGACAATGTAGGATCAAAAATTACCCCAAGGTTCCTCACTTTGTCAGTGTGATGTGATGTATGACACACGAGCCTAGGCTGAGTGTTAACTGGTCAAATTGATGCTGATGTCTCACTGGACCAAGAACCATTATTTCAGTCTTATCAGAGTTTAAAAGTAGGAAGCTGGTAGACATCCAGCTGTTCTGTTCCACAGAAATTAGTTGGTGCTCCTCCAGTGAGGCCAGTGAGTGTTCCGTTTTGTCTGATGAGTTCACTGAGATGATGTAAACCGAGGCACCGGAGGCTCTCAGAAGCTCCGCAGAGCGTTTAAGACACTCAAGTGTTTACAGAGGATTACCCTCAGCTAGACAGGAAGAGGAAGCCATGCTGACAGAAAACCCCGTTGTCTCACCGTGTCACCTAACTGTCGACGTACATCATACAGCTATTCTTAACCTTTAATGAAGGAGACGTGCTTATCCAAGTGCAGCCCAAAAACAAAAGCACCGATTAGAGTGCAGGAAGGTCAGATACACAACTGTTCCACTCATCTACATGTCACTTAGATGTTTAAAACATGTTGGCGACTCACAACTGACTCCCGTCTCCTTAAAAGGAACCCGAGGCACTTGGTGTGCTGACTTCCCCTTGATGACATCATCATATGCACTGCCCAGATTGTCATCACAGGGCCGTTCCTGTTTGTTCAGTGTTACTGCAATTTCTTCCAAACTGAGGAACTGAGGAAACAGTGGTGGCTCGACAAGTATACAGTCGTGTTGGTACCACAGTTTACACAATCTGGTGGACTTGTCCATCTGATACAGAGTTTCAATAATGCTTTACAATGATGCCTCACATTCACCCATATGGCATGGAAGGAATTCAACTGCACATCAAGAACAACTTTGGGGTTTACTAAGAACAACTTGGGTTTTTTGATCTACCTGTCTGATGGGGAATCGAACTGTGGCTCTTCTGGTTAAAAAACCTGCCTGTCTAACCTTTAAAACCATCACCACGCCGAAATTTGAACATTGAACAAAATATGGGCCGTAACAATAAGGAAGTGTTCAAACTTTCTAGCGTTATCCTTAAATAATGAGTCTTTCCACGATGACGTGTTCTGTGCCTACAAATAAATCATTTTACGTGTGTTCATGTCAGAGAGCGTACGGTAAAGAAATGGCTTCATGCTGCAGTCATTCCTGTCTGAATATAATCTGTCAGTGTGCTCGCATAACCATGTTGTGTAACTTCCTGTCAGGTATTAGTTCCTCCCATCGTGCTGTAGTGACAAGGAAGGTTGCAACATAAACTGCTGCTGCCTGAAGCACCATGTGTATTTCTTTTTATTTACAAAGTGGCCTTGTGGTACCAACCAACTGGGAGCGTGGGCGTCTTCAACTAAGATACTCAACTTAACGTGTATAACACAATGGAGTAGTGGTAGTAGTAGTAGTACTAGTAGTAGTGGTAGTAGTAGTGGTGGTGGTGGTAGTAGTAGTACTAGTAGTAGTGGTGGTGGTAGTAGTACTAGTAGTAGTGGTGGTGGTAGTAGTCGTGGTACCTGCAGCTTTCTGAAGAATGTTCCTGTATAATGTTTGTTGGTGGAAGGTTTGGCACATTTCTCATGTCTGTATGTTACGGTGGCTCTCAACTATGACGACAGATGGTTAGAAGAAAACACTTTGACATTTCTGTGGTTTCTTCTCAAGAGAATCTAAGTAGGTTGCAGAGTTATGCCCGTTGTGCAGCATTGCCTGGCGTTATACACTCAGATGCCTCTCATGTTGTATTTTTAGAAATGTCTGAAGCATACTATTTATTTTATTCCTGGCCTGAAGTACCCTGCCTGCACAGCTGATAACCAGGTCTGCAGCTGTTCGTGTTGCTGTGGCACCGCTTGTGGTTGACTTGCATTGCGATGTGAGCGGAGACCACAGCGTGTGAAATCGTGACCTCACTCATTGTCATCTTCTGATGCAGTAAATATTACGGAGGTCCTGTTACAGTCTGTGCTGCTCTGGTAAATGGACTGTATTTATATAGCGCTTTTCCATCTGCATCAGACCCTCGAAGCGCTTTACAATAATGCCTCACATTCACCCCAATGTCAGGGTGCTGCCATGCAAGGTGCCCACTCCACACCTTGCCCAAGGGCCCTTAGTGATTTTCCAGTTGCCCATTATGTTTGAGGGTGGTCCAAAAAACAAACAAACAAAAAAAAAAAAAAAAAAAAACTTGACTAATTATGATGTGAGTTGAATGAACTAAAAACGGTTCTGAAATTCAAAAGCTGAAACCTCTGTATTTTATTTTTGTCGTATGTATTGCATCTGTATGTTTGTGCTGTGTGTAGTGCTCATTCAGTCCAGCAGATGGCTCTAACTTCATAAATATAATCAACTGAAGATAAAAATAAAAAAGTCAGAAAACTAAATGGTAAAAAAAGAAAAAAAAAAAGGTTCAAGTGACACCAGATACTGTTAACATGCAGTTTTTGGAATGTTTTTCTGTTTTGTAATTTTGTTCTCAAAGCCAAGATGAGCCTCCCCTCAAGATTTTAGAATATTTCATTTCAAATTTGATTAACTTGGTATTTGTGCTGTTTTCACACAACCACAATTGCAGGGACGACTGCTAACTTGACAGTAGTCCAGAAAACATTCACTGACAACCTCCACAAGGAGGTTCAACCACAGAAGGTCATTACTGAAAGGGCTGGCTGTTCACAGAGTGCTGTATCAAAGCATATACATGGAAAGCTGACTGCAGGGGAAACATGGCTGTAAAAGATGCACAAGCAACAGGGATGACCACAGCCTTGAGAAGATTGTCAAGCAAAGCTGATTCAAGAACTTGTGGGAGCATCACAAGGAGTGGACTGATGCTGGGGACGGTGTATGAGGAGCCATCACGCACAGACGTGTCCAGGAAACGGGCTGCAAGTGTTACATTCTTAGCATGAAGCCAATCCTGAACCAGAGACAACATCAGAAGTGTCCTACCTGTGCTAAGGAGAAAAAGAACTGGACCATTGCTCAGTGGTCCAGAGTCCTCTTTTCAGATGTGGTTTGGAAATCAAAGTCCTAGAGTCTAGAGGGAGAATGAAGAGGCACAGAATCCAAATGGTTTGCAGTCCAGGATGAAGTTTCCACCCTCCATGATGATTTGGGGCCATGTTACCTGCTGGTGTTGGCCCTCTGTGTTTTATCAAGTCCAAAGTCAATGTAGCCATCTACCATGGGATTTTAGAGCACTTCATACTTAAATCTGCTGACAAACCTTCTGGAGATACTAATGTTATTTTTCAGCAAGACTTGCCACCTGCCTGCAGTGCCAAAACTACTAGTAATTACTTTGCTGACTGTGTTATTACTGCGCTCGAGTGGCCAGCCAAATTACCTAAGGTGAAGTCCATATTGGGAGACACCAGACCCAACAATGCAGACAAGGTGAAAGCTGCTACCAAAGTAACCTGGGCATCCAGAACATCTGAGCACTGCCACAAGCTGATTGCCTCCAAAAGGATCCTTTGTATAAAATGACCCCCACCAAGGATCCAGCACATAGATGAACATGCTTTGCAGAAGTTAGACATTTTTGTCTTACAAATCCTTTTTTTCCCCATCTAATGAAATATTCAGATATATTCATATGCTTTTTCTAATCTTTCATTAAATTAAAAAATGCAGTTATTATATATATATATATATATATATATATATATATATATATATATATATATATATATATATATAACTGCATAATAATAATAATAATAATAAATATTAACCAACTTTTTCATGATATTGAATTTTTTTTTTTTAGATACACTCTAGAAATGTAAACTGTTGGACCGTAGTAGGCTTTACAGATACTATCGGTTGTGGTTAATGATTTATTACCTAGTGTGCGTTCCATGAGGGTAGCTTGGCCATATTTAGGCAGTTTTGGAAACAAGCCTTCTTGTACCCAGTTTTTAGTTGACTCATGTCTGGCTGTAGAGTCACTCCCATTAATGCAGCATCTGTTAAGTTCATACGAGTTCTGAAATGAGGAAACACTTTAAAATTTTTTTTTTAAGTCGGCTTCATAGTCTCACTTCACATCATTTAGGTCTGTCGACACTGGCACAGACTGGCATTCTTTGCATGGGAACTGAGCTGACCCGAACCAGGGTCAGACCGGGGTTCTGTCTCTCACAGACATCTTAAGTATGAGATTATTTTAGCTCATAGTCTGGCAGTGCCATCTTTTGAGTACTTTCAAAGAAAGAGATTAGGCCCCAACTTGGAGCTAGTACTTTCTAGTACTTACTTTCAAGTGTGTGGATAAAAATTGCACTAGAATGGACTCAATCTCGTTTAATATAATCTGCTTTCAAAATTGAAGATTACTGTTAATCCCGTACGAAATGGGAGTTTAAAATAAACGTGTAGGTACAGAGCACCCAGAAAGTTTTCACAGAGCTTCACTTTTTCCACGTTTTATGTTACATCCTTATTCCAAATGGATTAAAATCATTTTTCCCCTCAACATTCTACGCACAACACCCCATAATGACAACATGAAGTTATTTTTTATTATTTTTGTAATTTTATTAAAATTAAAAAAACTAAGAAATCAGATGTACACAAGTTTTCACATCCTTTGCTCAACACTTTGATGCACCTTTGGCATCTTATATGTAGATAGGTGTGTGTCTACCCCAGGTGGACTCCAATTATGCTGTAGAAACATCTCAAGGATGATCAGTGGAAACAGAAGGCACCTGAACTCAATTTTGAGCTTCATGGCAAAGACTATGAATACTTATATATATGTGATTTCTTAGTTTTTTTATTTTAATATTTATTTATGCATATGAGAATGTCAGATATCAAGTGTAGATGAAGAGATCCATCCTCTGAAGGTGTCATCTACAGAGATCATGTCCCCAGGCGGGCAATGAATTGGGCATCTCTATTAGGGATGTGAATCGTACAACAACTCACGATTCGATTCCGATTCTTGGGGTGCCGATTCAGTTCAGAATCGATTTTCGATTCAAAGAGCTCTGAGAAATAGTTATATTACTTAAAAATGTTTATGTTTAAGAAAATGCAGCTTTACAAGGTTAATCAAGTGATTCTAGGTGTAAATTTACTTATCTGCTTTGCTCGTTTAGAGTTGGCTGGCAGTTTAGCAAAGCGCTGGTCAGTAGCCGGCAGAGACCGCTGCTCCGCTCTTTTAGCTCTGGGTGCACGTTGATGTAGCATGTGGGCTTGCGGATTTGAAGTGTTTCCGAAGTACTTGACTTTCATTTTGCAGATTTTGCACACTGCATAAGTCATGTCAAGCTCCTTCTTACGCAGCAAATAATAAAATCCAAAATGCGCCCAAACATTTGCCTTCAGCAAAGACGGTGCTGGCTGAATTAGCTCTTCGTCTGCCATGCTAAGCTGCAGCTCAGGAATGTTTGAAGCACGCCGGACCCTCCCCTCGCGGGGACGCTGCCGTACAGAAGCCGTTGCCTGACAAACAGTATGCGCAGCGAATAAGCAAGAAAATGTTTTAAAAAATGCTTTTTAAAAATTGATTGTTGGACATTTTGGATCGATTCAGAATCGTAATAAATAAGAATCACGATTCTGACGTGAATCGATTTTTTTTTTTTTTCTGACACCCATAATCTCTATAGGATGTGAGATGCAGTTTGGTCCATCTTGTGCAGGTAGTCTCTGAAGCGTCCATGACCAGACCGGAGACGATTGAGGGGTAATCCACTGATGTCTGCTGAGGTCATGGCCAGCATGTGACTTGGTAGGAACTGGATTAAGATGTACCCTTCAGTGGTGGACACGGATCCATGCAAATGTTGGAATTGGATTTGAATGGTAATAACCCCTTTGTGTCTGATGATTTACGGACGTTAATGCTGGATTATGGTCGCAACAAGCCGTTTTACAATAAAATTCAAATTTGCAACTGTAAAATGCAGCATTTATGTCCGCAAATCATCAGATACAACAGGGTTATTCCCTAAATATACTCCTTCAAGAGTGAATAAGAAGTCTGAGTCCATTCATTGGTCCATGCTTGCATCGCCCATTCATCATGCTACTGTCCTGATTGTAGCGAGTGTAGATGTGTAGATAGAGGCCATCTTGATTATAACCTGTTGTTTGGATTGGGATTATTCACGGCCGTCTTGGCCGTGTCAAATCTTCTGTACTGCAGTCAGCAGTTTTATCAATATGTTGAGTCAAAAATCAGAATCACTCACGCCAAAAGTCATTACTCCAAATTTGTATTCAGTTTATTAGAACATTCTCCATTTCCAATAAATAATCAGATGTTCTATTTATTTATTTGAAGTGGAGAACTTTCTGATGGACAGTGAGCTACACTGTGTGAGAAAACTGTCAACTGTCCACTTTTTTCCCACAACCTAAATGAAGCGTGTGCACGTTATGAGGAAGTGTACTTCTTTGTTTTTTTTTTTTGTTTTTTTTGTATTCGCAGGCTGAAAATGTGAACTTCCCTGACGGCGGTGTTGAAGAACATCGTGCTTCGTTTTGTGTTGACGTTAATTTTATGTCCACAATGACGGTAACGTGACCGCTGTCCTGATGCTGTTTGATGTCGTCGTTTTGGAAGACAGACGCTGAACTTATCTAATGTGTGTCTGTCAGAAAGTGCACGTCGGCCTCTGTCAGTGTGCACGTGGATGTTGAGTAAAGTCGTGCACATTTCTAAGTCTCAAAACCACACAGTTGTGTCTGGTTAGTTAACTTTAGGAAAGAACGTTTCACAATTGAGCCCCATCATCATCCAACACGATGGATGTGAAAGAAACAGTTTTTATTGGGGGGCGTCGACATGTTGTTTGGACTCGCAGCGTAGTTTTTGTTTAATCCAAATTAGTTAGTGATATGTCCTGCAGGGAAAAGACCCCCCCCCCCCCCCCCTTCTTCTGACAGAATTTAATCCATGACAGATGTAATGTTGAAGGAAACAATCTTGGGAGGGAATCTATTTTAGGAATGAACTGGCTCATTTGCTCTCAGGGGGACACACCTCTACACACACACACACACACACACACACACACACACACACACACACACACACACACACACACACACACACACACACACACACACACATCATTGAAACTGTTGAGTTGGAACAGTTTTGAAGGAACCAGAGTCCATGTAGGCCATTATAAATAGCTGTATGGGGGGGGCTTGGTATTTTGGCCTAGTTAGTTGGTGCAAGTTCTCTCCTCAAGCCAGGTGCATCCCACAGGTATGAGATGTGTGGAAACACAGATGAGCCTGGATTCCTCTTAACTTACATTGACTGATATCATGGTGTGTGTGAGGTAGTTTTTGAAATATTGTTTTTGTTGTGCGTCTTTTGATTTAAGGTATTTAGTAGATCAGTTGGCCGGAGTTTGACTTCTTCAGGCGGTTCAGATGGCGTAATGTAAGTGATATGAATCAGAAGAACACAGAGTTAATTTCCAAACACACTTGGGGATGGCACGCTGCTGTGATTGCTATTTGCTAATCTTCTTATGTCAGGCACAACCTCAGATGCTCAAAATTACTGGTAGAAGTGGTTTTTAGTTTGCGTCTTAGTGTACCTAGTTTCTCTTAAATAATCATAACAAGTGCTTGAAGTAAAGGTGGAGAACAGTGATATTTAATGTGCTCCGACTGACTTTTTTTTCAGACTAACTTGTATTTTTTTCAGAATGATTATGTGGATTCAAATGTATCCTGTTCTTCTTATCAAAAGTGGTTGCTAGTTCAAGGCATTTTGGTCGCCAAAACTACCGACATATGGCTTTTGTTATATTTCTGTGCGGCTGCATGCATTTCAACAGAATGAAAAAACACATCTGTATTTCCCGTAATGAGACTGGATGTGTACAGCATCAAGGTTAGGGTTCGGGTTGGTGTTAAGGTTAGGGTTGGTGTTAAGGTTCGAGTTGGTGTTAGGGTTCGGGTTGGTGTTAGGGTTCGGGTTGGTGTTAAGGTTCGGGTTGGTGTTAAGGTTCGAGTTGGTGTTAGGGTTCGGGTTGGTGTTAGGGTTCGGGTTGGTGTTAAGGTTCGGGTTGGTGTTAGGGTTAGGGTTGGTGTTAGGGTTATGCAGCTTGGGACTCCTGCAAGGACAGTCACATTCCTCCCCTCTCCTCTCCTCCTTTTTCTGTTCTCTATCTCTGTTCTGACCTTCAATGTCCCAGTTTCACCAGACTGTGAATTCTTCAAATTAAGATTTGGATTAACTATGGAATTGATCAGCTGGTCTCTCAACGCTATTGACACCATTTTGTTTTTGACAAGGAAATCAGGGCTGGGGGACCCTGCATGCCCTGATGGAACCTACACAGCGGACTATTATCTCAACGCCTGAGAGAGACAGGGTGTGACATGCTTGGCTCCACTCTCTGTGGAAGACGTTGAGGATTTATTTCTATTCACTTTTATGGTGGGAGGTTTGGTGCTGATTGGTTTGTGCGCTTCCCTGACCCACAGGAATATTAGCAAGACGGCTGCTACCAGAATCTCGTCCCCTCCTCAGTCCGTCATGATTAATGAGTTGGGCAATGCTGTGTAATCTCAGACTGCGTGAACTCTTGAACTCAAACACAAAATGGAGACTATCTTGGTGCATATATGCTACATTGCAAAGGAATGTGATGCTAAGGACCAGAGAATATTCTTCTTAAATTTGAAATCTAGATGGTCAGATGTGCGGTAAATGGAATTCTGTAGCCATCTAACATCAACATGGCAGCATTATCGGCTCCTGAAGGCCAAATACCTTGTTCTTCCCCCAGAAGGATCTAAGGCCTTGGTGAAGGAATTCGGCTCCCCCTTCTCATCTATCTACTCCCCCCTCCCCAGCCTGCTGTTGCCTAGCAACATCAGACTTTACACACACATGGACAGAAACTGACAGAAACTTAACTCATCTGCACATGACACGTCTCCCTCCCTCCATCCCTATTACTCCCCCATTGTCTCTTCACCCGCCTCATCCTGGCTTCCTCCCTACCACCTCGAAGACAGCGCAGTTTTTACTGCTGCAGCTTTCAGCCCTCCAAGCTGGGCGGCCGTTGCAGCCTTCACCCACTTTTCCTCAATTCGGATGATGGACTGTTTCAAAGTTTAGTGCACATAAACAATGTCAAATGTATATGTGTTGTCTTTAATTCTGATGTGTGCCATTATTATGGTAAACAAGTAATAATTGTGGATTAATTGCTGTATCTTGTCTGAGGTAATTGGACTGTAAACATAATTTTGTTGTTGTTCCACTCGTGTAATGACTGACAAATCTCATCTCATATGTTCAAGTTAGGGTTAGTGTTGGTGTTAGGGTTAGGGATACGTTAGAGTTGTTGGTGTTAGTGCTAATGTTCATGTTCTTGTTCGTGTTAGGGTTGGTGTTAGTGTTGGTTTTAGGGTTAGTGTTCGTGTTCTTATTCGTGTTAGTGTTGGTGTTTGTGTTAGTGTAAAGGATAGTGTTGGCGTTAGTGTTAATGTTCTCGTTCGTGTTAGGGTTTGTGTTAGTGTAAAGGATAGTGGTGTTGGTGTTAGTTATAGTGTTTGTGTTGGCATTAGTGTTAGTGTTTGTGTTAGTGTAAAGGATAGTGTTGGTGTTGGTCCTAGGGATAGTGTTTGTGTTGGCATTGGTGTTAGTGTTAATGTTCGTGTTCTTGTTCATGTTGGTGTTGGTGTTAGGGTTTGTAGTGTTAAGGATAGTGTTGGTGTTAGGGTTAGTATTGGTGTTAAGGATAGTGTTGGTGTTAGGATTGGTGTTAAGGATAGTGTTGGTGTTAAGGATGGTGTTGGCGTTAGGGTTGGGGTTGGAGTTGGTGTTGGGGTTGGTGTTAAGGTTGGGTTGGGGTTAGTGTTGGTGTTAGTGTTGGTTTTAGGGTTAGTGTTAATGTTCGTGTTCTTGTTCATGTTAGTGTTGGTGTTAGGGTTGGTAGTGTTAAGGATAGTGTTGGTGTTAGGGTTAGTATTGGTGTTAAGGATAGTGTTGGTGTTGGTGTTAGGGTTGGTGTTAAGGATAGTGTTGGTGTTGGTGTTGGGGTTAGTGTTGGTGTTAGGGTTGGGGTTGGAGTTGGTGTTGGGGTTGGTGTTAAGGTTGGGGTTGGGGTTAGTGTTGGTGTTGGGGTTGGGGTTAGTGTTGGTGTTGGGTTGGTGTTGGGGTTGGGCTTGGGGTTAGTGTTGGGGTTGGGGTTGGTGTTGGGGTTAGTGTTGGGGTTGGGGTTAGTGTTGGGGTTGGGGTTAGTGTTGGGGTTAGTGTTAGTGTTGGTGTTCAGGTTAGTGTTGGGGTTGGTGTTGGGGTTAGTGTTGGTGTTGGGGTTAGTGTTGGTGTTGGGGTTAGTGTTGGTGTTGGGGTTAGTGTTGGTGTTGGAGTTAGTGTTGGTGTTGGAGTTAGTGTTGGTGTTGGAGTTAGTGTTGGTGTTGGAGTTAGTGTTGGGGTTAGTGTTGGGGTTAGTGTTGGGGTTAGTGTTGGTGTTGGTGTTAAGGTTAGTGTTGGTGTTGGGGTTAGTGTTGATGTTACGTTTAGTGTTGGTGTTGGGATTAGGGTTAGTGTTGGGATTAGGGTTAGTGTTGGGATTAGGGTTAGTGTTGGTGTTGGGGTTGGTGTTGGGGTTAATGTTGGTGTTGGGGTTAGGGTTGGTGTTGGGTTGGGTTGGGGTTAGGGTTGGGGTCGGGGTTGGGGTTGGGGTTGGGCTTAGGGTTGGTGTTGGGGTTGGGGTTAGGGTTGGTGTTGGGGTCGGGGTTGGGGTCGGGTTAGGGTTGGGGTCGGGGTTAGGGTTGCGGTTAGGGTTGGGGTCGGGGTTAGGGTTGTAGTTGGTGTTGGGGTTAGGGTTGGTGTTGGTGTTGGGGTTGGGCTTAGGGTTGGTGTTGGGGTTGGTGTTGGGGTTAGTGTTGGTGTTAGTGTTAAGGTTAGTGTTGGTTAGGGTTAGGGTTAGGGTTGGTGTTGGGGTTAGTGTTGGTGTTAGTGTTAAGGTTAGTGTTGGTTAGGGTTGGTGTTAGGGTTGGTGTTGGTGTTGGTGTTGGGGTTAGTGTTGGGGTTAGTGTTGGGGTTAGTGTTGGTGTTGGTGGTAGGTTAGTGTTGGTGTTGGGGTTAGTGTTGATGTTACGTTTAGTGTTGGTGTTGGGATTAGGGTTAGTGTTGGGATTAGGGTTAGTGTTGGGATTAGGGTTAGTGTTGGGATTAGGGTTAGTGTTGGGATTAGGGTTAGTGTTGGTGTTGGGGTTGGTGTTGGGGTTAATGTTGGTGTTGGGTTGGGGTTAGGGTTGGGGTCGGGGTTGGGGTTGGGGTTGGGCTTAGGGTTGGTGTTGGGGTTGGGGTTAGGGTTGGTGTTGGGGTCGGGGTTAGGGTTGGGGTCGGGGTTAGGGTTGCGGTTAGGGTTGGGGTCGGGGTTAGGGTTGGGGTTGGTGTTGGGGTTAGGGTTGGTGTTGGGGTTGGGGTTGGGCTTAGGGTTGGTGTTGGGGTTGGTGTTGGGGTTAGTGTTGGTGTTAGTGTTAAGGTTAGTGTTGGTTAGGGTTAGGGTTGGTGTTGGGGTTAGTGTTGGTGTTAGTGTTAAGGTTAGTGTTGGTTAGGGTTGGTGTTAGGGTTGGTGTTGGGGTTAGTGTTGGTGTTGGGGTTAGTGTTGGGGTTAGTGTTGGTGTTAAGGTTAGTGTTGGTGTTGGGGTTAGTGTTGATGTTACGTTTAGTGTTGGTGTTGGGATTAGTGTTGGTGTTGGGATTAGGGTTAGTGTTGGGATTAGGGTTAGTGTTGGGGTTGGTTGTTTTGGTGTTGGGGTTAGTGTTGGTGTTGGGGTTAATGTTGGTGTTGTTGTTGGGTTGGGGTTAGGGTTGGGGTCTGGGTTAGGGTTGGGCTTAGGGTTGGGGTCGGGGTTGGGGTTGGGCTTAGGGTGTTGGGGTTGGGGTTAGGGTTGGGGTCGGGGTTGGGGTTGGGCTTAGGGTTGGGGTTAGGGTTGGTGTTGGGGTTAGTGTTGGTGTTAGTGTTAAGGTTAGTGTTGGTGTTAGGGTTAGGGCCTATGTCACAGCTACATAATGGTCTTTGACAGAGTTTGTACACAGGTTTTGGAAAACACCCAGGGTTCATATCTTGAAAGTGCTGTTTATTACTGAACAGGTTTTGCAGCTGTATGTCAATATTTCAACGTCAGACGAAGTCACTTTCTGCTGTTTTTTTAATAGCACAACTTAGAAATAATTGTTCGGGTTGTTTTGATTGGCATTCAGTAGATGGGTGTGGGTTAATTCAAGGTGTTGGTGCGGTGTACAGATGCAGCGGCTCAGTGCTTTATTTGTTAACTTCTGTGTGTGCACGTACTGTTTTTAGCCACGGTGATATCAGCAAACAAAACCTACGACAGACGAGACGTCCTAAAACTGAGGTTCTGAAGCAAACCAGACGTTACACTGAAGTTTCTTCAATCACCTTGTACAGTGACAATAAAGCTACGCATCTAGTTACAACATTTATAATGTCAAGTTTGACGTCATTCAGAGGAGCGTCTGATTTGACTTGATGAGGTTGTGGTCTACATGTGCTGCTCTGACGCTGCTGTTTATTGGGTGTGTTTGAAACAAACTCCACCCAGCTCACACGCACTTTGATTTTGTCCGCAGCTTTTTTTATCTCTTTATCTTTTGGCTTGTGATGACTTATTGTCGGATCCTGGTGGTCATTCATTGTATGTTATTGGAGGTGAATCTTAATTACACAGACCTTTAAGGCGTTTGAATTCTAGTCAAAAGTCCTGAACCCCTGAATATGCTCCTGACTGAATACAGTTCAGGTCACAGAGGGCTGTAACTGAAAGGAAACATGTTCTACTGTTTTGGTATTAAGTGGGTACTTTGTTGAGAACAAATCTCTTTTCAAAAACATTTTGGTGCATGTTGATACATTTTCCAAACTTAAAGATGCCAAATACCATTAAGAACCTAAATAAACCAGCTTGTTGCGCTCCTCTGAAACTTTGGGTCTTTTAGGCTCATTTTCCACTTGTACCTTTAAAGTGCTGAACTTTTGCTTTGTTAAATATTTCTTGTGTGTTCTGAGATCAGAGTAAGCATGTAAATTTCTTTGGTCCCGACCCAGCGGTCCTGTGTTGGGACATACAGGTTTAAACGAGTGTGAACTCTAAGGTGTGTCTGTGTACACAGTTTTGCTGTTCGAGTGGTGGAAGGAGGGATGACGGTGACCCCGCCTAGAGGCAAACGGTCTGCAGGGACGCACCGTCTACCACGAAGTAGGAGGAAGGAAATGCGTGTACAGTCTGTCATGCAAATACACAGTCAAAACCTTTTAAGGACAAGGCCCCACACACGCCGCAGTGCTGAGTAAAGAAAAGGAAAAGCCTTTAAAACGCAAGAATTTAATAAATACACTCACTTTTACAGTGTTGTGATGGCGCTCTAGAGCTTCACAAGATTGTGTACTTTATATTCAGACATCTACTTGACATTATAATTTACAAGTTTATAGAATCTGCTCAAACACTTGGAAGTCAGATACAGTAACAATGGCAGCATGATAAACTGAGCTGTAAAGGTCACTTGTGTCCATGTTATCACCGTATGACTGATTTAGTTTGCTTCCCAGCGTAAGAGGTGCGTAGTAAATTTCCAACAGTGGACATCTGATGATGACAGGACAAGATAATAGGGCTGCAACAACGAATCGATAAAATCGATAAAATTTGATTATGACAGGCGTTGGCAACACATTGTGTCATCGATGCTTTGTGTCGAGCGATTATGGCACCAGAAGCGACCAGTGCACAGAGCAGATCAGACGCTGTTTCGTAGAAGAACTACACACTTAGAATATGGCAGAAGCAAGTAGACAGAAGAAAGTTAAGACTTCAAAAGTGTGGGAGCACTTTACATTAATGCAAAGACATTTGTTAACTGCAACATTTGCAAGTCGAACCTCGCATGGCACGGTAATGATGCATCTCAAACAAAAGCATGTCGAAGTCATCAACGGGGAAGGGGAGAGCTCAGTGTCTGGGCAAGTTAACAAATCTTTATTTTTGTCTAATCAGTCGTAACATCTCAGTATGACAAGTCAGGCAGTGATATGAAGCCAGTCAGGCTCAGGCTGTCTGTGTGTCTCCCAGAGCAGTGAGGTGAGGGGCAGAGTGAGAGAAAAAGAAAACAGTAACAGCACCGACAGTTTTTTATTAATGTTGTCAAAGTCCGACCATCGACATTAACGTCTGTCCGATTGTCCGGGACAAGTGTAAAATGTGATCAGACAAGTAATAGCTCTAAATCGTTGTCCGACCGGACAAGTGGCATTTTTTTTTTGGTTTAAAACATTCAAATTCTTCTCGCACAACTGCCCCCCCTGCAGACAGAGAGCCAAGCAGCGCTGCAGCAGAAAAAAACTCCGTCAAAGTCTTCACATAAAACGAGCTCCAGAAATTCATTTATAGGCTTTATTTTATGGCCCAGTCACACGGCACACGACGATTACTGAACGAAGGGAAAAAGTAAAAAACATTACAATTCGTTGAGAAAAGGTGGACGAAAGAGGAACTTAACAAAACTGAAGCTCACGATCTCAACAAAATGCGCCCGGAGCCACAGCTGTAGCAGTGCGTGTCTGCTCCAGCACTCTGCGCTGGAACGGTAGCGCCTGAGTCCTGGAGAAACTGCAAACAGAATCTGTGGAGATGTCGATGGACCACCTGCTGCCACTGATGCTGCATTCAAGTACCGTCAGAAATTACACAACTTTTATGTTGTTTCAAATTCAACAGTTGCTTGTGGCAAAATAATTAATTATATCCACACAAAAGATTAATTCTGCCCTATGTAATGTGCCTGAGCCCACTGAAGTTGCCCCCCCCCACCCACAGAGAAAAAAAAATCCAAGCAATATTTTAAGTTTTCAAATAATGTTCTGTTGTTAAATAAAGTGATGGAAGGAGAGAAAAATTGTTTCCCTGGCACATTTTTAAAAAATTCCCCTCTAATCCGATTAATCGATTAATCGTGTCGAAACCCCATCAGATTAATCGATGATCCAAATAATCGTTTGTTGCAGCCCTATAAGACAAGAAGAATGTGTGTCGCTGCACAGAGGTTGCAGGTTAATTCCATTTAAATAAACGTCACATTTATTTTTCCGTGTGACACCTCATAAAAACTTTGAATTATAAGATCCACAGTTCCTCAGAACTCTGGTGTTTTTAATGAATAATGTTGCAGATTGAGACTGCTGTCGCATGCATGTCAGAACATTCGCTGAATGGTCAAAGTGTATCATCTGAACTCACCCAGTTTAATGTCTTTCATTTTCTCCCCTTCTTTTTCTTCCCCACAGGCAGAGGCCAGGCTGGCTGCGAAGAGGGCAGCCCGGGCAGAGGCCAGAGAGATCCGCATGAAAGAGCTGGAGAGGCAGCAGAAGGAGGTATAGGTCCACTACACAAGACATTACACTCTTTAATGGTGGGACACAAGCGACACATTCTGGGTGACGTTAAGGGGACACTGTCGTACAGTGGGTCAAGTGCAAAACAGCCCCAAATCATCGTCATGGCATTATTTTTGCTTTAAATTACAATAACTCAGACCCTAGTCACACTCTTCGGTGATCTGAAGTGGTCCAAGTACACTGAGGATGCCTAGAGATAAAGGGTGCAACAATAAACAGTAAAACCACAAAAGTGCAGTATTTTACACGTACCTAACTGTGGGTTGTGTAAACTCTGAAATCAGAAGAAGGTTTTATGGCCATGTGAGGTGTTTCAGGTAACGTGTAAAAGATGTTGTAAAACTGCTAATGTAAACACTATCTGAAATTGTATGTGACAAATCATACAGAAAGTCACATGACATTCTAAACTGTGTATATACACAGTGGTCCCTTGTTTATCGCGGGAGTTACATTCTAAAAATAACCCGCAATAGGCGAAATCCGCAAAGTAGTCAGTGTTATTTTTCACAATTATTATAGACGTTTTAAGGCTGTAAAACCCCTCACTACACACTTTATACACTTTTCTCAAACAGGCATTAACATTTTCTCACTTTTCTCTCGTGTGTAAACACTCTCAAAGTTCAAACCTGAGTAGAAAAATAAGACCAACCTGTTTTCAGGCCCAAACATTTGTTTGAGAACTAAAAATAGAACGTTTTCCTATAAATAATTATGGCTTTTATAACTAACGAATTTAATTTTAACGATCAACCTACAAGGTTGGACGCATAAGAAATTATTAATAGTGACTGACCAGTATTTCACAGTTCCTCTGATCGCGCCTCTGCATCCTGGCGCCGCTCCGCTGTCGTGTGTTTTTCCACTGAGTGACACCTCGGTGCAGGTGTCTTTTTCCGAGTGAAGAACACAGTTATGGGTAGTTGTTGGCGCCCTTTTTTCTTCTGGGCGAGAAGATTATAAACAGGCACACACAGAACACAATGCGCATACTCTCCCTTCGCTCACTGCCTCCTGTGTTACCGCTGTGGGACAGATGCAGGACCCACAAAGAATCCAAGTCATTAAAAAGATACAAACCTCTCTCAGTGGCCACGGAGCTCTGCGGCTGCGGTTACCGAGACCATGCAGCGCTGTGGATTTTCCCGCAAGAAGTCGCGCTGACCGAGCCCGGAGACTCAGTAAGTGCATCAGAGGCAGTGAGAGCAATCGCGGTGATGCTGACCGGTGCCGTGACCGACCTGCCTGATAAGGATGCAGAACACAATGCGCTGTTAAAAGGAAAAAAAAAGAAGCAGCAGCATGCAAAATTGCACCAAAAAAAAAAATCAGCAAAACTGTGATGTCGCGAAAAGTGAAAGGCGTTATAGCGAGGGACCACTGTACATGTGGGCTGATGAAGGGACTGAATCTTCTTAAACCTTATAAGAGACAAAGTTCAAATTTCAGAAGCTCAAAGCACTTTACAATAATGCCTGGCATTCACCCATTCTCTCTCTCTCACACACACAAACACACACACACTGATGTCAGGGTGCTGCCGTGCAAGGTGCTCACTACACACTGGGAGCAACTTGAGGAGTAAGGACCTTGCCCAAAACCCTCTTAGTGATTTTTCCAGCCAGATGGGGTTTGAACCTGGTCTCAAGTCTCCTGTGTAACCACTAGATCATCACTTGTATGGCCATATCCAAGTGTGTACGTCTTTTGTGTAATAGTAGTCAAATGAAAATGGGCAACACTGAAAGAGCTGATCATTACTTGTCAGCGAATGTCCCAAGATGTTCAACACTCATGTGGAGACATGTTCTAATGCCAGATGGGAAATGGCATATTTAGGACTGCCACCTCACTTGATGGCACCTCCCATCCATGATGGCCCTCGATAATGCCTGTAGTGAACAGGGCCTGAGTCAAAAACAGGTTGACCTCAACATCTTCCCTGTTTGAAGGCTGAGATTACAATGTTGGATTTAACACTGATAATCATTTCCTGTCTGAGAGGAGGAAAATTAAATGGCAGGAAATGACCCACAGACACTATGACACAGCAGAGAAAGTAGATAAGTACAGTCATCATCAACTCTAAAACTCGATAAGACAAAGGAAGAAAACAATTCTGATGTGGGAATTTACTGATGACCAGGTCACCAAAGAGAGCGAGTCAGATAGTGACAGAATATCTACAAGAGTTTAGCGAGGCCACGCGTCTCTGCAGGAACACCAGAGGAGCAGGCACCCTAAAGCCGCAAGGAAATGTAGGACTGCCACCAAATAGATCCTGAGTAGAGTATTTTCATACAAAGAGTTTATAACATGAGCATACATCAAAAAAAAAAAAAAAAAAGTGACACGTAGACCCATTTTGTTTCTGAACTCGGTGAGTTTCCTGTGGAAAATAACCTTGTTTATTACTGTTTGTGGATATCTCTACTTTGAAATTAATTGTAATTTTTTTTTTTTTATACTCTCCTTAAGAGGAATCACCCTGTTTGTCCATCCTCACTGATCTGTCCGTGAGTCCTATAATTGCAGCTCCTCTGAAACCACTTCATGATTAAAATGAACTTCATGCAGTTTTAACCCACCGTGGGAAGATCTGCAGGAAGGAAAATAATTCTGGTCTGAGGTCTCCAGGAGGAGATAACTGGGCTTTTGTTGTTTCTTTTATATATCATATCAGTTACATGTACAAGAGGTTGACCTGTTTCTTAAATCGCATGGATCATCACAAAAGATTTCCTAGGTACAAAAAAAAAACCATGCATGAAGGAAGTAATAGCAGGAGTACAACCGTAAATGTAGACTCAAACTGAGGTCAAATAGCTGCTTCTTTGACAGCCTGCACTCTGTCTTAAAATCCTCTGTGTGGTCTCTCGCTCTCACACACACACACACATATATATATATATATATATATATATATATATATATATATATATACACATACATACATACATACACTCCCTGTGATGCATTCAGGGTCTATCGTAAATTTCTGTGTCGTGTCTCTTTTCTCTCTTTCCACTGTGCACATGTGGGACGGAATAAAAACAGTGTGTGGACGTCCGTCCTGGTCATTTTTTTAAAACTTAGAAAACATAAAAAATAACCTGCAATAAAAGTCATTCATATATTTAGTGGAGAGCAGGTTTTACTTATGTCCACCAAGGGTGTAATAAAATCAACAGGGTTTGTTTATTTATTTATGTATTGTCTGTTAGCAGGATTACGTCAAAACAAAATTTGGACTACATTTTCACCACAGATAGATATTAGGCCATTATGATCTGGATTCTAGCTCAAGATTTCATAGTAGAATAGAAGCTTTGTCATTGTCTACATATAACGAGTTTAGGAGTCCTGAGTTTGAGTATAAGAAAAGATATAAAAAGAAGCCATCACCTATGACTCGTAAATAACTTAGCAGACAAGTGAAAAATGTGAGTATTTAAATAAGTGAAGATATGTACAAGCTATTTAAACAAATAAATATCCATTCTGGATAAGGCACAGAGAAAATTAGATTGTATAGTCTTTGAAGGATTACGTTAAAACTACTTCAAATTCTCGCCACAGATAGATATTAGGACGTGGAAGACTCCAGTGAATTTTGGAGCTGATCCAGATTGGCAGATGTCAAAATGCTCTTGTTAATTTCTTTATTAGTGCCTGAGTAGGCAACGTCCTACGAGGACCCTATTGTAATTGCGCTGTTTATTATTACTATTATTATTATTATTATTTATTATTATTATTATTATTAGGGCCCGAGTAGGCAACGTCCTACGAGGACCCTATTGTAATTGCACTGTTTATTATTACTATTATTATTATTTATTATTATTAGGGCCCGAGTAGGCAACGTCCTACGAGGATCCTATTGTAATTGCGCTGTTTATTATTACTATTATTATTATTTATTATTATTAGGGCCCGAGTAGGCAACGTCCTACGAGGACCCTATTGTAATTGCACTGTTTATTATTACTATTATTATTATTTATTATTATTAGGGCCCGAGTAGGCAACGTCCTACGAGGATCCTATTGTAATTGCGCTGTTTATTATTACTATTATTATTATTTATTATTATTATTATTAGGGCCCGAGTAGGCAACGTCCTACGAGGACCCTATTGTAATTGCACTGTTTATTATTACTATTATTATTATTTATTATTATTAGGGCCCGAGTAGGCAACGTCCTACGAGGATCCTATTGTAATTGCGCTGTTTATTATTACTATTATTATTATTTATTATTATTATTATTAGGGCCCGAGTAGGCAACGTCCTACGAGGATCCTATTGTAATTGCGCTGTTTATTATTACTATTATTATTATTATTTATTATTATTAGGGCCCGAGTAGGCAACGTCCTACGAGGACCCTATTGTAATTGCGCTGTTTATTATTATTATTATAAATCAAAATTTCGGCCTCTTCCCATGCTCAAAAACTCACCAAACTTTCCAAAGTCGTCCGGCCAGATCCGAAATTCGATATTTTGGGGGCGTCGCACATGGTCACAGAAAGATCGCAAAATAGCGCCCCCTAGAAATTTTCAAAAACCCCTCCGCATTGGGCTTTTTTCATCGTAGCCTCACGAAATTCGGTACACACATTTACCATGCCAGGACGCACGAAAAAGTCTCTTACTGTCATGGTGAAATAGCGACAGGAAGTCGGCCATTTTGATTATAAGTTTCGATTTTGAGCAAATTTTTGCCATTTTTGACCATTTCCACTACTTACATTTGAACGAACTCGTCCTAGGGATTTCATCCGATTGTCTTCAAATTTGGTCAAAATCATCACAACACAATGGTGATCAAAAGTTATCAAAAGATTCTAATTAAGTCAAAAGGCGTGGCTGCTAGGGGTCGTCAAACTTTGGCGAGCTTTTCGGAGCACGCCATTTCACTTCGAACGGCTGTCACGCCCACATACTTCATTGTAGATCCTTCAAACTTGCTGGACATGATGAGGGCTCCGCCCTGAACGTTTACATATCTTAAGTTCCCACCTGCGCCATAGCGCCCCCCGGTGGTGGCGGGAAATGTCCTATTTTTACTTTAAGAGGTCCTGATGTCACATACGTAACCCAATCAACTTCATTCCACTTCTAAAACATGCACAACAAATTGGTGAACGTAGGCGATGAACGCCGTGAAGTTACGAGTAATGGCGTCTGTGTGGCGGCGTGCCCAGTATTGACCATTCGCCATGAAATTACGTTCTTCCTTTTGACGGCTTTAATTTTGTCACATCATCATGAAAATTGACACACAGGTCGAGCACGACAACCTCTTACAATTCATAGGGGTGTCGCCCATGGGCGGGGCAAAATGCCTCAATAGCGCTCCCTTGAAACTTTCAAAAACCCCTCCACATAGGGGTTTTTTTGGAGTAGGGAGATGAAAATTGGTACACATGTGTGACTTGCATAGACATACAAAAAAGTCTCTTGCACCATGGGTCTACTCTAAACAGGAAGTCGGCCATTTTGAATTTTCTTCTCATTTTGGCGTGATTTCCACATGTTGTATTTGAACGAACCCCTCCTAGGGATTTTGTCCAATGCACTTCAAATTTCTTCCACATCACCCACAGACGATACTGACCAAAAGTTATCGAAAGCTTTTCTTTATGTTGAAGGGTGTGGCTGTTATGGTGCCGCCATTTTGACCCTTTGCCATGGAACATCAAGTCATGATAACTCCTTCATGCTTTGCCTGATTGACTTGAAACTTCACATGTATGATGACGGTTGGCCCCTGAACACACCTGGCCCCTCTGTTTGTACACTGAGCGCCCCCTAGTGGGTGAATAATCAACATGTCATAACTCCTTGATGCATTGTGTGATTTGTTTAAAATTTTAACTGTGTGATGAGTGGTTGCCCCTGCATGCACATGCCCTCATGTGGTCACAAGGGCACCCACTGGCCTGGGTAGGCAGTTGCGCGGAACGAGGGCCCGTATATGACTGCTTGCAGTCCTAGTTTATTTTGTATTCCAAGATGAAGCATTTTTGGCCGTTAGTGGTGACCTGCACACAGTTTTGGCACAGTTCAGATAATCTGATAGCAGATAATTATCAGAGCTAATGTTTTTGCTAGCGGATTAGTTTTTCAGATAAGATTTAAAACCATCATCGGACCAATTATCTTCTGATAAATTTAGTTCCGATAACTTTCAGTCCCATAACATTTCTTTTGCTGGTAAAGTGAGCAACGTTTCATGGTCAAAAAATGTTGGTAAACCCTAAAATCAAACGTTTTAGTCTGTCTGTTGTGTGTTTGTAGCAGACTGGCTGCCTGTCGCTTGCTGATGACATCACCATTAAGTGCAAAACGTATCATCTATTGCCACAAGATGGCATCATTTGCGTTTGTGATAAGTGAACGCTGCAGCTAATAGTAAGTCCCTTCAGCTGCTCCCTTGTTTGCACTCGGAGTCGCCACAGCAAATCCAGGGTGGATCTGCATGTTGAATTGGCACAGGTTTTACGCTGGATGCCCTTCCTGACGCAACTCCACATTCATAGAGAAATGTGGCAGGGGTGGGATTTGAACCCGGAACCTTCTGCACTGAAACCAAGCGCATTAACCACTTGGCTGTACCTAATATACTGCAGAATTTAAACTGAATTTAAATTTATTGAGCCATCGTGTTTGTGTCTCAAATAAAGAATTAGGGCACTTGATTTCTAAACAGAAGGTTCCTGGTTCAAGGCCACTTGCACCCGTTCTCCGTGTAATGTGGAGTTGCGTCAGGAAGGTCATCCAGCATTTAAAAAAAAAAAAAAACTTGTGCCAAATCAACATGTAGATCCATATTGGATCTTCTGTGGTGACCTCAAGCAAAAACAGAAGCTGAAAGACCTCACTTACTATCATCACACCTAAAGTGTGTTGTATGAAGGTAGAAGCCTCACTTGTAGCTATGGTCCTAAATACTAGTGCTGTGCAGGTCAGGGTGTTTTTTTTTTTAACACCCGCATCCACTCAACCTTTTGTGCGAGCCACTCCACGCCAACTGATACGCAAAAATATACACAGATTTATTTACCCAAGGGCAATTCTATGGTACCGGAATTACAACAGCAGCAAAATCTGGACACATGGCATCTAACCACGACAGATTAGCTCAGATTGTAATTCTGTTACCATTGAATTGCCCCTAAATCTAACCCGGCCTGCGGAGGGCACTGGGTCAGAACTCTAAAAACTTTACAGAGCTTTTTTAACTTATTGATGGTTTGTCACCACAATGTAGAATCATTTATGAACATTGATAAAATCCATAAAGGTAAGTGAAGAAAAGTTGTGTGTTTCACTTTGAGTGAAACTTTGACCAGTGAAAATGAAATTGTACGGATGAGTAAATGTGGGCGTTTTTGTTTGCTTCCCCTGGTGACCTCCGTGTACTGTGTATCGAAGCCTCACTGACACTCACTAATTACTCTTTAACTATTTTTTGTACCTTTTTCCATTATTCTCAGAACCACAGAAGTAAAAATTCCCCCCTGACTAAATTCTGAGAAGTTTGAGTTTTGCACTTCACGTCCAGCTCATAACATGCTGTCTGTAAGGCGCTTGAACGTGCACAGAGGATGCATGTGGCTGTGTGCTTGGCGTGCTCATGTTTAGAGCCTTTAATCTGCACTATGGCAGGTTCTTGTTTTACAGTAATCACACAGAAATATTTCTCTGTATCTCACTTGTGCAAACTTAACTGATATTTTGGAAGCAACATCCCTTAAACTGTGTTTACATTTAGTCCTTAAAGTAAAACATCACAGGACACTGTCACCTTGTATCTTATTATTAATTTAAAAAGCTTCTTAATTTTAAAAATGCACCTCAGTCATTTGAGGTCAGTAAATTCTCCAATAGTGTAGCTGTTATTTTCTCTGAATTCTATTTTCGGGTTGTATTCTACAGAGTTGGTTTGTGTCAACCACATTCAGACTTTCAAATCAAATCGCATCAATTTTATTTATATAGCGCCAAATCACAACAAACAGTTGCCCCAAGGCGCTTTATATTGTAAGGCAAAAGCCATACAATAATTACGGAAAAACCCCAATGGTCAAAACAACCCCCTGTGAGCAAGCACTTGGCGACAGTGGGAAGGAAAAACTCCCTTTTAACAGGAAGAAACCTCCAGCAGAACCAGGCTCAGGGAGGGGCAGTCTTCTGCTGGGACTGGTTGGGGCTGAGGGAGAGAACCAAGAAAAAGACATGCTGTGGAAGAGAGCAGAGATCAATCACTAATGATTAAATGCAGAGTGGTGCACACAGAGCAAAAAGAGAAAGAAACACTCAGTGCATCATGGGAACCCCCCAGCAGTCTACGTCTATAGCAGCATAACTAAGGGATGGTTCAGGGTCACCTGATCCAGCCCTAACTATAAGCTTTAGCAAAAAGGAAAGTTTTAAGCCTAATCTTAAAAGTAGAGAGGGTGTCTGTCTCCCTGATCTGAATTGGGAGCTGGTTCCACAGGAGAGGAGCCTGAGAGCTGAAGGCTCTGCCTCCCATTCTACTCTTACAAACCCTAGGAACTACAAGTAAGCCTGCAGTCTGAGAGCGAAGCGCTCTATTGGGGTTTGCACACAAAAATTATAAGAGAAAATTAGCTCTTAACATTTTAACAGGGTTTTGTTTAAATAACTCAGAGGAAGGTTTGCTTTGCTACCAACATGTAGCATGGTTATAAAAGTGATGTTATAGTCATTGATCGTATTGAGATTAATGTGTCAAAGTGAAATTTAGACCGCAAATGCTTTTTCTGGGGCGGAATTATTGTGAAACACACACTCAATTTTAGTGGATGAACAAATACAACATAGAACATTATGCAACTGTATAAACAAAAATCTCTGTTATACAATAAATTAAACTCAATTTCAAAACTTCAAGTGTTACAGGAAAATATAAAATGGGCAACTAAATAATTTGGTCAACTTCAAATAAATAAAAGGAAAAAAGTCTAATTGAGGTTTTACCGCCAAACGCACTGAATTTCTCAGTGAACTCTACATAAATAAATAATGGAAAATGTAAAAAGTCTCGGTTTCTTTATTGTTTTCAAATAGTGTAAGAAATGCACACAAACCCACTGAAAACACTGTATACGCCAGACCTGCTTGTAGCGCTGTCACACTCCCACAAAAAACAGAGACAACATGAAGCGTGCGCATAACCGGTGTAAGGAGCTAATTAACGTAGCAGCAGAAGCTACACTAGAAAGAAGCACACTGAGTGAAATAAAACATTTTTAAGGTTTACAGCTTTGTGTATTTAAAGTGAAACAGTGTGTTTGTGTATTAAAACAAAAAAATTATGTGTGTGTCGGTCCACTGGCTGCTTGCCACCTCACTGATCAGGCCGAGATTCAGATTCGATCAGTTTTTGTCAACAGGGTGCACAGGGGATTTATCAATGTGGATTTTGTTGGAAAGGCTGCACTCCGTAGTCCAGTTGTTTCACAGGCTGCGCTCACTGGCACACACACCCTGTCTGACAACAAAGCTCCAAAACACGTAAGGATGTGGAAAAATAAATAATAATGCAGAAAACACAGAAGGAACTTGGGCAGAATTAGCTCTGTTGGCATTCTGTCAGCCATGTGTTCTGTTCATATCCAGGAAAAGTCCCCTTCCATTTTATTATCTGTGAGGAAAATAAGTATTTGAACACCCTGCGATTTTGCAAGTTCTCCCACTTAGAAATCATGGAGGGGTCTGAAATTTTCATCTTAGGTGCATGTCCACTGTGAGAGACATAATGTAAAAAAAAAATCTGGAAATCACCATGTATGATTTTTTAAAATAATTTATTTGATTGATTTCTAAGTGGGAGAACTTGCAAAACTGCAGGGTGTTCAAATACTTATTTTCCTCACTGTATCTGTGCTGTTGACATTCAGAAGAGAAACATATTGCTTGAAAATGAATAAACTCATAAATGCTGTTATTAGAGTAACAGACATTCCATTAAAAATTCAGTTATTCAGCAAACACTGGTGGTGACCTCTTCAGAACACATCCACCCAGCAGTCATACTTACTGGATTAATGGTCAGTGATAAGCCAAGCCTGGTGTGTGTGTGTGTGTGTGTGTGTGTGTGTGTGTGTGTGTGTGTGTGTGTGTGTGTGTGTGTGTGTGTGTGTGTGTGTGTGTGTGTGTGTGTGTGTGTGTGTGTGTCCTTTCAACCCTGGGGCCAAGTTTTAAAGTAGCTTAGCAGGCTGCGTTGCTTGGTCCCGCCTGCCGTTGTTGTTGTTGTTGTTGACATGAGCAATGAACGCTCCAGTCGCGACCACCTTCCTGATGATGACTTCTTGATGTTTTCTTACTCGCTGAAGATGATTGTTAAGGCTGGATGTTTGGTTCTATAGCAGCAAACAGGAACTGTCTGGTCAGCGCTCTTGTTCACGCTTGAAGCCCAGCAGTCGAGTTCTGTTCGATCCTGTCTGCGTGGCTGCCGGCGGTTGGCCCCGCTGACAGCTGAAGGATGCAAACAGCCCTGGGACCCTGAGGGGCAGCAGGACGGCTGGGCGTCGGCTGGCAGGGAGGGGGCTGAGGGCTGCCCTTGCAGCGCGCCCAGGAACCCCTCCGCTCAAGAAGGGGGGCTCGGTGAGTTCAGTAGAGCAGATGGAAACGTGTGAGCTGATTGTTGAACATAGTCAATCAACGAGCTTATGACTATTCCTGACTCGTGAGCGAACTGAGTGTCAGACATGTACAGAAACATGAGATGTGTAAGAAGTTGGGATTCCACCACCCAGTTCCAACGCTTCTGTGTCTTTTGCCACATGATTCAGTCTTCGTTAGCGTCACCATCTGTAGTAAAAGAAGGAAACGGCATAAGTTGTTTTGTAACTAATGACATGTTAGTTATCAATGCAGAGTTGGGAAGGAAGTGCAGACCAAGTGATGAAATGATCATTTGGTTTATGCCGTTTTCTGGTCCTGTTTGTTTGTGGAAGTAAAGATTTTTTACATATAAACATTTGGAGAGTGTGTGTTTTGTGTGGCAGCAATACAAAACCAGTGCATTCCGCTATTGTGCTACTTTTAAGTGTTTTCTGAATATATATACACTCAACAAAAATATAAATGCAACACTTTTGGTTTTGCTCCCATTTTGTATGAGATGAACTCAAAGATCTAAAACTTTTTCCACATACACAATATCACCATTTCCCTCAAATATTGTTCACAAACTAGTCTAAATCTGTGATAGTGAGCACTTCTCCTTTGCTGAGATAATCCATCCCACCTCACAGGTGTGCCATATCAAGATGCTGATTAGACACCATGATTAGTGCACAGGTGTGCCTTAGACTGCCCACAATAAAAGGCCACTCTGAAAGGTGCAGTTTTGTTTTATTGGGGGGGATACCAGTCAGTATCTGGTGTGACCACCATTTGCCTCATGCAGTGCAACACATCTCCTTCACAGTAGAGTTGATCAGGTTGTCAATTGTGGCCTGTGGAATGTTGGTCCACTCCTCTTCAATGGCTGTGCGAAGTTGCTGGATATTGGCAGGAACTGGTACACGCTGTCGTATACGCCGGTCCAGAGCATCCCAAACATGCTCAATGGGTGACATGTCTGGTGAGTATGCCGGCCATGCAAGAACTGGGACATTTTCAGCTTCAAAGAATTGTGTACAGATCCTTGCAACATGGGGCCGTGCATTATCCTGCTGCAACATGAGGTGATGTTCTTGGATGTTGGCACAACAATGGGCCTCAGGATCTCGTCACGGTATCTCTGTGCATTCAAAATGCCATAAATAAAATGCACCTGTGTTCTTCGTCCATAACAGACGCCTGCCCATACCATAACCCCACCGCCACCATGGGCCACTCGATCCACAACACTGACATCAGAAAACCACTCACCCACACGACGCCACACACGCTGTCTGCCATCTGCCCTGAACAATGTGAACCGGGATTCATCCGCGAAGAGAACACCTCTCCAACGTGCCAAATGCCAGCGAATGTGAGCATTTGCCCACTCAAGTTGGTTACGACGACAAACTGGAGTCAGGTCGAGACCCCGATGAGGACGACGAGCATGCAGATGAGCTTCCCTGAGACGGTTTCTGACAGTTTGTGCAGAAATTCTTTGGTTATGCAAACCGATTGTTTCAGCAGCTGTCTGAGTGGCTGGTCTCAGACGATCTTGGAGGTGAACATGCTGGATGTGGAGGTCCTGGGCTGGTGTGGTCTGCGGTTGTGAGGCTGGTTGGATGTACTGCCAAATTCTCTGAAACGACTTTGGAGACGGCTTATGGTAGAGAAATGAACATTCAATACACGAGCAACAGCTCTGGTTGACATTCCTGCTGTCAGCATGCCAATTGCACGCTCCCTCAAATCTTGCAACATCTGTGGCATTGAGCTGTGCGATAAAACTGCACCTTTCAGAGTGGCCTTTTATTGTGGGCAGTCTAAGGCACACCTGTGCACTAATCATGGTGTCTAATCAGCATCTTGATATGGCACACCTGTGAGGTGGGATGGATTATCTCAGCAAAGGAGAAGTGCTCACTATCACAGATTTAGACTGGTTTGTGAACAATATTTGAGGGAAATGGTGATATTGTGTATGTGGAAAAAGTTTTAGATCTTTGAGTTCATCTCATACAAAATGGGAGCAAAACCAAAAGTGTTGCATTTATATTTTTGTTGAGTGTAGCTGCGACTAATTGTATGTGTTCTCAAAATGAATTTAGATGTGGGAGGGTGGGAGGGGGATCCATTCTTCTGTAATATTGGAACTGCAAGTCAAAACGTCATGGTTTTCCCTGCCATGGTACAGGTCCCACTGCCCGCCAGGGCAAAAGAGTTGTTCCTGAAATTTTTAGAAAGTGGTTTTTTTTTTTTTTTTTTTTTTTAACTCTAAAAATGTTTAGAGTCAGCAGAGAACCGCTGTGGACAGGCTGCTGTTTTCATTTTTTTTGGGGGGGGGGGGGGAGTCCCCCCACACACACACACACACACACACACACACACACACACACACACACACACACACACACACACACACACACACACACACACACACTTCTAAATCAGATAAATGTGATTGTTGTATACCTCAAATAAAATGTTGATGAATTAATACAACCCCTTGGGCAGGAATTCTGTCAGACAATGAAGTCATGAAGTCTCCTTGTCTCTGTCTCTCTAAAGCCCTTCACACCGGGCCTGCGTCGAGTTGCTTTATGTGGCGTCAGGTGCGCGCAGCAGGGGGGCAGAGAGGAGGTGAGGACGCAGAGGAGGATTTGCAGGCAGTTTGGCTGCAGACAGACTGTGCACTCTGATTTCTCTTCCAGTTTATATTTGTTCTTGTGCTGCGCTGCAGGTCTGCACTCTGAGTTCTGTTATAGTTTATCTTTCTTGCTATGACCGCGAGCTGCGTGTGCAAATGAACCGTCCATGTGTAAATGTGGAGATGTCTAGAGTTATACCTGATGTGGACATGTCCTGTCTCTGGCATTCAGTCTGTCAGCAGGACTTATGTCCTTTTTTGTTCTTTATTTAACACAGTTATGAGAGAGTTTGAGGGGAGAGTGAGGAACTGCAGCAGCAGCCAGACAGTTTTTTTTTTTTTCTTTTAATTGTTCACGTGTGCATGTGAACGATTCGTCCGTGAGTGAACTGGAGACGTCTGGAGTTATACTTAATGTGGACATGTCCTGTCTCTGGCAATCAGTCTGTGAGCAGGACTTTTATAGACTTTATTTTAACACAATTGTGAGAGAATTTAAGAGTGAGGAGCTGCAGCAGCAGTCAGGCTGCAATCAGCATTTTTTTTTCTGTGCTCTTTTTGAGCGTGTAGTTTTACTGTATTGTGTACACAGTATAAAACCAATTCTCTGTGATTTATACTTTGGGAACAATGGAACACAGCAGGAATGATAAATTGGAGTCGGGTAACGTTGTATTGTGAGGGTGTGGCTTCCAGTCACGTTGAGTAGCGTTGCGTTGCTCTGACTTGCGTTGAAACCACTTCCTTTCTGCGTCCTGTGCTCGATGCAGAAAAAAATTAAACATGTTTAATCTTTGGCGTCCGATTCGCTTTGTCCTTTGCGTCCGTCACGGTGTTGTGGCATTGAGCTACATCGTCTTGTCGCTAGGTTGCAGCCACGTGGCGTCGTCATGACGCTGTATGACACAACTTGAAGTGAGCCCGGTGTGAAAGGGCTTCAGCCAGGTGTGCTCAGTGTGGGGGCTGTGAGCATGTTCAGTCCGCAGCCCCCACACTGAAATGAATAAATTATTGTTATTGTGCTGATTAAACAGCAGTATATTCATTCTTCTTTTTTAAAATTTTATTTCAGAGATATATAATGTTTTCAATAAACATAATAATTAAAATTTTATATCTGTAATTCATTCATCTACAGTCACGTTTGGCCTGTGACTCTCCATCCAGAAGACCTTGACCTTTGAAAGGAAAGACTTGAGGCACCTCTTTGTTTCTCTTGATACAATGGACAACATGTTTGGCTGCAATCTGGTTTGAGAAAGCCAAACTTACAAAGAGTTTCAAAGCAAGCCTTCAATGCAATTGTTGAACATATTGGAGAAACTGTGGTAGTAAATCTGGATTAAACAGCTTTGTTGATGGGAAAACAATCCGGCGGGGGGAGGGGGATTTCAGTGTTTATTGGATTCTCTTAGTAAGTACATCACTTTGAAGGCAGGATTTAAGGATTTATACCTTGATGAGTATGTTGATTGTGTGTATGTAGAAATGTGAGTTTTTGGTCAATGTTCTTAACTGCTCTTTATTGTGGATATTATAGTTTGGACACAAATGAAGGCAATGTCATGAAAATATGAATATTTGTGGTTTAGTGGGATCATTAGCAATCACACAGCTAACTCCTCCGAAACCGCTGTCTGGCTTTCAGTGAAACACACCATATTATGAAGACCTACAGTGCATCCGGAAAGTATTCACAGCGCTTCACTTTTTCCACATTTTATGTTACAGCTTTATTCCAAAATGGATGGAATTAATTTTTTTCCTCAAAATTCTACACACAACACCCCACAATGACAAAGGACCTTAGTCAGGGAGGTGACCAAGAACCCGATGGTCACTCTGTCAGAGCTCCAGCATTCCTCTGTGGAGAGAGGAGAACCTTCCAGAAGGACAACCATCTCTGCAGCAATCCACCAATCAGGCCTGTATGGTAGAGTGTCCAGACAGAAGCCACTCCTTAGTAAAAGGCACATGGCAGCCCACCTGGAGTTTGACAAAAGACACCTGAAGGACTCTCAGACCAGGAGAAACAAAATTCTCTGGTCTGATGAGACAAAGATTGAACTCTTTGGTGTCATGTTTGGAGGAAATCAGGCACCATCCCTACAGTGAAGCATGGTGGTGGCAGCATCATGCTGTGGGGATGTTTTTCAGCAGCAGGAACTGGGAGACTAGTCAGGATTGAGGGAAAGATGAATGCAGCAATGTACGGAGACATCCTGGATGAAAACCTGCTCCAGAGTGCTCTTGACCTCCAACTGGGGCGACGGTTCATCTTTCAGCAGGACAATGACCCTAAGTGCACAGCCAAGATATCACAGGAGTGTCTTCAGGACAACTCTGTGAATGTCCTTGAGTGGTCCAGCCAGAGCCCAGTCCTGAATCTGATTAAACATCTCTGGAGAGATCTGAAAATGTCTGTGCACCGACACTCCACATCCAACCTGATGGAGCTTGAGAGGTGCTGCAAAGAGGAATGGACCAAACTACCCAAAGATAGGTGCACCAAGCTTGTGGCATCATATTCAAGAATACTTGAGGCTGGAATTGCTGCCAAAGGTGCAACAACAAAGTATTGAGCAAAGGGTCTGAATACTTATGTGTGCATGTCACTTATGTGTGCCTCACATGTACATGTGATGTCTTAGTTTTTTTATTATTATTATTTTTAATGACTTTGCAAAAATTTAAAAAAACTTTTTTTGTCATTATGGGGTGTTGTGAGTAGAATTTTGAGGGGGAAAAAAATGTACTTTATTTTAGAGTAAGGCTGTAACATAACAAAATGTGGAAAAAGTGAAGCGCTGTGAATACTTTCTGAATGCACCGTACATGAAGTCAAATCATTGCAGTCCAACGCCATCAATCGGTAGATAATTGGACTTTTATTGTGGACTTTTGTGATGCTTATAGCTTTGCTTGGTTGGTAACTGAGATGCGTGTGTGTTCATGCCTCATTTGCCCCTCCCAGGTCACACTGGTCTTGCTTATGCTCCACCTGTTTGGTCATTTCTGAGTTGGCTGGGAGTTAGGCAGACTTAGGCACTGCCAAGGTGGCGATATTTGGAGCTCCCCTATTTGATCTTCAAAGCCACTCTTCAGAAAATCTGTGTGTGGCGTCATGGGTGTTTTGTGCTGTATAAGTACACAGTCTGTGTGCTAAGCATGTATGGAGAGGCTACTGGTGAGAATTGTTTTTGTAATCAATAGTGGCCATACTGAGCCACGACAGTCGGCATGGCACCACCCAGGAAAACAGATAAACTCGAGGAAGATATAGAGGAGATAAAGACCTCATTAAACCATATATCAAAAGACATGTCTAATCTAGACAAACTGATGGTGGAAATTAAAGAACTCCAAAATCTGGTTAAAGAGAAGGACAAGATCATTAAGAAACTTGAGCAACGTGTAGATGAACTTGAACAATTTACTAGAAAAGATGACGTTATAATATCTGGACTAGAAACAAGGCATCGGACATATGCAAGGGTGGTGGATTCTGGTGTAGCCAGTGGGGAGAATGCACCACCTGAAGAAAGACAATCATTGGAACAACAAGTTACAAACTTTTTATATCAAAAAGGTGTTGTCATCCATCAAGACACAATATCAGACTGTTATACTATTCCAACTAAAGATAGAAAAAATAAACTATCTAACATTGTTATACAATTTACAAGCAGAAAATATAAATATGAGTTATTAAGACATGCAAAGAATTTGAAAGGAACGAGTGTCTATATAAATGAGCATCTAACAAAAAAAAATGCAGATATTGCTAGGGAAGCAAGACTACTAAGAAAACAGAAACATATTGTTGCTACATGGGTCTGGAATTGTAGGGTGTGGATTAGAGTGAAAGAAGGAACAAACGGTATACAAATCAAAAACATGGAGGACCTTACAAAATACAGACCTGAATAGACAATCAAATATAACATCTGTTGGTAATTGGACCAACAAAAAATCAGATCAAACATGGAAACAGAGGATAAAATATATGACATAGACACTAATATTGATGAAAGTATATTTGACTTAAAAACGATTGGTTGTGAGTATTATACAGTAGAACAGCTGAATAGTGAAAAAATTGCAGAAGATACCCTGTCACTCTTACATATAAACAGTCGAAGCTTGTATTGTAAAATGTCACAAATAAAAGATTATTTAAATCAGTTTAAAAATAGATTTAGTATTGTTGCAATCACTGAATCTTGGCTTAAAGATGATCTCATGGATGAAGTTCAAATGGAGGGATATGAGCTGTATTTTGTAAACAGAAGATATAAAAAAGGCGGTGGTGTTGCTCTGTATACAAAAACAGATCTGATGTGTACAATTGTTGAAGAAATGACAATTATGAATGATGTCATAGAAATTGTAACAGTGGAACTTGTACATGAAACATCTAAGAATATTTTAGTTAGTTGTGTATACAGAGCACCAGATTCTTGTGTTGTGAAATTTACAGATAAAATAATTGAATTATTCCATCAAATTAAAAACAAAACGCTTTTTATGTGTGGGGACTTTAATATTAACATAGAAAGCTCCAGCTGCCAAAGATTAAGTGATTTTGTGAATACAATGTATAGTTTGGGGTTATTCCCCTTGATAACAAAACCAACCAGAATTACATCGCAAAGTGCAACGGTAATTGATAATATATTTACAAACAGAACAGATGAAATTATCAAGAATGGGATCTTCATGACAGATATTAGCGACCATTTACCAATTTTTTCAATATTTAAATATAAAAATAGGTACAACAAAAAAACTGATATAAACTTTAAAAGAGATAAGTCAGTAAAAGCCTTAGAGGCATTAAAATATGACCTTAAAAATCAAAACTGGGAAGAAGTTTATGTCAGTGATGTTAATGTAGCATATAACTCATTTATGAAAATATGATGAAATCATACAATAAAAATTGTAAATTAATTGAAATTAGTAAGAAAAGAGTAAATAAACCATGGCTGACAAAGGGAATAAAAATGCTTGTGCAAAGAAAAACTATTTATACAGGTGCTTTTTAAAATTGCAAACAAAGGAATCAGAACATAAATACAAAAAATATAAAAATAAACTATTAACAATAATTAGGAAACAAAAAAAAGATTATTACAATGAAAAACTAAATAAGAGTAAAGATAATATGAGGGTAACATGGGGAATTATAAAAAGTGTGATTGATAGTGATGGAACGAAAGAAACTATTCCAAATTACTTTAAGGAAAATAAAGAGAGATATGATATAAAATAAGTTGCAAATGGGTTTAATGATTATTTTTCAAATGTAGGGTCAAGTCTGGTGGGAAATAAACCAATAATAGAAGATAAATTATGTACATTGGTAAATACGGTCAATAGTATTTTCCTGGACAATGTGGAAAAAGATGAAATAAGAAATATTGTAAAAAACTGTGTAAGCAAAAGATCAACTGACCATGAAGATTTAGACATGATGACTGTAAAAAGTATAATAGAAATTGTTATTGAACCATTTACTTATATTTGTAATCTGTCTCTGTCAACTGGGGTTTTTCCAGATGAAATGAAAATTGCTAAGGTAGTCCCATTATATAAAAATGGAGACAAACATAATTTTTCTAATTACAGGCCAGTATCATTGCTTCCACAGTTTTCTAAAATTATGGAAAAAGTTTTTGTAACAAGATTGGATAAATTTATTGAGAAACATGATATTTTAAATAATGCTCAGTATGGATTCAGAACAAAACATTTGACAGCTATGGCAATTATGGAACTAATAGAGAAAATATCAACAACAATAGATAATAAGGATTATTTTGTAAGTATTTTTATTGACCTGAAAAAGGCTTTTGATGTTATAGACCACTCAAGATTGCTCCACAAGTTACAACAATATGGAATAAGAGGTGTTGCACATCAGTGGGTAAAAAGCTACTTAGAAAATAGAAAACAGTTTGTTCAGATAAATAATACCAAATCAGAATTGTGTAACATTATTTATGGAGTACCACAAGGATCGGTACTTGGACCCAAACTGTTTATTTTGTATATCAATGATTTTGTGAATGTATCCAATGTGCTTGGCAGCATTTTATTTGCTGATGATACAACGCTGTTTTACTCTGGATCAGATATACAGGAAGTAGCACAAGTGATAAATACAGAGTTGGAAAAAGTTAAACATTGGTTTGATATAAACAGATTGTCACTAAATATTAATAAGACAAATTTCATATTGTTTAATGATAGAGCGAAAGAAAATAATGTGTCATTACAAATAGATGGAATGGATATACAAAGGGTAAAAGAAATGAAATTTTTAGGAGTCATGATTGATGAAGATCTTACATGGAAGTCACACATAAATTACATAAAAGGAAAAATAGCGAAAGCCATTGCTGTTTTGCATAAAGTAAAATATTCATTAAATAGTTATGGTTTATTAACATTGTACAATTCATTGATTGTCCCATATTTAACTTACTGTGTAGAAATCTGGGGATCAACATATACAACCTATATACAACCTTTATTTATTTTGCAGAAAAGAGCTTTAAAAGTGATTAGTAACAGTGGTTTTAGAGATTCATCTAATCCATTGTTTATTAAGTATAGGGTACTTAAATTTCATGATTTAGTCGATTTGAAAATATTACAAACGATGTACCAAGTTAATAAAAATACTTTACCAACAAACATTCAAAATATGTTTGAAAAAAGAGTAAGTAGTTATAAATTGAAAGGAATAGAAGTCTTTAAAAAAACCAAGATTTAGAACCAAAGTAAAGGAAAGGAGTATTGCAGTAAATGGTGTCAAATTATGGAACAATCTTAATAAAGAAATTAAAGAATTAAGGTCGCTTAAATTATTTAAAAAAACATTAAATTAGATGTATTAAGTAAGTATGAAACTATGAAGTAAGTCAGTGGGCTGCAAGAAAGTCAAAAAAAAAAAAAAAAGTAAACTGTTAATAATGTTTGGAGTGTCTTAAGTTTAAATGTAACCTGTCAGTGATGTAATCTATTAATTAATGGTCATAATTATGAAATGGGTCAGTGGTATGTGACAAGTTAAAGAAATGCAATCTGTTAAATAATGTTGACTATGATGCTGTATATTGAAAGATTGTATTGTTAAAAGGGGCAGAAATCATAAGACTTGTTCTTCTTTCTGCTCCTTTTCATTCTGGTATTGTGGTGCTTTTGTTTTTTGCTTTTCTGTTTTTCTTTTAAATGAATGAAATAAATATATTAAAGAAAAAGAAAGAAGTGAAAGAGACGAAGCTGTAGTGGTGAATAAGAACAGGGAGGAAGTGGATTTGGTTTTGGAAGTGCATGCTGATAGTGGGACTGAACAAGCAAACTCTGTGGATCAACTCCATGAACCGGCCTCTCATAGCACAGGTCACATCATGGTCATAGCTCTAAGGTCAAATCAAAGGTCGCTCTACAAAATACATGAATGACCTTATCTTAGGAACCAGATGGCATAAACATGTTTTTCTGCATAGACCTCTGCTCCTCCGCAGCAAACCTATGAATCAATGCACTGATGTCATTGATGCCACTTGACATGAAGCCAAGTCAAAATTTAGCTCGTGGCAGTGATCCACTGCAGTTACCTGGATGCTGTGGGGGAACCTGCAGAACCCTCATATCTAAAAATAACCAACATATTAGTCATAGATTCTTGGGTCTAATCTAGACTAGAAATCATATTTTGGGGTAGCCTTAGGTTACTGGTCTCAAAGGTTTTCCGCAGGTCTCTAGAGCACTCATGTGTTCATAGGTCAGTTACTGTTGGCCCCATCACAGCGCCACCCAGTGGGGTATTTCACACTCTTCCGCTTCTTTGATCAGAAACCTGCCTTTGTGTATTTTCATTGAATATTTTCTGTCACTTTTTAGTTTTATCCTCTGCCACTCTGTCATTGCTCACTTTCTTTTGTTTTACGGAGGCTGATATGATGTTTCTTGTTTTTGTGTTTGTTGTCTTCCAATCATTCTTCTCCACCCTTCATCTGTGTTGGTATGTAGATTTTTCAGGTGCAAAAGGTAGGCATCTCATCTTCTTCTTTACCATCACTTTGGGGTGTTACTTGATTTAAATATTATCACAGGAATTTGTCTTAAGTTACAGCCAACATCAGTCAAATTGAGATGTAGAAAACACTAACACGTTATACATGATGAGTTTTATTTTCTGCACAGTTTTGCTTTGTCTGTTTTCTGATCTTTAGAAATATTACGGCTTGAACACCAAAATAGATGACCGAGCGGACAGCAAATGGGGAGACATTGAACAATGGATGGTACATTTTTTGTGCTATAATACTAAAACTATTTACCCTTCTAAAAAATGCACTAAAACTGGTTACCCTTCAAAAAAATGCACCAAATGCATGAGTTGTGATTCATTAGTTTTTCTGCCTCTGTACATATTTTATTTTTGTAGGTTTTACGGTGCCCAATATGCTTTTGAGTTCCAGATAATTCCTGTTTAGCCTTTTTATAAAATGACAGATTAGAATAAATCCGAAGTTGACCATTTGTGATAATCCACTCAAAGCAGTGGCATGTGTGTCTGGGTTTGAGTTTGCATGACCCATATGTTCCATCCGTGCATGGGAGACCACTTGGGATCTGCCCTGTTCAGTGTAATGATGCAGTGACTTCTGAGTTGTTCTACATCATCCAAGAGGTTGAAAAGCTTGGTGTGTGACGTGTGATTAACCACAGTGTAATCTGTCTGATAAAATACACTTACTCGAGTGCAAGTTACACCAACACAAAAATGGTGAGTCTGAATGGACCATTTATGGGATGTTTTTCAAGTTGTTTTTGTGTCTATCAGTTTTGTTTTTTGTTTTTTTTTGCTGCAGTGCTGGATCTCTGTGATGGTTATAAATTAATGCATGGCTGAACGTGGGATTGCATTTGTTCTTAACAGTTGTAGCTTGTTTCCTGAGTTCATGCAAGCTGTGTATGTTTTGCAATAAACTGTGCATGTCATCATGCATTCCTGTGCATGATGATTCACAGTAGAGTTTTCATTATTGTGGTGTCCAGTCTTTTTAAAGTTGTAAATCCATAGGCACCATCTTCCACATGGTACAAATCCAGAACTCTCAGTATGAAGCCCCAAGAGGTTTTGACTCAAGTGAAGGAGGCCATAATTAGGCTGGGGAAAAAAGAGAAAGGACAAACAAGCTGATCGGACAGATAGCAGAAAACTTTGAGTGGTCAAATCAACAATTTGGTACATTAATAAAAAGAAGCAATGCACCATTGAGCAAGACAAAAGACTGTAGAATACGACTACAACGAATAACTGTAGAATTATATTTGTGGTGAAGAAAAACCAAGAGGTAGCCAAGCAAAGAGGTGATGGAAATGGTAGGCATATTATTCTATCAACTATCATCATATCAGTGTTTACAGTCTGAGACACCTTCATGAATCTAAATGTAATGACAGGGTGCAAACCACTGGTGTCACTCTAACAGGAAGGCCTGGATAGAATTTGCCAGAAAACATCTAAAAAGTCCTGCTCTATCACAAGGTTCTTTGGGCAGATGACAACCAGATTAGTTGGAGACAGATATAAAAAAAAATGAAAGGAGGGATTCTCTATCCAAAGTAAACCACTTCACTGGAGACTGTTGTGGCATGTATGGTGCTGGGTCACTAGTGTCTATTGATGATACTGCTCCTGATGGAAGTAAGATACTGCATTCTGAAGTTTGTAGGGTTATATCAAACTGATAGCATGGTGCTTCAGAACACAGATGGATAATGACCCAAGATAATAATGCAGAGCATTTAATGATGGCTGTGGGTTCCAGACTTCAGGCACTCTGCTAAAGAGTTTTGTCTCAGTATGACCAATAGTCCTCATTTTTATACTTGTAGTTTGTCCGATTGCTTTTGCACTCTGAACCATATCTAAAAATGTCTCTAATTCCTTAATGGTTAATGTGAACTTTAATTGAATTAAAACTGAGACTCTACATGTTAGTCACATTGTGTTTTGATTCATTTTAACTCCATTGTGGTGCTGCTCAGTTCCCAAACACTTATTGAGTGTTGTTAGAAGGAAATGGTGATGTAACACAGTGGGAAACATACCACTGTCCCAGCTTTTTAGAAACGTGTTACAGGCATCCATTTCAAAATGAGCAAATATTTGCACAAAAACAATAATGTTTATCAGCTTGAACATTAAATATCTTGTCTTTTTGATGTATTCAATTGAATATAGGTTGAAGAGGATTTGCAAATCATTGTATTCTGTTTGTATTTACAATTTACACAACGTCCCAACTTCATTGGAATTGGGGTTGTAAATTGAATCCCTTTGCGGTAATGTTATATATATCACAATATAAACTAATGGAAGTGTTTCTAATTGGGTTATATATTCCCTTACAAAAGCTAAAACAAAAACAGCTAAAATGTAATTTTGAGAACATTTATTGTGCAGATCTCAAAACTCAAAATTAAAACTCAGCCCTCTATGGTGCAAAATAGTGCATATGAACTCAAACACCATTTTTATAACTTAGAATGCAAGTATAAAATGGAACAAATGTAGCAAAAAAAAAAAAGTCTTATTGAACTATTTACATTAAATGTAGGAAATGCTACAGGCGTTTTTTGTTTTTTTGTTTGTTTTTTTTGTACAACTATGTACATGCATTAAGATGCCACACAATGAAATTATATTCCTGCACATCGATACTGTATATTTGTGTTCTGTTGTGCTTTTTAGACAAGAGTTTTGAAGGTCCCGCAGCCATTTTTCACATTTTCTCACATTTTACAGGCCAAACTGATTAGTAAGTCCCTTCGGCTGCTCCCTTGTTTGTACTCGGGGTCGCCACAGCAAATCCAAGGTGGATTTGCATGTTGATTTGGCACAGGTTTTTACGCCGGATGCCCTTCCTGACGCAACTCCACATTACATGGACAAATGTGGCAGGGGTGGGATTTGAACCCAGAACCTTCCGAACTGAAACCAAGCACATTAACCACTTGGCCACCACCCCTGCACAGGCCAAACTGATTAATAATTTGAAAAACAGTTCAATCAAAACCAGCACTTGTTGACTGAATGAAACGTTGCAGCTTGTAAAAGATGACTGGACACCACTGAAGTAAAGGAAAAACTGTCATCAAGTACATTTGTACCTCAGACGAAGTTTACCTTCGTTGTGCCGCCTGTCTCATCGATCTTTAACACTGCTCTCCTCCTTCACACCTTTCGTTTCCTCCTCCATCTTCACCCCCTGCTTCCTTCATCCAGGAGGACAGTGAGAGGTACTCACGCCCTTCACGGATACAACGGTTTGTAGAGTTCTACTGTTTTTGTCTCTTCTTGCCTGATCTTCATAACCCTCTCCCCCAACACTCGGGGAATGTTGCACAAGAAATATAACCTCATAGGTGGAGGACGACAAGATGCAACTCAAAATCCAGTGTTCAGTTCAAATTGATAGCTTTAGCCAGTGTCTAAAACAGGGTTCTTAAATAAAAATAAAAAAAAAAGCAATATCATCATAACGTATTTCAGAACAGTTTACAGGCATTCATGTTGACTACTTTTGGGAAAAATAGTTTCATACAGGATGGTAATGAAGTCACAGAGAACAAACATGGTCTGATTCTGTGTCCCTGCAGGCGGATTCAGGATGGACTTCAATCAGATAGTATCTTTGACATCCCTGACCTCTCTCTCCAATCTGTCCCACAGCTCTCGGATGACGATGAACGGATGTCTGTCGGGAACCGAGGCAGCATCAGGGTCAGTTTCACACAAACCTTGCATTCTTTAAAATCCACTGGTGTCCCAGTAAAGCCTTTTTTTTTGTCCTTTATTTCTTTCTTTTTAAAAGATAATCAAATAATTAGTGAGTTAAGCCCCTTTCACACCGGGCCTGCATAGAGTTGCATTGTGCTGCGTATCTAGTACACAGAAATGGCTGCATAAGTTGCGCGCAGGGGGGAAAAACCTTGTGTACAGGGGGGAGAATCTTGGCTCCATGACGCTGCTACAGACTGCCTGGACACACAGATGGATTTAATACATTGGAAAGAGTCAGAATACATTATTACCAGGAGTTAATGAACTTTAATGTGCCGCAATTGTGAGAGAACTTAAGAAGGTGAAAGCGCTGCAGAGCTGCAGCTCGGCGATGGCACACACGAGCTGTCCGTGAGAAGTGAACATCCTCTCGCTGGTGATCGGTCCATGAGCTGGAGTTAATGGACTTTAATTAATGTGCCACAATCGTGAGAGAACTTGGGGGGTGAAAGCACAGTGGAGCTGCAGCTGGTGGTCACATGCACGCGTGATCCGTCCAGGAGGAGTGGACAGTGGACATGTCGTCTCACTGGTGATCTCTCTGTGAGGAGTTGGTGAACATGGAAGCTTGGCAACCCGCCTCTTCTTCTGTGGTTTTGAAGCTTCACTGCCAGGATGAATAAAATCTAGCAATGCAGGTATGTACTGATTTAAAAATAAATAAATAAATAAAACCCGTAAAAGGATTTTTCGCCCTGACGTAGGGTTGTGTACAATTGCGGAGGCTTGGTGTACGATATTTACATACAATTGCAGTTGTTGTGTAAACGTGTGTAGAATACTCGCATCCGTGCTCTACGCTGACAGTAAGTGGAAAAATTAACACATAGTTAATTTTTTGTGTCCATTTCATGGACCACTTTGCGTAGGGCTGCATATACTTGGCGTAGTTGGTACGCGGCATTACGCAACTCTGCATTGGCCCAGTGTGAAGGGGGGCTTTAGTGAGTCGGATTTGCAAAGAGGCAGTTCCTGAACATTTTAACGGAGAAGGCAGTGTGGTTCTGCTTGGTGTTGGTGTGAGTGGCACTGATGATGATGATGAGAATACGTTATTGCAGTCAGATCTCGATGCAGTTGGGGCCTACGGTGGAGGGGTAAGGTTGATTGTTCTCGGATTACTTTCCACCATCTGTTTGAGGGGTTGTGTCAATGTTTGTCTAACATCTGCTTAATAACATCCAATAAAACAAAGCATTTTGTATTTGTGTGTAAAGTTGTCTGACACTGAGTGACATTATTTCTGGTGATTTGGAGTTTTTGCTGCCGTAACGTTATTGCATGCGAGTCTTGTCTTTTGTGGTTCATTATTTCACAGTTTGAGCTTGTAGAACATTTACGCCGCATTTTTAGATTGAATGAATTTTTGTAATATCTTGGAATCAACTTATTTATTTATTTTTAATTGCATTTCAGCTGCTTTCACTGCACGTTTGAGTTCAACAGTGCATCTGCAGCCACTATTTGTTTTCCTTAGTGTATGTTTCAGGTGACTGACCTGCTTTCCTTATTGGTGGTTAGAGTTTGGGCTGTGGTTCTAAACCTGGTATTCAAGGACATGTGAGTCAGTGGATCTTCTGTTTGCAGCACTCAAGACTTGGAGTGTCTGGATCCACTGGTTCTCCTGGATGAACACAGATTCAGAGTTCTGAGAGTTTCTTTGACTAAGCCCTCAGCGGTGTGTCTGTTTGCTGTGAAAACTACCAACCTCAGACATTCGTGTATCTGTTGCTGTTGTACTAAAGTTGGCTCCAGTGGATCCATGTGTGTGTTTAAGGGCTGCCACTCGAACTACTTGCAAAATTATACTAACTTGCTAATATGGTAATGTGAGACAATACTTTGCAAATCTGATAAAGTGTCTCATGTTGCGATGTTGTGTGTTAGCATGTTCATGAATTAGTAGACATTTTCCCTTAACGGAATTTATTGTACTTTGTCTAATGTTGTTACATGAAAAAATGTGCAGTTCTTCTGTAATAATAGTATTGTTACTGATATGGTTGCAGTATTTATTCACAACTCTAAGTTGGGCTTGTCAAGAGAAATTGCTGTCCTCTGTCTGTCAGGATGGCAAAACGTTCCGCATCTTAAAACTCAAGAACCGTAAACCTCTCAAAATTGAAATTTTCTACTTTAATACTGGGAGGTCAAAGATCTGCCTGTCAAAAAATCATGCATTTCTAACATTTTTAAATGGCTTTTTCACAAAATTTTGGGTTTTAAGTAGGCTATGTACAGAAGCCCTAAAACGCTCACATCACCCACTAGATGGTGACAAAAGCTGCTCAAATGTGTGGCAAGATCTTGACTGTTTATTCACTTGAGAAGTTATCTTTTGGCAAAAATAAGCTGGGCTGACAGCCAAAAATCACCTTACAGTTGTACCCCTGCCCTTATGGGCAATTTACTTGTCTGTAATGTATTAAATTAGTTTTACAGATGGCAAGTCGAGTTAGTCAAGAACATATTGACATACTGTGCTACTGGATTTGGTGGGATTTGCCAAGGCTCAGCACGTTACTGCTCTTCTCTCTTTGTTGCTCTAAGGGCTCCTCTTCATACTTGCACAAGAGTCAAAGAAAAAGAAGAAACTAAGCACAGAGATGTACGTAAAAGCTCAAACAAAAGGACACCTTAACACTTTCACAAATTTGATCCCCACACTGGCACACGGTCTTGTGTGCCAGTGAGTAAACGGTTAACTGTGCATGGCTGCATGCAGTGTTGTAAAGAAAATTTTAATGTTCAAAATTTTGGAGCATTTTGTGCCACTTGCGTGAACTTGTCGGAACATTGCGCAACCTATTAGACCAACACTGCGTGTACTGTACACACGGCATCTGAACCTGAAATTAGATTATGAGATGTTGCATCTATAATTAACATAACTTTACAGATACCTTATCTAACGCATAAGAAGGAATGAAATGCAACTGTTTTACCAATCCATTACAATATTGTAAATAATTACCTTTGAGATAAGATCCAAATGCATTCTCCACTGCACGACGTGCACGAGACAACTTGCAGCTGTAGATAATTATCTGTAATTCTCGGAGCGATGAGAGGTGGTGTCATCTGAGAGCAAATGAGTCATCGGCTACAAAATCATTATTTTATATAGAGTGGCATCAAGCGGCACAAAACCGGAGGCCTTGGCCTGATAAATTTCAGGGATCAAATTTGTCGAGGTGCCTTAAAGGCCCCCTGACAATTGCACGACTTTGTTGCAGGCACTGTGTCATGCAGGAGAGTAAACTCGCCATTAACAGGTGTAGACTGAACATGAGAGGGCGCTGGTGCAGCATTGCACAAAGAGAATTTTGAAATGTTCAAAAAAATCTTTCATGCATAAATGTTGTGCAGTGTTGCACGATTGACTCGTCAAGAAAAGAAGTGAACAGTGTAAGTGATTGCGTCAGCGCATCGCATCAGAGCACAGCTCATCTGAATGATTATAATGAGATGTTAAATCTGTCATAAACATAGTTTTACAGCTGCTCACAAGAGGGAAAGAAACATGCAACTGTTTTACCAAGCCATGACGATGTAAACATGACAAATGATTACCTTTTAGACAGCTCCAAATGCTTTCTCCAGCTCGTTCAGCAGCTGGAGCGCCCCTCTGTGATTCAGGAAGCGATTAGAGCCATTTTTAACAACCAACTTGCAGAGAAAATGATTATCTGCTACAAAATAATTATTTTATATAAACAGCATCCAGCACACAGTGCGTGGCAGCCAGTGGAACAAAGCACGGCGGTCCAGCTGGGAACACAATGGGTGGGACGCACGTCACGACGACGTGCATGCAAGTGCGCGGATCAAAGTCGTGCAAGTATCAAAGTCTGCAGAAATGACCTGCACAGAATTCACTGCTGTGTTTCTCACCCTGTTCACAGAAGAATGGCTGTGATGATCATGATGATTACAGTGCCGTTTCCACCAGGGTCAGTAGCCGCTGTGTGAAACCGGAGACAAACTATCATTTTAAGTCATTTGCTTTGGTTTGTTGTATAATAAGGGAATACTAGCATGTTGTTTTTGAATTTATTTTCATTTATATAGCACCAAATCACAACAGATTCACAACAGTCCTTACTTTTCACACCCTCGGAGCTCAAGACCAACTAACAAGAATGTGTCCAACTGTCTCACTCCTCTAAACTGTGTCTACAAGATTTAGACAGCCATAGAGCATTCAGTTTCTGAGAGCTGCCTACCCCAGTTTTACCAAACGGTCCTATATGTTTGTAATTCTTGATGATTGGTGTAATTAAGTCCAAGACTTGTTCAGTGATGTGGAAATGTTCTTGTAACGCTTCCCTTGCTTGTCTCAAGAAAACTGGCTGTTAGTGATGATGCTGTTTTCAAAGGTGCAGGTTTAAACATTTAATTTTAAAGAAGTCAAAGTATGTTTTTTAAAAATGTGATGGCATAAAAAAAATTGACCAGGGATGCACGTGAAAGCTCAGGGGTTCCCAAACGTGGTGCATGCTGTTGTGTCTGCTTTGTTTTGAGGGGTAAAACTCCCCACGTTAAAGGCCCGGTCACATGGCACTTAATGAAGGGCAACGAAGCCCAAACAAACAAGAAATCTGGACTTTTGTTGACTTTTGTTGGCATCATTTAACCTTCGCTCAGCTTTGTTCCTGCTTCGTCAGGATTTTTTACACTGTTGAAAAATTTGAACGAATCCCACCAAAAACCTCAATTTGCCCGTATTTCGTTTTGCTGTCGTTCTAAGTGGTTTCTTATCATTTGCTTAGTTTTTGTAACGATAGCGCTAGTTTTGACTTCGTTCGACCAGCTGAATTGTTTTCATACAGTGCGGAAGCCGGTTTGTGAGCGCTGCTGCAGCTGTGTTCATGTACCGTCGGAAATTACAGGGCAAACTCAGCCTGTTTGCTTGGATTTTTTCTCTGGGTGGGGGGTCAGCTTGAATGGGCTCAGGCACCTTATATAGGGAAGAATTAATCTTTTGTGTGGATACACTGAATTATTTTACCAAAAAATAAAACAAAAATCACGCTCCTGCCACAAGAAACTGCTGAATTTGAAACAACAAAAAAAGTCATGTAACTTCCGAAGGTACTTGAACACAGCGGCAGCAGCAGCTCCTGTGTGCGCTTATTATTTTTTATTAAATATAACAACATGAGTGTAGGAATGACAATCCAGCCCTTCTGTACATGTGGCAACAGGTAGATGATTCAAATGATTATTTAAGAGCTGTTCTGGAAGGAAGAATTACAATTGTGGACACACACCTGACTGGAGCAGATGTTTCCATTCAAAAGTTGGAGATGGACCATTAGTCTGTTGGGATGGTTGCAATCTAGAGCCCTGGACAGTTTCATAGTGCTGTGGATGTGATGACATGTAGCACTCGGGCCACGTGGTGATATGTGACCCGTATTTATCTCATCATACTGGGACCATATGAGGTGACCATCAGTCCACACCGCCACTCCTCACCACATGTCAAACCATGAAGTTAAGGTGGCCATACATGCCTCTGGTAGGGGACAGGCCACTCTTGAGTCTGGGATGTGATGTGTTGCTTTTGTTTGTGTGAGTGCTGCTCAGCTCACAATGTCATCTGTGCTTCAGACTCTCAGAGCTCCAGACTGAGTGATGACAGCAGAGCATCTCGTGCATCCAGATTAGCCCTGCAGCCGGTGGGTGGCGCTGCATTGGGTTTCCTCATGACCATGTCTCTCTGCAGTGCTCATGTCTTGTTTTGACTACTCACTTACTTACTCACTTACTTACTCACTTACTTACTAGCTGACAGTGATGTGAAGGGAGAGTGCACCAATGAACAAAGGATGATTTTATATATATACACCACAAAATACAGTATATGATTTTGTTTTTTGCTGCCATTTCTGTTTTTCTCCTGTTTCACCTCATTTTCAGCACAGTTCTGCTGCTTCTCCATCGAGAAGAGCTTTTTTTCTCAATAAAATCCAAGACAAAGAAAATGCACAGTTCTTCAAGCTATTATATTTCACCAACAAAAGTCCTAAATATATATGCTGTGATGTGACTATTGCGCCTGTGCACATTGTGATGACTATCACTCCTCTACATTTTTAACAAATGATTTCAAAATCAGGTTTCTCATTGTTGAGTAATAAGGCAGTCTGACTGCAGCTGTCACAGTGATGGACCAATATCTTCTCCAGCGTTGTATTTGTGTTTGGGAGCTGATGTTCTCAGCGACACTGTAATGTTGACCGACCTTGCAGATGAAACGGTAGCTGGCTTAATATTTTCTTTGACACTGATTGTGAACGAAGCCTCCTGCTGGTGGAGACTTTGGGCTCGTCATGGTGACAGTGTTTCAGACTGTTCAGTGGATTAATCACGTAGGCAGCAGATATTAACCTGAAGTGTTTAATCTTTAACAGTTCTAACTCACTTAGCCCCCCCCCCCCCCACCACACACACACACACACACACACAGCCCTGAGGATAAACATCTATACAGCGTGTGTGCCTGCATGAGGTTTGGGTTAACCACACATGTGTCATGTTCTAACTTTGTCTTTTTTTCCTGTCAAACTTGGTTCTTCATCCTCTTTCCAGGCATCTATGCTTCTTCTGACTTGTACAGTCTCACTGACTTGTCTCTGCTCGAGTCCCAAGTTCAGCTTTGAATGGTTTCCAGGTCTGTATGCAGAGAAATACTAGACAGGTGCACATGAACGAGCACAGAAGGCCTCAGATTTAGCACCTGTCATCTCAATCATCTCACAGACGGAGTTTTTGTTTTCACAACATCCTACAGGCTGCTGAATTTATCCTGCTAAAGATCTCGTTCTTACTTCCAGCTTCACTGTCTATTTCAGTTCTCCAGGTCACACTGTCAGACCATCCAGCAGCTCTGCCTTAGGGTTGGTTTCATGCGTTATCCAAACTGTTTACCCACATTAACACACGACGTGATGATTTCTCAACATGATTCTTTACATGCACTTGAATCTCACTTTATTTCTCAAGAGTGAATGAGTTAAATTCAGCCACTCTGGACTGATGTGAGTGTACACCTTTGTTTTGAATGGAACCACATCAGACAGTGAATGCAGAGTGTCACTTTTGTCACATTTTTGTCTGTTCACACCCCTGAAGTTTGGGCATATTGTTTGTTTTATGAGTGTGTGTGTGTGTGGGTGCAGGGGTGCTTGTTACACATGGGGTAGTTCTCCTAATATGGTGTTTTCACACTGACAGAATGACTGAACTGATTTGTAACAGATTGAAATAATTTGTCCGATGGCGAATATCGTTTAACCCGTCGGTCTCTGGTGGACTTGGTGCTCTGATGGACGGATGATGTCACATTTCCACTGGCAACACAGAGAGCTGCGTTCAGCAGAACGATTTTCACCGTTTCGAAACACAAACGGGCACTGGGGGAGCCAGATTTGAGCGGGGTTCATTGAGGTCTGAACGCAAATGTGGACCGAATCCGGCTAGCTTGGGATCATGATGTCATATTTTTGTATTATGTTCGTGCACTGACAGCGGCGTCTCCACTGTGGTGGTGTTCAGCAAAGACAGCAATCAGCCTTCTTTCTCTGCAGTGTCTTCTCGCTAGTTTTTGCAACAAAGCTGATATTGATTTGGACACAATAGTTTGGCGTTGGTCAGAGACGTGGCACACTGAACAACTGGTGTATTGGTCTAAATGTGTACGTGCTTGTTTAAAATCATTTACAAGTGTGTTATTTCTGCAGCCTTTAGATTTCAGCAGTTACCGCAGCTCCGGCTCCAGAGCCTCCAGCAGGGCCAGCTCAGCCCGTGCTAGCCCAGTGGTGAGCTCGCCTCCCCGCACACCCTGCTGCCGAGCTCAGCCCGTCACAGCCGCACCACACAAAAAGTGCTCACATGAGGCTGCACGCTGCTTTGTAATCAATAAGTGTGACTTCATAGACGTGATATTCACAAATTTAAGTCATAATTTGACCGTTTCACTTCTGTTTGTTGGGCTGTTTGGATGTTTGCATGACTTGTGAAAGCATAATTTATACTTGCTGAAACCTGTTGTCTTTGTGTGACACACCAGCCAGAATGTTGTATTTTAAGGCACAATTTGAGTCTCATTCAAATCATTTGAAGCCATGGAGGTACAGGGTTCTCCCCAGACATTTTTAGTGTAGCGGTGCTGTTGGTAATTATCACCCAAGGCAGCGCGGGGAGCAGGTCCTCCTCCTCCGGACGAAGCTCCAGCATGTTGACTGTTTCAAGTACAAATGGAGGCCGTTTCCTGCAACTTCAGCCTTCAGTCTTCTCTAAATATACAGTAGTGTTGAGAATAATAGTAGTGCTATGTGACTAAAAGATTAATCCAGGTTTTGAGTATATTTCGTATTGTTACATGGGAAAACGGTACCAGTAGATTCAGTAGATTCTCACAAATCCCACAAGACCAAGCATTCATGATATGCACACTCTTAAGCTATGAAATTGGGCTATTAGTAAAAAAAGTAGAAAAGGGGTTGTTCACAATAATAGTAGCATCTGCTGTTGACGCTACAACTCAAAAACTATTATGTTCAAACTGCTTTTTTAGCAATCCTGTGAATCACTAAACTGGTATTTAGTTGTATAACCACAGTTTTTCAGGATTTCTTCACATCTGCGAGGCATGGAGTCAACCAACTTGTGGCACCTTTCAGCTGTTATTCCAATCCAAGATTCTTTACCAACATTTCACAATTCATTCACATGTCTTGGTTTTGCTTCAGAAACCGCTTTTTTGATGTCACCCCACAAGTTCTCAATTGGATTTAGGTCCGGGACTGGGCAGGCCACTCCAAAACATTAATTTTGTTGGTTTGGAACCAAGATTTTGCTGGTTTACTAGTGTGCTTGGGGTCATTGTCTTGTTGAAACACCCATTTCAAGGGCATGTCCTCTTCAGCATAAGGCAACATGACCTCTTCAAGTATTTTCTGACATATCCAAACTGATCCATGATACCTGGTATGTGATATATAGGCCCAACACCATAGTAGGAGAAACATGCCCATATCATGATGCTTGCACCACCATGCTTCACTGTCTTCACTGTGAACTGTGGCTTGAATTCAGAGTTTGGGGGTCGTCTCACAAACTGTCTGCGGCCGTTGGATCCAAAAAGAACAATTTTACTCTCATTAGTCCACAAAATATTCCTCCATTTCTCTTTAGGCCAGTTGATGTGTTCTTTGGCAAATTGTAACCTCTGCACATCTTTTATTTAACAGAGGGACTTTGCGGGGGATTCTTGCAAATAAATTAGCTTCACACAGGCGTCTTCTAACTGTCACAGCACTTACAGGTAACTCCAGACTGTCTTTGATCATCCTGGAGCTGATCAATGGATGAGCCTTTGCCATTCTGGTTATTCTTGTATCCATTTTGATGGTTGATTTCCATTTTCTTCCACGCGTCTGTTTTTTTTTTGTCCATTTTAAAGCATTGGAGATCATTGTAGATGAACAGCCTATAATTTTTTGTACCTGCGTATAAGTTTTCCCCTCTCCAATCAACTTTTTATCAAACTACGCTGTTCTTCTGAACAATGTCTTGAACATCCATTTTCCTCAGGCTTTCAAAGAGAAAAGCATGTTCAACAGGTGCTGGCTTCATCCTTAAATAGGGGACACCTGATTCACACCTGTTTGTTCCACAAAATTAACAAACTCACTGACTGAATGCCACACTACTATTATTGTGAACAACCCCTTTTCTACTTTTTTTTTACTAATAGCCCAATTTCATAGCCTTAAGAGTGTGCATATCATGAATGCTTGGTCTTGTTGGATTTGTGAGAATCTACTGAATTTATTGGTACCTTGTTTCCCATGTAACAATAAGAAATACTCAAAACCTGGATTAATCTTTTTAGTCACATAGCGCTACTATTATTCTGAACACTACTGTACAACTTAAGAGACATAAGAAAATCTACAACACCAAGTTCTTCTTATGATAGAATGTTATTTATTGCACAATCCACTCTAAATCTACCAAATAGCTCTGGAATTTAGCCCATGATATTTTTACCTTTTACATACATGATTCCAAGATATTGGACAATCAGGTACTTAGGCTCACAAAAACAAGCAATTCATGAGCTCACAACCCGACAGCCCGAAACAAGGGAACACCTGGACAGTCAGAACTGGGCAGGAAGAGCTGCAGGAATGAGTCGAGCGGAGAGGGAGAGAGAGTTTCTAATCAGTCGGACCTGCAGCCCAGAGAAATGCACAGTCGGTAACAGACAGTGGCAGCAACAGAGAACGAGTCATTTGGAGGAAAAGTGTTTAATCGGTGAAGTCCCATAACAACACACAGAGGATATTATTATTGTTTTTCCTTTACACAAGGGACCGTAACTTCAGTTTACCACCTGGCCAAGTGGGAGATATTAATGGTCCAGTCCACGCCTGAGAGCTGTTGTTGGCTGCCCACAAAAAAGCACAGTAATGAGGAACAAACAAAAACTGTCCAGTGGGAAATGTATGATTCTCGTTTCTTGCCACAACAACAGACAAGAGTCCTAGTTAGTGACTTTAATCAGCCAAAAGGTGTCATTATTGGTATCTTTAAATGGCTTTGATGAAGGCTGATCAGTAAACTGTCAAATTAAAAAAACATCGTGAGATGATGCCACAGCATAACTGCACCTGTGATGGCAGTATAACAGCGTGGCACCGTTAGTCTATTGTCTGGAGAGAACCCTAAGGTAAATGGAATGACCAATATTCCCAGTAACTACTACTGCAACGCTGTGTTTGGCCTGAGATATCTCACATTCTTCATTTATTAATGTATATATTTTTATTTTGACAAAATTAACTAGCTGATTTGCTGACTAGCTTCTTTGTTGGTCTTTTTCGCCCCCTGGTGGCCAATGTAGGGCAACTGTGGCTCTGTGGCCAGTTTTTTGAGAAGTGCAGCCAGTAACAGTGGCCTTCCCCGGGATGTGGATGATGTTGTTATTCCAGATTTCTCTAACGTGAGTGTGTTTGCCGTCCTGATCTGAGCCGAGTTCCTGTTTGGTTCCTAGTTTTGCCGTCCATCCTTTTTTGTTAACTGAAGAGTGCTGACTGTAACACTGTATGGTATCAAACTTCTTATTTGTGTGTTGGACTCTAACATGAATTTGTATATTTACAGCTTTTTTTATATGTATGATGTGGTGTGAAAATTGAGAATTAACTATTGATGAATATTATTAACACGTAACCAGGCACATGGATTTCACCAAAGTAATAACTGCGCCTGAAGCAGTATCAGTGTCATGGTGTTGCAGTTGAAATCTTTATTTACTTTTTATTTATGTTTGTCATGAGAACGATGCAGTTTTTAAGACCGTCTTTTTCCCTCTGTTGCTGAAGCTGACCTGGCTGTCTTGAAGCTTTAGAGATGTTGATTTTTTCTTCCTCCCTGACTGTTTTGGTCCGGTGGCCTTTAAATCGGCTGATCAATCTGACTCTGTTTTCTTTTGTCTCAACAGGTGGAGGACCGAGATTATCTTGAGAAGGTGAGTACATCACATTAAAACTGTTGTTTCAGTTGTCACATAAAATGAAGGCATTCCATCAAATACAGCTATGATTTGAAAAAAGGTGTTAAAATAGTTGTACTTTTTTTTCTTAGTTGGTTTATTTGTAGGAAGATTTTGCAAAACATTGTCTGGCCTGTAGTAGAAACCATTAAAAAAATTAAACGAGGGGGTAGATGTACCCACTCTGGTCATACTTACAGTTTTGTATTGTTTTTAATTTTTTTACAACTGGGTCATTCCATGAACTCAGTCAGATGTCCCGTGGTAACCAACTCAGATTTGGCAAAAAAAACAACAAAAAAAAAAAACAGTTGGTGCCTCTACATATATAATGAACACGTGCAAAGTTTAAGGTGGAAAATCTTAAGGGTATCTGAGTTATGGGCCTTTAAAAAATGAATCAGTTACAGTTACTTGTACTTCTGTCATGTGCTAAAATGAACTGGTGTTATATGATCAAATGTTTCCTCAGGGATCTCGAGCAGCTTCTGTATTGACAGCGGGGACCCTCACCTCTTTAGGCGGGACTTCCTCACGGCGAGGCAGCGGGGACACGGCCATAACCTTAGACACAGAGGCTTCCATACGAGAAATCAAGGTTTAAAAAACACAACCCACAAATCCCCACAGACGTCACGTTACTGGACAGGAAAGGTTTTTAAGAGGGTATAATAGAAGTTTTTTAAAAGGTCCGATCCAGCGTAGGTTTATTGAACACGACTGAAACCGATGATTCCAAAAACACATTATTTTAAACATGAGCACTGTCTTATTATTGTTATAGTTATTATTACATGTGATTGTTGAGCAACATAATGAATTTGCAAAGAATATAAAACCTGAGCCATTGTGCTTGTGGTTTAAAATCTATTGGTGCGCGTTGTATTTTTCAAGTTATTGCAAACTTTCGAGGGGGAATACATCTCCCATCTGACGTCTTCAGTGAAGAGACGATGGGAATTTTGTTTTTCATTGGCAGGATCATGTGATATTGATGCTCTTAAAACATTTTTACAACATTCAGTGAAATTTCACACAGTAGCTGCCTCACATCATGTGAACATGTGCATGATGTCCACATATGCTGAGTAATATCGTGAGTGTGTCCGTGCCACACGTGGTGCTTCTACCACCGAATGCATGATTTTTCCATGATCTGCTCCACTGTCAAGCTGTCTGAAAATACCCATGTTCTTCCATTAGGTTCTGTGCTTTTTTACAGTAATCACACAGAAATATTTCTCTGTATCTCACTTGTGCAAACTTAACTGATATTTTGGAAGCAACATCCCTTAAACTGTGTTTACATTTAGTCCTTAAAGTAAACATCACAGGACACTGTCACCTTGTATCTTATTATTAATTTAAAAAGCTTCTTAATTTTAAAAATGCACCTCAGTCATTTGAGGTCAGTAAATTCTCCAATAGTGTAGCTGTTATTTTCTCTGAATTCTATTTTCGGGTTGTATTCTACAGAGTTGGTTTGTGTCAACCATTCAGACTTTCAAATCAAATCGCATCAATTTTATTTATATAGCGCCAAATCACAACAAACAGTTGCCCCAAGGCGCTTTATATTAAGGCAAAGCCATACAATAATTACGGAAAAACCCCAATGGTCAAAACAACCCCCTGTGAGCAAGCACTTGGCGACAGTGGGAAGGAAAAACTCCCTTTTAACAGGAAGAAACCTCCAGCAGAACCAGGCTCAGGGAGGGGCAGTCTTCTGCTGGGACTGGTTGGGGCTGAGGGAGAGAACCAAGAAAAAGACATGCTGTGGAAGAGAGCAGAGATCAATCACTAATGATTAAATGCAGAGTGGTGCACACAGAGCAAAAAGAGAAAGAAACACTCAGTGCATCATGGGAACCCCCCAGCAGTCTACGTCTATAGCAGCATAACTAAGGGATGGTTCAGGGTCACCTGATCCAGCCCTAACTATAAGCTTTAGCAAAAAGGAAAGTTTTAAGCCTAATCTTAAAAGTAGAGAGGGTGTCTGTCTCCCTGATCTGAATTGGGAGCTGGTTCCACAGGAGAGGAGCCTGAGCTGAAGGCTCTGCCTCCCATTCTACTCTTACAAACCCTAGGAACTACAAGTAAGCCTGCAGTCTGAGAGCGAAGCGCTCTATTGGGGTTTGCACACAAAAATTATAAGAGAAAATTAGCTCTTAACATTTTAACAGGGTTTTGTTTAAATAACTCAGAGGAAGGTTTGCTTTGCTACCAACATGTAGCATGGTTATAAAAGTGATGTTATAGTCATTGATCGTATTGAGATTAATGTGTCAAAGTGAAATTTAGACCGCAAATGCTTTTTCTGGGGCGGAATTATTGTGAAACACACACTCAATTTTAGTGGATGAACAAATACAACATAGAACATTATGCAACTGTATAAACAAAAATCTCTGTTATACAATTAAACTCAATTTCAAAACTTCAAGTGTTACAGGAAAAATAAAATGGGCAACTAAATTTTGGTCAACTTCAAATAAATAAAAGGAAAAAAGTCTAATTGAGGTTTTACCGCCAAACGCACTGAATTTCTCAGTGAACTCTACATAAATAAATAATGGAAAATGTAAAAAGTCTCGGTTTCTTTATTGTTTTCAAATAGTGTAAGAAATGCACACAAACCCACTGAAAACACTGTATACGCCAGACCTGCTTGTAGCGCTGTCACACTCCCACAAAAAACAGAGACAACATGAAGCGTGCGCATAACCGGTGTAAGGAGCTATTTAACGTAGCAGCAGAAGCTACACTAGAAAGAAGCACACTGAGTGAAATAAACATTTTTAAGGTTTACAGCTTTGTGTATTTAAAGTGAAACAGTGTGTTTGTGTATTAAACAAAAAAATTATGTGTGTGTCGGTCCACTGGCTGCTTGCCACCTCACTGATCAGGCCGAGATTCAGATTCGATCAGTTTTTGTCAACAGGGTGCACAGGGGATTTATCAATGTGGATTTTGTTGGAAAGGCTGCACTCCGTAGTCCAGTTGTTTCACAGGCTGCGCTCACTGGCACACACACCCTGTCTGACAACAAAGCTCCAAAACACGTAAGGATGTGGAAAAATAAATAATAATGCAGAAAACACAGAAGGAACTTGGGCAGAATTAGCTCTGTTGGCATTCTGTCAGCCATGTGTTCTGTTCATATCCAGGAAAAGTCCCCTTCCATTTTATTATCTGTGAGGAAAATAAGTATTTGAACACCCTGCGATTTTGCAAGTTCTCCCACTTAGAAATCATGGAGGGGTCTGAAATTTTCATCTTAGGTGCATGTCCACTGTGAGACATAATGTAAAAAAAAAATCTGGAAATCACCATGTATGATTTTTTAAAATAATTTATTTGATTGATTTCTAAGTGGGAGAACTTGCAAAACTGCAGGGTGTTCAAATACTTATTTCCTCACTGTATCTGTGCTGTTGACATTCAGAAGAGAAACATATTGCTTGAAAATGAATAAACTCATAAATGCTGTTATTAGAGTAACAGACATTCCATTAAAAATTCAGTTATTCAGCAAACACTGGTGGTGACCTCTTCAGAACACATCCACCCAGCAGTCATACTTACTGGATTAATGGTCAGTGATAAGCCAAGCCTGGTGTGTGTGTGTGTGTGTGTGTGTGTGTGTGTGTGTGTGTGTGTGTGTGTGTGTGTGTGTGTGTGTGTGTGTGTGTGTGTGTGTGTGTGTGTGTGTGTGTGTGTGTCCTTTCAACCCTGGGGCCAAGTTTTAAAGTAGCTTAGCAGGCTGCGTTGCTTGGTCCCGCCTGCCGTTGTTGTTGTTGTTGTTGACATGAGCAATGAACGCTCCAGTCGCGACCACCTTCCTGATGATGACTTCTTGATGTTTTCTTACTCGCTGAAGATGATTGTTAAGGCTGGATGTTTGGTTCTATAGCAGCAAACAGGAACTGTCTGGTCAGCGCTCTTGTTCACGCTTGAAGCCCAGCAGTCGAGTTCTGTTCGATCCTGTCTGCGTGGCTGCCGGCGGTTGGCCCCGCTGACAGCTGAAGGATGCAAACAGCCCTGGGACCCTGAGGGGCAGCAGGACGGCTGGGCGTCGGCTGGCAGGGAGGGGGCTGAGGGCTGCCCTTGCAGCGCGCCCAGGAACCCCTCCGCTCAAGAAGGGGGGCTCGGTGAGTTCAGTAGAGCAGATGGAAACGTGTGAGCTGATTGTTGAACATAGTCAATCAACGAGCTTATGACTATTCCTGACTCGTGAGCGAACTGAGTGTCAGACATGTACAGAAACATGAGATGTGTAAGAAGTTGGGATTCCACCACCCAGTTCCAACGCTTCTGTGTCTTTTGCCACATGATTCAGTCTTCGTTAGCGTCACCATCTGTAGTAAAAGAAGGAAACGGCATAAGTTGTTTTGTAACTAATGACATGTTAGTTATCAATGCAGAGTTGGGAAGGAAGTGCAGACCAAGTGATGAAATGATCATTTGGTTTATGCCGTTTTCTGGTCCTGTTTGTTTGTGGAAGTAAAGATTTTTACATATAAACATTTGGAGAGTGTGTGTTTTTGTGGCAGCAATACAAAACCAGTGCATTCCGCTATTGTGCTACTTTTAAGTGTTTTCTGAATATATATACACTCAACAAAAATATAAATGCAACACTTTTGGTTTTGCTCCCATTTTGTATGATGAACTCAAAGATCTAAAACTTTTTCCACATACACAATATCACCATTTCCCTCAAATATTGTTCACAAACTAGTCTAAATCTGTGATAGTGAGCACTTCTCCTTTGCTGAGATAATCCATCCCACCTCACAGGTGTGCCATATCAAGATGCTGATTAGACACCATGATTAGTGCACAGGTGTGCCTTAGACTGCCCACAATAAAAGGCCACTCTGAAAGGTGCAGTTTTGTTTTATTGGGGGGGATACCAGTCAGTATCTGGTGTGACCACCATTTGCCTCATGCAGTGCAACACATCTCCTTCACGTAGAGTTGATCAGGTTGTCAATTGTGGCCTGTGGAATGTTGGTCCACTCCTCTTCAATGGCTGTGCGAAGTTGCTGGATATTGGCAGGAACTGGTACACGCTGTCGTATACGCCGGTCCAGAGCATCCCAAACATGCTCAATGGGTGACATGTCTGGTGAGTATGCCGGCCATGCAAGAACTGGGACATTTTCAGCTTCAAAGAATTGTGTACAGATCCTTGCAACATGGGGCCGTGCATTATCCTGCTGCAACATGAGGTGATGTTCTTGGATGTTGGCACAACAATGGGCCTCAGGATCTCGTCACGGTATCTCTGTGCATTCAAAATGCCATAAATAAAATGCACCTGTGTTCTTCGTCCATAACAGACGCCTGCCCATACCATAACCCCACCGCCACCATGGGCCACTCGATCCACAACACTGACATCAGAAAACCACTCACCCACACGACGCCACACACGCTGTCTGCCATCTGCCCTGAACAATGTGAACCGGGATTCATCCGCGAAGAGAACACCTCTCCAACGTGCCAAATGCCAGCGAATGTGAGCATTTGCCCACTCAAGTTGGTTACGACGACAAACTGGAGTCAGGTCGAGACCCCGATGAGGACGACGAGCATGCAGATGAGCTTCCCTGAGACGGTTTCTGACAGTTTGTGCAGAAATTCTTTGGTTATGCAAACCGATTGTTTCAGCAGCTGTCTGAGTGGCTGGTCTCAGACGATCTTGGAGGTGAACATGCTGGATGTGGAGGTCCTGGGGGTGGTCTGCGGTTGTGAGGCTGGTTGGATGTACTGCCAAATTCTCTGAAACGACTTTGGAGACGGCTTATGGTAGAGAAATGAACATTCAATACACGAGCAACAGCTCTGGTTGACATTCCTGCTGTCAGCATGCCAATTGCACGCTCCCTCAAATCTTGCAACATCTGTGGCATTGAGCTGTGCGATAAAACTGCACCTTTCAGAGTGGCCTTTTATTGTGGGCAGTCTAAGGCACACCTGTGCACTAATCATGGTGTCTAATCAGCATCTTGATATGGCACACCTGTGAGGTGGATGGATTATCTCAGCAAAGGAGAAGTGCTCACTATCACAGATTTAGACTGGTTTGTGAACAATATTTGAGGGAAATGGTGATATTGTGTATGTGGAAAAAGTTTTAGATCTTTGAGTTCATCTCATACAAAATGGGAGCAAAACCAAAAGTGTTGCATTTATATTTTTGTTGAGTGTAGCTGCGACTAATTGTATGTGTTCTCAAAATGAATTTAGATGTGGGAGGGTGGGAGGGGGATCCATTCTTCTGTAATATTGGAACTGCAAGTCAAAACGTCATGGTTTTCCCTGCCATGGTACAGGTCCCACTGCCCGCCAGGGCAAAAGAGTTGTTCCTGAAATTTTTAGAAAGTGGTTTTTTTTTTTTTTTTTTTTTAACTCTAAAAATGTTTAGAGTCAGCAGAGAACCGCTGTGGACAGGCTGCTGTTTTCATTTTTTTTGGGGGGGGGGGGGAGTCCCCACACACACACACACACACACACACACACACACACACACACACACACACACACACACACACACACACACACACACACACTTCTAAATCAGATAAATGTGATTGTTGTATACCTCAAATAAAATGTTGATGAATTAATACAACCCCTTGGGCAGGAATTCTGTCAGACAATGAAGTCATGAAGTCTCCTTGTCTCTGTCTCTCTAAAGCCCTTCACACCGGGCCTGCGTCGAGTTGCTTTATGTGGCGTCAGGTGCGCGCAGCAGGGGGCAGAGAGGAGGTGAGGACGCAGAGGAGGATTTGCAGGCAGTTTGGCTGCAGACAGACTGTGCACTCTGATTTCTCTTCCAGTTTATATTTGTTCTTGTGCTGCGCTGCAGGTCTGCACTCTGAGTTCTGTTATAGTTTATCTTTCTTGCTATGACCGCGAGCTGCGTGTGCAAATGAACCGTCCATGTGTAAATGTGGAGATGTCTAGAGTTATACCTGATGTGGACATGTCCTGTCTCTGGCATTCAGTCTGTCAGCAGGACTTATGTCCTTTTTTGTTCTTTATTTAACACAGTTATGAGAGAGTTTGAGGGGAGAGTGAGGAACTGCAGCAGCAGCCAGACAGTTTTTTTTTTTTTCTTTTAATTGTTCACGTGTGCATGTGAACGATTCGTCCGTGAGTGAACTGGAGACGTCTGGAGTTATACTTAATGTGGACATGTCCTGTCTCTGGCAATCAGTCTGTGAGCAGGACTTTTATAGACTTTATTTAAACACAGCTGTGAGGGAATTTAAGAGTGAGGAGCTGCTGCAGCAATCAGCATTTTTTTTTTCTTTCTGTGCTCTTTTGAGCGTGTAGTTTTACTGTATTGTGTACACAGTATAAAACCAATTCTCTGTGATTTATACTTTGGGAACAATGGAACACAGCAGGAATGATAAATTGGAGTCGGGTAACGTTGTATTGTGAGGGTGTGGCTTCCAGTCACGTTGAGTAGCGTTGCGTTGCTCTGACTTGCGTTGAAACCACTTCCTTTCTGCGTCCTGTGCTCGATGCAGAAAAAAATTAAACATGTTTAATCTTTGGCGTCCGATTCGCTTTGTCCTTTGCGTCCGTCACGGTGTTGTGGCATTGAGCTACATCGTCTTGTCGCTAGGTTGCAGCCACGTGGCGTCGTCATGACGCTGTATGACACAACTTGAAGTGAGCCCGGTGTGAAAGGGCTTCAGCCAGGTGTGCTCAGTGTGGGGGCTGTGAGCATGTTCAGTCCGCAGCCCCCACACTGAAATGAATAAATTATTGTTATTGTGCTGATTAAACAGCAGTATATTCATTCTTCTTTTTTAAAATTTTATTTCAGAGATATATAATGTTTTCAATAAACATAATAATTAAAATTTTATATCTGTAATTCATTCATCTACAGTCACGTTTGGCCTGTGACTCTCCATCCAGAAGACCTTGACCTTTGAAAGGAAAGACTTGAGGCACCTCTTTGTTTCTCTTGATACAATGGACAACATGTTTGGCTGCAATCTGGTTTGAGAAAGCCAAACTTACAAAGAGTTTCAAAGCAAGCCTTCAATGCAATTGTTGAACATATTGGAGAAACTGTGGTAGTAAATCTGGATTAAACAGCTTTGTTGATGGGAAAACAATCCGGCGGGGGGAGGGGGATTTCAGTGTTTATTGGATTCTCTTAGTAAGTACATCACTTTGAAGGCAGGATTTAAGGATTTATACCTTGATGAGTATGTTGATTGTGTGTATGTAGAAATGTGAGTTTTTGGTCAATGTTCTTAACTGCTCTTTATTGTGGATATTATAGTTTGGACACAAATGAAGGCAATGTCATGAAAATATGAATATTTGTGGTTTAGTGGGATCATTAGCAATCACACAGCTAACTCCTCCGAAACCGCTGTCTGGCTTTCAGTGAAACACACCATATTATGAAGACCTACAGTGCATCCGGAAAGTATTCACAGCGCTTCACTTTTTCCACATTTTATGTTACAGCTTTATTCCAAAATGGATGGAATTAATTTTTTTCCTCAAAATTCTACACACAACACCCCACAATGACAAAGGACCTTAGTCAGGGAGGTGACCAAGAACCCGATGGTCACTCTGTCAGAGCTCCAGCATTCCTCTGTGGAGAGAGGAGAACCTTCCAGAAGGACAACCATCTCTGCAGCAATCCACCAATCAGGCCTGTATGGTAGAGTGTCCAGACAGAAGCCACTCCTTAGTAAAAGGCACATGGCAGCCCACCTGGAGTTTGACAAAAGACACCTGAAGGACTCTCAGACCAGGAGAAACAAAATTCTCTGGTCTGATGAGACAAAGATTGAACTCTTTGGTGTCATGTTTGGAGGAAATCAGGCACCATCCCTACAGTGAAGCATGGTGGTGGCAGCATCATGCTGTGGGGATGTTTTTCAGCAGCAGGAACTGGGAGACTAGTCAGGATTGAGGGAAAGATGAATGCAGCAATGTACGGAGACATCCTGGATGAAAACCTGCTCCAGAGTGCTCTTGACCTCCAACTGGGGCGACGGTTCATCTTTCAGCAGGACAATGACCCTAAGTGCACAGCCAAGATATCACAGGAGTGTCTTCAGGACAACTCTGTGAATGTCCTTGAGTGGTCCAGCCAGAGCCCAGTCCTGAATCTGATTAAACATCTCTGGAGAGATCTGAAAATGTCTGTGCACCGACACTCCACATCCAACCTGATGGAGCTTGAGAGGTGCTGCAAAGAGGAATGGACCAAACTACCCAAAGATAGGTGCACCAAGCTTGTGGCATCATATTCAAGAATACTTGAGGCTGGAATTGCTGCCAAAGGTGCAACAACAAAGTATTGAGCAAAGGGTCTGAATACTTATGTGTGCATGTCACTTATGTGTGCCTCACATGTACATGTGATGTCTTAGTTTTTTTATTATTATTATTTTTAATGACTTTGCAAAAATTTAAAAAAACTTTTTTTGTCATTATGGGGTGTTGTGAGTAGAATTTTGAGGGGGAAAAAAATGTACTTTATTTTAGAGTAAGGCTGTAACATAACAAAATGTGGAAAAAGTGAAGCGCTGTGAATACTTTCTGAATGCACCGTACATGAAAGTCAAATCATTGCAGTCCAACGCCATCAATCGTAGGATAATTGGACTTTTATTGTGGACTTTTGTGATGCTTATAGCTTTGCTTGGTTGGTAACTGAGATGCGTGTGTGTTCATGCCTCATTTGCCCCTCCCAGGTCACACTGGTCTTGCTTATGCTCCACCTGTTTGGTCATTTCTGAGTTGGCTGGGAGTTAGGCAGACTTAGGCACTGCCAAGGTGGCGATATTTGGAGCTCCCCTATTTGATCTTCAAAGCCACTCTTCAGAAAATCTGTGTGTGGCGTCATGGGTGTTTTGTGCTGTATAAGTACACAGTCTGTGTGCTAAGCATGTATGGAGAGGCTACTGGTGAGAATTGTTTTTGTAATCAATAGTGGCCATACTGAGCCACGACAGTCGGCATGGCACCACCCAGGAAAACAGATAAACTCGAGGAAGATATAGAGGAGATAAAGACCTCATTAAACCATATATCAAAAGACATGTCTAATCTAGACAAACTGATGGTGGAAATTAAAGAACTCCAAAATCTGGTTAAAGAGAAGGACAAGATCATTAAGAAACTTGAGCAACGTGTAGATGAACTTGAACAATTTACTAGAAAAGATGACGTTATAATATCTGGACTAGAAACAAGACATCGGACATATGCAAGGGTGGTGGATTCTGGTGTAGCCAGTGGGGAGAATGCACCACCTGAAGAAAGACAATCATTGGAACAACAAGTTAGAAACTTTTTATATCAAAAAGGTGTTGTCATCCATCAAGACACAATATCAGACTGTTATACTATTCCAACTAAAGATAGAAAAATAAACTATCTAACATTGTTATACAATTTACAAGCAGAAATATAAATATGAGTTATTAAGACATGCAAAGAATTTGAAAGGAACGAGTGTCTATATAAATGAGCATCTAACAAAAAAAAATGCAGATATTGCTAGGGAAGCAAGACTACTAAGAAAACAGAAACATATTGTTGCTACATGGGTCTGGAATTGTAGGGTGTGGATTAGAGTGAAAGAAGGAACAAACGGTATACAAATCAAAAACATGGAGGACCTTACAAAATACAGACCTGAATAGACAATCAAATATAACATCTGTTGGTAATTGGACCAACAAAAAATCAGATCAAACATGGAAACAGAGGATAAATATATGACATAGACACTAATATTGATGAAAGTATATTTGACTTAAAAACGATTGGTTGTGAGTATTATACAGTAGAACAGCTGAATAGTGAAAAAATTGCAGAAGATACCCTGTCACTCTTACATATAAACAGTCGAAGCTTGTATTGTAAAATGGTCACAAATAAAGATATTTAAATCAGTTTAAAAATAGATTTAGTATTGTTGCAATCACTGAATCTTGGCTTAAAGATGATCTCATGGATGAGTTCAAATGGAGGATATGAGCTGTATTTTGTAACAGAAGATATAAAAAAGGCGGTGGTGTTGCTCTGTATACAAAAAACAGATCTGATGGGTACAATTGTTGAAGAAATGACAATTATGAATGATGTCATAGAAATTGTAACAGTGGAATTGTACATGAAACATCTAAGAATATTTTAGTTAGTTGTGTATACAGAGCACCAGATTCTTGGTTGTGAAATTTTACAGATAAAATACTTGAATTATTCCATCAAATTAAAAACAAAACGCTTTTTATGTGTGGGAATTTAATATTAACATAGAAAGCTCCAGCTGCCAAAGATTAAGTGATTTGTGAATACAATGTATAGTTTGGGGTTATTCCCCTTGATAACAAAACCAACCAGGAATAACATCGCAAAGTGCAACGGTAATTGATAATATATTTACAAACAGAACAGATGAAATTATCAAGAATGGGATCTTCATGACAGATATTAGCGACCATTTACCAATTTTTTCAATATTTAAATATAAAAATAGGTACAACAAAAAAACTGATATAAACTTTAAAAGAGATAAGTCAGTAAAAGCCTTAGAGGCATTAAAATATGACCTTAAAAATCAAAACTGGGAAGAAGTTTATGTCAGTGATGTTAATGTAGCATATAACTCATTTATGAAAATATTGATGAAATCATACAATAAAAATTGTAAATTAATTGAAATTAGTAAGAAAAGAGTAAATAAACCATGGCTGACAAAGGGAATAAAAAATGCTTGTGCAAAGAAAAACTATTTATACAGGTGCTTTTTAAAATTGCAAACAAAGGAATCAGAACATAAATACAAAAAATATAAAAATAAACTATTAACAATAATTAGGAAACAAAAAAAAGATTATTACAATGAAAAACTAAATAAGAGTAAAGATAATATGAGGGTAACATGGGGAATTATAAAAAGTGTGATTGATAGTGATGGAACGAAAGAAACTATTCCAAATTACTTTAAGGAAATAAAGAGAGATATGATATAAATAAGTTGCAAATGGGTTTAATGATTATTTTCAAATGTAGGGTCAAGTCTGGTGGGAAATAAACCATAATAGAAGATAAATTATGTACATGGTAAATACGGTCAATAGTATTTTCCTGGACAATGTGGAAAAAGATGAAATAAGAAATATTGTAAAAACTGTGTAAGCAAAGATCAACTGACCATGAAGATTTAGACATGATGACTGTAAAAAGTATAATAGAAATTGTTATTGAACCATTTACTTATATTTGTAATCTGTCTCTGTCAACTGGGGTTTTTCCAGATGAAATGAAAATTGCTAAGGTAGTCCCATTATATAAAAATGGAGACAAACATAATTTTTCTAATTACAGGCCAGTATCATTGCTTCCACAGTTTTCTAAAATTATGGAAAAAGTTTTTGTAACAAGATTGGATAAATTTATTGAGAAACATGATATTTTAAATAATGCTCAGTATGGATTCAGAACAAAACATTTGACAGCTATGGCAATTATGGAACTAATAGAGAAAATATCAACAACAATAGATAATAAGGATTATTTTGTAAGTATTTTTATTGACCTGAAAAAGGCTTTTGATGTTATAGACCACTCAAGATTGCTCCACAAGTTACAACAATATGGAATAAGAGGTGTTGCACATCAGTGGGTAAAAAGCTACTTAGAAACATAGAAAACAGTTTGTTCAGATAAATAATACCAAATCAGAATTGTGTAACATTATTTATGGAGTACCACAAGGATCGGTACTTGGACCAAACTGTTTATTTTGTATATCAATGATTTGTGAATGTATCCAATGTGCTTGGCAGCATTTTATTTGCTGATGATACAACGCTGTGTTTACTCTGGATCAGATATACAGGAAGTAGCACAAGTGATAAATACAGAGTTGGAAAAAGTTAAACATTGGTTTGATATAAACAGATTGTCACTAAATATTAATAAGACAAATTTCATATTGTTTACTGATAGAGCGAAAGAAAAGAATGTGTCATTACAAATAGATGGAATGGATATACAAAGGGTAAAAGAAATGAAATTTTTAGGAGTCATGATGATGAAGATCTTACATGGAAGTCACACATAAATTACATAAAAGGAAAAATAGCGAAAGCCATTGCTGTTTTGCATAAAGTAAAATATTCATTAAATAGTTATGGTTTATTAACATTGTACAATTCATTGATTGTCCCATATTTAACTTACTGTGTAGAAATCTGGGGATCAACATATACAACCTATATACAACCTTTATTTATTTTGCAGAAAAGAGCTTTAAAAGTGATTAGTAACAGTGGTTTTAGAGATTCATCTAATCCATTGTTTATTAAGTATAGGGTACTTAAATTTCATGATTTAGTCGATTTGAAAATATTACAAACGATGTACCAAGTTAATAAAAATACTTTACCAACAAACATTCAAAATATGTTTGAAAAAAGAGTAAGTAGTATAAATTGAAAGGAATAGAAGTCTTTAAAAAAACCAAGATTTAGAACCAAAGTAAAGGAAAGGAGTATTGCAGTAAATGGTGTCAAATTATGGAACAATCTTAATAAGAAATTAAAGAATTAAGGTCGCTTAAATTATTTAAAAAAACATTAATTAGATGTATTAAGTAAGTATAAAAACTATGAAGTAAGTCAGTGGGCTGCAAGAAAGACAAAAAAAAAAAAAAAAGTAAACTGTTAATAATGTTTGGAGTGTCTTAAGTTTAAATGTAACCTGTCAGTGATGTAATCTATTAATTAATGGTCATAATTATGAAATGGGTCAGTGGTATGTGACAAGTTAAAGAAATGCAATCTGTTAAATAATGTTGACTATGATGCTGTATATTGAAAGATTGTATTGTTAAAAGGGGCAGAAATCATAAGACTTGTTCTTCTTTCTGCTCTTTTCATTCTGGTATTGTGGTGCTTTTGTTTTTTGCTTTTCTGTTTTTCTTTTAAATGAATGAAATAAATATATTAAAGAAAAAGAAAGAAGTGAAAGAGACGGAGCTGTAGTGGTGAATAAGAACAGGGAGGAAGTGGATTGGTTTTGGAAGTGCATGCTGATAGTGGAGCTGAACAAGCAAACTCTGTGGATCAACTCCATGAACCGGCCTCTCATAGCACAGGTCACATCATGGTCATAGCTCTAAGGTCAAATCAAAGGTCGCTCTACAAAATACATGAATGACCTTATCTTAGGAACAGATGGCATAAACATGTTTTTCTGCATAGACCTCTGCTCCTCCGCCAGCAACCTATGAATCAATGCACTGATGTCATTGATGCCACTTGACATGAAGCCAAGTCAAAATTTAGCTCGTGGCAGTGATCCACTGCAGTTACCTGGATGCTGTGGGGGAACCTGCAGAACCCTCATATCTAAAAATAACCAACATATTAGTCATAGATTCTTGGGTCTAATCTAGACTAGAAATCATATTTTGGGGTAGCCTTAGGTTACTGGTCTCAAAGGTTTTCCGCAGGTCTCTAGAGCACTCATGTGTTCATAGGTCAGTTACTGTTGGCCCCATCACAGCGCCACCCAGTGGGGTATTTCACACTCTTCCGCTTCTTTGATCAGAAACCTGCCTTTGTGTATTTTCATTGAATATTTTCTGTCACTTTTTTAGTTTTATCCTCTGCCACTCTGTCATTGCTCACTTTCTTTTGTTTTACGGAGGCTGATATGATGTTTTCTTGTTTTTGTGTTTGTTGTCTTCCAATCATTCTTCTCCACCCTTCATCTGTGTTGGTATGTAGATTTTTCAGGTGCAAAAGGTAGGCATCTCATCTTCTTCTTTACCATCACTTTGGGGTGTTACTTGATTTAAATATTATCACAGGAATTTGTCTTAAGTTACAGCCAACATCAGTCAAATTGAGATGTAGAAAACACTAACACGTTATACATGATGAGTTTTATTTTCTGCACAGTTTTGCTTTGTCTGTTTTCTGATCTTTAGAAATATTACGGCTTGAACACCAAAATAGATGACCGAGCGGACAGCAAATGGGGAGACATTGAACAATGGATGGTACATTTTTTGTGCTATAATACTAAAACTATTTACCCTTCTAAAAATGCACTAAAACTGGTTACCTTCAAAAAAATGCACCAAATGCATGAGTTGTGATTCATTAGTTTTTCTGCCTCTGTACATATTTTATTTTTGTAGGTTTACGGTGCCCAATATGCTTTTGAGTTCCAGATAATTCCTGTTTAGCCTTTTTATAAAATGACAGATTAGAATAAATCCGAAGTTGACCATTGTGATAATCCACTCAAAGCAGTGGCATGTGTGTCTGGGTTTGAGTTTGCATGACCCATATGTTCCATCCGTGCATGGGAGACCACTTGGGATCTGCCCTGTTCAGTGTAATGATGCAGTGACTTCTGAGTTGTTCTACATCATCCAAGAGGTTGAAAAGCTTGGTGTGTGACGTGTGATTAACCCACAGTGTAATCTGTCTGATAAATACACTTACTCGAGTGCAAGTTACACCAACACAAAAATGGTGAGTCTGAATGGACCATTATGGGATGTGTTTCAAGTTGGTTTTGTGTCTATCAGTTTGTTTTTTGTTTTTTTTTGCTGCAGTGCTGGATCTCTGTGATGGTTATAAATTAATGCATGGCTGAAACGTGGGATTGCATTTGTTCTTAACAGTGTAGCTTGTTTCCTGAGTTCATGCAAGCTGTGTATGTTGTGCAATAAACTGTGCATGTCATCATGCATTCCTGTGCATGATGATTCACAGTAGAGTTTTCATTATTGTGGTGTCCAGTCTTTTTAAAGTTGTAAATCCATAGGCACCATCTTCCACATGGTACAAATCCAGAACTCTCAGTATGAAGCCCCAAGAGGTTTTGACTCAAGTGAAGGAGGCCATAATTAGGCTGGGGAAAAAAGAGAAAGGACAAACAAGCTGATCGGACAGGCTAGCAGAAAACTTTGAGTGGTCAAATCAACAATTTGGTACATTAATAAAAGAAGCAATGCACCATGAGCAAGACAAAAGACTGTAGACTACGACTACAACGAATAACTGTAGATTATATTTGTGGTGAAGAAAACCCAAGAGGTAGCCAGCAAAGAGGTGATGGAAATGGTAGGCATATTATTCTATCAACTATTCATCATATCAGTGTTACAGTCTGAGACCACCTTCATGAATCTAAATGTAATGACAGGGTGCAAACCACTGGTGTCACTCTAACAGGAAGGCCCTGGATAGAATTTTGCCAGAAACATCTAAAAGTCCTGCTCTATCACCAGGTTCTTGGGCAGATGACAACCAGATAGTTGGAGACAGATATAAAAAAAATGAAAGGAGGGATTCTCTATCCAAAGTAAACCACTTCACTGGAGACTGTTGTGGCATGTATGGTGCTGGGTCACTAGTGTCTATTGATGATACTGCTCTGATGGAAGTAAGATACTGCATTCTGAAGTTTGTAGGGTTATATCAAACTGATAGCATGGTGCTCAGAACACAGATGGATAATGACCCAAGATAATAATGCAGAGCATTTAATGATGGCTGTGGGTTCCAGACTTCAGCACTCTGCTAAAGAGTTTTGTCTCAGTATGACCAATAGTCCTCATTTTTATACTTGTAGTTTGTCCGATTGCTTTTGCACTCTGAACCATATCTAAAATGTCTCTAATTCCTTAATGGTTAATGTGAACTTTAATTGAATTAAAACTGAGACTCTACATGTTAGTCACATTGTGTTTTGATTCATTTTAACTCCATTGTGGTGCTGCTCAGTTCCCAACACTTATTGAGTGTTGTTAGAAGGAAATGGTGATGTAACACAGTGGGAAACATACCACTGTCCCAGCTTTTTAGAAACGTGTTACAGGCATCCATTTCAAATGAGCAAATATTTGCACAAAAAACAATAATGTTTATCAGCTTGAACATTAAATATCTTGTCTTTTGATGTATTCAATTGAATATAGGTTGAAGAGGATTTGCAAATCATTGTATTCTGTTTGTATTTACAATTTACACAACGTCCCAACTTCATTGGAATGGGGGTTGTAAATTGAATCCTTTGCGGTAATGTTATATATATCACAATATAACTAATGGAAGTGTTTCTAATGGGTTATATATTCCCTTACAAAAGCTAAAACAAAAACAGCTAAAATGTAATTTTGAGAACATTTATTGTGCAGATCTCAAAACTCAAAATTAAAACTCAGCCCTCTATGGTGCAAAATAGTGCATATGAACTCAAACACCATTTTTATAACTTAGAATGCAAGTATAAAATGGAACAAATGTAGCAAAAAAAAAAAGTCTTATTGAACTATTTACATTAAAATGTAGGAAATGCTACAGGCGTTTTTTGTTTTTTTGTTTGTTTTTTTGTACAACTATGTACATGCATTAAGATGCCACACAATGAAATTATATTCCTGCACATCGATACTGTATATTTGTGTTCTGTTGTGCTTTTAGACAAGAGTTTTGAAGGTCCCGCAGCCATTTTTCACATTTTCTCACATTTTACAGGCCAAAACTGATAGTAAGTCCCTTCGGCTGCTCCCTTGTTTGTACTCGGGGTCGCCACAGCAAATCCAAGGTGGATTTGCATGTTGATTTGGCACAGGTTTTACGCCGGATGCCCTTCCTGACGCAACTCCACATTACATGGACAAATGTGGCAGGGGTGGGATTTGAACCCAGAACCTTCCGAACTGAAACCAAGCACATTAACCACTTGGCCACCACCCCTGCACAGGCCAAACTGATAATAATTTGAAAAAACAGTCAATCAAAACCAGCACTTGTTGACTGAATGAAACGTTGCAGCTTGTAAAAGATGACTGGACACCACTGAAGTAAAGGAAAAACTGTCATCAAGTACATTTGTACCTCAGACGAAGTTTACCTTCGTTGTGCCGCCTGTCTCATCGATCTTTAACACTGCTCTCCTCCTTCACACCTTTCGTTTCCTCCTCCATCTTCACCCCCTGCTTCCTTCATCCAGGAGGACAGTGAGAGGTACTCACGCCCTTCACGGATACAAACGGTTTGTAGAGTTCTACTTGTTTTTGTCTCTTCTTGCCTGATCTTCATAACCCTCTCCCCCAACACTCGGGGAATGTTGCCAAGAAATATAACCCTCATAGGTGGAGGACGACAAGATGCAACTCAAAATCCAGTGTTCAGTTCAAATTGATAGCTTTAGCCAGTGTCTAAAACCGGGTTCTTAAATAAAAATAAAAAAAAAAAGCAATATTCATCATAAGTATTCAGAAACAGTTTACAGGCATTCATGTTGACTACTTTTGGGAAAATAGTTTTCATACAGGATGGTAATGAAGTCACAGAGAACAAACATGGTCTGATTCTGTGTCCCTGCAGGCGGATTCAGGATGGACTTCAATCAGATAGTATCTTTGACATCCTGACCTCTCTCTCCAATCTGTCCCACAGCTCTCGGATGACGATGAACGGATGTCTGTCGGGAACCGAGGCAGCATCAGGGTCAGTTTCACACAAACCTTGCATTCTTTAAAATCCACTGGTGTCCCAGTAAAGCCTTTTTTTTGTCCTTTATTTCTTTCTTTTTAAAAGATAATCAAATAATTAGTGAGTTAAGCCCCTTTCACACCGGGCCTGCATAGAGTTGCATTGTGCTGCGTATCTAGTACACAGAAATGGCTGCATAAGTTGCGCGCAGGGGGAAAAACCTTGTGTACAGGGGGGAGAATCTTGGCTCCATGACGCTGCTACAGACTGCCTGGACACACAGATGGATTTAATACATTGGAAAGAGTCAGAATACATTATTACCAGGAGTTAATGAACTTTAATGTGCCGCAATTGTGAGAGAACTTAAGAAGGTGAAAGCGCTGCAGAGCTGCAGCCGGCGATGGCACACACGAGCTGTCCGTGAGAAGTGAACATCCTCTCGCTGGTGATCGGTCCATGAGCTGGAGTTAATGGACTTTAATTAATGTGCCACAATCGTGAGAGAACTTGGGGAGGTGAAAGCACAGTGGAGCTGCAGCTGGTGGTCACATGCACGCGTGATCCGTCCAGGAGGAGTGGACAGTGGACATGTCGTCTCACTGGTGATCTCTCTGTGAGGAGTTGGTGAACATGGAAGCTTGGCAACCCGCCTCTTCTTCTGTGGTTTTGAAGCTTCACTGCCAGGATGAATAAAATCTAGCAATGCAGGTATGTACTGATTTAAAATAAATAAATAAATAAAACCGTAAAAGGATTTTTCGCCCTGACGTAGGGTTGTGTACAATTGCGGAGGCTTGGTGTACGATATTTACATACAATTGCAGTTGTTGTGTAAACGTGTGTAGAATACTGCATCCGTGCTCTACGCTGACAGTAAGTGGAAAAAATTAAACATAGTTAATTTTTTGTGTCCATTTCATGGACCACTTTGCGTAGGGCTGCATATACTTGGCGTAGTTGGTACGCGGCATTACGCAACTCTGCATTGGCCCAGTGTGAAGGGGGCTTTAGTGAAGTAGGATTTGCAAAGAGGCAGTTCCTGAACATTTTAACGGAGAAGGCAGTGTGGTTCTGCTTGGTGTTGGTGTGAGTGGCACTGATGATGATGATGATGATATACGTTTTGCAGTCAGATCTCGATGCAGTTGGGGCCTACGGTGGAGGGGTAAGGGTTGATTGTTCTCGGATTACTTTCCACCATCTGTTTGAGGGGTTGTGTCAATGTTTGTCTAACATCTGCTTAATAACATCCAATAAAACAAAGCATTTTGTATTTGTGTGTTAAAGTTGTCTGACACTGAGTGACATTATTTTCTGGTGATTTGGAGTTTTTTGCTGCCGTAACGTTATTGCATGCGAGTCTTGTCTTTTTGTGGTTCATTATTTCACAGTTTGAGCTTTGTAGAACATTTATGCCGCATTTTTAGATTTGAATGAATTTTTGTAATATCTTGGAATCAACTTATTTATTTATTTTTAATTGCATTTCAGCTGCTTTCACTGCACGTTTGAGTTCAACAGTGCATCTGCAGCCACTATTTGTTTTTCCTTAGTGTATGTTTCAGGTGACTGACCTGCTTTCCTTATTGGGTGGGTTAGAGTTTGGGCTGTGGTTCTAAACCTGGTATTCAAGGACAGTGGAGTCAGTGGATCTTCTGTTTGCAGCACTCAAGACTTGGAGTGTCTGGATCCACTGGTTTCCTGGATGAACACAGATTCAGAGTTCTGAGAGTTTCTTTGACTAAGCCCTCAGCGGTGTGTCTGTTTGCTGTGAAACTACCAACCTCAGACATTCGTGTATCTGTGCTGTTGTACTAAAGTTGGCTCCAGTGGATCCATGTGTGTGTTTAAGTGGCTGCCACTCTGAACTACTTGCAAAATTATACTAACTTGCTAATATGGTAATGTGAGCAATACTTTGCAAATCTGATAAAGTGTCTCATGTTGCGATGTTGTGTGTTAGCATGTTCATGAATTAGTAGACATTTTCCCTTAACGGAATTTATTGGTACTTGTTCTAATGTCTGTTACATGAAAAAATGTGCAGTTCTTCTGTAATAATAGTATTGTTACTGATATGGTTGCAGTATTTATTCACAACTCTAAGTTGTGCTTGTCAAGAGAAATTGCTGTCCTTCTGTCTGTCAGGATGGCAAAACGTTCCGCATCTTAAAACTCAAGAACCGTAAACCTCTCAAAATTGAAATTTTCTACTTTAATACTGGGAGGTCAAAGATCTGCCTGTCAAAAAATCATGCATTTCTAACATTTTTAAATGGCTTTTTCACAAAATTTTGGGTTTTAAGTAGGCTATGTACAGAAGCCCTAAAACGCTCACATCACCCACTAGATGGTGACAAAAGCTGCTCAAATGTGTGGCAAGATCTTGACTGTTTATTCACTTGAGAAGTTATCTTTTGGCAAAATAAGCTGGGCTGACAGCCAAAAATCACCTTACAGTTGTACCCCTGCCCCTTATGGGCAATTTACTTGTCTGTAATGTATTTAAATTAGTTTTACAGATGGCAAGTCGAGTTAGTCAAGAAAATATTGACAATACTGTGCATACTGGATTTGGTGGGATTTGCAAGGCTCAGCACGTTACTGCTCTTCTCTCTTTGTTGCTCTAAGGGCTCCTCTTCATACTTGCACAAGAAGTCAAAGAAAAAGAAGAAACATAAGCACAGAGATGTACGTAAAAGCTCAAACAAAAGACACCTTAACACTTTCACAAATTTGATCCCCACACTGGCACACGGTCTTGTGTGCCAGTGAGTAAACTGTTAACTGTGCATGGCTGCATGCCAGTGTGTAAAGAAAATTTTTAAATGTTCAAAATTTTGAGCATTTTGTGCCACTTGCGTGAACTTGTCGTGAACATTGCGCAACCTATTAGACAACACTGCGTGTTACTGTACACACGGCATCTGAACCTGAAATTAGATTATGAGATGTTGCATCTATAATTAACATACTTACAGATACCTTATCTAACGCATAAGAAGGAATGAAATGCAACTGTTTTACCAATCCATTACAATATTGTAAATAATTACCTTTGAGATAAGATTCCAATGCATTCTCCACTGCACGACGTGCACGAGACAACTGCAGCTGTAGATAATTTATCTGTAATTCTCGGAGCGATGAGAGGTGGTGTCCTCTGAGAGCAAATGAGTCATCGGCTACAAAATCATTATTTATATAGAGTGGCATCAAGCGGCACAAAACCGGAGGCCTTGGCCTGATAATTTCAGGGATCAATTTGTCGAGGTGCCTTAAAGGCCCCCTGACAATTGCACGACTTTGTTGCAGGCACTGTGTCATGCAGGAGAGTAAACTCGCCATTAACAGGTGTAGACTGAACATGAGAGGGGCGCTGGTGCATGCAATTGCACAAAGAGAATTTTGAAATGTTCAAAAAATCTTTCATGCATAAATGTTGTGCAGTGTTTGCACGATTGACTCGTCAAGAAAAGAATGTGAACAGTGTAAGTGATTGCGTCAGCGCATCGCATCAGAGCACAGCTCATCTGAATGATTATAATGAGATGTTAAATCTGTCATAAACATAGTTTTTACAGCTGCCTCACAAGAGGGGAAAGAACATGCAACTGTTTTACCAGCCATGACGATGTAAACATGACAAATGATTACCTTTTTAGACAGCTCCAAATGCTTTCTCCAGCTCGTTCAGCAGCTGGAGCGCCCCTCTGTGATTCAGGAAGCGATTAGAGCCATTTTTAACAACCAACTTGCAGAGAAAATGATTAATCTGCTACAAAATAATTATTTTATATAAACAGCATCCAGCACACAGTGCGTGGCAGCCAGTGGAACAAAGCACGGCGTCCAGCTGGGAACACAATGGGTGGGACGCACGTCACGACGACGTGCATGCAAGTGCGCGGATCAAAGTCGTGCAAGTATCAAAGTCTGCAGAAATGACCTGCACAGAATTCACTGCTGTGTTTCTCACCCTGTTCACAGAAGAATGGCTGTGATGATCATGATGATACAGTGCGTTTCCACCAGGGTCAGTAGCCGCTGTGTGAAACCGGAGACAAACTATCATTTTAAGTCATTTGCTTTTGGTTTGTTGTATAATAAGGGAATACTAGCATGTTGTTTTTGAATTTATTTTCATTTATATAGCACCAAATCACAACAGATTCACAACAGTCCTTTACTTTTCACACCCTCGGAGCTCAAGACCAACTAACAAGAATGTGTCCAACTGTCTCACTCCTCTAAACTGTGTCTACAAGATTTAGACAGCCATAGAAGCATTCAGTTTCTGAGAGCTGCCTACCCCAGTTTTACCAAACGGTCCTATATTGTTTGTAATTCTTGATGATTGGTGTAAATTAAGTCCAAGACTTGTTCAGTGATGTGGAAATGTTCTTGTAACGCTTCCCTTGCTTGTCTCAAGAAAACTGGCTGTTAGTGATGATGCTGTTTTCAAAGGTGCAGGTTTAAACATTTAATTTTAAAGAAGTCAAAGTATGTTTTTAAAAATGTGATGGCATAAAAAAAATTGACCAGGGATGCACGTGAAAGCTCAGGGGTTCCCAAACGTGGGCATGCTGTTGTGTCTGCTTTGTTTTGAGGGTAAAACTCCCCACGTTAAAGGCCCGGTCACATGGCACTTAATGAAGGGCAACGAAGCCCAAACAAACAAGAAATCTGGACTTTTGTTGACTTTTGTTGGCATCATTTAACCTTCGCTCAGCTTTGTTCCTGCTTCGTCAGGATTTTTACACTGTTGAAAAATTTGAACGAATCCCACCAAAAACCTCAATTTGCCCGTATTTCGTTTTGCTGTCGTTCTAAGTGGTTTCTTATCATTGCTTAGTTTTTGTAACGATAGCGCTTAGTTTGACTTCGTTCGACCAGCTGAATGTTTTCATACAGTGCGGAAGCCGGTTTGTGAGCGCTGCTGCAGCTGTGTTCATGTACCGTCGGAAATTACAGGGCAAACTCAGCCTGTTTGCTTGGATTTTTTCTCTGGGTGGGGGGTCAGCTTGAATGGGCTCAGGCACCTTATATAGGGAAGAATTAATCTTTTGTGTGGATACACTGAATTATTTTACCAAAAATAAAACAAAAATCACGCTCCTGCCACAAGAAACTGCTGAATTTGAAACAACAAAAAAAGTCATGTAACTTCCGAAGGTACTTGAACACAGCGGCAGCAGCAGCTCCTGTGTGCGCTTATTATTTTTATTAAATATAACAACATGAGTGTAGGAATGACAATCCAGCCCTTCTGTACATGTGGCAACAGGTAGATGATTCAAATGATTATTTAAGAGCTGTTCTGGAAGGAAGAATTACAATTGTGGACACACACCTGACTGGAGCAGATGTTTCCATTCAAAAGTTGGAGATGGACCATTAGTCTGTTGGGATGGTTGCAATCTAGAGCCCTGGACAGTTTCATAGTGCTGTGGATGTGATGACATGTAGCACTCGGGCCACGTGGTGATATGTGACCCGTATTTATCTCATCATACTGGGACCATATGAGGTGACCATCAGTCCACACCGCCACTCCTCACCACATGTCAAACCATGAAGTTAAGGTGGCCATACATGCCTCTGGTAGGGGACAGGCCACTCTTGAGTCTGGGATGTGATTGTTTGCTTTTGTTGTGTGAGTGCTGCTCAGCTCACAATGTCATCTGTGCTTCATGACTCTCAGAGCTCCAGACTGAGTGATGACAGCAGAGCATCTCGTGCATCCAGATTAGCCCTGCAGCCGGTGGGTGGCGCTGCATGGGTTTTCTCATGACCATGTCTCTCTGCAGTGCTCATGTCTTGTTTTGACTTACTCACTTACTTACTCACTTACTTACTCACTTACTTACTAGCTGACAGTGATGTGAAGGGAGAGTGCACCAATGAACAAAGGATGATTTTTATATATATACACACAAAATACAGTATATGATTTTGTTTTTTGCTGCCATTTCTGTTTTTCTCCTGTTTCACTCATTTTCAGCACAGTTCTGCTGCTTCTCCATCGAGAAGAGCTTTTTTCTCAATAAAATCCAAGACAAAGAAAATGCACAGTTCTTCAAGCTATTATATTTCACAAAAAAAGTCCTAAATATATATGCTGTGATGTGACTATTGCGCCTGTGCACATTGTGATGACTATCACTCCTCTACATTTTTAACAAATGATTTCAAAATCAGGTTTCTCATTGTTGAGTAATAAGTCAGTCTGACTGCAGCTGTCACAGTGATGGACCATATCTTCTCCAGCGTTGTATTTGTGTTTGGGAGCTGATGTTCTCAGCGACACTGTAATGTTGACCGACCTTGCAGATGAAAACGGTAGCTGGCTTTAATATTTTCTTTGACACTGATTGTGAACGAAGCCTCCTGCTGGTGGAGACTTTGGGCTCGTCATGGTGACAGTGTTTCAGACTGTTCAGTGGATTAATCACGTAGGCAGCAGATATTAACCTGAAGTGTTTAATCTTTAACAGTTCTAACTCACTTAGCCCCCCCCCCCCCCCAACACACACACACACACACACACACACAGCCCTGAGGATAAACATCTATACAGCGTGTGTGCCTGCATGAGGTTTGGGTTAAACCACACATGTTGTCATGTTCTAACTTTGTCTTTTTTTCCTGTCAAACTTGGTTCTCTCCTCTTTCCAGGCATCTTATGCTTCTTCTGACTTGTACAGTCTCACTGACTTGTCTTCTGCTCGAGTCCCAAGTTCAGCTTTGAATGGTTTCCAGGTCTGTATGCAGAGAAATACTAGACAGGTGCACATGAACGAGCACAGAAGGCCTCAGATTTAGCACCTGTCATCTCAATCATCTCACAGACGGAGTTTTTGTTTTCACAACATCCTACAGGCTGCTGAATTTATCCTGCTAAAGATCTCGTTCTTACTTCCAGCTTCACTGTCTATTTCAGTTCTCCAGGTCACACTGTCAGACCATCCAGCAGCTCTGCCTTAGGGTTGGTTTCATGCGTTATCCAAACTGTTTACCCACATTAACACACGACGTGATGATTTCTCAACATGATTCTTTACATGCACTTGAATCTCACTTTATTTCTCAAGAGTGAATGAGTTAAATTCAGCCACTCTGGACTGATGTGAGTGTACACCTTTGTTTTGAATGGAACCACATCAGACAGTGAATGCAGAGTGTCACTTTTGTCACATTTTTGTCTGTTCACACCCCTGAAGTTTGGGCATATTGCTTGTTTTATGAGTGTGTGTGTGTGTGGGTGCAGGGGTGCTTGTTACACATGGGGTAGTTCTCCTAATATGGTGTTTTCACACTGACAGAATGACTGAACTGATTTGTAACAGATTGAAATAATTTGTCCGATGGCGAATATCGTTTAACCCGTCGGTCTCTGGTGGACTTGGTGCTCTGATGGACGGATGATGTCACATTTCCACTGGCAACACAGAGAGCTGCGTTCAGCAGAACGATTTTCACCGTTTCGAAACACAAACGGGCACTGGGGGAGCCAGATTTGAGCGGGGTTCATTGAGGTCTGAACGCAAATGTGGACCGAATCCGGCTAGCTTGGGATCATGATGTCATATTTTTGTATTATGTTCGTGCACTGACAGCGGCGTCTCCACTGTGGTGGTGTTCAGCAAAGACAGCAATCAGCCTTCTTTCTCTGCAGTGTCTTCTCGCTAGTTTTTGCAACAAAGCTGATATTGATTTGGACACAATAGTTTGGCGTTGGTCAGAGACGTGGCACACTGAACAACTGGTGTATTGGTCTAAATGTGTACGTGCTTGTTTAAAATCATTTACAAGTGTGTTATTTCTGCAGCCTTTAGATTTCAGCAGTTACCGCAGCTCCGGCTCCAGAGCCTCCAGCAGGGCCAGCTCAGCCCGTGCTAGCCCAGTGGTGAGCTCGCCTCCCCGCACACCCTGCTGCCGAGCTCAGCCCGTCACAGCCGCACCACACAAAAAGTGCTCACATGAGGCTGCACGCTGCTTTGTAATCAATAAGTGTGTGACTTCATAGACGTGATATTCACAAATTTAAGTCATAATTTGACCGTTTCACTTCTGTTTGTTGGGCTGTTTGGATGTTTGCATGACTTGTGAAAGCATAATTTATACTTGCTGAAACCTGTTGTCTTTGTGTGACACACCAGCCAGAATGTTGTATTTTAAGGCACAATTTGAGTCTCATTCAAATCATTTGAAGCCATGGAGGTACAGGGTTCTCCCCAGACATTTTTAGTGTAGCGGTGCTGTTGGTAATTATCACCCAAGGCAGCGCGGGGAGCAGGTCCTCCTCCTCCGGACGAAGCTCCAGCATGTTGACTGTTTCAAGTACAAATGGAGGCCGTTTCCTGCAACTTCAGCCTTCAGTCTTCTCTAAATATACAGTAGTGTTGAGAATAATAGTAGTGCTATGTGACTAAAAAGATTAATCCAGGTTTTGAGTATATTTCTTATTGTTACATGGGAAACAAGGTACCAGTAGATTCAGTAGATTCTCACAAATCCAACAAGACCAAGCATTCATGATATGCACACTCTTAAGGCTATGAAATTGGGCTATTAGTAAAAAAAAGTAGAAAAGGGGGTGTTCACAATAATAGTAGCATCTGCTGTTGATGCTACAAACTCAAAACTATTATGTTCAAACTGCTTTTTTAGCAATCCTGTGAATCACTAAACTGGTATTTAGTTGTATAACCACAGTTTTTCAGGATTTCTTCACATCTGCGAGGCATGGAGTCAACCAACTTGTGGCACCTTTCAGCTGTTATTCCAATCCAAGATTCTTACCAACATTTCACAATTCATTCACATGTCTTGGTTTTGCTTCAGAAACCGCTTTTTTGATGTCACCCCACAAGTTCTCAATTGGATTTAGGTCCGGGACTGGGCAGGCCACTCCAAACATTAATTTTGTTGGTTTGGAACCAAGATTTTGCTGGTTTACTAGTGTGCTTGGGGTCATTGTCTTGTTGAAACACCCATTTCAAGGGCATGTCCTCTTCAGCATAAGGCAACATGACCTCTTCAAGTATTTTCTGACATATCCAAACTGATCCATGATACCTGGTATGTGATATATAGGCCCAACACCATAGTAGGAGAAACATGCCCATATCATGATGCTTGCACCACCATGCTTCACTGTCTTCACTGTGAACTGTGGCTTGAATTCAGAGTTTGGGGGTCGTCTCACAAACTGTCTGCGGCCGTTGGATCCAAAAAGAACAATTTTACTCTCATTAGTCCACAAAATATTCCTCCATTTCTCTTTAGGCCAGTTGATGTGTTCTTTGGCAAATTGTAACCTCTGCACATCTTTTATTTAACAGAGGGACTTTGCGGGGGATTCTTGCAAATAAATTAGCTTCACACAGGCGTCTTCTAACTGTCACAGCACTTACAGGTAACTCCAGACTGTCTTTGATCATCCTGGAGCTGATCAATGGGTGAGCCTTTGCCATTCTGGTTATTCTTGTATCCATTTTGATGGTTGATTTCCATTTTCTTCCACGCGTCTGTTTTTTTTTTGTCCATTTTAAAGCATTGGAGATCATTGTAGATGAACAGCCTATAATTTTTTGTACCTGCGTATAAGTTTTCCCCTCTCCAATCAACTTTTTATCAAACTACGCTGTTCTTCTGAACAATGTCTTGAACATCCATTTTCCTCAGGCTTTCAAAGAGAAAAGCATGTTCAACAGGTGCTGGCTTCATCCTTAAATAGGGGACACCTGATTCACACCTGTTTGTTCCACAAAATTAACAAACTCACTGACTGAATGCCACACTACTATTATTGTGAACAACCCCTTTTCTACTTTTTTTTTACTAATAGCCCAATTTCATAGCCTTAAGAGTGTGCATATCATGAATGCTTGGTCTTGTTGGATTTTGTGAGAATCTACTGAATTTATTGGTACCTTGTTTCCCATGTAACAATAAGAAATATACTCAAAACCTGGATTAATCTTTTTAGTCACATAGCGCTACTATTATTCTGAACACTACTGTACAACTTAAGAGACATAAGAAAATCTACAACACCAAGTTCTTCTTATGATATGAATGTTATTTATTGCACAATCCACTCTAAATCTACCAAATAGCTCTGGAATTTAGCCCATGATATTTTTACCTTTTACATACATGATTCCAAGATATTGGACAATCAGGTACTTAGGCTCACAAAACAAGCAATTCATGAGCTCACAACCCGACAGCCCGAAACAAGGGAACACCTGGACAGTCAGAACTGGGCAGGAAGAGCTGCAGGAATGAGTCGAGCGGAGAGGGAGAGAGAGTTTCTAATCAGTCGGACCTGCAGCCCAGAGAAATGCACAGTCGGTAACAGACAGTGGCAGCAACAGAGAACGAGTCATTTGGAGGAAAAGTGTTTAATCGGTGAAGTCCCATAACAACACACAGAGGATATTATTATTGTTTTTCCTTTACACAAGGGACCGTAACTTCAGTTTACCACCTGGCCAAGTGGGAGATATTAATGGTCCAGTCCACGCCTGAGAGCTGTTGTTGGCTGCCCACAAAAAAGCACAGTAATGAGGAACAAACAAAAACTGTCCAGTGGGAAATGTATGATTCTCGTTTCTTGCCACAACAACAGACAAGAGTCCTAGTTAGTGACTTTAATCAGCCAAAAGGTGTCATTATTGGTATCTTTAAATGGCTTTGATGAAGGCTGATCAGTAAACTGTCAAATTAAAAAAACATCGTGAGATGATGCCACAGCATAACTGCACCTGTGATGGCAGTATAACAGCGTGGCACCGTTAGTCTATTGTCTGGAGAGAACCCTAAGGTAAATGGAATGACCAATATTCCCAGTAACTACTACTGCAACGCTGTGTTTGGCCTGAGATATCTCACATTCTTCATTTATTAATGTATATATTTTTATTTTGACAAAATTAACTAGCTGATTTGCTGACTAGCTTCTTTGTTGGTCTTTTCGCCCCCTGGTGGCCAATGTAGGGCAACTGTGGCTCTGTGGCCAGTTTTTTGAGAAGTGCAGCCAGTAACAGTGGCCTTCCCCGGGATGTGGATGATGTTGTTATTCCAGATTTCTCTAACGTGAGTGTGTTTGCCGTCCTGATCTGAGCCGAGTTCCTGTTTGGTTCCTAGTTTTGCCGTCCATCCTTTTTTGTTAACTGAAGAGTGCTGACTGTAACACTGTATGGTATCAAACTTCTTATTTGTGTGTTGGACTCTAACATGAATTTGTATATTTACAGCTTTTTTTTATATGTATGATGTGGTGTGAAAATTGAGAATTAACTATTGATGAATATTATTAACACGTAACCAGGCACATGGATTTCACCAAAGTAATAACTGCGCCTGAAGCAGTATCAGTGTCATGTGTTGCAGTTGAAATCTTTATTTACTTTTTATTTATGTTTGTCATGAGAACGATGCAGTTTTTAAGACCGTCTTTTTCCCTCTGTTGCTGAAGCTGACCTGGCTGTCTTGAAGCTTTAGAGATGTTGATTTTTTTCTTCCTCCCTGACTGTTTTGGTCCGGTGGCCTTTAAATCGGCTGATCAATCTGACTCTGTTTTCTTTTGTCTCAACAGGTGGAGGACCGAGATTATCTTGAGAAGGTGAGTACATCACATTAAAACTGTTGTTTCAGTTGTCACATAAAATGAAGGCATTCCATCAAATACAGCTATGATTTGAAAAAAGGTGTTAAAATAGTTGTACTTTTTTTTCTTAGTTGGTTTATTTGTAGGAAGATTTTGCAAAACATTGTCTGGCCTGTAGTAGAAACCATTAAAAAAATTAAACGAGGGGGTAGATGTACCCACTCTGGTCATACTTACAGTTTTGTATTGTTTTTAATTTTTTTACAACTGGGTCATTCCATGAACTCAGTCAGATGTCCCGTGGTAACCAACTCAGATTTGGCAAAAAAAACAACAAAAAAAAAAAACAGTTGGTGCCTCTACATATATAATGAACACGTGCAAAGTTTAAGGTGGAAAATCTTAAGGGTATCTGAGTTATGGGCCTTTAAAAAATGAATCAGTTACAGTTACTTGTACTTCTGTCATGTGCTAAAATGAACTGGTGTTATATGATCAAATGTTTCCTCAGGGATCTCGAGCAGCTTCTGTATTGACAGCGGGGACCCTCACCTCTTTAGGCGGGACTTCCTCACGGCGAGGCAGCGGGGACACGGCCATAACCTTAGACACAGAGGCTTCCATACGAGAAATCAAGGTTTAAAAAACACAACCCACAAATCCCCACAGACGTCACGTTACTGGACAGGAAAGGTTTTTAAGAGGGTATAATAGAAGTTTTTTAAAAGGTCCGATCCAGCGTAGGTTTATTGAACACGACTGAAACCGATGATTCCAAAAACACATTATTTTAAACATGAGCACTGTCTTATTATTGTTATAGTTATTATTACATGTGATTGTTGAGCAACATAATGAATTTGCAAAGAATATAAAACCTGAGCCATTGTGCTTGTGGTTTAAAATCTATTGGTGCGCGTTGTATTTTTCAAGTTATTGCAAACTTCGAGGGGGAATACATCTCCCATCTGACGTCTTCAGTGAAGAGACGATGGGAATTTTGTTTTTCATTGGCAGGATCATGTGATATTGATGCTCTTAAAACATTTTTACAACATTCAGTGAAATTTCACACAGTAGCTGCCTCACATCATGTGAACATGTGCATGATGTGTCCACATATGCTGAGTAATATCGTGAGTGTGTCCGTGCCACACGTGGTGCTTCTACCACCGAATGCATGATTTTTCCATGATCTGCTCCACTGTCAAGCTGTCTGAAAATACCCATGTTCTTCCATTAGGTTCTGTGCTTTTTTCTTTTCTCTCCATTCTCCCTGTCGCTGTTGTCACTGGCCTGTAACCAAACGTCCTGCTTCACTGTTTCTGACGCCGCCGTGCTTCTCTGCTCGCACTTCCTGCACAGGAGATTCATGAACTGAAAGATCAGATTCAAGATGTGGAAGCCAAGTACACACAGAACCTAAAAGAAGTCAAGGTATCAGCCTCAGTCTCTCACAGCAAGTGCAGACATCACTGTTAGCCAGGCGGTTTGCTGTCCCTGACCGGCACCGCCTTTGCGGCTGTTCTGCATGAAAGAAAAGCTTCTCGGCTCATTTTTGTGTCTCTGCTGCTAAGAAATGAAAAGCCACAATGTCTCTTACAGATTTAAACCAACAGATAATTTCCTAAACAATGAATTTGTGCAATATTATAAACTGAAGATATGCAATAAAGCTTTGATTGAAATTTTCCTTGATTATACAGAATTTTCCATTTTGCTGCAGTTTGTAATTTCTGCTTTAAACTTGCTGTTTAGCTGGCAACTTGCAAAGTTTCTCACCAAGCTGCATGTCACTGCCATTATATATGTGTGTGTGTGTGTGTATATCTCATATCTGCAGGTAAAATAATTTTTATTATTATTGGGGAGGTGATGGTCTAGTGGTTAAAGCGTTGGGCTTGAGACCAGAGGATCCTCTGTTCAAACCCCAGCCAGACCAGACAATCACTAAGGACCTGTGTGTAAGGTCCTTAATCCCCGAGTTGCTCCTGGTGTGTAGTGAGCGCCTTGCATGGCAGCACCCTGACATCGTTGTGTGCAAACGGGTGAATGTGAGGCATCATTGTAAAGCGTTTTGAGCTTCTGATGCAGATTGAAAAGCACGATATGAATGCAGTCCATTTACCATTTATTTAGTCTGTTGTTTTTACTGTTACTTATCACCATTGAAGCTTTGAGGTTTATACTTTTCTGGCATTATTTCACAACATCTATGTCGTAAAAGGTCCATCTCAAAAAATTAGAATATTGTGTAAAAGTTCAATATTTTTGTCTGATATTTCAGAACTTAAAAAAATCTATATCCTCAAGATTTATTTCATATAAACAAAAATGTTTCAAGTATTTTTTAAAATTTTTATTTGAATTTGCATAGTTAAGGTTTGTAAATGTAAATATAGAAAAATGTGTCTCAGAATAATAGAATATTGCATTTTAAGTTTGAGTAAGTGACTTTCTGCAGTGTAAATGCCATGAATCTGTCAGTCTGCTTCAGTCCACAACCGCACTCATGAGGAAGATGCTCACTGACGCCCTCCACAGGCAGGGTTAGCCACAGAAGGTCATTGCTGAAAGCGCTGGCTGTGCAGAGTGCTCTGTCTCCATGGAAACGCATGATATTCAAATTTTTGAGATGCACCTTTATATAGTGATGTTCTGTACTATATTAATAATCATCATAATCATCTTCATTATCATGACTTCCTATTAGGATACGTTAGCAGAAGTCGAGGAGAAGTACCGTAAGGCCATGGTGTCGAACGCCCAGCTAGACAACGAGAAGAACAACCTGATGTACCAGGTGGACACACTTAAGGACTCCCTGATGGAGCTGGAGGAGCTCCTGTCCGAGTCACGCCGCCAATATGAGGAGAAACTCAAGGTACAGCAAGCAGAGAGAGTACATTTTAGAAACAGGTGGGCAGAGTTTAGAGTTTGCATTTCAGGAACGTCCTTCAGTTTCAGACCTTTTATTTTCCATCGCCACACACAGCTTCACAGTGGAGGAGAGCAGAGATGGATTTTTATCCCACAAATCAGATCCAAACAAGGTTTGCATCAGAAATGTGCTTTTTGGCAAACTAGTTGAGCATTCAAGTCTTCTTTTTAAGAAAATCTTCCTCTCTTTCTCTTCATCATGAAGCTATATAACTAGTGATGCACAGTGCAAAGTTTGCAGTCTAATCGCAGTCACAGAAGCCTGTAACTTCTTTGCAGTCTTCTGGGTGTCTTGGTGGCTTTCCTCACTAGTCTTCTTGCACAGTCAGTGACTTTTTGAGAAGGGTCTAATCCAGACAGGTTTACACAAAGTACTGGACTGTGCTGTTTGTATTTGATGTAACTGAAATCCAAGACATATTCGGTGACTTGGAAATGTACATGTATCCATCCCTTGACTTGTCTGAAGAAAACTGGCTGTAAAGTGATGATTACATATGACACTAAAGTGTGCAGGTACTTACACAGCCCATCATTTTGTCTGTGTGTTGCAGACATTAGTTTTCACTGAGAGTTTAAAGAGCATCTTCTGAGAACTTTTATATTGACAAGACTGTTTTGTTTTTTTTAATGTAACTTCAAAATTAAGACGTGTAATAACTCAAGGGTTCACATACTTTTTCTTGTCACTGTATGTACACTGGTCAGGCCTGCAAACATGCACTGGTGCCACATGTTGCCATAAAACCTGACTATAGAACCTATCCCAGCAGTTAACATCCCTTGGGGTGTCAAAATAGAACCTCCTTGGGTCCTGGTGGTGAAGTCGGTGTATTTCTGGCTCGACATGATCAACTTTAATTCCAGTCTTTTTTACAGGAACATGATCGAGAGAAACATGCCCACAGTACCCTTCAGTTCCAGTTCAATGAAATGAAAGAAACATTAAAACAAAGTGAAGAGCTGCTAAACGTGAGTTCACAGCTTCCATTTATTCACCATGTGAAACTGTCCTCTGATTTAGGGGGAAAACTGCTACTTTCTCACTCAGTTACTCATTTAGAACGTCTGCATGTGTGAGCACAGGTTTTCCAGCTTTCCTTTCTGTTCACATAACTCCTTTTTTTTCCTACTTGCTCTCCTTTTCCTGTTCTTTAGGAGATTCGTCAGCTCCGTACGAAACAGGACGGTTTTGTTAGAGAAATATTGGACCTTCAGGAGACTGTGGAATGGAAGGATAAAAAAATTGGGGTACTGCCCTGATTGAGCTGTATTTGAGTCAAACACATCATCATTATTATTTTTGTCCTAAATTGTGACAACAGTGGATTCATAATCTCCTCTGCTTTTCACTTTCACTGCTTTTGCACAAATGGTCTGCATGCTCTTCCTCTCGGGCGTTGTGCTCAGGCCTTAGAGCGACAGAAAGAATATACAGATGCAATCCGAAATGAGCGAGATGAGCTCAGAGAAGAGGTGGTCAAGCTGAAAGACATTCTGAAGGTACACAGTCTGTGTGTGAAATCAAAGTACCCTCAGCGTTCACCCACTCCATGTTCAGCTCGGCGTGTTTTACCCATGAGGCTTTGAGTTCAGTCTTTTCACTAATGTTTTATTTTTCCAAAATCAAATTGTGCCGTGTTGACATTTTAATTTGCTTCGTGTGTGTGTGTGATCTGCAGAGCTAACGTATGTTTTGTCTTCTTCTCTTTAGAAACATGGAATAGTGTTGGGACCTGATCTGAATATTAACGGGGAAATTGGTGAAACAGAAGTGGGCGAGTCCAGTGGAGACTCCGCCCTTCAGCTGGCTCAGGTTTCACAGACTTCACCTGTGGAAGGAAACAGCATGCTCGGTAAAACGGTGTTAAACAAACTAAACCTACTGCATGGTTCAGCATGAAACAAACTGGAGATGTTCACTCCAGAATGTGATTGACTGGTGCTGAAACTGTTTGTGGACCGTCGCTCCGCCCACTGATTAAAAAAAGAAATGATTAATTTAAATGGATTATTTTGAGTCATTCATGAAGGGGGGAAAAATCCAAATCTTGGTGCTAATATCAAGTATTGTAACTTAATTGTTACAACAGTATTAAAGTCGCATTCTAATCCAATTACATTTGTTCCGCAAATCTGATTGGTTAATCGTGTGAGATTTGAGACCATAAAATATCTCGTTGACGGTGGCAAAATACTCGACCATTTCACATTTGATGTATTACTCCACGCCCTGACCGCAACGCGTTGCTACGCTGGCACTGTCAGCTGAGAGCGAGAGAAGCTGGCAGAACGACAATGATGCAGAAATGTGTGGATTTAATCTACCATACGAAAGTACTGATGTGGATTCTGATAAAGAATTACTCAGTGCAGCTGATGAGATGGAGAAATCTGTGGGTGTGCTCACAGAATTTCCAGTTTGTCATGAAGATGCTGTTGCTACGGTCAACTTCACTGACTGAATTACCTATAGAAAAATAAACCGTGCAAACAATGGAATTGGATTAGAATGGGAATAACCCCCTTGAGTATGATGATTTGCATATGTTAATGCTTGATTATGGTCACAAATATCCGTTTTAAAACTCAGTTTACAACTGTAAAATCCAGCATTAACATCCGCAAATCATCAGACACAAGGGGGTTGTTCTCTAATTTTAAAATTTAAAATTTTAAAATTCTCTAATTATAATTTATGTTTGATATCTGATAAGATGATTATTGGTAGATAATTGCGGTGGCTGTTATTAACATTCAATGTGGATACATCTTTAACTTATGGTGAGATTGGTTAACGTGGATGTGTCTGTCCTCTAAAAATTCACCACCTACTAAACTGTACTTCTAAGTGTTGGAGTTGTGCGTGAGTGGATTTCTCATTTTGGAGTAAACGCTTCACTTGGTCTTAATGTATGTAAACTTAAACCTTCACTGGTCCTTCTGGTCATTTGTACTGATCTTAATGAAAATTTTGTGTTCATTACAACTGGGGTCTTTTTGAATTTTGCATAGCTTTGATTAATATTCCATTGTTATGATTGCATGTTGCCATAAATGCCATTAGTGGGTTCTGGAAGAACAACTTCAGGGAGCAAAGATCTGAGTCTGATGGGGTGAGAAGCTTTGATGGTAGGACAATCGTAAAGATTCATCCAAAACAACATTCAGTGGTGTGCGTGCAACCATTCACCATTATATCTCCAAGACATGCAGTTAAAACATAAAATGAAATACGTGAATCGGGTAAAACCCAACAGTAGCCGCGTTTCCACTGCAGAAACTCGACCTACTCCTCAGACTTGACGAACGCTTACAGGAATGGCTCCATAAGAAACTTCGAGCTCACAGTGACAACAAGCATCTAATGCCGTCAATAGCTAGCAAGCAGTCTGTAATGCTGAATACAAGGCAACTAAAAAAAAAGTGTGTTTGCGAGCTAACTGCATTGTTACTGAAAGAAAAATAAAACAGCGTATGTACCTACGTTGCCGGTGCGCTAACGTCTGGCCCAGTATTCTGTTTGTTACGGTCAGTCTACTGTTTTCATTGTGGTCGTTCAAACGCTTTGAGGCCTGCTTCAACATCTCTCTGTCCTCTGTTTCGTGGTGTGTGTACCTTCATGGGGATTCAGTAGGGGTGTAACAATGCACAAAAATCATAGTTCGGTACGTACCTCGGTTCTGATGTCACGGTTCGGTTCATTTTCGGTACAGTATGGGAACAAAATACAAAACCTAAATCTGCTTAATGTTTAAACCAACAATTTATTGTAACATTATACAAACAGGAAAATAAAATAATTGCAAAGTGCTACCTGGTTAAATGTTAAAAGTTAAATGAAATGTTCTCAAATAAACAACAAACATATGAAATATTATAAAAAAATAAATTCCTAGTAGACAGCTTTTAACAAAACCTAAAACCCAAAAAAGTAAAGAGCAGCACAACGGTTCCAGCATGAAGCCCTGTTCAATTTTATTCAACCTTTGTATTTTTTTGCCAGAAAAATTAACTTGTCCAAAACTGTCACACTCTGTAAAGGATTTTTTTAGAGAATTAATATTAAAGAATCTCTTTACTTTTGTACAATTTATTTTATTTTCTATCTCTTTCTATTTATAATAATACGATGAATGTTACTGTGGCCTTAACTGTTCATTTAATGTTTGTTAATATATCTTTTTTAAATAAAGTCTTGAAAACAAAAACGTGGGAGAGGCATAAAAGTAATTAAACCACCTTAAAAATATTTAGAACCACAAATAAACTTGATTCTTGGTTTGTTTATTTATTTTGTCATTAAAATTGGTCATCACTTATTAAATAACTTCTCAAGGCCAGGGCTTCTCAAAGTCTGGGTACTATTTAATCACAGCACAGCAAACGACGTCCCTAGGCTGAGTGAGTCCGAGTGAGGAGGATTGTAGATATCCCTCCGCTCAGCGCTTTACAGACTGCTGCAGGCAGCGGAGGAGGGGGAGACCCGCTGCCGCTCGGTGACAACAGAGACTTTCACTTTGAGTCGCCAAACATCAGAAAAGTCTCCGGTAAGGTCAGGAAAAGTAGCTAGATTTGTCACTAGTCACTTTTGAGAAAATAAGTTGTCAAGAGGGTTTGGAAAGTCACCAGATTTAGTGGGAAAGTCATCAATTTGGCAACACTGAATGTAAACACACACAATGCGAACTCACCCGTGCACAGCCCTGATTTGAACGTCCTGTACCGAAACGGTTCAGTACAAATACATGTACCGTTACACCCTTAGTATCCAGGTGTGCTAAGATAGATTTTCTCATTCCTCCTTGAGGGCTCAAATCCTCACTGGACATCGTCCATCATGGTACCTCCTCATTGGTCCATCTGTCACCTCTTCTATCCATTCTGTTTCATTATCAGCTTCTCTTGGTGAGTTTGACCAATCACCATTGAGCCCCACCCAAATGCATGTCAGGGCCATTCAAAAGTACATAACCCTGCAGGAGGGAGACTTTTGCTCCTGAAAAAGGCTCACAAAAAATCACCTTTCGGCCATGGTCCCTGGGTTGGAGACGTGCAAAGGTGTTGGGCCCCCTAAAATGGTCTGCAAGTTCCTCCAGTGGAAAAAAACAAAAGCCCTCATATCCCCATGGCCTTTGGTTTAAAACTAATCAAATGTGGCACAAAACTAGTCCCAGCAAGGTGGGACTAGTCACCCGTTTTAGTGTTGCCACAGCAGATCCAGCACAGATCCACATTGGGATTTTCTACATTTTACGCCGGATACCCTTCCTTACACAACTCCAGGTTTATGCAGAGAAACACACACAGCACCTGGTCTTCAAAAGATATCTCCCACCCAAATATCAACCAGGACCCACTTTCCTTAGCTTTTGCGATGTGACGGGATCAGGCTGCTCTGTGACGGGATCAGGCTGCTCTGTGACGGGATCAGGCTGCTTTGTGACGGGATCAGGCTGCTCTGTGACGGGATCAGGCTGCTCTGTGACGGGATCAGGCTGCTCTGTGACGGGATCAGGCTCTCACAGGTCAGACTGGCTGCATGCTCATCCATTAGTAAGTGCAAAATCTATATTACTTGAACTAGGCCCAAAATTTTTTGACTCACCCTACAACCAACTCCAAGGCACTTAGCAAGTAGCTGCTTATCTTTTCCTTGATGTTAATTTTTAAGGTTGTACAGTCTGAAACGATGTTACTCTTTGCTTCTATATTTTGAAAACACTTGGGCCCAGAACAACAATACAGCCTGAAGACTGTAACATTTTGGATATTATTTAGCGTGTGAGGTCTTCAAATGCTGATTTTTACCCAGATCTTGTAAGTGGGGTTGGCCAGTTTCAGTCTAAGATGTCAAAATGTTTGTTCGTCAACATATCAAACCGTCCACTTCTGAACATCTCGATGTGCAGAAATAAACTATGAATAATGAGATGAAGGTCCGTTTTAGATGGCATCATCAGTAACCTTACACTTGACAAGTCTGAAGTTTAGGAGACCTCAAACGCAGGATGGAGAGAGAACGAGGTTAAAAACAAAACCACAATGAGCATGTAGGATCACAGATTATCAATTAAAATGAAGCTCATTAACATTTACAGCGTGCAGAATGGATCATGAATTTCTTTCTCTTCCAGTGAGTCTATTTAAATGATTTTGTTTTAAAGATCTGTGAACATCTCGCCCCTCATGTTCCTTACCTCATCAGACCTCTTCACAGTGACATTACCAGATTCCTAGATTTCAAAAGTAAAACCTCCAGTTGTGTGAAAGCAGAATTTTCATGGCTGAACTCTGTCTCCTGCTTTCATTTGCACTGAGAATCACTGAACATCACCTGGCTTTCAAATCCATCTAACTCATCACTCCTTTGTGTTTTAGTTTTTTTTTTCTTCTTCTTCTTCCATTACAATTCATACATTTTAATTCTGAATTTAACAAACACACGCTGGCATTGAATGTCAATTCAGTTTTTTGTGATTTTGGTAGCATCATTGAATAATTCCATAAGCATATGCTACCCATCAAAAGCCTCTGAGTGGTACTTTACAAAGTACAGTGTGATCCTTCTAACACTAGCAGCATCATTAGTGTGTTTTCACTGGAATAAAGTAACATCAACTCAAATCCAACATATGTTAAGGAGATGGTTTTTAGATTTCATCTTGACTTCCTTCACTTTGGTTTACTGGGATCAAGAGCTTCATTTCAGGGTACCTCCTGCTTTTCTTCTTCTTGTTCTTCTGTTTTTGATCTTCATCTTTTTCCTTCTTTTGCTCCTGAATCAGTTGGAAGTGATTCTGCTTAACCTTGACGCCTGTCATCTTTCCAGTCAGCAATATAAAGATTACAGTTTTTTTAAACTGTCTGTTGCCACAGTTTTTTGGCCTTCTATCACCATGTGCTCTTCATGATCTCTCAGGCAACACACCGGAGGCTCATTTGAGAACTAGCATCAAGGAAGAGGTGGATCCAGAGCAGCATCAAGGAATACTTGAAGAAGCTAAAGAAAATCACTTGAGCTCTGACAGACTTTGTAAAGATGCTGATTTGTCTTCAACAGAAACATCTAGAGGACAACAGTCATGTTCTCCAACTGTGGAAAATGGTGGTGAAGATGGTGAATTTAGCAAAGCCTTTAAAGTTGAAATGAATGAAATTCCAAATGCAGATTACCAGAATGATACCGTTTGCAGTCCAGAGCCTCCAGACACTGTAGTAACATCTGAGGAGAATACTGTAGGAAGTGAAAAACCTGAGGCCAAAGTTTTAGGACAACAAAGTACCAGTTATTTAGATCAGCTAGAAACCAAAGCTGTGAGTGTGGATACACACATTGATGGAACTGTAGAGACAAAAAGTAACATTTTTGAAGAGCAAGAAACTAGAGCAGAAGTAGTTGATGAAAGCAACTTAATCAGCACAGACCCGTGTCCTCAGGAAGACTTTGGAGGAAATGATTTGAAAGAAAGCTCACCAGATGATTTGCCTTCAGGTGTAGCAAATACTGAACATGAACAAGAGCCGGAGAACACAGAAACGGCAGAGAATGATGAGGCAGGGAAAGTTTCAAGTAAAGCTCAAGCACACGGTGCTAAAAGAAAGAAAAAGAAGAAGAAAGGCAAAAAGAAAGCAGGGATTCAGCAACAAAAAGATGCAGATGAACAGAGCAGAACACAGAAAGGAAACAAAAAAACAGAAGACTTGGCATCAGCTTTACGAGGTAGTGGGCCACCCGCAGAATCTGAGGTTATTGGTTCTGCCAGTGGAACTCCTGAGGAATTAATGATCGACGAAGAGGAGCTGGACAAGCAACAGGTTCTGGAAGGAGCTGAAGGAGATGCAGAAACATTAAAGCTCACTCAAACATTTACCCAGATAGAAACTCTCATGGAACTAAGAATGGATCCCAAAGAGGACCCGGACAAGGACAAGAGTTTGGAAACTAAAAACATAGAACAATTAGAAAGTGTTGTGAGTCCTGATACAGAAGCTAATCTCAGTATGTCTCATCTTGTTGAACACTCAGACGGTACGGAGAGGATCGATGCCCATGATGGAGAGTCCACTTCCTGTTTGGATAACTTATCACCAAATGGTGATGTCCACGCTGAATCAGGAATGAAGCATGAGGATGAATGTGCTGATGATGTGAAATTTGAATGCACATCTATTAGCCCTGAAGGCAGTTATGAAGTCACAAATATCAGTGCTGAAGCTCAAGTTCCAGTTAATGACAGATCCACTGACAGATCTGAACGCAGTTCTGAGAGTCAGGACAATATGTTGGGAGCACCGTCATCCACTAGTACATGCAGTGATGGTCTGGAAAACACCATTGAGACACCACCAGAGTCTGAGAAGACTCTCTCTGCCACTGAGGTTTCTGACGGACAATGTAATGAGGTAACTGAGATGGTCCAAGAAGAAGAAGAAGAAGGCCCAGAACCAGAGATGGAACAAGGATCACTTTCTCCCAGCATTATTTCTTCAGCTCATGATGATCCTTCAGAGCTTCAGCTTGTCAGGACACAAGAAGAGCTCAACAGAGAAATGAAAGAATGTGAAAATTTAACAGAACCTCTCCAAACACAAGATGAAATGAGTGACGGTGCTTCATTAGTGAGACTGAGTGATACGATTGTCGGAGAAACATGTGTGGACACTCCACGTCAAGATGAACACATGGATGATGGAGAATCTCACATTATGAAAACATCAGAGTCTCAAAGTAATGAGTCAAGTGCTGAGAGTCTGTTGGAAAATGGTGAGAAGAATATTGCTGAGATGTTGATACTAGAGGACTCGAAAGAAGTTCCAGAGGCAGATTTGTTTATTGAGCAGAGCCAAAGCCACGAAAACGAAAGTAGAAATGATCAAAATGGCCCTGAAAGCAAGACAACACGTTGTCCTGTGGAGGAAGAACTGAATGAATCAAGGGAGGAAAATTCTGCAAATGATGATTCACTTCAAGGTGTCCAGGAGAACGGCAACAGAGATGAGAGCGTGGGTGAGGAACAGTTGTCGCTAATGAAACGGACAGATGCCTGTGTGTCTGAAAACCGCTTAGCTGAACACTCGACTGATGGAGAAAACGTCAACTTTATGACATCAGAATCTGTGGATCAATGTGATAAACTGAGTCCTGAAACATCACTGGAAATGGAAGAGAGCAGTGTTGAGGTGTTGAAGACATCAGACTTAAACGAGGTTTCGGGGTGTGGTTTGTCTGAGCAAGACCAAAGCAGTGAGGAAGCTACACGTACGAGTCAAAATGTTCCTCCAAGTGAGACATTTCTTTGTGCTTTGACTGAGCAAGTGCATGAACACGACGAGGATGATTCACCTCAACCTGCCCAGCAGGACAGTGACAGAGATGAAGGCGTAGGTGAGGAAGGGTCAACTTTAATGAAACAGACAGATGTCTGTGGAGCTGAAAACCGTTTGGAGACTAAAGCTCAGGCTGAACGTGATAAATTGAGTCCAGAAGCATCACTGGACATAGAAGAGCACGGTATTGAGGGGTTGAAGACATCAGAGTGTGATGTGACTGAGCAAGACCAAAGTAATGAGGAAGGTACAAGTACAGTTAGTCAGAGTGGGACATTTCTTTGTCCTTTGGCTGAGTCAGTGCATGAACGTGATGAGGACGCGTCTAAAAATGATTCATTTCAAGCTGTCCAGAAGGACAGTCACAAAGAGCAGGAGAAAGAGGAAGGGTTGTGTTTAGATTTTAATGACCAGGTAATGAAACACACAAATAACAATTTGGAGACTGTAACTGAGGCTGAAGACTTGGATGACGGAGAATACAACAGATGGAAGATCTCTAAGGCTGCAGATCAAAGCCATGAATTAAATGCAGGGTTTTCATTAGGAATAAGAGAGGACAATGTCGTTGAGGTACTGAACCCACAAGAACACAGTTCGTTTACTGAACAGAAACAAAGCATTGAAGAAGGTGACGAACGTAACAATGGTGGAAAAGACCAAGAAAGTGAGATGTGTTTTTGTCCTTCAGCTGAACAACTGCCTGAATCTGGTGAGGAGAAGTCAGAAAACAGTGGATCCTCTCTACCCGTCCACCAGCACAGTGATGAGGAAGAAGACGACTATGACGATGATGAAGGGCAGTCGTTTGATTTCGACGACATGGATTTAGAGGCCGCTATAGTAATGGATGTCTGTGACACGCAAGAAGAAGCTGAGAAGGAGGTTGAAATAGTGGTAAGTGGAAGTAACATGGCTTCAAATGAAGAGTCAGAGTCAGAGCTGCAAACACCAGAGGAGTCGGAGGAGGTGAATGACGAGAAGTGTGCAGTCGAAGGAAACAAGGTGGACCACGAGATGTGTGGTGTACATCAGGAAGAACTCAACTCTTTGGCTCATGAAGAAGGAGAGGAGGCGAAAGCTCCGACGGGGGAGGAGGCGAAAGCTCCGACAGCGGTGGAAATTTGTGGATCTGAGGAGCCGGGGCAGAATTTAGGAGATAAAAGTTTGAATGTTGAGGAACTGGGTGTTGTTGACCGCAGCAGCGTTGACAACGTAAATCAGGTGTCAATAGAGGAAGAACCAGGTGCTGTGAAGCAGGAAGTTCACCGTGAGGACTCTGTAGCCCAGAAGAGCGAAAACCAAACAGGTCTCAGCAAAGTACCACCACAGTCAGGGAAAGATGCAAAGAAGAACATCAAGAAAGGCAAAGGAAAAGATGAGTGCAAGATGTCCTAGTTTCTAGAGTAGCTTGGTCTGTACCCATCTTTGCTTAAGGCCCTGTCACGCCTTGACGATTTATCCAGCTTATGCTGGCAGTCCCGTTTCCACCGAGTGGTTCAGTTCGCTGCTGCACAGTATGGTCCAGGTCAAAACAGTTAATTCTGGCTTAGTTTGCCTTTCCAATACCAGTGGAACCCTTTTGTTTGGCAGGTGGAACCTTTTAAATATTGACGAGCAAGTCATCAAGCGCGTGTACGCTCTTGTGCGGCGTCTCTTCGCTACACAGAGACCAAACAGAGTAATTTAACATTATTTAGTTTTAATTTTATTTAATTTTCCTGGCTTATCTGGTTCAAGCTGAAACACACCTGGAACAGAAAAACCCCAGAGGGACTTGCTTTAAAACTCTACATTTCTTCAGCCACAACAAGGAACTAAAGTATTTTCAGATGTTGTTTTCCAAAATTAGGACGCTTTATGTGGATACGTTTTCATCAGGATGTGATGATGAATCCGACTGAAACAAACAACAGGACCAAACCACAGGACTGTCTACAACTTATGTCCTGCGTGTGCAGGACGTAGGAGTCATACGTTCGCATATGTCGAAAATGTTGTACATGCCCAAAAGTATTTGAGGTACTCTGCGTATTACGATGTATATCAGTGAGCTTCAATGTTCTCTTATTTTATACAAAACTTACCCATAACTTATTAGACGTATGGCAGCATTTTTAATACAATCGGCATATGCTGGCTAAATCGTGACAGTGTGACGGAGTGTTAGCTGCTTCGACCTCTTAAAAAATACACTGTGGAGGCAAAACATCAAACACTTTGTGCTTTCTCAGAGTTTTGTATCATTTTAATTTTGCACCATTCATTGAGGTCAGACATGCAAAAATCTAATTTGGTCTGCAATTAAGACGGCAAGAGAATGCTGAACTTACACGGGACATTTTTTTGTTATTGATGCACGTTTTACAACTTTTCATAAAGAATATTGATCTGCAGTTGTTTCTTAAAGCTGTTGTTTTGTTCTGTGTGGGTGAACATTCCACTTCAACAAGCGCATTTATTTTCTCCTTGTGGTTTATTTTTTATTCAGGGTAGAATTCTTTTTTTGTTGTTGTTTTTTTTTTTTTTTTTACTGGCTCTTAAGTGTTTTGTCTGTTAAAATGGGAAAAGTTTGGAAACCTGTTCTGTCTGCAGGGAGTACACATTCTGAAGCACATAAATGTAAGATAAGTGTCTTGTTGCGTTTGAAGGTAAAGATGGGTGTGGTGCATCTGCACTGAAATGGCAATAAACAGCCTGTTCATCTCAAACGTTGGTTGAAACACATTCTTTAAATGAATTGACTTGAATAATTTGATCTATAAAACAAGAAATGGTTCAGTACTTTGCACAAAATGTTAACACACATTTCAAGGTAAAGCCCCATTAATGGTTCCGTTGTGATTGTTGTTGTAATAACGGTCACTGTTTCACCAACAGCAGCGTCTGGTTTCAAAAAGTCAGCCATTGACCACATCCCACTTCTGCTCATTGAACATTAGCAAGAATATCTGCAGGACTTTATTTTATTTTTGATTGTCTGGGCTGCTCTCTGGGGCATCCTGAGAATTTGCGGGATCCCCATGAAGTTTCTGGATGTCATAGGCAGCATCTCCAAATGTGCTGCATGGAGCAGAGTGTCTGAGTTTTTCACCAGTGAATACTGGTGTTGGTTGGGATGTGCTCCAGTTCCTACACTGGTCAGTGGTTCTAAACGTTAGACGTCTTATGGATGTTCTATGGGCCCTACAAACACAATATAGACATGATCTGCGTGTCAATAAGGCGTCAAATGCTTAGTGGGTTGTGGAAAACAGCAGCTCAAGTGACCTTGTTGGTGAGGAAAGGTTCACTGACCTTGACTTCACAGAGTGTGATCTTTGTGAAGTCAGTGGACACTGATGGCAGCACTTGTAAAGCCACGTCAGAATGTCTGAGTTTGCTATTTTCCTGGATCAAGACTAAGATCTAGGCTGCCAAAGGTGTCCTGGACTCAGCCACCAGAAATAAATCTAATCAGTGGGAGTGTGGTACTTGAGAGATTTACTTTTCTCGATCCTTGACCCTTTAGATTGAGAGATGCTTGAGAAGAGCCTTCTGAAGTTATGAGTTTGCTTGACAGAAGTGTTTGCCGATGTCAAAGGTCCAAGTCTTTAGGGTCCTGGTGCTTTCTGTTTTTATCAGGCTTGGCTGTTAACCAGTGACCAAAGGTAATGACTGGATCTCTTTGGGTACCTCTGGAATGACTTGGTGTCATGGGGAGGCTCAGATGATGCGTACAATTTGTATTGTGAATGTCTGCTACAACCTTTTGGTCATGTGGCACATTTCTTTGGGCATAATCCAGCACATTGATCCCCCCCCAAATGGAGCCATGCCAAGGGACACCCACGTTTGGTTACGGCATGTAGGTGGCTACTAACGACAGTTATTAAAATACGTCAGCATCAGTCACAATCGGACGTTTCGTCATACGTGAGAACGTAGCCGTAGAGGGAGTGTGAGATGTTTGGTGTCGTGTCACTGACCCGTCAGTTTGCATGTCGGCTTCACCCCTCGTGCTGCGCTCCATCACTTCCTGCCGGATGCCCGCTGTGTTGCATGTGTCAGCCTCCCACCCTGACCCAGCCTTCCCCCACCCTCCCTACATCCACCTGGCTCCTCCCACCCTGGTATGTCAACACATTTTTCATTTGTGAAGATAAACCGTTGTAGTTGAGAGTTGTTGTGACATTGCAGTACATTATATTTAATGACATTTATTTCGTTAAACACGCTGCTCTGAGATGTGATTTGTGTGTGATTTATCTTGTAGAGATTCGCTTGAGGAAACTTGTGGATGAGCGTGAGAAAATGATAGAACAGGTGGGTCACTGATTAAAGAGGTTACAGCAGTGTGAAGTGGAATGATGATTAGTTTGGACTACTGTAGAAGAGTGTATGGTACCGTTAAGTCCACAAGGCCCCCTTTAGTTTAAAATAAGCCCCAAAATAAAATTCTAATCCTTAGTCTAGTCTAAATGAACAACCCCTGTCCAAAAATACATTTTTGTCCAGTGAATGCTGGGACAGGCTCCAGTGCCCCCCTGACCCTTAATTGGAGTAAGCGGGTTGATATAATGCCTAAGTAGAGCCTTATCATTTGATTGGTAGATTCTATGTAATTATTTGTCCCGTTGTATAGGAAACATCACTACTGTGCGTTTTTGTCTCATCCCTTTCACTCTGTCGCACAGTTCCATTAGTTTCTCCTAAAAATTCCTCCATGATACGAGGATGTTAAATTTGGCAGCCCCAGTGTCTGCAGGGACGTCTTTAACAGCTCTTCAAGCCCTGTCAGATGAAGAATTGGACAACTTCTTGTTGCAAAAAATTGTAACAAGAACCAATTTTCCAATTCTTCTTCTGCCAGCTGGAGTTAACTGCACTGTCCCACAGCCCTCCTATTCCTGGTCAGAGAAGTAGCACCTCTGCAATTTTAAGTTAAATATCAATAAAATAAATAATGTGCCGTGGATCTATTTAGGTGTCATATAAAACAATTAACGTTTTGCACTGTTGTACAATGTCTCCAAGAATATTTTCATCTGTTTTCAACTATCTGCTTCATTAAATATGTTCAATTTTTCAACTAATGCAAATATTCTTACCATTACACTCATAAATGTTAAAAATAAATAAGACTCACTCAGGGAAACTGAGGTTCCAACAGCGTTGTATAGCAACACACAGGGTAAGAAGCACACAGAGCATCAAAAGTGAAAGTAAAAAACAATTTGCAAATATAAATACCAGACATACTGATCAATACTGGTTTACTGGCTACTACTGTTCCTCTCCTTCCCATCCTCTTTCACTTTCACTTTATTTATTCAATGTCTCCAAAGGAGCAACGAGCTGTACAGCAATGGGTATACAGAAAAGCACAGAATAAAAAGAAAAGAAAAGCAAAACACACCAAACATTCAGTACACAAGGGGGACACAGTACAGACCTGGATCGATGGAAAAGGAACCGAGTTACCTAACACGATTTGCCATCAACCCTAAGTACCTGCTTCTCTCCTCTGGTCAGCATTCAGAACAGAGATAGCCACAGGTACAAAGGAATGCTTATATCTGTTACTCCTCACTGTAGGAAACCTAAGCCTCACTCCACATGGCAAATAACAAAATTCACCATGGAGAGGGTGGGCCAGATCAGATAAAATTCTCTGAGCCTTCCTCCTCACCTGTCTGGAAAACAAGTCAGACAGTGAGGTCTGCTGGGCCCCCAAAAGCTTGCTGTACAATTCTACAATGTTGCGAAAGTGGCTTCCTTGCTTTAATGCTGAGATTTCTGTATCAGCACATCATCGAAAAAGTTAAAACCGATTCAATACAAGATTTATAAAATAGGGTCATTATTGTCCTGTCCACTTGAAAATATGACAGTGAGGACATCCGTTTCCGAAAGTCAATAACATTCAGCTGCAAGAAGGAGTCGTCACACCACTGAACCATATCTACCACGACAGGGCCATGTTCCCTTTCACCACCATGCAGGAGACTGATTATAACAGAATCATCTGCAAATTTTAATATATGGCGATCCTTCTCTGTCTTCCTGTTACTCCTCCTCCCCCTGAGTGAGGGGTTGGTCAGTCTGATGGTCTGAGGGACAAAGGAGTTTTTCAGTCTGTTGGTCCTGCACTTGGGAAGGAGCAGTCTGTGGCTGAAGGGGCTCCTCTGGTTGCTGTTGATGGTGTGCAGAGGCTGACTGGGACTAAGACGTCACATGTACATAAATATTCACATCCTCAATACTTTGTTGATGGACCTTTGGCAGCAATTACAGTCTCACATCTTCTTGAATATGATGCCACAAGCTTGGTGCACCTATCTTTGGACTGAGAGTCCTTCAGATGCCTTTTGTCAAACTCCAGGTGGGCTGCCATGTGCCTTTTACTAAGGTGTGGCTTCTGTCTGACCACTCTACCATACAGGCCTGATTGGTGGATTGCTGCAGAGATGGTTTTCCTTCTGGAAGGTTCTCCTCTCTCCACAGAGGAATGCTGGAGCTCTGACAGAGTGACCATCAGGTTCTTGGTCACCTCCCTGACTAAGGTTCTTCTCCCCTGATCGCTCAGTTTAGACGGGCGGCCAGCTCTCGGAAGAGTCCTGTTGGATCTGAACTTCTTCCATTTACAGATGATGGAGGCCACTGTGCTCATTGGGACCTTCAAAGCAGCAGAAATGTTTCTGTACCCTTTCTCAGATTTGAGACAATCCTGTCTCAGAGGTCTACAGACAATTCCTTCTGACTGTCAACTGTGGAAATTATATGTAGACAGGAGTGTGTCTTTCCAAATCATGTCCAATCAACTGAAATTACCCCAGGTGGACTCCAATTAAGCTGTAGAAACATCTCAAGGATGATCAGTGGAAACAGGAGACACCTGAGCTCAATTTTGAGTTTCATGGCAAAGACTGTGACTACTTATGGATGTGATTTCTTTGTTTTTTTTTGTTTTTTTTATAAATTTGCAAAAATCTTTAAAAAAAAATAAAAAAATATTTTTTCGCATTGTTGTTATGGGGTATTGTGAGGAGAATTTTGAGGGAAAAAATGAATTTCATTTATTTTGGAATAAGGTTGTAACAGAAGAAAATATGGAAACTATGTATAGTTTTGAAGTTGTATGTACCTTGAAATGAGCTCGTCACCTTCTTTCATTTGCACAGTGACGGTCTGATAGTGACCGAGCACACTGCTGCTTGAACACAAGAAGCTTCAACAACTTTTTCTATGTAAATGTGTTTTCAAGACGGGAACGTCTGGAGCCCAACGAAAACCCATAATCACAGTTTTGATTGACAGATAAAACAACAACCTAAAATTTTTGTATACATGTTAATCTCCTTAATTTAAATCTTGCAGTTTTGTTTTAGGACTTGTGATCACATATTATTTATTTATTGGTATTTTTAAATTATTAAAGAATAGAAGATATGAATTAAAAAGTATTATTATTATTATTACTTTTTTATTATATCCTCCTGAGACCCAGCAGTGTGTTTTTGTCCTCTGTAAGGAACAAGAGTTTCACGTCTTTCCTTCCAAAGAATTTTTTAGTTTAGCACTTGATCTTCTCCTGCAAAGGACATTCCATAAAAATACAAATGTTTCTGGCAAAAACAAACAAACAAAAAACTGTTGTAGCATGTTGTTTTCACCAAAGACAATTTAATACAAAGCAGCAAAAAATTGCAACACGTGTTTTTCTGGGTCTCAGAACGATATTTATTGATCTCTCTGCAGTACCTTTGGAACCCACCAGGGGGCTGCAGTACGATGTTGGGTCTGTGTGCGTTGTATCGACAGTCTGAAGCCCTTGTGTACGTGAGCTGTTGAACAGTTTGAAAACTCTTGTGAATAGTTCTGAATTTCATGTGAACAGGTGAAAAAACTAAAATCCCAGTTGGAGCTGAAGTCCCAGAGGAACGGCACCGATGGCAGCTCCGGCCCCGACGGCGAAACGCTGGCCAATGGACCCGATTCGAATGTGATAGAAGTGCAGAGTGAGTCTACGTGTGTGTGTGTGTTCTGTGGATTTGATGCTTTGAACTTTCTTCCACCTGAACGGTCTTTGCTTAAACCTTTCAGGAGATTCCAGCAGACAGATCAGCGACTTGAAGTTCAAACTGGTGAAAGCGGAGCAAGAAGTTACTGCTTTAGAACAAAATGTAAGGCAAAACGTGTGGAAATCCATAATAAGGACATAGTTATTGCATTTATTGGTTTACCGATCCGCTGACAGCTCTAAAAATCACATTCAGTGAAAAAATTGCCCCTTGACCACTTTTCATTTCATTTCATTTTCATTTATTTATACAGCACCAAATCACAACAAGGTTGCCTCAAGGTGCTTCACACAAGTAAGGTCTAACTTTACTAACCCCCAGAGCAACAGTGGTAAGGACAAACTCCCTCTGAGGAAGAAACCTCAAGCAGACCAGACTCAAAGGGGTGATCCTCTGCTTGGGCGTCTTGGTGTCTTTTTTGCAGGTTTTCCTGCCGAATGCTTGGTATGCCTCTGAAAAAATTTCAACACTCAGGAGTGGTGTTATGTCCTGGGTTTGTGAAGTTCCAGCTCTTGAGTGGCAGAGAACACCTGATATAGAGTTAATTGCCTGGTAGTGGAACAGGGAGAGTTAGAAAACATGCTGACAGGAGCCCTCCAGGAACAGGACTGGTGACCCCTGACCTACATTATGGATTAAACAGAATTTTTGTCGGAGCGCTTCCAAAGGATCACAGTGTCAGTGTGTCCTGTCCGGCCACGGAGGAGCTGCGCCATCTAATGGAATTAAGTCTCAATGCGTGGACGGGCTGTTTCACAGTCCGGTTGTCCGTGCATGTTGGATGCGTCCTGTTCGGTCTATTGTATTTTTCTCTTTTTACAACCCCAGTTCCAATGAAGTTGGGACGTTGTGTAAAAAGTAAATAAAAACAGAATACAATGATTTTCAAATCCTCTTCAACCTATATTCATTTGAATACATCACAAAGACAAGATATTTAATGTTCAAACTGATATATTGTTTTTGTGCAAATATTTTCTCATTTTGAAATGGATGCCTGCAACAGGTTTCAAAAAAGCTGGGACAGTGGTATGTTTCCCACTGTGTTACATCACCTTTCCTTCTAACAACACTCAATAAGCGTTTGGGAACTGAGGACACTAATTGTTGAAGCTTTGTAAGTGGAATTCTTTCCCACTCTTGCTTGATGTACGACTTCAGCTGTTCAACAGTCCGGGGTCTCTGTTGTCGTATTTTGCGCTTCATAATGCACCACACATTTTCAATGGGCGACAGGTCTGGACTGCAGGCAGGCCAGTCTAGTATCCGCACTCTTTTACTACAAAGCCACGCTGTTGGAACACGTGCAGAATGTGTCTTGGCATTGTCTTGCTGAAATAAGCAGGGACATCCCTGAAAAAGACGTTGCTTGGATGGCAGCATGTGTTGCTCCAAAACCTGGATGTACCTTTCAGCGTTGATGGTGCCATCACAGATGTGTAAGTTGTCCATGCCATGGGCACTAACACACCCCCATACCATCACAGATGCTGGCTTTTGAACTTTGCGCTGGTAACAATCTGGATGGTCTTTTTCCTCTTTTGTCCGGGGGACACGACGTCCATGATTTCCAAAAACAATTTGAAATGTGGACTCATCAGACCACAGCACACTTTTCCACTTTGTGTCTGTCCATTTCAAATGAGCTCGGGCCCAGAGAAGGCGGCAGCATTTCTGGATGTTGTTGATGTTTGGCTTTCACTTTGCATGGTAGAGTTTTAACTTGCACTTGAAGATGTAGCGACGAACTGTGTTAACTGACAATGGTTTTCTGAAGTGTTCCTGAGCCCACGCGATAAGATCCTCTACACAATAATGTCGGTTTTTAATGCAGTGCCACCTGAGGGATCGAAGGTCACAGGCAGTCAGTGTTAGTTTTTGGCCTTGCCGCTTACATGTAGAAAGTTCTCCAGATTCTCTGAATCTTCTGATTATATTATGGACTGTAGATGATGGAATCCCTAAATTCCTTGCAATTGAACATTGAGAAACATTGTTCTTAAACTGTTGGACTATTTTTTCATGCAGTTGTTCACAAAGTGGTGATCCTCACCCCCATCTTTGCTTGTGAATGGCTGAGCCTTTTGAGGATGCTCCTTTTATACCCAATCATGACACTCACCTGTTTCCAATTAACCTGTTCACCTGTGGAATGTTCCAAACAGGTGTTCTTTGAGCATTCATCAAATTTCCCAGTGTTTTGTTGCCCCGTCCCAGCTTTTTTGAAATGTGTTGCAGGCATCCATATTTGCACAAAAATAAAGTTTATCAGTTTGAACAATAAATATTTTGTCTTTGTGGTGTATTCAATTGAATACAGGTTGAAGAGGATTTACAAATCATTGTATTCTATTTTTATTTACATTTTACACAACATCCCAACTTCACTGGAATTGGGGTTGTATTTATTTATTTTTCTGAGGACTGCTGTGGAAATACATCTAATGGTTCTGGGCCTGCAGTGACCCCCCCCCCCCCCCCCCGTGCATGCAGTGACCCCCGTGCACGCAGTGATGGCACGTTTTACTTGTGTGGGGAATGTGGACAAGGCCTTCAGGATTTTTTGTATTTTCATTATCTGTGAGGACGTCAGTGGAAGTTGAGAGACGCAGCTCCTGGACGCCATCAGGCATGTAAGTTTTTCGTGGAAATGTGGATTTCCACTTTTTTTAAATTTTCCCAAAAAGATTTTTACATCTGTGACACGACTCCGTGGATTGCTCCGCGGCTCCACCATGAATGGCTGTTTTCACGGTCTTCATCAGCCAGCACAGCGTCAATAACATTGTTCTGACCTCTTATGTGTCCAAAAGCCACATCGACATGTTAACATTTAAATCAGCAGCAAATTTTTGTTCACAATAAAACTAGAAAACTTTGGTCCTGGTGCATAATTTTGCATTTAAAAGTCAAACCCATTAATTCCCAAAAACACTTATTTAAACTTTTAATTTTTTTTATTATTTTTCCTGACCAAACCTGGCCCTCAAGTCCCAGAAAAATCCATAAACCAATAAATTCAATAACTATGGCTGAAGCGTGGAGCTTGGATGCTAAACTCAGTTAATGTGACTGCATCTGTGTTGTCCAGGTGACCAGACTGGAGGGTCAGGTGATCCGCTACAAGTCTGCAGCAGAGAACTCGGAGAAGGTGGAGGACGAGCTGAAGGCAGAGAAACGACGGCTACAGAGAGAGGTGCGTTTGCTTTTACCGTTCGGGGGAATCCTGCGTCTTAGCTTCTGCTGGAATTGTTGTATTATTATTTATTTATTTTTTAAATCTTTCCTTGGTTTGACACAACAGCTGCGGTCTGCACTGGACAAGGTGGACGAACTCGAATCCAACAACAGCCACCTCTCAAAAAGACTGGAGAAGATGAAGACCACTCGTGGCATGGCACAGACTCCGTAGCAGCAACCCGACTTCACTTTGGATTTGTTTTTTTTGTCCACCTGATAGCGACACTATAAAAAGAACAAAATCAACAAACAGGGTCATCACAAGTCCAAGAAAAAAGAAACCCAACCAGGAATGTGCCATTTCGTGTCTTTGACCCGTGAGTCTCATGGATCTGTGCATTGGGACTGAACGGTACCAAGAACACTTTTCTCCAGACAAAAAAAAAAAACCCACTGCACTGCCGTCTCTCCTGATGCTGCTTCTGCATCTGATTAAGAGTCAACACGTTCATTTGCCTTGCTCACGTGGAGCGCAGAAATACTGGAGACAAACCCGTCAGACAGTTAACATGACCCGTCCTCTTCACAGCTGAGATCGGGTTTGATGTCTCTGTCATGTCTTCAGCAAATCTACATGTATTTTCCTCATTTGCACCCACAACAAACCTGTTTAAATGTCCGTCAGCTATGGGCCCTATCTTCCACCCGGTGCAAAGTGGGTGCACAGTGCAAATAGTGCTCATTTCCAGCCGATGCAGTTTTCGTTTTCATGTCCAGCACCCATGTTTTTGAAGTGGTCACACAGACTTTTCTGGTATTTATGACAATATTGAGATGCACCATACATACGTGGGCTCATAACACACGTACAAACTTGTATGTTAGCGTGCAACACGAAAATGCAAGCAAGTTGACAAGAAAAATAAAAAAATAAACAAATGTTAATACACAATAAGTGGCCACTTAAGTGGTTTGTACCCCCACACACACGCAACTTCCCAGGTCTGCGGGCAGGGAGCACCAACAAACAGCTTAAAAAGTGCTCTTTATACTTTTTTACAGTATAAACTTCTAATGCATCATCAAATGTGTAATGTCTATGCTTTGATACCAAAAGACATTATAAAGTCTAATCACTCCAAACATAACAGAAAAAAACCCATATCTGCATCAAAGCACATCTCAGAGTGAACAGTTTTTATCTTACCATTAAAACAGCTGCAGGGGTCTCTGTGTGGAATCTCATGAGGACCTCCTGAGGCCATTCAGGCATTTGTGTCCTACTTTGTGCTCATGTTATGCTCTGCTGGACAAGCCCCAAATGCACTTGCTGTGCACTTTACGCCGTGTGGAATAGATTGTGAATATAGGGCCTTTTGTGTTGAAACAGCGTTTTGGAGGTTTTTTGAGGACATGCAGCACTGCAAAGTCAGTAATACATAGATGAAAAAAAATGCATTTAAACAAATCACCAGCTTTCACACGTAGTTCATTTATTCACCTGATGTTGGCGCTCAGTGTGGCCGGGTTCACCATGTGTAACTGCACTTGTTCTAAGATCCAGGAGGATTGTTGAGCTGATCACATCACTGTTTGGCTCTCTGTGCGTTGTGCACATTAATGCTGAGACAGACTGAACTGTGGCAACAGTGGGACTCAGTTATAAGGAGACACCGTGCACATCGACACCATGCTGCTCCAGTTTACAAAGCTTTAAAATGTTTGGAAGGAAACAAAGAACTGTAATCTTTGTGCAATAAACTCTCAAACCACATAAGTCTGTGCTTCACTGATTGTTGCATCATTTCACCATCTGCAGCAGGCCGTGTGTTTCAGCTGCTTTCAACTGCAAAGGAATCTGGGACTGAATTAAAGTAGCAGCAACCAAGAAGTCCTGCGATGTAACATATCAGTGATTAATTGATCTTTTAAAAACAAAAAACAAATATACATTTCTTTTCAAACGTTTAATTGCAATGCACATTTGATTCTTTTGTGGTGACAAGAAGTAATTTACTCTTTTTTGTGCTTCATATATTAACATTAATTACCTCTATAACTTTCGATTGCCAACCTGGTGTTTGTGTTGTAAATACATAATGCAGTAGATAAATAATGGGCCAATTATTTTTTTTATTATTTTTTTGTACAGGTGTGCCTAATAGTCCAGTGCAACTTAGTCCAGAAAATACTGTAAACCTTACACACTGTAGCTAAAAGCTTTTTTATTTTTATAATATTAAGGACTTATTGTACCTCAGATGTCTACCAAGATGAGGTGGATCAGAGTCCTGATCCACATTACACCGTGACATACCATGAACAAGCAACCATTTTGACTTATTTATGTAATTATATGCCTTATCTGGAAATTATAAGTTAAAAAAAAGTTTGGTTTTGGCCGTGTGTAAATGCACCATTTCAATCAGTTATACAGACTGAACACATCCATGGCACTGTTTCTGCCACTTTTACCAATAAAAGGTGTGCACTTACATCATCAAACCACACCCTCTATGGTATACATGGTACACCTCCATGTTGGATGGAAATGTGGAAAGAAATCAATTGTTTACAGCAGATGAATGTTCCAAAATTATGTAACCTAACGGCAAAATACTTCTTGTGGGGAAGTCAGCAAAGTATAAACATATAGCGCAGAGTGTGTGGATTAGTCTTCAGGACCCATATTTACTGCCAATGATGTGGAGATGCTGGCATGCAAATCTGTCCTTGATATCCAGTAACTGGACATCTACAACTATCTCATTAGGCATGTAAATACTTTGTTGCGGGTCCGTGAACGAGATCATAATAAGTCAAGACTCAGATTTTCATCTCATCATAGCAAAGGTAAATTTGTGTACCGTTTTGGTTTTTTTTAAATGGTGGCACAAAAAATGAGTGAACTACTTCTTGTCACCACAAAACAAACAAACATCCCTTTCACGATTGTCTGTTCATAATCAACATGATCCATGTCAAACTAATTTTTGGTGAACAAAAATGCACGTTTCCAGAGGCCACATGACTGAAACTGGTGCTGTTATGTTCCAAATAGGAGTCGACCTGAGTGTCGGCCACAGTCACAGTTCTGGACATTTATCCAGGTTGAGTTGATGGGCGACACTCTGATGTTGTGTCAGTGAGTGTTGTACTTGTCTGACCATCACAGAATGCCCTCTGTTGAATGCGTTGAATCATTCGGCGCCTGTAGAAGTCTCGATAGTCTGGTGGGAGCTCATCAAGCATGTGTAAGACTCTTTCCAATGCCTGCAGGGCTCGAGTTGCAGGCAAAGGGTCTTTATTGCCATAAGGATCCTTTTTATCATAGCTTTCTGAAGGTAGATGGCGCCAGAACACATTAACGCCGACCCCAAACTGAAGAGCGTGCGTGTTGTGGAACCACAGGGCTGGAAAAGGGACACAGCACTGTTTTAGGCACCGTAGATTTTCATGAAACTAATAGTAGTTGGGGTTAATCTTTTGTCTGTATTTGTGAGGTTAACATTTAAAAAATTATGAAAACTTCAAAATGTGTACATTTTTCATAATTCTAGCAGATGTATGAACATGGAGAACACTGTGATGTTTGGAAGCGCAAAGGTAAGAACATATAAATCAGATTTCAGCTCTTTGGCAGAGCTGGTTTAGGGTGTTATTGTTAGTAGTAGTTATGGAGCCATACTTTCAGTGTGGATAAAGTGACTTTAAATTTGGCAGATTTTTTGAATTCTATCATTTCTCATTTCTACATGTGAAAGCAGCGAGTTAGTGAAGTTCAAAGTTGGACGGAAAATGTATTAAACAATGGAGGGGGGATAATATTTTAATGTTCTGTATTTTACAGTTTTGGGAGTTGTCCATGAGACTACTACATGTACATACCCCCCCCACACACACACAAGAATACACAGGAGCCTCTAGTTGACATCTTATGGAATGACCTGTTGTATGTTGTTACATATGTGGAAAACTCTGATGACAGTTTAAAACTCTGTTAATATCTATCAACTTTATATTTGTAATAACGGGTTTGGTTGTTTCACTGAAAACGTTGGGTGCGTGCAGTAGTTTCGGGGGTAGCGTAGAACTGTGGATGAATCTTCTTACCAGGTATGAACAGCAGATCTCCAGGCTCCAGCACACACTCGTACCGCTTGGCCTTCACAAACTCAGGGAATTGTTTCAGGTCTGGACAGTCGACGTCCAGAACCTCTGACTTATCCCCTGATGATAATAAAACATGTACAAAAATAAACCCAGCAGCCAACCCTAAAATATTCAAGCAGACTCCAGTATGAGCCTTCAGCCAGCCATTGGAATCTTTCCACAGCTTCTTGCCTGTCAGGTAGAGGTGCAATGCATCCTGGGGGCTGTAGAGAACCACCCTCTTTGTTCCCGTCACTTGAGCCAGCAGGTTATCCATCACCTGAAAGAATGAAACCAAGAATGAAAGCCCCAAATAAGCTTGTATCCTTCGAAAACACCACGAAAGCTGCAGCCTGCACACTCACTGGACAGATCAACAGGTGCACCACGGCAGGCACAAGTTTGGATCTCCCTAAACTGACGCTGCAGCATGTAAGACTGAGGGCTGTTAAATGGAAGAAATGGAATTCTATACAAATAATGAATTTCTGTGAGTGCAATGGTGAGAATATTTGCCTGTGTTGAAAGCTGGTGTTCTGCTTTTCAATGCATGAAAATATTCTGTCCACTGCACGAATGTAAAGCAGTTATCCCTTCACCTATTATACAAATAATGAATGTTTGAGTTCAATGGTGAAAATATTTCATGAGGTGAAAGCTGGAATGTACCATTCAACGAGGCAAAGCCGAGTTAAATGGTACATTCCAGCTTTCACTGAATAAAATGTGATGCTTTGCACTGACTTCGTGTACTTCAAAAAAAAAAAAAGACTGTGTAGTTCCTCAGTCCAGTGAAAAATCGCTTCATCTTTTCATCTGAACAGCTCTTCATGCCTCCAGACAGCTTACAACGGAGTAGATTTGGGTTTTTTTTTGTGTGTGTTAGAATAATTAGCACCATCAATTAGCAAAACAAACTCTGCATGTTTAGCTAAACACTGCCCCCACTAGTGGGCAGGGTTCACAGCATGCAATGGTACAAAATGTATGGAACCAAATTTGCACACTAAATGGAACCAAATTGCACGCTAAATCCAACACAACACAAATGGGGCGAATAATCCATGTCACGTGACATACAAAGCAGCAATCAAATGGCAAGGATCCACTCAGCGTTATATAAGAGAGACTGAAGACGTCTTGTCATGACCTTAGCTGCTCAGCTATCGGGCAGAGTCAAAAATTTTACTGGATGGCGCAACATGCTCTGGAATGGAGGTTCTAGGGTCACCAAACAGAAAAGGTGCAGTGGGTCAAGACCTCAGTTAAGTTTGAAAATGGATGACATTTCAGCCAAAACGCCTTGCTAACACTCCCTCAGTGGAATTCTGCCACCGAGGGACGCCACCGACATGGAGGCTGAGGAGTACAGAAGACTGAAGAACCAAGCAGTGGAAGAATCAGAAGGCAGCATTTGCTGTTACTTTTCTTGCCAGTAGGTGGTGCCAGTCTACCAGTGTGGTTATTGCTTTAATGCTTTGTAACAGTGAGTGTTCCTTTGTGCACATGCTGTCATTTGTCAAGTGTCCTGTTTTTCCATCATAACAGAAGTATACTTAAAACATTTTGTGCCAAAATGATTTTCGTTTGCTTTTTTTTGTATTGTGCTTCTGTGCAGTTGAATGATTTTAATTTTCTTAACTTGTTTGGCTGAAGATTTTAATTTAAAATGCTGTTCTGTTTGTTGCAGCATTGTAAAATATTTTTTGGAAGCTTTTTAATGTTGTATTTTGCAGTGTTGCCAAGTTAGCAATTATTCAGACCCTTCTAGCATTTTTTTTTCTTTTTTTCAAAAAAGAGACTAGCGAGAAATCTAGCGACTTTTCCTGGTGTTATTGAGACCGATGTGTTTGTCCTCGATGAGCAGCGGGTGGTGCCATGGGACTGGAGCCCTCCACTGCCCCAAAGCACTCACAGGAGACAGTCTGCCACCTCTGCACAAACTCACTGTGTTTTATAAAATTAACTTTATTCATAAAAATCATGTTGCACAGCCCCAATCACCGCACGCCCCTTGGCTATGATATTGCTCTTTTTTTTCCTCAGAGTTCATGTCCAAACTCATGTCACTTTGCTGCCATCATTGTGCCTTCACAAGCAGAGCTACTGAGCATGCGCAGCAGCTGAGAACACGGCGAGGCCGCCGAGCTCTGGTAAATTGGTGAAATTAAGGTTCTTAAACTAGGCAAAGTGCCTTAAAAAATTCCATATCAACGCAAGAGACACTCATTACCATGTCGCCGAAAAAGCAAAGGCTGCAGCCTAAAGCAAGCGAAGGAGAGGCAGAAAGTGAGACACAACAAGCCATGGCACATGACGAAGCAGCAACAGGTGCGCTAAGCAACTCTGAACTGGCTGATCTGATCCGCACTATAAGAGAGATAAGTGTGGTGCTGTCTCAATATAAAAGTATCAAAGACGACATTTCTGGTTGCGTAAAAAGGCTTGATGAAGTGGACGAAACTTTATTGACAATGGAGGAGCGAGTGGCAAAGTTGGAGACGGTGTGTGAGGGGCTGCGTAAAGTCAATGTGGAACTTAAAAGATAAAGCAGAGCGGCTGGAAATACACAGTCGAAAACAGAATGTGCGAGTATTTGGTTTAACAACGGACACTGAAAAGGGTAATCCGACCAACTACGTGTCCAAGTTGTTTAAAGAATTGTTTGAAGAGAAGTTACAGTCGGAGCCAGAGGTGGAAATGGCGCACCGGGTCGGCCCAGCGGGGAAAGTCAAGGAGCGAGCAATGATTGTGCGCCTTCAGAAAAGATCGACGAGAGAGGAGATTCTGAAAATTGTGAAAAAAGAGGGGGTGATACACATAGGAATGAAACTGAGGATTTTCCCGGACCTATCTGCAGAGATGGCAAAGAAACGAGCCAGTTTTTGGGAGATCAGGACAAAACTGCGGGACGCTGGAGTGAGGCACGGGATGCTTCATCCAGCCACGCTGATAATAACATTCAGAGGTGAGACAAAAGTTTACTGAGCACAGCGCGGCGGACACGTATGTAAAAACTGCCATTGAGCCAGGGATAAATAACACTGGATAAACTCGAGACAAGTTCCAGAGACAAGTGGGGACGAGGACACATGTCGGGACATACGGGACTAAAGGGCCTAGGTCTATTGGGACTGAGCGCAGGAGGCACTTAATTTTTGATCCTTGATATGGAAATATAAGTTAAGGACTAATGGAAGTAATCAACCATAGTTATAAAGCCTATATATATATATATATATATATATATATATATATACGTCTATATAATTTTTTTATATAATATATATATCAGAGCAGGCAGCTCAGTTGATATGTTTTTATTACATGGTGAATTTATGTGTGAGTGTGTGGTTGAATGGAGTGTGATTATCAGTGTTTATTTGTTATGAAAGCTCTATGTAACATTAAAAGTAAAATTATAGCAAGAATATTGGATGAATTTTTATGTAGAAAAAAAAGGATTTAAAATAGCTCATTTGAATGTGTGCAGTTTAAGGAATAAAGTGAATGAAGTTTTTAATTTAATACAGGAGTATAATTTACATGTATTTGCATTGTCAGAAACCTATTTGGACTCAACTATTAACAGCTCCTCTTTAAGTATATATAGATATAATTTTTATAGATTAGATCGAAATTTAAATGGTGGAGGAGTAACTTATGTTCAAAGCCACATTCCAGTTAAAATCCGAAATGATCTTAATCAAGGAATTGAAATTATGTGGATTCAGTTGTTGTGAAAGTGTAGGAACACGGACCCACAACAGGGGGCGTAAAAGAACAGGCAATGGATAAGCCAAACAGTAACAATTTAATGTTGTAAATTGTGCACAACGGAATACAGACAACAACCGTTTGGAACTACAGTCAATTACACGTTGGGTGACGTGTGGACAGCTTGAGGATAGGAGACGCCCGTCCAGAACCGAGCCGGATCCCACACGGCCCTCACCGCCAACGGATCTGAAGAACACCGGAGCTTGCCAAGTCCTGGTGTCCCCAGGTGGTCATCGTCTCCAGCTGTCAGACCTGGTACTGCTGGCAGAGAACAGAAACAGTACAGGTGAGTGTGAGTACGCACACTCAGTAATCCCACAGTCTGTGTTCTTTTGGGAGGGAGCACCTCCACCTCCAGTCACACACTCGTGCAGCTCCTGTCTAACCACTTATCTGGTTGGGGTGTGAAGCGAAGCCGTCGCTGATCACACCAAATGCCAATCCCACAGATAAAGCAACACCACAGGAAAACGGCTGCAAAGAAGTTCAGACTATTAGTCAGCGTTAAATACAGCAGAGAATATTACCTCCAAGGTAGCTGATTTCTCGGCGAGGAGGTGGAGTTGCAGTCCGGCCTTTATGGTGATGGTGATGAGTTGAATGAGTGACAGCTGGTGCTGATCATGAGTGACAGCTGTCACTCCCAGTGGCTCCGACGCCCTCTCGTGCCTGAAGCCCGCACTTTAAGCAGGGCGCCATCTGGTGGTGGTGGGCCAGCAGTACCTCCTCTTCAGCGGCCCACACAACATCAGTTACAATTACCTCATTTAAAACCTGTGCTGCTTGGGTGCTGTTACAGACCACCAAATGCTTCAGTAATGTATCTTGACCAACTACGTGAAATGTTAGATGGTGTATGTGATAAAGGAAATGAAATTTATTTTTTAGGAGATAATATTAATATTGATTTCAAAGCTGAAAGTTGTGCTTTAAAAGATAAATTATCTTCAACTGCTAAAACATGTGATATGTGACAACTTGTCAGTAAATACACTAGAATAAATGTAAAAGCTGATGGAACCTGTTCAGCAACTCTAATTGATTTAATGTTTACAAATGTTCCAGAATTATGCACTGAGGCAATTTCTGTTCCTGTTGGTTGCAGTGACCACAATTTAACTGCAATTATAAGAAAAACAAAAGTACCTAAACCTGGTCAAAAATTTATTAGTAAACGAATTCTTAAGCATTTTAACAAGGATGATTTTGTTACAGATGTACAAAGCATAAACTGCTCAGAAGTAACACAAGAACAGCACCCAAGTAAAGATGTGGAGATTTTTAATACCTTAATGACAAGTTATGGATAAACATGCTCCTATAAGAAAGCGAGCTGTAAGAAATATCTCTGCTCTGTGGTTAGATCAATAAACTTAAGGAATATATGGCCGAAAGAGATAAAACCAAAAAGGAAGCACTGGAAAGTAATAATCTAGTACAGTGGAATAAATATTGTAAACTAAGAAATTATGTGACTAAATTGAATAAAAGGAAAAAAACGTTTATATTACCAGAGTAAGACTGGAGATGCAAAATGTGATCCTGCAAAAGTGTGGGGAATATTAAATGAGATATTAGGGAAGAAAAAAATAACAACTACGCCAAAAGATATTGCAAATTATTTGAGTGTTTTTTAAAGATAAAATTGAGAAATTAAGAAATGACATGGGACCAGTACACGATGAAAATATTTCTTATAAATTAATAAGGAAGTATATTATGAGGGAGAAAGAAAGCAAATTTAAGTTTAATAAAGTCACACAAAATCAAATTAAAGAATTGCTCCTAAATAGTAAGGATAAACCAGCTGGTATTGATAACCTTGAAACTAAATTAATAAAAATGGTGGCTCATATAATTGACTTACCAGTCTCTCACAGAATAAATTTAAGATTAACTAAAGGTATTTTTCCCACACAGTGGAAAACTGCAAAAATAATTCCTCTTATTAAAAACTACAAGGAACCATTATCAGGTAAAAATAGTAGACCAATAAGTTTATTACCTATGTTAAGTAAAATTATGGAAAAGGTGGCATATGACCAAATCCAATTATATTTTTCAGTTAATGGGCTAAATACTATTTATCAGCATGCATATAAAAAAGGTTATTCCACTTCAACTGCACTCACTCAAATAACAGATTATTGGCTACATGAAATTGATAATAAAAATCTCATAGGCACTGTATTTTTAGATTTAAGTGCAGCTTTTGATGTGTTGGATCACAATATTTTATTGAATAAATTGAGCTGCTATGGATTTGAGTCATCGGCTTTAAAATGGATTAAAAGTTATTTAAGTAATCGAGACTATAACGTTTTTTTTCAATGGTAGCTATTCTGAGATTGAGGTAATGAGTTGTGGAGTGCCCCAGGGCAGTTGTCTGGGACCCCTGTTATTTTCTATATTCACCAATGATTTTTCACTTGTATTAAAACATGCAACTATGGTGATATATGCAGATGACACAACATTGTATGCATCTGCACCGACTGTAGAACAACTCAGTAACATCTTAAATGACGAGTTGGCAGTAGTGGAACAGTGGATTCAAAGTAATAAGTTAGTAATTAATGCAGAGAAAACTAAATGTATGTTACTTGGATCACAATATATGTTAAAAATAAATAAACAAAAATTCCATTTAAAGTTAAAGGAAACTAAAGTTGAACAGATAGAAGAAACAAAATTATTAGGTGTAATAGTAGACTTTAAATTATCATGGACTAGTCACATAAATATGTTGCAGAAAATGGGTCGCAGTATGGGTATGATCAGACACTGCAGAAAATGTATTCCACAGCATTTAACCAAACAGTTAGTTCAATCATTAGTGCTCTCCCAGATGGATTATGCTTCTGTGGTTTGGTCAAATACAACTGAAAATAATTTGCACAGGTTACAGGTTGCCCAGAACAAAGCGGCACGAATTGTGTTGAGTTGTCCATACAGAACCAGTGTAACATCAATGCACAGTGAACTGGCCTGGCTAATGGTAAAATGCAGACGAAAATATTTTTGTTAACATTTATTAGAAATGTTATTATAACCAATAGTCCAGAAATTATTTTTAGTAAATTATTTTTTCTCTGATGTTCATAATTATGTAACTTGTCAAAGCAGCAACATAAGAGGTTTGCTCCCTGTGTGTAGAACGGGTCAAATGCAATGCACTGTTGTTTATCGTGCCATGGTCGCCTGGAATGCACTGCCTACTTTTTTGGTGTCAGAAACAAACAAAAAGTTGTTTCAGAAGAAAAAACTTTTCCTATTCACATAATGATCTAATGTATGTATGTATATATATATATATATATTTATTTATTTATATTTTTTTTTACTGTTATTATGAATTTCTAATTATGATTATGTTTATGTGTATGTGCATATATGCATGTATGTATATATATATATATATATATATATGTGTATGTATATTTATATTTATTTTTAATTTTATATTTTTTTGTACATTTTTCAAATGAGCTGTACTTTTTCTTGCATGTTACGTTATTCAGATTTGATTTTAATGGAAGTGGAAATTCATGAGTTTAGAGTTAACAATGGGCTTTCATACTTAAGGAGTGTGTGTGTGTGTGTTTATGTGTATGTATTGAAAAATGAATGTAATGAATTTTAAAGGACCCCAGGAAGAATAGCTACTGATTTTCAGTGGCTAATGGGGATCTTAATAAACTAACTAACTAACTAACTCTGGTCATGCTACAGAGGATGATGTGCTGTTGCCGTGGCGCAACTGTCGAGCAGTCATGGGGTGCCCTGTGTGGTATTTGTGCGTCTTCTGGGCTTGGCGACCCTTCTGCAGAAATCAGGTCCAGCTTCATACTTCACCGTGATCATGGTGGTTTTTGAGAGGAAACCTAGTGGACCTAAGGTGCTGAAGGCAGCTAAGCACCTCTTTGGTGTCATGTGGTGTTCAACTCAATTTCGTGACCGCTGTACAACCCCGTCCCTGTGTGAAGGAGGTTTTAGCCAATCACCATCACTTATGTGGTTGTCTTGCCCCCACCAAAGAAAAGAGAAACACTTGCTGCTCTGCTGAGAGCCTGCAGATGAAAACAGCTTCAATGAGCTTAATTATAGTAACGCACCACATTTTACTGTCAGTGACCATAATGACATTGTAACGATGGAAACAGTAATTAGTTAGATCACTCCTTACTGAAAAAAGAACGGCGTTAATACCGGTCTTATAACCATCAGTGGGCGTCGCCAACACTCACATCGTAGTGCGTCCACAGCTGCAGCCCACAGGAGCTGATCCGGAAGACACTGGAAAAAAACTGATGAGGTTCAAAGAACTGTGGGACGTGAAAGTCTTGGGCCAGGTCGGGGAACTGTTTGCTCAGGTCAGCAGGTTCCTGCAAGACAGATGAAATGTGTCACAGCTCATTCTGACTTTCAAACAACCACTCAGTATTTGTACATGAAGAAATGTAGACGTTATCATAAATAGCACAAACCACTGTGGGTGTCCTTGGCTTTTTAAACATTTGAATTTTTTATGACTAAAAAACAAAGTTTAAGACTTCTCTATAATAAAAATTTCCAAAAATCATATAAACTCACTGTAAAAACATATATACATGGCACCTTTTAATAATGCTAAATAAATAAGTATTACAACCTTTTAATAACAATAATACTAACTAGCAGGTAGATCAGTGGATAAGCAGCTGGCCTGCCAATATCCAGACCTGGGTTTGAATCCTGCTCATGCAGCTTTTATTGATGAGGTTTTGTTCTGGGTTTTTTTTTTGTTGTTGTTTTGTTTTTTTTTTTCATTTTGTTTTTTGTTTTTTTCATTTTGTTTTCATGCCGACTTCTTCTGAAAGCTCTCTGTTCTCTGACGACTTACTGGGTCAACAGAGCCTGAAATGTGGAAGTTTTCAACTTGAAACGGCGAGACGCTGCCGCCTCGAAGCACAGATCGCCATCAGGCGCCGTGGGCCGTCCTTAAAGCGACACTACCAGAACAAAATCTCTCATCAGCCGTTAAAATTTTTACCGAAAACCAGCTGAATTTATCGAATGGTGTCCACTCAGTTGTGCCTTACAGTTTTGAAAAAATTTTGATCAAACAAAGCAGCAGTCTCTGAGCCATTCCTAAACAATGAAAAAAACGACGAGAGGGTGGGCGACTCCTCACTCAAAGACTGCCCACAGGCGAATGACGTAACCGACAGGCGTGAAAAAACTCTTGCATGCCCACGAGGGTTCAAGCATGTCTGATGTAATCACACGTGATTCAAATCCATATGGTTTTTGAAAAAAATAATAAGGTCGGATACTTTTCTAATAGACCTCGTATATTGCTCGCTTGATAAATGCGGTGTTTTTATATGGTGTGTGATTTAAATGTTTTTGGTAATACTTCCATGTCCTTCCTGATATGAGGCAGATTCCCGCAGCTTTCAAAGAACAGCTGCATAGCGCAGTGGTAACACTGTTGACTGGCAATCAGAGCTTTTGATAGGCACGAGTTCGCATCCAGTGGGTGGTGTGGTTTTTTTTTTGTTTTTTTTTATTATTCCACATAAGCGGCGCAATGTGGTTCCACACGTACCAGCTGGTTTTACTTTTATTTCTTCCACATAAGCAGCGCCATGTGCTCCACCTCACACTGTTCCTCCTCGAAAGACACTAGCATGTGCATGAACTCTTGCACCGGGTTCGTGCACACCCGTCATTGTAATGTTCCATGGTGCGCTAATTTCAAACTGTTTTGCGCTGTTTCACCGTAATCAACCAGACATCGACCAAACTTTGCACTATGTGTGAAGGGGCCCTTAGTGGACAGTTTCAGTTCAGTTCCCGGTGTTGTATATTTTGTAGTGCTGAAGTCCACAGGTTACACTTCAGTGAAATGTCTGTCAGTGTCATGTTTGTTAAGAAACACACAATTAATGTTAAAGGACAATTTGTTGTAGTCAAAAAGTGAAGTTACATGATTTAAGTAAAATGTTTGTAAATAGAAACAAAGCTACTGATACTGGTAGCAGTTACAGTCAAAAAGTAATTGATGAATAAAACATGTTTTCAAAGTCATCATATAACTGTAATGGTATCATTAAGTATTTGTATCGGTACTTGGTATCGACGACTACACAAATGTATGTACTTGTACTTAGTCTGGAGAAAAGTGGTATTGGTGCATCACTAGTTATATATTTAGGTTTATATAACATGTAAAACAGGATGCATGCTTTCAGGGAGGTGCTGCCAAGTGACTGCAGGATCAGCTGAACAAGTCACTTAAAAAAAATAAAAATACACACACACACTGACACACACAAGCACAAGATGCATTCATCTTGTAAAAATATCCTCTAAAAAAACTTTGAAATGTGTAAAAGTCCAAGGTTTCCCAAACTTTTGAATTCTGCTGTTTGCACAATTATTTTTATGTTTACAGAGCAGTACCACTTCATATTAAAAAATAAATACAGAAATAAATAGTTTTCCTGGTGTCACACATTTAATAAGACAAAAATACCTTTCGGACATCCTCTCCGAGCGATCGTAGATAATAGCTCTCATCCTACACAGAAACATTTGTTAATCCAACATGTGCTGCACTGTGTGATGCATGTGACTTTATCTGTTATGAACTAACCTCACAGAGGAAGAAGACACTGTGTTTCTTCTCAGCTGCTCTGCTTATGAATTCATTAAAAGGCAAAGTCCTAAGAATAATAAGTGTAGTTCAGGAAGAGGCAGAAAAAGTGAAGCGCGTTTGTGAGCATGAGGATGCGAGAACTTACTTGTACACAAAGTTTTTGTGAAGGAAGTCCATCTTTGGCACAGTAGACACGTGAATCTTCACTTCTTTGTTACCTCCTTTCTCTCCGAGGTATTTCACTGTCCACCTGTCCAGGCACGGTCCAAGAGGTACACCTCTGAGCACAGCTGGCTGCCGCTGGAAAATAAATTGTTTGGTGTTTATGTTTTTTTAAAGAGATAATATAATACATAATAAGACACAATATAACAAAAAAATTATGCCAAATACATTTGTTAAATTGGAAATTATCATTTCAGTTCATATATAGAATTCTGATCAGCTCAACAGTGCTGAGGGTTTTTCTCTTCTGTGCCACCAAATATGGTACAAAATATACAACTAAACAGGAAAACTGAAACTGAACAATGGGTAGAAACTGTGACTGGGGATGGTACTGCAAATGACAACACCAACTCGAAACACTGACCTAAAATGTTTTATTTGACATTTGTGTCATATTGTATTTTTGTCTTATGATTGTTTTGTTGTGTTGAGAACCACAATCTAAACATGTGTGTGTGTGTCTCTGTGTGTGTGTGTCTCTCTGTGTGTGTTATCTTTGGTAAATACAAATTTAAGTATTTTATGGACATTTATTGTTGTTGTCAAATAAATCTAATACATTTTTTTATATATTTGAAACACCAGTGTTTAGAAGATTGTCCCAGAAAAGGAACAATCCGGAACCAGCTATACTAAAATACGAAATGGACAAAATTGAGCAAAATGGTTCGAAATGGAGCCTGATAATCATGAAATGGGGGGAAAAATGTAACGAAATGGAGCAGACTGACCCAGACTGACTCAAAATATGATTCAATTAAGTACTTTTATTTAATTATTTTTTTAGGGAAATGGGGACTGATAACAAAACGGGGGTAAAACGTAGCTAAATAGATCAAAGTGACTCCAAATATAATTAAATTAAGTATTTTTATTAAATTTTTTTTTAGTGAAATGGGGACTGATAACAAAACGGGGGTAAAACGTAGCTAAATAGATCAAAGTGACTCCAAATATAATTAAATTAAGTATTTTTATTAAATTTTTTTTTAGTGAAATGGAGACTGATAATAACAAAACGGGGCTAAAACGTTACAAAATGGAGCAGAATGACCCACTGACTGAAGTTTCATCTCTTGAACGCCAGATGGCGGACCTGCCCCTACACACACACAAAAAAAAAACAAAAACAAAAGCCAAACAAATAAATAAAAGTACTTATTTCGACTCAGTCTGGGTCGGTCTGTTCCATTTAGTTACATTTTACCCCCATTTCGTGATTATCAGTCCCCATTTCGCTCCATTTCGTATTTTGGCCCACGAGGAGCTGCCGTCTGGTGAACACTGCCTCCTACTGGTCAGTGCAGGAATAAGCATCCTTTTCAAATTATGATTTCAAGTGCAGAATTTGTATATGCGTATTTTAAATGCACTTTTGGGCATTTTCAAATAGTCACGTCTGTACAAAAAAATCTTTAGAAAGAGGTTTTTTAAGTAGCGTACATATGTTTGCTATTAATCCGAGTTATATATTTAGTTCATCCTTACCTCTGGGTAAATGTCTCGCAGAAAAATGTCTCTGTCTACCTGTGTGAACACGGGGACGTCCAGTCTGTCCTGGAGGTCCATTTCTCCTGATTTGTTTCGGTAAAAGACGAAACTCTTCGGAGGCGGAAGTCCGCAGCTCCAGCGGTGTCACACTGTTAGTCTCCCCCGTAGAAACAAAACAAACAAAACAAACAAAACAGCATGAAGGAGTCGACTACAGAGTTTAGAATATAGTCCTTTAATTAACATCAATGCGCTTATTAAAGAAATGTTAATAAACTGACAGTCACTGTTTGTTAGTAGACGTGTTGTTGTCGGTGTTCCTCGTCGGAAGACACACGCGGTGGGACGGACGGGAGGAACAAAGATGTCGCTGACTCCGAGGCTCAGAGGTTGTTCCCGGTTTGTTCCGTCGGTATTCGGTGTTTGTCGGTTACAGCGGGAAGGTCGCCTGGTGCTGAGACGGGGACCGGCCCTGCCGGTGACCGCGGGCCGCTGTTTCAGCTCTGAACACGAAGGACACAGAAAAAACAAAGTTGTTTTCTTGAACTTCACCAACCCCGTGCACTGGCTGCGCACGCGCGTTTACTATTTTTTGATCAGATCTTATTTTGACCACGAATTCAACGTCGAAGAGTTCATACAAGGAGCGAAGCAGGTCTGTGTCAAAGTAAATAAATTAAATCTGTGGAAGATTTAGTGGTGTTGCTCATTTGTTATTTTAATATTGATTGGTTGGTATGTGTTGCAGGCTTTCTCTCAGGTGTCCAGGCTGCTGTCACTGTGTCAGTTTGAAGCTCTACAGGGGCTGGTGGCAAATGATGTGAGTAAATTTATCCAGTTCCTCTTTCTGTGACCGATGAAGCGTGTAGCGAGTGAAGTCACCCCACTGCGAAATCGTCCCAGGTGAAGGTCACCCCACTGTGAACTGGCCCCAGGAGCAGTCACCCCCACTATCCATGCTTTGAAATTAGGTACCTGCCAGTGTGATATATAGAACAATGGGCTTTTTACCTGACAGTTACATTTCTCTACCTTAAATCGTCATCTCACTAACAAAACCTGAGTAATAACAGTCTATTATGTCTATGGTTTGTAAAAATAATTTAGTACGTGAACATATCAGAATTGAAATATTGTGTTACTAGAGTGGGGTGACTTCACCTGGGGTGAGGTCACAGTGGGGTGACTTGACTATGAACCGATGAAGCAGCAGTCGACTTGCCAATCACAGCCAGGGCAGCTTCTAACTCGGGGGGGTGTTGTGGTGGTGGTGGTGGTGGTGTCTTAATGAGACTGTTTTTTGTGTTCTTTCTGTTTCATGATGAACACTGTAATTTTATGAGGAATATTCAGTGATCTTGTGCTGTGTTGAGTGTTATTTTGTCTTTCTCGTGGTGTTGAGTGTAGACTTTGTCACACAGTGACCCAAAGGCCACAGTTTTTGATGTCTCTTTCATTTCAGTATTGCCTAATTTTTCTTTCCTGGCAGTTGGTTGGAAAACTGGAGGAAAAGTGCAACCTGCTTCCATCAAGCTACAAGAAGGCACTTTCTGCAGATCCGGATGATATAATGTACACAAAACCTGAAGATGTAGGAATTTATTACGATGATAACGGTGAGAACACCTGTGTCATGAAGCATCTGTTTTGTGTGTGTTTGTTTGTTTTTACTTTTGTTTATTGGCTTATACACAGAATGATTTAATAACCACAAAGCCATAAAGAAAAAAATCAATACAGTTATGCTCTGCTCTGTGTGGGAGGTGCCCATGCAACAGCCAGCTGAAGCGACATGATGACATTTTTCAACCAGTTTTTAACATTATTTATGAGCTCTGTATAACATAAAATGACATGAACTGTAACAAAATGAGGAAACATGAAATTTGCATTATATCTGTATTATAAGTTGTCTCTGTGTGTGTGTGAAACTGGGAAGAGCTGACATTTGCCGTTTGGTATGCTTATGCCATTACCATGAATGTAGTCTCTGTTTGTGGGTGTGTAAAAAATAAATAAATAAAAGTGCCTGCTTGCAGGAGAATGCAGAAAAGACAAAAAAGCTCTCCATGCATGCATACAATTTTGATCACGGACAATCAAGGGACAGCTGCCGTTTGGAATGCTTATGTATTCTGGGTCAAGGATGAATGCTGCCAAAACGAAACGTTGATGGGACTAATATTTGTGGAGAAACTACGGATATTAGCTAACAACGCTGAACAATGGATGTTGCTAATTACATTCGTGGACTCACACGCCATTCCAGCAGGGGGAAGTAAATCATCTTTAAATTAAAAGTGTGACTGCGTACCTGATTTTATTTAGTAAGTTCAATGTAAGTACATAATATAATTGTAAATACATTAAAAATACATGGATGACACAAGAAAGTGAAAACACTTATTTCCATTTTGGTCCTTTTAAACATAAAATGACACAATAGAAGTAATACTAAAATAATAATAATGATGATGATGATGATAATAATAATAGTGTGTATATGATAACAGCAACCTAAACAATTTATAAATACATTAAAACAGTAAATTAACATAAAAAAAATAATTAACAGGAAATAAGAGTTGAGGTCCTCTTCTAAAATTGAGGTCTAAGGTTCTGAACTCGCACACCATTCCAGTATATGATACAAGCTTTACTTAATTTATTACCACCCTTGAAAAATGTCAGCTATCTATTTTATAAACACGACCCGATCTAGAGCCCGTGGATCCCCACGGACAACACGCTAGTTTAACTTTAACTTGAATTGGATCAAGTTGTGGCTCTTACAATAGAATTAAAAGAAAGACAAATCTTGAATTATTTGCATTTTTATGCAATATTATGGCATAAAATAGTCTTAAAATTACATCATGATTTGTCATTTATCACAATATTTTCTTAGGCAGTATAGATATCGTCCAGCAAAGTTTTGTGTCACAAGTGCATAGAGCGTCTTTACAGATTTGAGAAATTTTAATTATCAGACTAATTTCAGACTTGACCATAGAAAATGCATCTCTGTCCTCAGTTCTTCATGAATCTGAGGATTCTTGCCAGATGACCTACTGAACCAACGGTTCTCTCGTTTTCCTCTTGGCATAAGGATGAAGTACCCTATGTCACTGTTTGTTATTTTACTTTATTTTCCCCAGGGAGAAGGTTTGTGAGTATTCTGATGAGTTTCTGGTATCTGACAAGTGCCCAGCTTCCTGAAGATGCCATAATAGCACGCCTCTTTCCGGTAGCTGTTGGTGACGAAGCTAAGAAACTGTTACATGCAAAATATGAGTGAGTATACAGTGTATTTTGGAGCAGGCAGAGCCAATGATATATAATAATAAATGCAGTTTAATATAACGCACTGAATTTCTGTTTGAAATAACATTTGCATGACTTTGATTGACCCTCTTGTAATCTTTCTTTCTGACTTGGATTGTTGTCAGATTTCAGAGGGAGTTTACTAAAGGAGTGCCACCAGACTGGACCATCACACGGATAGAGCACTCCAAATTTTTGGACTGAGGTGGTTTTGTGACCGTAGAAGCTAGCTGAAGATAGCAGCGCTCCATCCGTATTTCGTTTAATTGGACCTGGATGGAAACAGTTAATTGTCCGCCACAAGAAAACAGAAAATAAAGTCTACAACAGGACATCTGAGGAAAGCCTCAACAGAGTCTTCAGTCATACACAACTCACATTTGAAAAGGCAAGACATCTGCTCTGAGATAGTTTTTTTTTATTTATTTATTTTTTTTTTATATGTCTCGTGTTGTTGACCCAACTGGTTAGCTGGGTTTGAACTACTGCTGTGGAAGACTGAGATTAAGTGTTCCCACACTCAGAATAAACACTTGAGTATTATTTGCTGATCCTGCTTGATGTGCTGTATGTGCATGTGTACAGTTAAGTCCAAACGCATGCATACACTCCGGTGTCAGTCATTTCAACCTCAGTGTTCTCCAACTCTACATGTTTGATGTTACAAAATAATGTGTGTGGTGTCCATCATAACATCTGCTTCATTTAGGTGCAGTTGTGTTAAAATAATACTTTCAAGATTTATTACAATTTACTGTTCACTATTAGATTTCCAGTGAGTGAGTTTATCATGAATCAGCATCGAGACACGAGCTTCGTGTCAGCTGTTTCGAGTCTCGATGGGAAAACCTACAGGGGATGTCCTGCAGGCTTTCTCCAGTGTGTGTTTGTGTGTGTATATATATATATATATATATATATATATATATATATATATATATATATTATTCATCCATTTTCTATACCCGCTTACTCCAATTGGGAGTCACGGGGGGCTGGAGCCTATCCCAGGAGTCCTAGGGCCTGAGGCGGGGTTCACCCTGGACAGGACACCACTCTGTTGCAGGGTCACATATACTTGTAGACAGACAAACACATTCACACCTATGGGCAATTTAACATTTCCAATTCACCTAACCTGCATGTCTTTGGATGTGGGACGAAGCCAGAGCAACCGGAAAAAACTCACACAAACACGGGGAGAACACACAAACTCCACACAGAAAGGCCACAGGTGGGAATCGATCCCACGACCTTCTTGCTGTGAGGCAACAGTGCTAACCATTAAGTCACCATGCTGCCTATTATTATTACATAACTATGTTGCCTGTGGGGATCCATGGGTCTAGATTGGGTCGTGTTTGGTAGCTGACATTTTTCCAGGGTGTTAATAAATTAAGCAAAGCTTGTTTAATGAGTTGGAGTGGTGTGAGTCCAGAATGTTTTTAGAACCTTAGACCAACAATTTTAGAAGAAGAACTCAGTCCTTTTATTTCCTCTTAATTATGTAATTTTTAAATGTTAATTTGCTGTCTTAATGTATTTATAAGTTGTTTAGTTTTTTGTTATCATCTACACACTATTATTATTTTATTTTATTATTACATCTATTTTGTCATTTGATTTTTAAATGGACCACAATGGAAATAAGTGTTTTCTCTTTCTTGTGCCATCCATATATTTTAATGTATTTACAATTATATTATGTAGTTACATTGAAGTTACTAAACAAAATCACGCACACACCCGCACTCATGCTTTTAATATAAAGATGATTTACTGCCCCCTCCTGGAATGGCATGTTAGTCCAGAGTGTAGCAGTGTCCGCTGTTCAGTGTTGTTAGCTAATATCCATAGCATTTTGGCGGTGTTCATCCTTGCCCCAAAATACATAAGCATACCAAATGGTAAATGTCAGCTCTCCCCAATTTGTCCGTAATAAAGTTATACACACACAGAGAGAGCTTTTTGCCTTTTCTGCATTCTGCTGCAAACAGGTACTTCTATTACTAGACATGCACAAACAGAAACAGCGGTGAAAGGCATCCAAAGCACGACACTTAACTCACTCATGGTAATGGCAACATAACACTTAACTGACTAACCCAATTGAACTACAAAAACACAATCACACTAACAACCCTGTTAAACTAACATGAACCACAATAACATTTAAATCCCTGATCTGCCATGGTGCAGTACAACGTCGATACTGGTTAGCTAAAAATCACTCATTTCTAAAATATTTATCAACTTTCCATTATTGCGGCTTTCATCCTTGACCCAAAATGCATGAGCATAGTTTCAGCCAAGGTATAAATAGGTACTTGAAATTATTTTGTACTTTGCTGATCAAAATGAACCCAGAGTTGAGGAACCAAACATCTCCATGGCAACGTGTCAAGAGTTCATTTTATTCAGCTGACAGCGCTTCTACGCAAACTCTTCCATTTGAAAATCGTTACTTTAATACAATAAAACTGCAAAAATAATAATAATGAAAACATTAATTTACAGTTATATAGTCCCCACCTGTCTTCTTCATCCTCACTCCATCAAAGGACAGCTAGAAGGCGCTCAGTGAGCAAATCCCTCCGCCAAGGCCACATACGACTTCAAACGTCTGGATCCTGAATCAGAGTTACGCTAAACTGGACACGCATGTTCATCGTACAAAGTGGCAAGTGAAAAAACATTTTCTATACTAATTTTATCAACTTAAAAATAATCTTGTGTAAGAAAATGTTTCTCCTCATTCTCCTGCATGTGAAGAAAGAAATCTAGGATGTTTTTTTTTGTTGTTTTTTTTGACAGATGTCTGTTATTTTGTACACATAAACTACATTAACATCATTGTTTTGACACAGTGTGATCAGTTAGTCAGTAATAACACTAAAGTATATTCTGTACTGAAATAATAATAAAAAAAAATCTGACTCATTCATGTGTCTGTAACAAGAACAGTTCTCAGATGTCTAATTTTTCATGCAATTGTTCACAACGTGGTGATCCTCACCCCATCTTTGCTTGTGAATGGCTGAGCCTTTTGGGGATGCTCCTTTTATACCCAATCATGACACTCACCTGTTTCCAATTAGGTGTTCTTGTTGTGTGTTGGGGGGTGTGGCTGGAGGTTTTGGTGGTGTTTTCTTTTCTTTGCTCCTCAGGTGGCATGGAAGCTGATTTGTCTGTGGAAAAAAGGTGCTGGCTGAAGAATCCTCACCCTCGTCAATATCATGTGAGGCACCTGGGACTGATGCTCACGTGCAGCCCTAAAGACTTTCAGCTGTAGCGGATAATTGGATGGCGTTCTGCTTTTAAGGCAGGTGTGAATCAAGCAGAACTGCCGGGAACTCGACCTTGTGATGTTCGTTTGTGAGACGCTGAGGACCGCACCTGGGTTTGACACATTAAGCCTGTGAAGCAGGGAAGGGTGAGGACACATGCTGTCAGCACACAGTAAAGGTAATTAACTGTTGGACTAATTGTAGATAGTAACTTGATGTTTTGCTACATAGTATATGTGAAATTGTGATGAGAATGGTGTGGCTTGCTTCTCACTGCTGTGGCGTGCAGGATAAGTGATCCTCCACTTATTGTGAGAAGCTGCTCATGTGCATAAAGATAAAAAGTATAAACCTTGATGTGTTGCTGATAGCGTGTGTTTTGTGAAAGAAATTGCTATGACTGCTAACATACCTCACATCTTCTGTGCTTCAACAGAGAGTCAGTTTGTCGTGTCCACCTGGGGGGTGTCTGATGGTAGTGAGTCCAGGAGCACCAGACTTCTCTCCCCATGAACACTGGAGAGCGTGCCAGCAGTCACTCCTCTTGAAGGACATTGGGTTGGGTTTTTTTGTCTAATTTATTTAGGCACAGGTGAAAAATAAATTGTTTTTTGTTGAAGGAACCGCTTTCTGGTTATTTTTAGTGCTGGGTCCTGTCTGACGCAGGTTCGCTCCTCAATCTACATCGACACATAACAGTTCTTTGAGCATTCATCAACTTTCCCAGTCTTTTGTTGCCCCGTCCCAGCCTTTTTGAAACTTGTTGCAGGCATCCATTTCAAAATGAGCAAATATTTCCACAAAAACAATAAAGTTTATCAGTTTGAACTTTAAATATCTTGTCTTTGTGGTGTATTCAATTGAATATAGGTTGAAGAGGATTTGAAAATCATTGTATTCTGTTTTTACTCAACATCCCAACTTCATTGGAATTGGGGTTGTATTAAGCCACCGTGCCACCCTATATTTGGTTGAGTGAGCTTTATGTTTGGTTAGCTTTTCAGTTATCGTTGTAGTTTGATTTGAATCGGCTTTAAAGTTAACTCTGTTCTTCTTGTCAGTGTTTGATTCCGTTTATATTTAGCTGACCAGCAGTTGGGTTTGATCCTGTCATTAAAATGTGCACATTGTGTTCTATTCCCAATAGTGGGTTGATGGCGGGCATAGAGCCATATATAAGGTGTAGTAGTTGTCACTGTTGTCTCATAGCATGAAGGTCCTGGGATCACTTCCCGCCTACTTTCTGTGAGGGAGGATGGACTAGTTGTGATAGTAGACCACGACTTGCTACCATCTGACTAGTCGAAAGTAATTTATTAAGTTTGTTGCATCCTTAAAAGAACAGACCTGCTGGAGGTGCCACCACTTCCTTCACTCACTGAGGAACGTGTGTGAACCTCAGCAGGGGAATTAGTCGACTCAAACGGGTCGTCTATGCCTAGTAAATAAATGCAGGTATGTGTCTTCATGCTAATGCTGTTTTTTTGTGTATATTTGTGATTTTGTGCTTATATTTGTTAAAATTTCCCCCTCTAGCTGCCACCTTATCGTGATGGAGGAGTTTGCGTACCCGGATGATCCTAGGAGCTATGTTGTCGGGGGCTTTGTGCTCCCTGTAGGGTCTCCCAAGGCAAACAGGTCCTAGGTGACTGGTCAGACTAAGGGCAGCTCAGAACCTCCATGACCAGTGAAAAATCAAGGACCGAGATGTCGCCCGGTATGGCGGAGCCGGTGTCCCACCCTGGAGCCAGGCCTGGGATTGCGGCTCGCGCACAAGCGCCTGGTGGTCGGGCCTTAGCCCATGGGGCCCGGCCGGGCTCAGCCCGAAGGAGCAAATGGGCCTGCCCTCCTGTGGGTTCACCACCTGCAGAGGGGGCCATGGGGGTCGGGTGCAGAGAGGATTGGGTGGCGGTCTCTCACCATTGTCTCGGCCTACGGGCCAAGCGGCAGTGCAGAGTACCCGACCTTCCTGGAGTCCCTGGGAGGGGTACTAGATAGCGCTCCGACTGGGGACTCCATTGTTCTCCTGGAGGATTTCAACGCCCACGTGGGCGGCGACAGTGAGACCTGGAGGGGGGTGATCGGGAAGCACAGCCTCCCCGATCTGAACCCGAGTGGTGTTCAGTTGTTGGACTTCTGTGCTAGTCAGTTTGTCCATCACGAACACCATGTTTGAGCACAAGGGTGTCCATAAGTGCACGTGGCACCAGGACACCCTGAGCCGGAGGTCGATGATTGACTTTGTAGTCGTATCATCTGACCTTCGGCCACGTGTCTCGGACACTCGAGTAAAGAGAGGGGCAGAGCTGTCGACCGATCACCACCTGGTGGTGAGTTGGATCCGCTGGGAGGGGAGGAAGCCGGTCAGACCTAGCAGGCCCAAACGTATCGTGAGGGTCTGCTGGGAATGACTGGTGGAACCCTCTGTCAGGGAGTTCTTCAACTCCCACCTCTGGGAGAGCTTCTCCCAGATCCCGGGGGAGGTTGGAGACATGGAGTCCGAGTGGACCATGTTCTCCACCTCCATTCTTGATGCGGCCGCTCGTAGCTGTGGTCGCAAGGTCTCTGGTGCCTGTCGCGGCGGCAATCCCCGAACCCGGTGGTGGACACTGGAAGTAAGGGATGCCGTCAAGCTGAAGAAGGAGTCCTACTTATCTTCGTTGGTGGGTGGGACCCCAGAGGCAGCTGACAGGTACCGGCAGGCCAAGCGTGCTGCAGCCCGTGCCGTCGCAGAGGCAAAAACTCGGGTCTGGGAAGAGTTCGGGGAGGCTATGGAGGAGGACTATCGGTCGGCCTCGAAGAGATTCTGGCAAACCGTCCGACGCCTCAGGAGGCGGAAGCAGCTCTCCACCGGCACTGTTTACGGTGTGGGTGGGGAGCTGTTGACCCTGACTGGGGATGTTGTTGGGCGGTGGAAGGAGTACTTCGAGGATCTCCTCAATCCCATTGTCACGTCTTCTGAAGAGGAAGCAGAGATGGGGGACCCAGAGGCGGACTCATCCATTACCCAGGCAGAAGTCACCGAGGTGGTTAGAAAGCTCCTCGGTGGCAAGGCTCCTGGGGTGGATGAAATCCGTCCTGAGTACCTTAAGTCTCTGGATGTTGTGGGACTGTCTTGGCTGACACGCCTCTGCAACATCGCGTGGCGATTGGGGACAGTGCCTCTGGATTGGCAGACCGGGGTGGTGGTCCCTCTGTTTAAGAATGGGGACCGGAGGGTGTGTTCCAACTACAGGGGGATCACACTCCTCAGCCTCCCCGGTAAGGTCTATTCCAGAGTACTGGAGAGGAGAATTCGACCGATGGTCGAACCTCGGATTCAGGAGGAGCAGTGTGGTTTTCGTCCTGGTCGCAGCACACTGGACCAGCTCTACACACTCCATCGGGTGCTCGAGGGTTCATGGGAGTTCGCCCAACCAGTCCACATGTGTTTTGTGGATCTGGAGAAGGCGTTCGACCGTGTCCCTAGGGGCACCCTTTGGGGAGTGCTCCGGGAGTACGGGGTCCGGGGTCCTTTGCTAAGGGCTATACGGTCCCTGTACGACCGCAGCAGGAGCTTGGCTTGCATTGCCGGTAATAAGTCAAACCTGTTTCCAGTGCACGTTGGCCTCCGCCAGGGCTGCCCTTTGTCACCGGTTCTGTTCATTATTTTTATGGACAGAATTTCTAGGCGCAGCCAGGGTGTAGAGGGGGCCTGGTTTGGGAACCACAGAATCTCGTCTCTGCTGTTTGCGGACGATGTGGTTCTGTTAGCTTCGTCAAATCGGGACCTTCAGCGTGCACTGGGGCGGTTTGCAGCCGAGTGTGAGGCATCCGGGATGAAAATCAGCACCTCCAAATCCGAGGCCATGGTTCTCGACCGGAAAAAGGTGCTTTGCCCTCTTCAGGTCGGTGGAGTGTCCTTGCCTCAAGTAGAGGAGTTTAAGTATCTCGGGGTCTTGTTCACGAGTGAGGGATGGATGGAGCGTGAGATCGATAGACGGATCGGTGCAGCGTCTGCAGTGTTGCGGTTGCTGTATCGGACCATCGTGGTGAAGAGAGCTGAGTAGGGGGGCGGAGCTCTCGATTTACCGATCGATCTACGTTCCGATCCTTACCTATGGTCATGAGATTTGGCTCGCGGGTACAAGCAGCCGAGATGAGTTTCCTCCGCAGGGTGGCTAGGCGCTCCCTTAGAGATAGGGTCAGGAGCTCGGTCACTCGGGAGGAGCTCAGAGTCGAGCCGCTGCTCCTCCATGTCGAAAGGACTCACTCACCCCAAAGACCACCCACATATCTGGTGCATGCAGCTCAGTGCTTTGAACAGCCACTCAGCAAAGGAACAGCTCAACCCAGGAGGGCAAATTCTTGAGGTCAGGACCGTGGACCAACATCTGAAAGAAAACCTCTGAGGATACCAACGTCCATGTTTTAGACAGGGAAGATGGTTGCTTTGAAAGACGGAGTTAATGAAGCCATTTTGGTTAAACAGAGGTTTGAGCTGAGGCACCACCTTCCTTTCCTCTGTACCACAGAGACTCAAAGATCATCCTCCCCTCAATAGAAACTAAGAACAAACTCTGCTATCAAACCAGTGAAGATGGTACCAAGATCAACCATGCAGCAGGATCCGTTTGAATGGACTCCTGTTTGTGCACAAGGACATTCAGTTTGATTAATGTTGCCACTATTGACAGGTAACATCACCGATCGTCCCCACCTACTGCTGTTTCTGAACCCTCTATTCAGCAGCAGTTAGATACATTCATACCAGACTGTGATTCAGCAAGGTGTTCACTTTTTAGCCACAGATACTTCAAAAGTTCTGTGTTACTTGTCATCACACCATCATAGCATCACATTCAAGGTTTCACAACACAAGTTCAAATGAATTAAAAAAACAGGTTATGAAGTATCTTTTGTCTATGGTTGTATTTTGTGGTGAAATTTGCACCACAATGCAGGAAAGCACATGACATATAGAATGTGTTGGCTTTTCTTTGTCACATCATTTCCAAGAATAAAATCATGCAGACAGCAGGATGCATCTGCACACTTCTAACTTTTGACCGGCACCGGGGAAGTTGCTTTTGCCTCTGAATATCTACTGCAACTGCCTAAACTGAGTTTAGTGTTATTTTTATTAGAGGTTAAACATTTTGCTTTGCAAAACTGCACACTGAATAAGAAACAACTGCTGATAACATTTAGAAATATATATAAATAAAAAAATGCAATATAAACTTTAAATCTGAATGTGTTAAATAATAATAGGAATAAATTTATTAAAATTTTAAAAATATTATTTAATTCTAAAAAGAATCTTTAAAAAATTTTTTTTTTTTTTTTCAAAAATTTTATTTGGCAAAAAAAAAAGAATTTTTTTTTTTTTAAACAAAAAGAATCAAGCGTTTCCTAACATAGATAATGATGTCATTCTTTCTTTGCCCTACAACTGGCCCGTTTTGTACACCTCTCACCTTCTATTGGCTGAACGATGTGCCAATCAGTGCTGTTTCGAGTAGCTGGTTCCTGTTGGTGAGAAACCAGAAACAGTTTGGTGTGTGTGACGGCAGTCGGACCAAACACACGGCGGAATCGAACTATGATGATGAAACACCGGTAATATCTCAGAGTTAAAGTGGACCGTGAACCATGAAAGTTGCTGCTGTGGCTTTTTTCGGCTCGGCTTTGGCGCTGCTTGCAGTCGGCCTGCGAGAGTTGCTGACAGGCTTCGAGGAGAACAGATGCAGTATGACCTACATGTTCGAGTATCCAGAGTACCGGGTCAGTATCCAGAGTACCGACTCAGCACCGGTCAGTATCCAGAGTACCTGGTCAGTATCCAGAGTACTGGGTCAGCACGGGTCAGTATCCAGAGTACCGGGTTGGTATGGGTCAGTATCCAGAGTACCGGGTTGGTATGGGTCAGTATCCAGAGTGCCGGGTCGGTATGGGTCAGTGTCCAGAGTACTGGGTCAGTATCCAGAGTACCGGGTCAGTGTCCAGAGTACCGACTCAGCACCGGTCAGTATCCAGAGTACCGGGTTGGTATGGGTCAGTATCCAGAGTACCGGGTCGGTATGGGTCAGTATCCAGAGTACTGGGTCAGCACGGGTCAGTATCCAGAGTACCGGGTTGGTATGGGTCAGTATCCAGAGTACCGGGTCGGTATGGGTCAGTATCCAGAGTACCGGGTCAGCACGGGTCAGTATCCAGAGTACCGGGTTGGTATGGGTCAGTATCCAGAGTACCGGGTCGGTATGGGTCAGTATCCAGAGTACCGGGTCAGCACGGGTCAGTATCCAGAGTACCGGGTCGGTATGGGTCAGTATCCAGAGTACTGGGTCAGCACGGGTCAGTATCCAGAGTACCGGGTTGGTATGGGTCAGTATCCAGAGTACCGGGTTGGTATGGGTCAGTATCCAGAGTACCGGGTCGGTATGGGTCAGTATCCAGAGTACCGGGTCAGTGTCCAGAGTACTGGGTCAGTATCCAGAGTACCGGGTCAGTGTCCAGAGTACCGACTCAGCACCGGTCAGTATCCAGAGTACCGGGTCAGTATCCAGAGTACCTGGTCAGTATCCAGAGTACCGGGTCAGCACGGGTCAGTATCCAGAGTACCTGGTCAGTATCCAGAGTACCGGGTCAGCACGGGTCAGTATCCAGAGTACCGGGTTGGTATGGGTCAGTATCCAGAGTACCGGGTCGGTATGGGTCAGTATCCAGAGTACCGGGTTGGTATGGGTCAGTATCCAGAGTACCGGGTCAGTGTCCAGAGTACTGGGTCAGTATCCAGAGTACCGGGTCAGTGTCCAGAGTATTGGGTCAGTATCCAGAGTACCGGGTCAGGCTGGGTCAGTATCCAGAGTACCGGGTCAGCACGGGTCAGTGTCCAGAGTACCGGGTCAGTGTCCAGAGTACCAGGTCAGTATCCAGAGTACCGGGTCAGGCTGGGTCAGTATCCAGAGTACCGGGTCAGCACGGGGCAGTATCCAGAGTACCGGGTTGGTATGGGTCAGTATCCAGAGTGCCGGGTCGGTATGGGTCAGTATCCAGAGTACCGGGTCAGTGTCCAGAGTACTGGGTCAGTATCCAGAGTACTGGGTCAGGCTGGGTCAGTATCCAGAGTACCGGGTCAGCACGGGGCAGTGTCCAGAGTACCGGGTCAGTGTCCAGAGTACCGGGTCAGGCTGGGTCAGTATCCAGAGTACCGGGTCAGCACGGGTCAGTATCCAGAGTACCGGGTCAGTGTCCAGAGTACCGGGTCGGTATGGGTCGGTGTCCAGAGTACCGGGTCAGTATCCAGAGTACCAGGTCAGGCCGGATCAGTGTCCAGAGTACCGGGTCAGTGTCCAGAGTACTGGGTCAGCACGGGTCAGTATCCAGAGTACCATATCGGTATGGGTCAGTATCCAGAGTACTCCAATTTAGTTTTGCATAAAATATCCACATATGTATAGAACGCACAGTAGTGTGCACGCACACACACACACACAAAAACAAGCACAGACACAATAATATGCAAAGAAACATAATGAAAATGAGGGGCCTATAAGTTGTTTAGTTGAATTTAGTGTTTGACCTTCCTATGACCTTGACCCTTTTGTGTACTGAATGGTACCTTACTAGGGCTGCTTATATGTGAACTTGCAAGAGTCTGCGATGTAAACTGTGCTGCACAGTGAGTTAAAGGTGAAAAATGCAATGAGTACAACCAAACAAAAAACATACATATTAACAAACATATCTTGCAAAACTTCGTTTTGGCAAGATATTGAGGTGGGGGGTAAGATATCCAGGGGGGAAGATAAACTGTTACACCGGTTGAGCAGCATAACTCAGCTGACAGACTGACTTCCTGTCTTTTGTCATCCTGGCACCCGCAGGACGTGTCGGTGAACAAACTCTGAAGGTTTTGGGCTCCTGAAACTGACCACTGTTTGTGTAAATGCTCTGCTTTTGTAACAAAGCTCAAACCCTCATGTCTCAGTTGCCTAGCAACCATATAAATGACTTTGTAATGCTTTCAGGTTGGAACTGGGATTTAATTTGTCCTGAAATGCTTAAAAACTCAGAAAATTAGAACAATAATTCTTTTCCATGCTGCATATCAACACATGCTGGTGTTGAAACGAGGGGGTTGTAGGTTTTGGCACCAATAAGACCACACGTGTGTTTCTAACTCAGCATAATTACTAATATGTGTAATTATTAATTCACAAAAATAAAGAGTGTATGTGGATGAGGCTGCATAGCTGCAGTTTCTTAGATGCTGTGCAGATGGTAGACTGCATTTGTATTGCACCTTTCAATCTGTATCAGAAGCTCAAAGCACTTTACAATGATGCCTCACATTCACCCAGACCCAAAATACATTTAAGAAGCTGAAAACAAAGAATTTGGATATTAAAAAAATGGCTCAATGCAATTAACTGATTTTCAAAAGAGCTGTCAGTTGATTTCCATTCATTCACAACTGTAAGTTGTGCTTGTCAAAGGAAATTGCTGTCTTTCTGTCTGTCCTTCCCTCCATCCATACAGCAAAATCTTCCATGTCCTAAAACTGAAGCACTGTAAAACTCTGAAAATCGAAATTTTTATACATTAAAAGTGGGAGGTCAAAGATCTGCCTCCTACCAAAAATCATTCATTTCTCACACTAAAGCCCCTTTCACGCTGGGCCCACTTTGAGTTGCTTCGTGTGGTGTCATGACCACGCAGGAATTTCTGCATCAGGTGCGCGCAGCAGGGGGTAGAGAGGAGGTGAGGATGCAGCCTGCAGGTTCTCTGCACTGAGGAATCAGAGTGCACAGTTTGTCTGCTGCCAAACTGTGCACTCTGATTTCTCTTCTAGTTCATATTTGTTCTTGTGCTGAGCTGCAGGTTTGCGCTCTGAGTTCTGTTATAGTTTATCTTTCCTCCTTTGACCGTGAGAAGCGCACTCATGCACGCAAGAACTGTCCGTGAGTAACTGTGGAGATGTCTGAAGTTATACTTGATGTGGACATGTCCTGTCTCTGGCATTCAGTCTGTGAGCAGGACTTATGTCCTTTTTTGTCCTTTATTTAACAGAATGATGAGAGAGTTTGAGGGGAGAGTGAGGAACTGCAGCACCCACACAGTTTTTTCTTTCTTTCTTTTAATTGTTCACATGTGCATGCGAACGAATCGTCCATGAGTGGACTGGAGATGTCCAGACTTTTTACTGGATGTGGACTTGTCCTGTCTCTGACAATCAGTCTGTGAGCAGGACTTTATGGACTTTATTAAACACATTTGTGAGAGAAGCATGAGGAGCTGCTGCAGCAGCTGCAATCAGCAGAATTTTTTTTTTTTCCTGTGCTCTTTGAGTGTATTTTTACTGCATTGTGTACACAATATAAAAAAACAGTCCTGCCTGATTTATACTTCGGGAACAACGGAACACAGCAGGAATCATAAATTGGCCTTGGGTAACATTGTATTGTGAGGGTGTAGCTTCCAGTCACGTTGATTACCGTCGCGTTGCCCTGATTTGCGCTGAAACCGCTTAATTTCTGCATCAAGCACAGGATGCAAAAAAATTAAACATGTTTAATTTTTGGTGTCTGATTCGCTTCATCCTTTGCATCCCTCGCGCTGTTGTGGCGTAGAGCTACATCGTCTCGGTACTGGGTTGCTTCCATGTGGCATCGTCATGACACTGCACGAAACAACTAGAAGTGGGCCCGGTGTGAAAGGGGCTATAAAAGCCCTTTTCCCCTGAATTTTGGGTTACAAGTAGGAAATGTACAGAAGCCCTGTGAAATGCTCACATTGCCCACTAGATGGCAACAAAGGCTCCTCAAATGTGTGACAAAGTCTTGACTATTTCTTCATACGTTGGGCTGTCAGCCAAAAATCAACTTACAGTTGTGTCTCTGCCCTTATGGACAATTTACTTGTTTAAGAGTCGATTAATAACAAATTAATCGTTGCAGCTTTACATTAAGTGCCATGTCCAGAGACAAAAGATGCCAGTGCCTGTCCAACCTTCTCATCTCTGAAAAAGCATATCATGTCCCATAGCTTTAGGAATCATTTAGAAAAAGAAAAGTACATCTTTGTGTTTCAGAAGTTACAGTCATAGATTGTTTGGCATTTGCCCACATTAAATGATCATTTAAAATAGTTGTAACTTAGAATAGAGCCTTTATTGGCAGTGAGCAGCCACAGTCTGGTGCCTGGGGACCAACTCCAGATGTGGAGACGCTGCCTTGGTCAGGGGCAGAGAAAGGAGCAGACCCTAAATTAGCATGTTTTTGATTGTGGTAGGAAACCCACACAGACACGGGGAGAACATGCAAACTCCACACAGAAAGTGCAGGAAGCGATCCCACGACCTTCTTGCTGTTGTTTCATTCTTTATTTCCTTGAATTAATAATTATACACAGTAGTCTATAATTATTAGTGCAGCCGGTCTGCTCTGTGTCAGCCTGATCCCGTCAGATCTCATAAGCTAAGCAGTGCGGCATCTGGTAGTACTTGGATGGGAGACCTCTGTGGAACACCAGCGGCTGTGTGTTTCTCCAAGTACCACTGGAGTTGTGTCAGGAAGGGCATCCGGCATAAAACTTGTGCCAAGTGCCAATGCGGATCTATCCATTGTGGCGACCCTGAACAAAAACGGGAGCAGCCGAATGGACAACATCACCAGTCAATATTTATTAGTAATTATGTCAAGATAGAAACACACGTGTGACCTTATTGGTGCCAAAACCTACAACCTAAGCCACCGTAATTTGATTCACAAATTAACTGCATCTGTGGTCTCACAAATACTGTTGCGTTTTTTTGTACTACACAGCCTCAGTGTATATGTACTCATGATGTACAATATATAATACTACAGCTGAAATTACTATTCAGCTAGTTTTCAAACAGAAAAGATATGAATGAATTTAATGATTATTTAATAAATTCTTCTCATTTTTCTTTAGATATTTTAATTTATTTCAGACATTTTAAAGATACCCCCCCCCCAAAAAATTTTTTTTTAAAGTTTTGGTAATATGCTGTAAAGTGATGGCAGTCTCTTACTTCTCAAATAAAGAAACTGCAGGAAGTCAGCAGTGATTTCTGTTCTCTGTAGAATGACGTAGACTGCACAGTTTTGTTTTTTTTGTGCTTTTCACTGATTCTTTTCAGTTCGGTATAAAGAGTGAAGCTCATCTGTGTGTTCATGTTGGATTCACAGTGGGTAACTCTGCCTCGCCGCGTATCCAGACTGTACCCGGCCTACGGGCTCTACCTGTATGGAGAGGGTCTGTACGCCCAGGAGACCCGGGCCCTCAAACTCACCGGAGCCCCCGTGCTTTTCCTTCCTGGAAATGCAGGCAGTTATAAACAAGGTAAATGTATTTGCTTTTAAAATAACAAGAATAGAAACGTTTTCTTGACGTGCTGGTGGCGAGTGACGGCACAAGGGTGCTGTCAGACAAACAAACTACTGTCACACGTATAACTGTTTGTAAATGTTGTGTTGTGAAACTGTAAGTTATTTTGCACAGTTGTATTAGTTTGATCCCCAGACCCACCTTAAAGAGAAAACTAAAAACCAAGACAGGCAAATACAGTGAGGAAAATAAGTATTTGATCACCTACAAACCAGCAAGAATTCAGTCTCTCACAGACCTGTTAATTTTTCTTTAAGAAGCCCTCTTATTCTGCACTCTTTACCTGTATTAATTGCACCTGTTTGAACTTGTTACCTGTATAAAAGACACCTGTTCACACAATCAATCAATCACACTCCAACCTGTCCACCATAGCCAAGACCAAAGAGCTGTCTAAGGACACCAGGGACAAAACTGATGGACTACAGGACAACAGGCAAGCAGCTTGGTAGAAGACAACAACTGTTATGATTATTTATTAGAAAGTGGAAGAAACACAAGATGACTGTCAGTCTCCCTTGGTCTGGGATTCCATGCAAGATCTCACTTTGTGGGGTAAGGATGATTCTGAGAAAGCTCAGAACTACACAGGAGGACCTGGTCAATGACCTGAAGAGAGCTGGGACCACAGTCACAAAGATTACATTAGTAACACATGATACTGTCATGGTTTAAAATCCTGCAGGGCAGCAAGGTCCCCCTGCTCAAGCCAGCACATGTCCAGGCCCGTTTGAAGTTCACCAGTGACCATCTGGATGATCCAGAGGAGGCATGGGAGAAGGTCATGTGGTCAGATGAGACCAGAATAGAGCTTTTTGGAATCAACTCCACTTACCATGTTTAGAGGATGAGAACAACCCCAAGAAAACCATCGCAACTGTGAAGCATGGGGGTGGAAACATCATACTCTGGGGGTGCTCTTCTGCAAAGGGGACAGGACGACTGCACCGTATTGAAGGGAGGATGGATGGGGTCATGTATTGCGAGATTTTGGCAAACAACCTCCTTCCCTCAGTAAGAGCATTGAAGATGGGTCGTGGCTGGGTCTTCCAGCATGACAATAACTCCAAACACACAGTCAGGGCAACTAAGGAGGGGCTCCGTAAGAAGCATTTCAAGGTCCTGGAGTGGCCTGGCCAGTCTCCAGATCTGAACTCAATAGAAAATCTTTGGAGGGAGCTGAAACTCTAAACCTGAAAGATCTAGAGAAGATCTGTATGGAGGAGTGGAGCAAAATCCCTGCTGCAGTGTGTGAAAACCTGGTGAAAAACTACAGGAAACGTTTGACCTCTGTAATTGCAAACAAAGGCTACTGTACCAAATATTAACAGTGATTTTCACAGGTGTTCAAATACTTATTTGCAGCAGTAACATACAAATAAATTATTTAAAAAAAATCATACATTGTGATTTCCGGATTTTTTTTATTTTTTTTTTTAGATTATGTCTCTCACAGTGGACATGCACCTAAGATGAAAATTTCAGACCCCTCCATGATTTCTAAGTGGAAGAACTTGCAAAATTGCAGGGTGTTCAAATACTTATTTTCCTCACTGTAAAAATCAAAATGACAGTTACTGTTACACCATATAAGAAACGTCACCACGATTAAGATTTTAATCAAAAGTCTAATTATTACTAACAAAATAGATCAATTTTGCAATTGGGGAATCAAACCTGGAACCTTCTGGTCACACACGTGATTGCTGGGGTGGAGGTCAGAACCACAAAGTCATGTTTTTTCCACTTTTCCTGTGCCTTCAACACAAATCAGCCATCACTTCTCAGGGGGAAGCTGGAAGGAGCAGGAGTAGACTGTCACCTGGCACCATGGACCATCGTCCGCCTCATTAGCAGACCACAGTGCGTGAGGCTTCACGACTGTGTGTCTGATGTGGTGGCATGCAGCATGGGGGGCCCACAGGGTATAGTACTCTCTCCCTTCCTCTTCACACTGTACACATCAGACTTCAGCTACAACATGGACAGTTGTCATCTTCAGAGGTTTTTGGATGACACAGGCATCGTTGGACGTGTGTCTGAGGGGAACGTTCTGGAGTACAGGGATGTCATCACCAACTATGTGGCCTAGTGTGAACGGAACCACCTGAGCATCAACATCAGCAAGACAAAGGAGGTGGTGATTGATGTCAGAAGGAAGGCTCCTCAGATTGTGCCTGTGAACATCCAGGGCTTGGACATAGAGGATGTGCAGAAGTACAAATACCTGGGTGTTCACCTTTACAACAAACTGGACTGGACACACAACACAGATGTTCTGTACAAGAAGGGCCAAAGTCGTCTTCACCTGCTGAGGAGACTGAGGCCCTTTGCCGTGTGCAGGACACTGCTGAAAACCTTTTATGACTCTGTGGTGGCATTAGCCATACTTTAAGCTGTGGTCTGCAGGGGCTGTGGATGTTCTGAGAGGGACAGGAAGAGACTCAATGGATTAGTCAGAAGGGCTGGCTCTGTCCTGGAATGTACTCTGGACCCCATAGAGGTGGTGGGTGAGAGGAGGTGGTTCACTAAACTGACATCAGTTATGGACAATCCCTCTCACCCCTTACATGAGACTGTGGGAGCCAATAAGCAGCTCCTTCAGTTATAGATTCCTGCACCCTCAGTGCAAAACAGAGCGCCTCTGCAGGTCATTTATTCCAACTACAGTGAGACTGTATAATACCTCAAAATGTTTTTAGTACCATAACCACCTGCTGTTTTTACACTATTAACTACAACTACTCCCGCCTTTTGTGCTTTATTGGATGCACATCTGTGCAATAATTTTACCATATCTATGCATACTTATACTCAAATTATTTCTCCACGTAATCTGCTCACATCAGTATTTATGCACCCACCAGCAAACATACTTTAGTCAACTTTCTTTAATGTCAATATTTTCTTTTTTCTTTACTGCTGTACAACTCTTGCTGCTGCAACAAGTGATTTTCCCTGTTGAGGGATCAATAAAGTTTATCTCATCTTAGACTGTGTATACTGTGTATACGGTCAGAACCATATTCAAAGGGTGGCTATTTTAATCTGAATGGTTATGAAACATGCAGTGGTGTCAAAAGTACACACATTTGTTACTTAAGTAGAAGTATAGATACTGCAGTTTAAAAACACTCTGGTAAAAGTTGAAGTATCAACTTGACCTCTTTACTCAAGTAAAAGTGAAAAAGTATGTGCTCCAAAACCTACTTAAAGTATAAAAGTATAAAGTAACCTTTAAAAAAAAAAAAAAAGGTAGATGCCACTATATGAATTGAAAGCTTAATTTAAAATCTGATTCGTTCTACATGTGGCCCAAAACCCCAAACCCAAAATTACCCCCAACACCACCTGCACGAAAATGTTTCAATTCTAGAAGCTCTGAAATGCAATCTGGGACTATTCCAGACAATAAACTGCAGTGAGTGCAGCATCCATTTAGTGAAGGAAAAAAAAAACAACTTTCCTTATTCAGATTCATTCCAGTAGTATTCTGCTCTTACTAGGATGCAGCAGTTTTCTAGTTTGGCAGAAAGTTCTGGAGGAAATTACTGAAGAAATTAACACATTGAAAATATGGTTTGACCGAAACAAACTGTCATTAAACTTAAATAAAACGGATGAAATGGAGGTGGAAGAGTCACTAGGTGTTCACAGGAAACATTTATTTATTTCTGTATGTATGTTCATTGTTAGTTGCTTTTATATTTTATTTTCTGTTGTGTTTCTATTCAGGTTCTTTTTGTCTCTTTTTCTGAAATTGTATGTAATAATCATTAGATTATTAATATATAAACAAAAATAAATTTAAGAAATATTCCAATTTGAAAACAAATGCACCCGAACGTGAAGGCAGCTGGAACTGTTTCATGCTAACTTTTAACATTGAAAATGCCATAGACATGCTAACGCGTTAGCGTCGCTCCCATTTTTAAGTTATAAAATACATCTATCAACTGTTTCAGAAGACCATAACAGGTCATTGTAACATAGAAAAGGTAAATAATACTCACAGAAGTATGCTCTTTAGGGTTTTAGCGGGGGAAAATTAAGCGAAAGAAAGAAAGAATAAACGAAACAATAGGTCGAAGCATTGCTTCAATCTGCAAACCACTGCTTCGATCGGTTCAAAATCCATTCCTTTATCTTCATTGATCCATGTTTCTGATATAGCAAATATGTTAAATATTTTTTTAAATTGACTTCAATATTCTTTAATGTTGTTAAAGTTTGCATATAGACTTCTGCTGTTGAAATGGATTATTGATAATTTGTTATCCGTTTTAATGATCCGATTAAACTGTTCATCTGTATAATAGCAACAACTGTCATTAATATTTGAGAAGAAATTATTGTCCGGGTCTATATCGTGCTCCAAGTCCAGTACATTGTGGTCTGTGTATTTAAATGTTCTCAGTTCTACTTTTCCATGATCAGCAATCCTGTGAGTTATATCCTTCTTGTCTCCAGATGTAGATGATGTAGTAGATGAATAGGTTCCTCTGGTCTGTGTCATGGTGTTGTGATGTGTTTGTGTCCTCATACCTTATTGGTCGTATTTGTCCAGTTCCTCGATGTTTCTGATTACCATAACCTTCGCTTGTTCTGGTGTGTTGAATTTTTCCCTGCTTTTTTAAGAGACGAGCTTTCCTGGCGATGTCTGCGTTTCTTTTGGTCAGATGTTCATTGATGAATACGTTTGTTCCTTTAAGTTTCCGTCCCTGTTTTAACAATGCCATTTTATGTTTTCTGTTGACAAACCTCATTATAACTGCTCGCTTGTCTCCATCCTCTCTCCTGGGCAGGGGGTGGCACGCTTCAGTGTTATTACAGTCCATTTGAATACCTTTAGATTGCAGGAAGTCAGCCACCTGTTGTTCCACTGAGCTGGCCTCCTGCTCACTGGCCTCCCCTCCGCTGTCTTCTGACACCGCCCGTGCGTAGGATCGAGGTTTAATATGAATTCCTGTAATAATAACGTCGTTCATCCTTGTGTACTGTTCCAACTCCGCAACACGGTTCTCCAGGTACACCAGACGCCGGTCTTTCTTGGCATTCTGGATCCGGAGAGCCTTCACTTCTTCCACCAGCTCCATAATGGATTTCTGCTGCATTTTAACAACAGAGATTTCCTCAGACAAAAAGTCCAGGGACTTCTTGATATCATCTCCCTCCTCCGCCGTCAGTGCCTTCTTCGGACCCATGGTCAGATAAATCTGCGCTGGCACCTCGGTAAAGCCACGCCGGTGGAACTGCGCTGGCGCCTCGGGCTTCAGGTGGAGCCGCGCCGGTGGCAGCACAGTTCCACCGGCGCTGAAGCCAAGAGTAACGAGGCTGTTTGTTTTAAAAATGTAAGGAATAGAAAGTACAGATACTTGTGTGAAAATGTAATAAGTAGAAGTTGGAAGTAGGCAGAAAAATAAGTAATGGAGTAAAGTATAGATACCTAAAAAGCGTACTTAAGTACAGTAACGAAGTATTTGTACTTCGTTACTTGACACCTCTGGAAACATGTAGCATTGGAATAAAACAAGAACACATGCAAATATTTTTTTACATTTCTTCCATTTTTCCTTTTAATAACCAGATAACTTTACCTCTTCAAATCTTTGACCGTTCATGAATTACAGATATGCAGCACGGCACACATGGCCGAGTTTGCTTTGTCGTCTTTATCAGAAAATGTTTTGCAGTGCTGTGGAAATGACTGAAGTACTAAATGTAATGAGAAATGTGGGATTTGACTCTGACTCAGATTTTTCACACTTGCTGCTGTGTAGAAAAACACCCACTTGACACAATTATTTCTCCTCTTTTTTTGTCATGTAGCTCGTTCTCTGGGTTCGGTGGCCTTGAGGAAAGCTGAAAACATGGACGGTGGTGTCCACTTGAATGTGTTCACTGTGGATTTTAACGAGGAACTGGTGGCCCTGTATGGAGGCAGTCTGCGCAGTCAGACACACTTCCTGCACGAATGCATTAAGGCCATCCTGCGACTCTACAAGGTTAGATCTCTAAAGCCATCTGCTTGCCATACAGGTTTACTCTGTGAGACTGGTCCAGTGCCTACAGTGGCATCGCATTGGACCTGAGGTACTTGCAAAAAGCCAGGTTCTGCTTTTTCAGGCATTAGATAAAACATTTCAGTCAGTATGTCTTCCACTCATGTACTAATGTGTTGTGACAATACCACAGTAAGGGAACCTGTTAATTACAAAATGTTTTCTACACAGGAGTCCCTAAAAGAACATTAGTCAGAACATCTTCACCAAGGCTCAGACTGTGTCCACTCAAAATATTTAAAAGTTAGTTTAAAATTTTTAACAATTGTTTTAACATTTCCATGCTTCTGTATAATGTCACTGGTCAAAAACATTATTGCATAGACTTTGAGAACTGATTTAAGTTAATTTTGTGGTGCTGAATCCAAATCTGAGCTCAGATTTCCTCTGTCACATCATGGTTTTTTTTTTTTCCCAATCTGCTTGTTCCATATTGATGGATTAAACAAAAGTTGCTCATTCACTCATGAGTTTGACGCCACTAATCGCACAAAAGCAGCTTCAAAAGCATAGTTTTTAAACCAGGTTTGTGAAATGGGAACAGGAGCCATAACATTGTTTATGCCGCTGAAGAGGTTTGTGAGACTGCAGCCTTTGCATCAATGCTTGATACGAGATGTAGCCACAAAGTTAGAAAAATAACTGTTTCCAGACAAAGTAGTACAGTTAAGAAATGTTGCAATTTTTAAAGATGTTTGACTGTAACAGTATTAGTTTCTTAACAGGAATGTTTCTTATTGTGTGCAAAAACAACATCTTTTTTTGTTTTTCATATCTCAAAAATGTTATGTGATTGGTAAAAACTAACACCAGATTTGGATTTGGCACCCCCAAATTACCCCAAATCTGTTGGGAAAAACTCCATGCAATAAAAATTGTGTTGACCAGTGTATTCAAACGAGGTTCATGAAAATCAGCTGTCAACAATTTACAAAATAGTTATCACATTTTCCAGAGTCTAAGTTACACCTGTTAAATAAAAAAGACCTCTTTATGAGGAAAAACCCATATACAAGTCTCACTGGAGTATCACTTGCAACTTTTTTCAGTATTATCATCTGTTTAATCTGGGATTTTTGTGCATTGTTGAAGTGTACTTATTATTCGCAGTTATTCTTTACTGTAATTATTATTATTATGAATAACAAACTCATGATGTTTCAGTATGTAAGTTGCACCCGAGTATAAGTTGCACGTCCTCCCAAGCTAGTAAAGGAAGAAAAGGAAGAAAGGAAGGAAGAAAAAAAAAAAAACTTATACTCTGGACAATATGATACTTGGCTCTGCTCCTTTTTGCATATATTCCTCTTAATTTAATCTATTCTAGTTTGTATACAGCACAAATCATAACATGCATCGCCCCAATGGGCCACACAAGAACAAGAGCTAGAACTTACCCATGGTACTAAAATGAGCCAGCACATTGACAACAGTGGTAAAGAGAAAAACTCTTCACATTTTTGACTGCACAATTGAATCCCAAGCAGACCAAAATCAGCAGGGTGACCATCTGCTCTGGACATACTAACAAAATAGAACAAATGCACACAACACAACGATGCGAACATACAGTGACAGAAATGTTACGGCTAAGAAACTGTGCCCAGTGTTCACAGTGATTGCTGGTTAACGTGACAACCAGGAGGTGCAGGGTAGAGTCCGGGTTTCATCCTACCCCTGATGATGCATCTCCAACGTCTCCATAAAATGAACTTATATTCTGGAAACACAGTATAGAGGTCAGACGTTCTAATGTAGACTGCATACACCTCAGGGCAGTGTCATCCCAAACACACTTAGTGTACAATGGGTTTGTTCCCACCCCGTTTACATCAGTGCAGATGGTCATCTGTATTCCCAATAATCCCAAATTTTTCACTGAGATTTAAGAACGATTATTATTATTGTCATAATAGTAGTTTTTTGTTGGTTTTTAATCCTCCAAACCAGCCATCTAACCAATTGACACAGGTCAATAGAAATTGTATTCATGTAGCGTGTGAGTTACCTCTTTGCATCTCTGTGTCTTGTAGAGTAGTTTGATCAGTGAGATGAGTTGGGCTACCAATAGGTAGACTTTGGTTGATTCTCACTTATGCTACCTGTCTTTGTTTCTGGGCAAGACACTTCACTTGCATTGTTTCAGTCTGTCCAGCTGTGACTGGGGACATAACCTGTGTTGTTGCTCAACCCAATAAGTGATTTGTTCTTTTTGCTGTGTCTTGTTTTACCAGCACCTTGAGAGCCCACCTAAGAGTGTAGTGTTGGTGGGCCACTCCATGGGAGGAGTGGTGGCCCGGGCGCTGTTCACTTTGCCTCGCTTCAACACACATCTGGTCAGCCTCATCATCACACAGGCCTCCCCTCATCTGGCCCCTGTGCTGGCCCTGGATCCATACCTGCTGAGTAAGTGTCACCCGTTGCTGTAGCTCCAATCTGAGTGTAACACTTTGTGACATTCAGGTGTCTAATTACAAAGACTTTAGCAGCAGCTTCAACATTTTCCAACTGTAAATGCGTTTGCACGTTTTCAGTCCAGCCAAGCACAGTGATTAATATTTGATTTTTGGCCAGACCTGTTTGGGAATTAGATTTGGTCATGGAAAAGAGACCAGAGACTTGACTTGAAACTTGACTGGGTAACATGTCTTTCACTATAGATGCAAAATTACCAGGAATAAGAAAGACAACATCCAAGACGTCAACTGATAAGAGGTTTTCTGTGCCCAGCTGACATCAATCAATCAATCAATTTTTTTATATAGCGCCAAATCACAACAAACAGTTGCCCCAAGGCGCTTTATATTGCAAGGCAAGGCCATACAATAATTATGTAAAACCCCAACGGTCAAAACGACCCCCTGTGAGCAAGCACTTGGCTACAGTGGGAAGGAAAAACTCCCTTTTAACATGAAGAAACCTCCAGCAGAACCAGGCTCAGGGAGGGGCAGTCTTCTGCTGGGACTGGTTGGGGCTGAGGGAGAGAACCAGGAAAAAGACATGCTGTGGAGGGGAGCAGAGATCAATCACTAATGATTAAATGCAGAGTGGTGCATACAGAGCAAAAAGAGGCTTTTTAGGGAACTTTTAGGACAACCTGATAATAATGAATTACAATAGTCCAGCCTAGAGGAAATAAATGCATGAATTAGTTTTTCAGCATCACTCTGAGACAAGACCTTTCTGATTTTAGAGATATTGCGTAAATGCAAAAAAGCAGTCCTACATACTTGTTTAATATGCGCTTTGAATGACATATCCTGATCAAAAATGACTCCAAGATTTCTCACAGTATTACTAGAGGTCAGGGTAATGCCATCCAGAGTAAGGATCTGGTTAGACACCATGTTTCTAAGATTTGTGGGGCCAAGTACAATAACTTCAGTTTTATCTGAGTTTAAAAGCAGGAAATTAGAGGTCATCCATGTCTTTATGTCTGTAAGACAATCCTGCAGTTTAGCTAATTGGTGTGTGTCCTCTGGCTTCATGGATAGATAAAGCTGGGTATCATCTGCGTAACAATGAAAATTTAAGCAATACCGTCTAATAATACTGCCTAAGGGAAGCATGTATAAAGTGAATAAAATTGGTCCTAGCACAGAACCTTGTGGAACTCCATAATTAACTTTAGTCTGTGAAGAAGATTCCCCATTTACATGAACAAATTGTAATCTATTAGACAAATATGATTCAAACCACCGCAGCGCAGTGCCTTTAATACCTATGGCATGCTCTAATCTCTGTAATAAAATTTTATGGTCAACAGTATCAAAAGCAGCACTGAGGTCTAACAGAACAAGCACAGAGATGAGTCCACTGTCCGAGGCCATAAGAAGATCATTTGTAACCTTCACTAATGCTGTTTCTGTACTATGATGAATTCTAAAACCTGACTGAAACTCTTCAAATAGACCATTCCTCTGCAGATGATCAGTTAGCTGTTTTACAACTACCCTTTCAAGAATTTTTGAGAGAAAAGGAAGGTTGGAGATTGGCCTATAATTAGCTAAGATAGCTGGGTCAAGTGATGGCTTTTTAAGTAATGGTTTAATTACTGCCACCTTAAAAGCCTGTGGTACATAGCCAACTAACAAAGATAGATTGATCATATTTAAGATCGAAGCATTAAATAATGGTAGGGCTTCCTTGAGCAGCCTGGTAGGAATGGGGTCTAATAAACATGTTGATGGTTTGGATGAAGTAACTAATGAAAATAACTCAGACAGAACAATCGGAGAGAAAGAGTCTAACCAAATACCGGCATCACTGAAAGCAGCCAAAGATAACGATACGTCTTTGGGATGGTTATGAGTAATTTTTTCTCTAATAGTTAAAATTTTGTTAGCAGAGAAAGTCATGAAGTCATTACTAGTTAAAGTTAATGGAATACTCAGCTCAGTAGAGCTCTGACTCTTTGTCAGCCTGGCTACAGTGCTGAAAAGAAACCTGGGGTTGTTCTTATTTTCTTCAATTAGTGATGAGTAGAAAGATGTCCTAGCTTTACGGAGGGCTTTTTTATAGAGCAACAGACTCTTTTTCCAGGCTAAGTGAAGATCTTCTAAATTAGTGAGACGCCATTTCCTCTCCAACTTACGGGTTATCTGCTTTAAGCTACGAGTTTGTGAGTTATACCACGGAGTCAGGCACTTCTGATTTAAAGCTCTCTTTTTTTAGAGGAGCTACAGCATCCAAAGTTGTCTTCAATGAGGATGTAAAACTATTGACGAGATACTCTATCTCACTTACAGAGTTTAGGTAGCTACTCTGCACTGTGTTGGTATATGGCATTAGAGAACATAAAGAAGGAATCATATCCTTAAACCTAGTTACAGCGCTTTCTGAAAGACTTCTAGTGTAATGAAACTTATTCCCCACTGCTGGGTAGTCCATCAGAGTAAATGTAAATGTTATTAAGAAATGATCAGACAGAAGGGAGTTTTCAGGGAATACTGTTAAGTCTTCTATTTCCATACCATAAGTCAGAACAAGATCTAAGATATGATTAAAGTGGTGGGTGGACTCATTTACTTTTGAGCAAAGCCAATAGAGTCTAATAATAGATTAAATGCAGTGTTGAGGCTGTCATTCTCAGCATCTGTGTGGATGTTAAAATCGCCACTATAATTATCTTATCTGAGCTAAGCACTAAGTCAGACAAAAGGTCTGAAAATTCACAGAGAAACTCACAGTAACGACCAGGTGGATGATAGATAATAACAAATAAAACTGTTTTTTGGGACTTCCAATTTGGATGGACAAGACTAAGAGTCAAGCTTTCAAATGAATTAAAGCTCTGTCTGGGTTTTTGATTAATTAATAAGCTGGAATGGAAGATTGCTGACAATCCTCCGCCCCGGCCCGTGCTACGAGCATTCTGACAGTTAGTGTGACTCAGGGGTGTTGACTCATTTAAACTAACATATTCATCCTGCTGTAACCAGGTTTCTGTAAGGCAGAATAAATCAATATGTTGATCAATTATTATATCATTTACCAACAGGGACTTAGAAGAGAGAGACCTAATGTTTAATAGACCACATTTAACTGTTTTAGTCTGTGGTGCAGTTGAAGGTGCTATATTATTTTTTCTTTTTGAATTTTTATGCTTAAATAGATTTTTGCTGGTTATTGGTGGTCTGGGAGCAGGCACCGTCTCTACGGGGATGGGGTAATGAGGGGATGGCAGGGGGAGAGAAGCTGCAGAGAGCTGTGTAAGACTACAACTCTGCTTCCTGGTCCCAACCCTGGATAGTCACGGTTTGGAGGATTTAAGAAAATTGGCCAGATTTCTAGAAATGAGAGCTGCTCCATCCAAAGTGGGATGGATGCCGTCTCTCCTAACAAGACCAGGTTTTCCCCAGAAGCTTTGCCAATTATCTATGAAGCCCACCTCATTTTTTGGACACCACTCAGACAGCCAGCAATTCAAGGAGAACATGCGGCTAAACATGTCACTCCCGGTCCGATTGGGGAGGGGCCCAGAGAAAACTACAGAGTCCGACATTGTTTTTGCAAAGTTACACACCGATTTAATGTTAATTTTAGTGACCTCCGATTGGCGTAACCGGGTGTCATTACTGCCGACGTGAATTACAATCTTACCAAATTTACGCTTAGCCTTAGCCAGCAGTTTCAAATTTCCTTCAATGTCGCCTGCTCTGGCCCCCGGAAGACAATTGACTATGGTTGCTGGTGTCGCTAACTTCACATTTCGCAAAACAGAGTCGCCAATAACCAGAGTTTGATCCTCGGCGGGTGTGTCGTTGAGTGGGGAAAAACGGTTAGAGATGTGAACGGGTTGGCGGTGTACACGGGGCTTCTGTTTAGGGCTACGCTTCCTCCTCACAGTCACCCAGTCAGCCTGCTTTCCCGGCTGCTCGGGATCTGCCAGGGGGTAACTAACGGCGGCTAAGCTACCTTGGTCCGCACCGACTACAGGGGCCTGGCTAGCTGTAGAATTTTCCACTGTGCGGAGCCGAGTCTCCAATTTGCCCAGCCTGGCCTCCAAAGCTACGAATAAGCTACACTTATTACAAGTACCATTACTGCTAAAGGAGGCCGAGGAATAACTAAACATTTCACACCCAGAGCAGAAAAGTGCGGGAGAGACAGGAGAAGCCGCCATGCTAAATCGGCTAAGAGCTAGTAGCTACGCTAAGCTAGCGGATTCCTAAAAACACGCAAAGTGAATAATGTGTAAATAATTTAGAGGTGATTCAGCAGAAGGAGTGCTTTAGTTAAGGCACGTAAAGATTACACTGGGAAACAAATCGTAATCTAGATAACTAGATCAATCTAACTGCGCAGATTAAACAGCTAACAGATACAGAAAAACACAGCTGTGCTCCGGAACAGGAAGTGATACAATACCGCAGTGAGAGCCAACCACCAGTAGAGGTCAATAGGCTTTTACATGAGAAGCTTCCACAAAGGATTGTGTCACATGAGCTTAGTATTCCATCAAGATTATCTTAAAATGATTCTTTCCCGTGTGTAGTTAGATGTGCTTACCCTCATTAATCACTTCCCCTATGCCACCTCCCCTAAATGTCACCTTATGGGAGGTCACCACGGGAGGAGTGGTGGCTGGGGTGCTTTTCAAGGCACCGTCATCCAGATGTCGCCAACCAAACGGTCCCCCCTAAAAATCAGTCCACCCTGACTTCACCTTGCTGACTGTGCTGACAAACTTTCCAGTCTGGGATCCGGCTGATCTTGGTTGAAGGACTAAGCCAAATTTATCTATTAGGCGTCTGCACTGAATTCAGCAGGTAGTGGAGATGTATGAGGTCTGTTAGAAAAGTATCCGACCTTTTTATTTTTTTCAAAAACCATATGGATTTGAATCACGTGTGATTGCATCAGCCAAGCTTGAACCTTCGTGTGCATGCGTGAGTTTTTTCACGCCTGTCGGTTGCGTCATTCGCCTGTGAGCAGGCTTTGTGTGAGCAGTGGTCCACCCCTCTCGTCTATTTTTTATTGCGAATAAATGTCTGAACGATTTGGAGCTTTGCTGCATCAGATTTTTCCAGAAACTGTGAGAGACCTCCAGGTGGACACCATTTGGAAAATTCAGATGGCTTTCAGGGACGATTTTATGGGGATTCACAGATTAAGGAGTGATCCAGACGGTTTAAAGACCGCCCACAGCGTCTGAGAGCGCGGCCCACTCCGAGCGCCGATCGACAGGCTGACACCCCGCTAAAACAACCAGATCATTTCCAACGTGAAGGCTTTGTTAATCCGGGACGTCGTCTGACTTCCACAGAAATTGCAGAAGACGTGGACATCAGCACTTTTTCGGCACATTCTACTGTTACAGAAGTTTTTGTCATGGAAAGAGAAGCGGAGGGATGCGCCATGGAGCCGCTCGTGGCGCGGACAAAAGCACCTCTGTGTTGGTCTCACAGGACGGCTTTCAGACGGCTTTTGGTGGCTTTTCAGTCGTGTGACTATCCAAGAAATTGTGAATGAGCTGGACATGCCAGGACATGTCCTGTGAGGCTTCATCACGGCGTTGCTTTGTGCCATGCGGCTCCACCGCGATGCGCGGAACTCCTCCGCATGTCTGTCTCAATGTGCCGAAAAAGTGCTGGTGTCCACGTCTTCTGCAATTTCTGTGGAAGTCAGACGACGTCCCGGATCAACAAAGCCTTCACTTTGGAAATGATCTGGTTGTTTCAGCCTGTCGATCGGCACTCGGAGCGCACCGCGCTCTCAGCCACAGTGGGCGGTCTTTAAACCGTCTGGATCACTCCTTAATCTGTGTAATCCCCATAAAATCGTACCTGAAAGTCATCTGAATTTTCCGAACGGTGTCCACCTGGAGGTCTCTCACAGTTTCTGGAAAAAATTGATGCAGCAAAGCTCCAAATCGTTCAGACATTTATTTGCAATAAAAATCCGACGAGAGGGCTGGACCAGTGCTCACACAAAGCCTGCTCACAGGAATGACGCAACCGACAGGCGTGAAAAAACTCACACATGCGCACAAAGGTTCAAGCTTGGCTGATGCAATCACACGTGATTCAAATCCATATGATTTTTGAAAAAAATGAAAAGGTCGGATACTTTTCTAACAGACCTCATATGTTTTAAAGACTTGAGACTTGTACGGAAAGTTTATATGTATTGAAGGTGCTTGATGATGAGAAGTGAACTTTTTGCATGATGAAAATCCAACCAGTCATCTGTTTGACATCTTCGGTGTAATGTTGGTGCTGGTCGCGTTGACTCTTGACTCGTTTCTTGTTTTTGTTTTCTGAAGGTTTCTACTTCTCAGTGAGACATCATTGGGTGAATTACGCCGACAACCTCAGGAACGTCACCGTCCTCTCTGTTGGGGGTGGTTACCGTGACTACCAGGTCCGCTCGGGTCTGATATCCTTACCTTGTGCTCCAGGAGATCCAAACAAGTTGTCACTCGTGGTAAGACTGTGCTTGGACGTTGGTTAAGTGGTCCGTGACAGCATCGTGATCACAGATTGACAGAAAACAACAAACAGTTGTCAGTGCAGCTACAAGGTGTTTGTTCCTCCTTTAAGTTATCACATGTTTTCTGTGTCCTTTTTTTCTAAGGTGACTGCAGTTCCCAGGACGTGGGTGTCCACAGACCATCTGTCCATTGTTTGGTAAAAATAAATCAATTTGATCTCTTTTGAAGTTGATTTTTTTTTTTTTTTTATCTGCAACTGTAAGTGTGTGTGTGTGTGTGTGTGTGTGTGTGTGTGTGTGTGTGTGTGTGTGTGTGTGTGTGTGTGTGTGTGTGTGTGTTCCAGGTGCAAAGAACTTGTTCTTGCTACAGTCCGAGCGTTTTTTGACCTCATTGATCCTGAAACCAAACAGGTCAGAATGACCAACGTTTATGAATATTCCTGAGAATGATTCCCTGTGTTAATAATGTAACACGTAGAAACATGCAGGGTGTGTGTGTGTGTGTGTGTGTGTGTGTGTGTGTGTGTGTGTGTGTGTGTGTGTGTGTGTGTGTGTGTGTGTGTGTGTGTGTGTGTGTGTGTGTGTTGAAGTTAATCGCTAATCAACCTCGCTGCTCTGCAAACTGCTCTATGTGTTCCTGTGATGTAGTTCTCTGAAAATCCAGAGAAGAGAATTGCTGTTTTCAATCATCATTTCATCAGACACCCTGTCAGGATGATGGGAGACACTCACCTGGTCTCCATCTTAGGTTAGTGGGAAACTTATGACCATGCCATACAAACAAATCACCACCCTGTCCTTCTCTCTCTCCTGAGTTTTCTGTCTTGATTGGAGGCATTCTGGCTTCTAGAAATAGTGTTCCAGAAAATAATTGGAGTTGATACCATCGCCACAAAGCAAAGGCAATGTATTCCTCAGGATGCCAGTTACTTATGCTGCCTTCACATGTTGATGGCAGAAAAACAGTGATTATGGTCGGTGCAGCAGACTAGCTGTCCTCTGCAGCAGCAGACGTGTAGCTCGGTCGTTATGTAGCGTGAATGAAATGGGCAATAATTCAAAGGTACAACAGAGTTTTCACATTTTTAGCTTAAAGCTGTTCAGCCTTTCAATTTTCACAAAACTGACAATTTTGTTTCTTCCGAAATCCAAGCATTATAATGTAGGCTTATTTTTTGTTTTTGTTACATTTTGAAAAATTACAGTTCATTTATTGAAGAGAACGTGTTTATCTGAGCAGAATTTCATAGCAAATAGTCATTTCCTTGTAACGCCATCGCGCAGTTGAACTGCCGGAGAAAGTGTGCGTGCCTGCATGAGGTTTTGAAATGACCTTTGACCTGACCCACTTGCATGATGCACACACCCTGGGTGTGCACGCTAACATTTGTAAGCTGTCTTGTGAATCACTTCAGAGGTGTTACCTGGTTACAAAAGCGGCGGTTTAAATTTAGAAGTGTTTGTTTTGCTGTTTTACAAATTATTGGAATAACATATTAGACTTATAGAAAAAAGCTATTTCAGTGCATTTTCTGCCATCTTGGTTTATTTTGTTTGCATGTGCAGCACGCTGCCTTTCTTTACTCTGATTGGCAGTCATCGTCTGATTCTGAGCATCTTTGCACAACTCGGGGGAAACCCCCACATGATCTATGACCTCACTACTAAATGTAGGTCATGGCGTGTGAGCATATGATTTTCTCCCCTTCAGGTGTCAGAATGCTGCATTGTTTCTAGACGGTGCAAGTTTTGATCACATTGGCAATATCATATTATGAATCCTTATTTAAAGGCTAAGGAATAAAATTATAGTGGTGGCAAAGAAAATTGTTTTTATGACTTAAAGCTTAAAAAAAACCCAAATGCCATACACCTTTAATGTCTCACTGTAGCATCACACCTCGTATTTCTCTCTACGCGATATAAAACCAGGTTAAATGGTTCATTTCTTGCAGCCTGTCTTTTCTCAGTGTTAATGGTGAAACAACATCTGGCTTGTCCTGGTCACTACTGCATTTAAACTTTAAAATTGTTCACTTTTAGTGCATGGATACTGCTCTCACAGTGTGTGGCAGCGGAATTTCATCTCATTGAAAACAATGTGGAGCATCGGGTTGCTGTCTGTGGCTTACAGCCAACATGTGACTGCAGCATTAGTGTTATTTATTGTAAAAGGGCTTAATTACTATACATGTTGTATCTAAATCAGACGTGCAGGATGGAGTTCATAGTAAGTGATTGATTTATTTGTTTATAATGTCATATTTGTGCACTAGATTTTCCTGAAGTACAGAGTGAAACCAACACCCTGCGTTTCAGTTACACCACACCCAAGGTACAGTCCCTCAACACCACATCATAACAGCTTAGGGCTCTTGTGGTTTCATTTTTTGAAAAGAAAAAAAAAAAAAAAACATGACATTCTATCTATATTTTCTGCACTCTAGTTATTCCCAGGATTTGGAAAATCCTGGGCATGTACTGTGTAATACTTTATGCAGTAGATAGATAGATGAGTATTCTCTTTGGTGATTAAAACAACAGCTCAAAAACAAAAAAAGGCTTTTATTTTGTACATGTCTCGCAATATTAAATGGGGAAAATGAACTAATTAAAAATTATGCACCAGATTGGGCCACTCCTACCTGATTGGTTAAGGTGTGTACATGCCTGATAGTCTCAATGATCCAAAAAGATTTTGGAAAACTGTAAATTCTCTAACCGCTGGAAATGACTCACAGGCTCTTCCAAATTATATTGTTCACAACTCAAGAAATATTTATGATAAGGCTGAAATGTTAAATTGTTTCAACAAACATTTTATTTCCTCTATACCCTCTCTAAATTCAACCAGTCCAGTGACTGTGTCTGAATTATCCACTGACACATCAGCCTTTAGTTTCCAGCCATTTACCTTGGGCCAAGTCCACACAGCATTAAAATTGTTAGATGCTCGAAAACCTCAAGGACCTGATTTAATTGATCCCTACTTTCTGAAAATTGCTGCTGATTTTATAGCACAACCCCTGACTTATATTTTTAATTTGAGTGTGAGCACTATGCAAATTCCCAAAATATGGAAATCAGCTTTTGTCACACCATTAATCAAAGGTGGTGACCCTACAATCTTAAATAACTATAGGCCAATTTCAAAACTTTGTATTTTATCTAAAATTTTGGAATCTTTAATAAATGACCAGTTGAAAGAATTCTTGTATTACAATAATATATTGTGCAATTTTCAGTCAGGTTTCAGAAAAGCTCATAGTTCCATTACAGCAACACTGAAAGTGATCAATGATATCTCAATGGCTCTTGACAATAAGCAACATAGTGCTGCGCTTTTTATTGATTTGTCAAAAGCTTTTGACTCTGTGAACCATATTTTACTTAAAGAGAGGTTGACCTACATTGGACTATCTAAAGAGGCGGTTGGGTGGATTTGTAATTATCTTACTGACCGATCCCAATGTATTAAATCTGATCAGATTTGTTCTAATATTCTTCCATTAACGAAAGGAGTGCCCCAGGGCTCTGTTTTGGGGCCACTCCTATTCACTATTTATGTGAACAACATTGGCCAGGATCTCATGGACACAAAATATCATTTTTATGCTGATGACATGGTCATCTATAGTTTTGCAAAAACTCTAAATGCTAGTGTCTCTATATTACAAAACGCTTTCAACATAGTTCAGGAAAAGTTTCTAAAGCTAGACCTCTCTTTAAATGCTAATAAGAGCAAATTGATGCTGTTCTCAAAAACAAAAAACAGTCTGCTGACGAGCCCTTCAATTGTCACTCTTCAAGGGGCAGAGATCGAAAGGGTCAAATCATTTAAATATCTAGGAATCTTAATTGATGACAACCTTAACTTTAAAGGACACGTTGAACAACTAATTGGTAAACTGAGACTGAAAATTAGTTTCTATTTCAGAAACAGGCTATGCTTTTCTTTTAATGCAAAAAAGAAACTCGTAGCTGCAACATTTTTACCAATTTTGGATTATGGTGACCTCATTTATATGAATGCCCCAACTCAAGTATTGAAACTATTAGACTCAGTCTACCATGCCTCTCTGAGGTTCATCACAAACTGTAAGTGTCGCACACACCACTGCGAACTTTACATACGTGTGGGCTGGCCAGCCTTGGATTCTCGTAGACTGACTCACTGGGGTATGTTTATTTATAAGGGTATTCTCCATCTGCTCCCCTCATATCTCTCTGAATATATTCAACCAAAAGTGGCTGGACTGTATTCCTTACGCTCTCAAGAATCACTGCTCCTGTCTGTACCAAGTGTCCGCACAGAAATTGGGAAGGTGGCATTTCAGTTTTCTGCCCCCACAACATGGAACAATCTTCAGAAAGACTGGAAACTAAAGGAACTGGTTCCAGTTGGCAATTTTAAACTTGTGCTCAAAGGCTTGGAAATGAAATCCATGATTTGTAAATGCTTTTAAATAGCTGTATTATTGTATGAAATGTCTTTTATGTTTTGAAATTGTTGTAATTTGTGCCACTGTCTTGGCCAGGACTCCCTTGAAAAAGAGATTAATAATCTCAATGGGACTTTCGTGGTTAAATAAAGGTTAAATAAAAAAAAATAAAATGCTGCAGAATGTAGTTTGCAGCGGCCCTGGTTGGATTCTTGGGTAACCTTTGCTGAAAGTCTCAAGCCATCTTTGCGTCTTGCTCACTGTCCTGTAATAAAGGATGAGCAATGATATCTATGTGTCTATCTAGCTATCTATTGTTCTTTTGCAGTAGCAGGTGCTAAGTTGTGGAATGCATTACCTCCTGAACTGAGGTCCATTAATAGCTTGCCTCTGTTTAAAGCTAAGTTAAAAACATACTTGTTCAGGGCAGCTTTTTGCACATAATTGCTTTGACACTTTTTTGTCTATTTTTATTCTATTTTGGATGCTTTTATTGTGTTTTTCGTACTTTTCTTTTTATTTTATCTCTGGCTGGTGCTATTGGAAAGCACTTTGGTTCAGTGAAAACTGTTGTAAAGTGCTATAGAAATAAAACTTGATTGATTATCTTTCTATCTATCTATGTATCTTTCTATCTATCTATGTATCCGTCTATCTGTCTATGTATCTGTCTATCTGTCTATGTATCTGTCTATCTATCTATCTATCTGTCTATCTATCTATCTATCTATCTATCTATCTATCTATCTATCTATCTATCTATCTATCTATCTATCTATCTATCTGTCTATCTATCTATCTATCTATCTGTCTGTGTATCTATCTATGTATCTGTCTATCTGTCTATCTATCTATCTATCTATCTGTCTGTGTATCTATCTATGTATCTGTCTATCTGTCTATCTATCTATCTATCTGTGTATCTATCTATCTATCTGTCTGTGTATCTATCTATGTATCTGTCTATCTATCTATCTATCTGTGTATCTATCTATGTATCTGTCTATCTGTCTATCTATCTATCTATCTGTGTATCTATCTATCTGTCTGTGTATCTATCTATGTATCTGTCTATCTGTCTATCTATCTATCTATCTGTGTATCTATCTATCTATCTATCTGTCTGTGTATCTATCTATCTATCTATCTATCTGTCTGTGTATCTATCTATGTATCTGTCTATCTGTCTGTGTATCTATCTATCTATCTGTGTATCTATCTATCTATCTGTCTGTGTATCTATCTATGTATCTATCTATCTATCTGTGTATCTATCTATCTATCTGTCTGTGTATCTATCTATGTATCTGTCTATCTGTCTGTGTATCTATCTATCTATCTGTGTATCTATCTATCTATCTGTCTGTGTATCTATCTATGTATCTGTCTATCTGTCTGTGTATCTATCTATCTGTGTATCTATCTATCTATCTGTCTGTGTATCTATCTATGTATCTGTCTATCTGTCTGTGTATCTATCTATCTATGTATCTGTCTATCTGTCTGTCTATCTATCTGTCTATCTGTCTATGTATCTGTCTGTGTATCTATCTGTCTGTGTATGTATCTGTCTATCTGTCTGTGTATCTATCTATCTGTCTGTGTATGTATCTGTCTATCTGTCTGTGTATCTATCTATCTATCTGTGTATCTATCTATCTATCTGTCTGTGTATCTATCTATCTATCTGTGTATCTATCTATCTATCTGTCTGTGTATCTATCTATGTATCTGTCTATCTGTCTGTGTATCTATCTATCTATCTATCTGTCTATGTATCTGTCTATCTGTCTGTCTATCTATCTATCTATCTATCTGTCTATGTATCTGTCTGTGTATCTATCTGTCTGTGTATCTATCTATCTATCTGTCTATGTATCTGTCTGTGTATCTGTCTGTGTATCTATCTATCTATCTATCTATCTATCTATCTATCTATCTATCTATCTATCTATCTATCTATCTATCTATCTATCTATCTATCTGTCTATGTATCTGTCTATGTATCTATCTATCTGTCTATGTATCTGTCTATCTGTCTATGTATCTATCTATCTGTCTGTCTATCTGTCTATGTATCTGTCTATGTATCTATGTATCTGTCTATCTATCTGTCTATGTATCTGTCTATCTGTCTGTGTATCTATCTATCTATCTGTCTATGTATCTGTCTGTGTATCTATCTATCTATCTGTCTATGTATCTGTCTATGTATCTATCTATCTGTCTATGTATCTGTCTGTGTATCTGTCTGTGTATCTATCTATCTATCTATCTATCTATCTATCTATCTATCTATCTATCTATCTATCTATCTATCTATCTATCTATCTATCTATCTATCTATCTATCTATCTATCTATCTATCTGTCTATGTATCTGTCTATGTATCTATCTATCTGTCTATGTATCTGTCTATCTGTCTATGTATCTATCTATCTGTCTGTCTATCTGTCTATGTATCTGTCTATGTATCTATGTATCTGTCTATCTATCTGTCTATGTATCTGTCTATCTGTCTGTGTATCTATCTATCTATCTGTCTATGTATCTGTCTGTGTATCTATCTATCTATCTGTCTATGTATCTGTCTATGTATCTATCTATCTGTCTATGTATCTATCTATCTGTCTATCTATCTGTCTATGTATCTGTCTATCTATCTGTCTATGTATCTATCTATCTGTCTATCTATCTGTCTATCTGTCTATGTATCTGTCTATCTGTCTATCTATCTGTCTATGTATCTGTCTATGTATCTGTCTATGTATCTGTCTATCTATCTGTCTATCTATCTGTCTATGTATCTGTCTATCTGTCTATGTATCTGTCTATCTATCTGTCTATGTATCTGTCTATGTATCTGTCTATCTATCTGTCTATGTATCTGTCTATGTATCTGTCTGTGTATCTATCTGTCTATCTATGTATCTATGTCTGTCTGTCTCTCTCTCTCCTGCAGCTTCTGCTTGTAGCAAAGCATTTTAATGTTTACCTCAACTTGTGTGTGTGTAGAGAGAGAGAAAGAGAGACTTTCTATACAGAAATGTGCTAAATCACAGAAGTCGTCTTTTCTGATTGACAGTGGTTACATTCTAAAACTCACAAACACGGTCATACCTTTACACAGTCATACAGAAAGGGATTTTTGTGACTTTAGCCTGAGAAAAAAAGAGGAAAGGACATTGTTGAGCAGCTCAAACTAACACCATGACAAGTCCACACAACCCTGTGGGAAGGATTTTGTATGAATGTAGTCAAAGCAGTCGCTTCTTCCTTCTCTGTCTCTCAGCGTACTGTACATTATGTGTGCTTTTGAAGTGACATGAAGCTTTAAATGAGCTTGTTGGTCAGTTTCTTTTATTTCCAAAGCTTCGGTTTGTTGGCCACAAAGGTCACTGCTGTTCACTGGACTAATGATCCAAGGTGGTTTCTAATAACGACGGGACATTGATTTCCATAGAAAGGACTACTCAGTGTGCTCAATGTTGCTGTGTGTCGACAGGAAGGACAGGTCAAACACTTCAAGTTTGTTCTGTCAAGTCGCAGGAAAGTGTACAGCCATTTCTACTGTAGGAGCAGCAACCTGGTGAGTTGTTAAAAAGGGAAGAATTCCTCTGCTGGGACAAATCAGACCTATCCCCCTGTTTATCGACTGTTATTCTGCTCCTATGTGCACAGTATCCAGAAGTTTTTGCAGTGTGGTTGTGTCTGTCTGTCTGTCTGTTAAAATTGTATAAAACACTTGTCTGTAATTTACTAATTCTAATTTTATGTTGTTATTATATTATTGTATCTTCCAAAAACATTTGTTGACAGTCCCCAGTGGAGTAGACACTAGTCCAACCTGAACATCCTGGTCCAAGGACATTGGTATCATGGCCAGGAATTGAACCCAGGTCTCCATATTGGTAGCCCAACACATTGTGCTGTTGGGCTACCAATGTTCATATCAGCAAAATTTAGTTGTTGTCCTCGATAAAGTCCATCTACAGTCTCCAGTTCAGAACTGATAAAAATAGATTCTGCAATAAAATAAAAAGCTCTTCTGATTTCTTATTTTTGTCCACAGGAGATGACCAGCTGGGTGTACGGGTGCACGCAGAGGAATGGTTCCTCGTGGTAAGAACATGAGTGCTGTGGAAATCTTCTCTCATCTGTCAGACCCTGTTTGTCTTTTCAACATTAAATGATGAAAATCCCATTTTATACATTTGGCTTATAATTGAAAATGTTTTTATTATTATTATTATTATTATTAGCAAATGATGTATGGAACTGGTGAACTCGATTTATGTTTATATTTTTTATTTATTTGGCAGTGTGCATGCAGTGGATCTGTCCACAGCAACTGAGCTTCTGCCACCATACAAGGTGACCTTCTAAAAGGCCCATCCATTTCTGTTGTTTTTCTCCTTCAATTTATTGTTCAGAACTGTACTTTATACTTTTCAGGTCCTGATTCTGAGTCTGAGTGACTTGTCTGCAGTTACTCACCTGGTTGTCTCTGCCTCCAACACCAATGGCAAACAGGTAATCAAAACAAATGATTACTGACAAGTGTTCATGTTGTATTTGTTTTTCTTTTCTTTTTTGTGCTGGCAGGATGCTGGAGAATATTTCAAACCAGCGTCTTCATATTTTTTAAAAAGTCCATTTATGGGGGAGGGCAAGCCCAAACTAATGCATCTGCAGAAACAAGGGGTTAAAAGCAGCCTTTGTGAGGAACCTATTGAGATACCTTCTCACAGCTAATTCCCCCACTTTCCACTCAAATTCAAATGAAGCATCTGTTTGGCCAATGAACAGTAACAGCATGTTTACAAGGTGCTGCTGCTGATAAGGACCACAGCACAGGTCACGGGAAAATCTACTTTCAAACATGAGCGGAATAAAGGTTGTAATCCTGCATTATCGCTACCTTCTGCTGTGGATTGTGGATTGAACAGGAGCTCATTCTGATCAGGAGCAGCTTGTCACACGTAGATGGTGGCATCTTGTGGCTGGAAATGATTCAGCATTATATTTTTGAACCATAACTCACACAACCTGTGTGGAATATATGGTAAATGATGTCACAATGTTGTGTGTGTGTGTGTGTGTCTGCTCCACAGTTCACAGTGGAGTGTGAATGGCAGAGGCAGCAGATTCAGACTCTGTCCATCCCAGTACCACATGTCCTGTCGTTTGGTAAGGTCTTGTAGGAGTCATGCTGATTTCTAATCTTCAAACCTTGAGTCTTGTAGTAACTGCTGGTTTTCCAGGCTTGACTGTCAGTGAAGTCATGGTCAACTCGTCTGGTCTTCTTCACACTGTTGTGTTACAACACTTTCACCAGGTATCACTGATGTTTTGTGATGTTTCAGCTGGACGGGTTTATCACTGTTAGTTCCTGACTCTTTGCTACCTCTGTGTCTTTAGGTCTATCAGGCTTTCACTATTACTGTCACAAGTCACTGCAACATACCTAAATGTAAGTTGTGTGTGTGTGTGTGTGTGTGTTTTTTTAATATACATTGTAGAACAAATGCAATAAGCATTTTTGTGTTTCTCTCCAAAGACAGGTTGGCCAACGTGTACAGAATCAGAGTTCCGTGGTTTCGGGAGGACTCCTTAAGCACAGTCAGGTTTGTTAAGTCAGCGCGTGTCTCAGCCGTGTGGTTTTTGTTGCTGTTTTTAAATCTCACTACAGATGAACATGTGATGTCCATCACTGTTGTCTCTCATAACTTGATGTCATCTCCCCACTAGTGTTCCATCAGTCACTGAAATCTCAGGTATGCTCCACACCAGTCGTCCAGACAACACCTCAAGTGTCCTCCTTCAGCTCCACACTGCCCCCAACTGCCAGTATAAGGTACCACATCCACACCTCCCAAATGTAACTCAGTGCGACAAAACTGGAAGAAAGTTAAGACGTATAACCTGTGATCTTCAGGTGTCAGTGAGGACTTCCTTGCCCAGAGTTCTAGGACAGGTATCAAAATCTTTCCCATTTTAACAGAACCACTGCCAGTTTAAATAAAAAAGAGAGAAATTTTAAGTAATTGTTCTAATACTTTAAACAATGTTTAGATATAAAGAGCTCTCCGTGTTGGCATTTATTTGCATATTAAAACGTAGACACGCACTTAAAAACACCTGAATGCATTTATTCTTCTTAATGAATAGAGAGTGATTATTTGAAAGCCCATATCTGATTTTCTCTTTATGCCTATGGCAGATTTTGAGGTTCGGTGCTCCGATGGTGCTGGTGTACACAACTGTAACTCTGCTGCTGGCCTGCAGGGGGCAGCTGTCCTCCATCCTGAGGTCAAGCCGACTTACAAGCCTGAGTAGGCTGGTGGCCAAAAGCCTGCAGCCTCATCAAGTAAACCTGCCTGTTTATATTCTGCACATCCTGATTAGGTAGGTCTATATCATAGATATCATAGGTCTATGTCTATAGATTGTATAACGTACTGATTTATGAATATGGGCTGTTTTTACTGTTGTTGTGTATCAGTGTGATGTTTAACTGCATATGTTGGGAGCTTGCATCATTCAGCTGTGACCATGATATGAGGACTTGTTTTCCCTGAGTGTTGCTTTAAAGCAGAACTTCTCTCCGTACTTGGTGCCGTTTCGGGTAGTTTTCATTTTCAATTTTTTTTTTATTTAATTTTTTTTTTTTTATTTCATTTATATAGTGCTAAATCACAACAAAGTTGCCCCAAGGCGCTTCACACAAGTAAGGTCTAAGCTTACTAACCCCCAGAGCAAGAACACAGGCGACAGCGGTAAGAAAAAACTCCCTCTGAGGAAGAAACCTCAAGCAGACCAGACTTAAAGGGGTGACCCTCTGCTTGGGCCATGATACAAACATAAATTACAGAACAGTTCACAAAATGAACATACAGGACATGCTGTTGGTACACAGGACAGGAGGGTCTCCAGCACAAATACAGCTCCCATCTCTGGATGGAGCTGAACCTTAAACAGAGCGAAAAAAACAGAATCAGGCATCAGAAAGACAACAAATACAGTATAATCTGTCAGCATTAAACAACAAGAAAAACAGAAGAAATACTAAGGTGATCGCCGGCCACTAGCCCTAAACTTCACTAAAAGACCCAGAATTTAGATAAAGTTGAGGTCGCGGCATGCTCCGTTTACTAATAAAATGAATTAAAATTTTCAAGAGATAAAATTCAATGGTCCCAATTGAGGCATACCCAGGAGAAGAAAAAAGTTGTAGTTCCTTGACTGGCCACTTGAGGTTACCTCCAAAAGTGAGCAAATTCTCATAGAAACCAACGTTAAAATGTCCAGATTTAAGTAGAAATGAACCTAATTTCAGCCTGGTACAAAAATAGTTTTGGTCTCTATAGATAGTTCCCTCCTCCATGACAACTCTATAGTTGGGGGGGGGGGGGGGGGCTCAGACTTTATTAGTCCTGCCCAGTTCACATGTGGTGTCACTCATGCTCCACCTCATTATCTAAATGTGGGTTTGTGGTGACACAGGCAGAGTAAGTACTACCAACATGACACCCAAAGCAACAATTTTGGTTTTCATAACAAATCTTCTCTCGTTCTCTCTCTCACTGAAACGGGTGCTGCACTCACTGCAATTTATTGTCTGGAATCGTCACAGGTTGCATCTCAGAGCTTCTACAATTCAAACATTTTGTGGGCAGGGCATGCCCCCAGACCCCCCCAGTAATTTTGTGTTTCATCTTGTTCTTGTTTTTCACCACTTTCTTCCCGTGTGATTGAGGTAGATGTTTGGTGCTACCTGTCTGTAACTAATCCGTTAACATTCATATAATGGATTTTATCCATTTTTATAAATATGACATTTAGGATTTTAGATCATAATGGACAAAAGTCGCTGGTCCACCTGAAGCCATATGCAAGTTTTACTGAACTGCACTGTACAGCACAAATATACCCCTCAAAGTAAATGTAATTGTAAATCCTTTTAACACAGCCCTTCTGCACTGATGTGCATTCTGACTATTATTAGGTGACATACAATAAAATCCACTTTTTAAAGGTGATTGTACACTGGATACCTGCTTATCAGCATCTCTACTTCAGGAACATAGTCCGTATATATACAGTTGTGCTCAAACCTTTACATACCCTGGCAGAATTTGGCTTTTTTTGGCCATTTTTAAGAGAATCTGAATGACAACACAAAAACTTTTTTTTCACTCATGGTTAGTGGTTGGGTGAAGCATTGCTGGGCACACTGCACCACCCCGAGTTGGGATGCTTTTCATATTTGTGCCCAGTAATAATATTGCAAGGAGAACCTGATTGTGAAACCTGGGACTTTGTAAAATATTTGTTTCCTAGAAAGACAGTGACCCCCCCCCCCCCCCCCCCTCACAAAAAGAGACAGATTTACACAGGGATGGCGAGTTGTAGTTTTGCCTTATCTCAGTCCACATTTTTCATTCAGTAAAGTAAACTGTTGACTAACTGTAGACCACCAGCAGTGGACTTCTGACTTTGTATAGTTTTATGATACTGCTCACCTGTTTGTTTGTTTCTTGTATTTCTTCATCTCCTCAGTTCTACGTGGTTTCAGGAGGCGTGGTCTGTTCTTTCTCTCCCCGCTGTGGAAACCGTACCCCCAACCTTTCCCGATGGGTCTTTTCAGGAAGGTGTTGCAGCACCTGTTGAAGAGTGGCCTCACCTGCTGTCCCCACTGCTGTACGTGTTTGGAGCAGCTGTGGCTTTCTGGGGCAGCATTCTGCTCTCTGCCCTTACACACCTGATCTCCCTCAGTTTAACTCTGCTGCACAGGTATGACTGGACATTAATTAGACACATCTGGTTTATATTATATATATACCCTTACAGATATGTGACGCGTCTCGACATCTCACCTTATCTCAAATAAGTTACATTTAATGAGACAAACGTGGCTCAGGACCCTTATTCAGTCCTTTAGCATCACTATGGCAAAATATACAGACCTTGTATCAAATATTCTGCCTCTCTAGTTTAACTCCTCTCATAAAATGTTCCACACCAAACTGTTGGGCTACTTCATGTACATTTTCACACATTCATCTCAGAGACCTGACCAGCATAATCCCAGAATTAGAATTTGAAAAATTCTAACATTTCCTTGAAAGTACTCGTAAAGCTTTTTTCAGCGATGTTTTCTGAAGCTTGCTGAGTAATTTGCACTGTTTATCTTGTCCAGACCTTCTGTGTCTAGAGACTGCGGCACGCTGTCCCTGCAGACCCAGCTCCTCTTCACACTGTCTTTGACTGTTGTGGGCGGGATTTCCTGCGGGGCAGTGGCAATCTTTGGTGCTTTCCTGCTTCACTTCTATCGGGTGAGAAACAAAGGATGTTTTTGTAGTTATTTTGCAGTTTCACCAAAGACAAAGTCAGTTTGAGGGGATTTGAACCCACAGTGTATCAGTCATTCTGAGAGCAAGACGCTGAACCCCAAAACTGCTAAACTTTTGGGTACATGTTTACTCTCGACCCCTCTCAAATGTAGAAAAAGACTGTAGAGAAACAAGGCTGTATATACACTCCATGTAGGTACAGTATCAGAATTTGGCATTGATGCCAACTCAGGGGTCTTGATAGCAGTACTGTATCACTACATGGGGTGTCAAAGTCCAACACCTTGTCCACATCGTGACACCTAACAGATCAAGTTGGGGATTGCCTGTTGGGGTGAAATACGGTGGTGACCTTGTGTGCCCTGTGGCCACTTCAGTAACCATGAAGGCGCAACAGGAACCCTGAACATGAGAGGACTAACGGGCCTCTCGACAAACGAGAAGTCCTCAACAACTGATCAAGTGGAGGAGGTGATGGCTTGTAATCCAGCGGCTATAAAGACTGCAGCAGGTCTTCAGACCTCGATGTTTTGGGATTTCCCAGCCATCAGACCAGGCTAAGGATCTGTCGAGGACCATGTGTTTGTTCATGTGCCACGACATTCCCAGGTCAAACAAACCCACAGGCATCTCTGCATCTATACTGGATGCAGCCACCATCCCGTCCAGGAATCGATCAAAAATGAACCTTCTTTGCTGAGGAGGGATCGTCAAGATTGATACATGGCAGATACCCAGAACATTACCAAAAAAAATGATTTAAAACGCCATGTTAGACAACAGAACAAAGAATGTGAAATTTTAGAAAATTGTCTTTTAAAATCAACTAAATTTAGTTGACTATTTTTAACTGTGCAAAGAGCTTTTACTGATGTCGTTGGCCTTTCAGAACAGTGTTCTGTACCTGTATTGTTTGAACTGGGGAAAACTATGTGCTGATGGTGTGACCACACATTTACCAAGCCATATGCAAAATGGAACAAAACAAGACACGGGAACGGACTCTTTACAGAATGAAAACAACTCAAACATCAGTTGCTCAGGTGAAATACTGTTTATATTCTCATGAACAGCAGCGTGGACCTGTTGAGAGTCATTAAGCATGCTCAAAATTCCAGGTTTTACCTGCACCAAAATGACCTGTTTTTAGTTTTATTTATTTACTTTACAAGCAGATTATTGATAACATCCTCCATTTGAATTTGATATTTTGTTTCCAGGTGTTAAGACTACAGATGACTGACAGGTCTTTGAGCCACATGCTGAATTTGGTAAGATGTCCCAGTTGAACTGTTTTTCTGTAATCACACCATAAGACACTTTGATGGTTCATTCACAATATGCCAACAGAAAAACTGGTCTACAGTGTAACTAAATTTTTACATAATGCAGGGTGTGTGTGTTCAATGATTATTGGCTTCTAATCACATACTGAGTTTGAGTTTCTGTTATATGCAGCTATTATTGTGCAACACGGGCAGTGCTGTAGTTAGCTGTATAAGAACGCTGTGTTTGCTGGTGGTGTAAATGGACATTCATATTTCAGAGTCTTAGTAAATATTGGCAATTTGATCCTTGAAATATGCATTTGATCTTATTTTTCAATGTTGCCAGGCCCCACAAAGGCACAAAGAAAACGAGAATGGCGCACTGGATGCAGAGGTGCTGAATAAATCTAACGAATGCAATGGTGCCCCCCTACTGTCTGAAGGTGCGGTGCAGGAGGTGAAGGATGACCTCTGTCTCCACCTCTGCTTGTCTGCACTCTTCACTGTACCCGTCATGCTCAGCACACCCTCCTTCATCCATTGGATCCGCAACCTGAGGTACAGTATTAACCCTCTGGGGTCTGAGGGCATTTTTGAACATTTTTTGGACTCACCTGGCATAAATGTTTTATTATTGCTGTTAACAGCTCTCCCTCATCCCAGAATCAAGTTTTATGTCTCTTTTTTTCAGGACAGCCTGTGCTTTCAGAATATATATGTTTTTGTTGTGTTTTATAAATGTAATAAAGGTTTACGATCAAAAATAGGCAAGGAAAAAATAAAGCGAAAAATAATTTTCCACACACATTTATTCAAAACACACAGCAAACTATAATAAACAACTGTTTTGACACTTTATAAAGGTAATTTGAGGTCTTGTGTGAAAGACTGTACAACAAAAAGATTCAAACAATAAACACAAATGCACATTTTGAACAATATATACAAAATGGTCTATGCGTTTTGTTGTCCATTGATATGGTAAACAGTGCTTTACGCTGAGAAAGCAACAAAGTTATCCAGTAACATTCACATACAAACTAATGGTGCAATCCTGATAGTTACACACTCTTTGTTTGAGCACATGAGATTGTCATCAGAGGCTCTCCGTCTGCTCCTGCTTTCACTGATCGCTGTGCGTAATGGCACAGGGCGCACTGAGTATGTACTAATAGTATGTACTCATTGAAGCTATTCAAACAGGCCAACTACTGTAGTAACACATCACTCCTGAAAACGATCTTTGGCTTTTCACGTGAGGTAAATCTGCCCTATGATTGGATTTTGGAAAACCATGTGACAGCGAACCAATTCTGATTGGACACTCACATTGCGCACGTCATCACACAGCTTCTATGAGGAGTACAAAGATGGCCGATGGCTGGCTCAAAAGTCCGCGGAGTTAACGTTTCAGCAAAAAAAAGTTTCTATCTCATATCATTCAAAAGTTATTTATAATTTAGTAAAGCTTGGTCTTAGCCGTCGTATACAACGGCGTCAGCCCGTGTCGGTCCATCCTGCCAAATTGTCATTAAGCAAGAGACTGAAACCTGCAGGCGATGCATGACCCTGAGCAGTATGCAGACTTTGGGGATCAACAATTTTTCACCGACAACCATTGTGCAGTTGCTTTTGATTAAACTTGGAGACGTGTGTTTCCTGGGTGTCTTAGAATCTTCATTGAGATGAGACAAATGTCAGTAACATCATCAGATCAGTCAGTGTGGTTGAACAGCTCAGTCTGTGGACGTCCGCTTTAATCTGGGCTCTGATTCTGCGTAGGTACTCCACCCAACTGGATCCTGATCCGTGCTGGCCACACACGGTGCCTCTCATTTTGGTATACATGCTGCTCATTAACTGCAACACTGAAAAACTCAGCCACAGGTAGGAGGAGCTCGCCCACACCGTGTCTGATATGATGAGGTCCTCTCCACTCATATCTCGACATGTCCAGTGACCTAATCAGTCACTTTTTTTTTCCTTTTTCAGTAAGCTTCTGCCTGTGGCGTCTTGCCTCCCGTTTCCGTTGGCCGTGGCTATGGTGAGCTTCTCTCCGCTGCACCTCTACAGAATCACCTACTTCCTGTTGGCAGTGTTCGTCCCTCTGGCCGTGTGCTGTCTGCTCTGATGGCATTTGGCTGTTTTCAGATTCCAGTTGCACCACAACAAGTCTGGTGTAAGTTACAAGCTGACTTGCTGAAGCTGTGTTGTGTCTCGCCGGGCAACACGTTCATCGTACGTCATCTTTCCGCTGTGGAGCAGAGCCCTAGACAGGCATAGTTTGGAAAACTGGCCGCTTAGTGTTGGCACTAAAAGCTCCGTGGCAGTTCCACTGTGTTTTGAGATAACGGCCTTGGATGGTTTGGTGCGACTGTTGCTCTGTTGTTTTGACATTAAACCAACTTTGCCTTACTCTGTGTAGCTGTAACTCTGCCTTCGGTGAGCAAGTCGTGAGCTTCGACATTTGAAACAGGGTGTTGATGTTAGTCTGTGTTAGATTTTGGTGCCTGTGGTGTTACGCTGTCATCACTCTCACTGTAGACTACGCTGCCTGTGGCTTAGCGACGCTTTATAGATGAGTGGTGAAAATGTTACTGGCTGTCATAACACTGCCACACCACCAGGTGGCAGTCTTTATTGCTTTAAAAATACTGCAAAGTAATCACGTTTACATCGTGTCATATTCACTTTGGATAAATCACAACTAACATACAGGTGATAAAGTGAAGTTTTACACTATCAGATGTGGAAGTTTTTGGACAAGTGTTTGTCCTGGTGAAGGTGACTCTACATTTTCGTTCGACACCCGTAGTGATATAAATGCATGGATATGCCCCGCCCTGCCAGACACCAAAATGGAGATGAGGGAGGAGTTAGTGCAACCCAATTAGCTTGTGTCAACAATAACCTGAAAACACTGAATGTATGAGAAAAAACTCCACTGCATCAGGTGAACTTTGATGGACAAGATCAATCAAAAGACCAACTTTATTTTGCCTACATAATATCCTGTAGACATGCTGCCACCTGCTGGATGATTAGTGGATGCAAAAATAAAATAAACCTTTTTTAAGTGCTTTTCCATCTAATGCGCAGCCTCAACTTTATCTAAATTCTGGGTCTTTTAGTGAAGCTTAGGGCTAGTGGCCGGCGATCACCTTAGTATTTCTTCTATTTTTCTTGTTGCTTAATTCTAATAAATTCTACTGTATTTGTTGTCTTTCTGAAGTCTGATTCTGTTTTTTCTCTGTTTAAGGTGCAGCTCCATCCAGAGGTGGGTGTGGTATTTGTGTTGGCGACCCTCCTGTCCTGTGCACCGGCAACATTTCCTGTATATGTATTTTTTGAATTGTTTTGTAATTTGTGTCTGTATCATGGCCCAAGCAGAGGGTCACCCCTTTGATTCTGGTCTGCTTGAGGATCCTTCCTCAGAGGGAGTTTTTTCTTACCACTGTCGCCTGTGTTCTTGCTCTGGGGGTTGGTTGAAATACATCTCTGCCTTTTGCTGATGATGTGGTTCTGTTGGCTTCATCACACAGTGATTTCCGATGTGAACTAAGCAGAGTTGAGGCAGCGTGTGACTAAATCAGAGGCTGTGGTCCTCTGTCGGAAAAGGGTGGACTGCCCTGTCTACATCAAGACAGTACTTCCTTAAAGTGGAAGAGTTCAAGTATCTCGGGGTCTCGTTTATGGGGGGGTAAGCTGGAGCGTGAAATCAATAGATGGTTCGGTGCTGCACCTGAAGTCCTGTGGATGGTGTACCAACCGTTGTGGTGAAGAAACAGGTGGGCAAGAAGGTGTGACTCTCCCAGGCCTGGTCGAATTAGGCCCCTGTCCTTACCTGCAGGTATGAGCTTTGGGTAATGACCGAAAGAACAAGATTATGGATACAAGCAGCAGAGAAGAGATTCCTCTGGTGGGTATTTGGGCTTACACTGAGGGGCAGGGTGAGAAGCTTGAATATCCAGTAGGGACTCTAAGCAGAGCTGCTGCTCCTTCACATCCAGAGGGAACAGCTGAGGTGGTCTGGGCATCTAGTGAGGATTGTCTCCCTTGGGAGGTCTTCCATGCAATTCCAGCTGGAAGGAACCAGGGAAGACCGAGGACACGCTGGAGGGATTACAGCTCCCAGCTGTATTTGGAACACCTCAGGATCCCACAGGAAGAGTTCAGGACTCAGCTGAGGGTAGGGAAGCGTGGGTTGAGCTCTTCAGCCTGCAGCCTGGACTCTTGATAAACTGCTTTGCTCATGAGTGCCTCATCTTTATGTGCCAAACTCAGACCGACGCACAAAGTCACGGTTCATATGTGATTATAGCTAAAGATAATCTGATGGCTGCATCGATATTCTCAAAAAGACAAATGTACATCTGAGACTAATCAATAAATCCTCACAGACAAACAGTCGGTTATACTCTGATGAAATGTTACTGCACCAGAAGCAATGCAGTGTTGTAGGAGAAGCTGTCAGTGAGCGTCATCAAAGGTTTGCTTTGAAGCTCTTGTGCTTGCTGTGGTCTTTAAGAAGACAGATGTTTGCCCCTAAAGTTTTAAAGCCAAGTGCTTTATTCTCAAAAGTTGTGAATCCATTAAAAAAAAAATTAATGGTGGCTTAGTGGTTAGCACTGTTGACTCACATCAGGAAGGTCCTGGGATTGCGTCCCACCTGGTCCTTTCTGTGTGGACTTTGTATGTTCTCCCCATGTTCACATGGTTTCTCTCCAGGTGCTCCGTCTTCCTCTCACATCCAAAGACGTGCAGATTAGGTGAACTGGGAACTTTAAATTGGCCTTAAGTATGTTTGTCTGTCTCTATGTGATTTCGCAGTAGACTGGAGTCCTGTCCAGGGTGTACCGAGCCTCTCACCCATTGACTGCTGGGATGGGCTCACCCCCCGCATTCATGGCCCATGATTAAGCAGGTATAGAAAATTAATTGATTTGGCGGTTCTTGTTTTTCTGTTGAGCAAAATGATTATTACGTATTTTCTGGAGTATAAGTCGCACCTGTTAAGACCTCTTGATGAGTAAAAACTCATATGTAAATTGCACCAGAGTATAAGTTGCACATTTGTTCTTTATCAGCTCATTCATTTTGGGTTTTTGTGCATTTTTGTGTACTTCTTACTATTGGCATTTATCCTTTTATTATTGGAGTTTATTTTATTTATTGCTTGGATTCCTGTGAAAGTCCAACATAAATACTTCTTGTAATTCTTATTTTTAAGAAGAAATGCATGATTTTTCAGTATATAAGTCCCACCTGAGCATAAGTCATAGAGCCTCCCAAACTAGTAAAAAAATAAAAAACCCAGGACTTAAACGCAGTGATGGGCACCGATCCGCTAATCCGCTAACCACTAATTCTCAAAGCTAACTTTTTTGTTAGCAGATTAGCTTTTCGGCTAACTTCAAAAACCATCAATGGACCAAGCTTCCGATAAATTTAGTTTTGATAACTTTTAGACCACTAAAGTTTTTTTTTTGTTTTTTTTTTTTTACATAGTTAGTAACTGAACAACATTTATAAACCCTATTGGCTCCTGTCTATGTATTTTGCAGCAGTGAGGCAGCTAAGAGGAGCTAAGCTCAACTATACCCCAGCAGAAGGGGCCTGGCCGCCAGGCTACTACAGAAAAAAACAAACAAGCAAAAGTCATTACTCTTTACAGCATGCAGCAGTCCAGCCATGTGGCCAAAGTCCTCAAAAGGAAAGCAGGCTTGACTTGTGGTTTTGGTTTATAAACCAAATTAATCCGGATAGTTTAATGACATTAATGTCAAATCTGTCATTTGTACGAAGTGAAAATATAACACATATCTTTTAATTTTAACATAATGCACTAATTCTGAAGTTTTGAACATAACTCACACACAGATGCCAAACTGCATTATGGGTAAACTGAGCCTGCAATCACTGATTGGTTGATTCATTTAACCAACACAAACTTAATGTGTGTGCTGGTTTTTACAAATGTGTATTTGTAAAATATGTATTTTTTCATTTGTTGAAAAAAAGGCATTTGTAAAACTGAAAATTCTGTTTAAGTTGTGATTCAGGCAGCAGTATAACCAGGCATCATTCACACTGCCATCCAGTAGATGGCAGTGTTCTATGCATTTTGACCCATGTACTGGATGGCATATTATATACTGGCATATTATGTTACTATGCTTTTTACTTTTTTACTCTTTTACTATGCTTTGTAATCTTTTAATTCATTTTATTTTGTTTTATGAATTGTTTTGTGTGAAGTGCCTTGAGGCGACTTTGTTGCATAGTACCCATAATGCAGTTTGGCATCTGTGTGTGTTAATATGTTCAAAACTTCAGAATTAGTGCATTATTTTAAAATTACAAGATATGTGCTATATTTTCACTTTGTACAAATGCCAGCTTTGACATTAATATAGTTAAACTATCCAGATTAATTTGATTTATAAATCAAAACCATAAGTCAAACTTGCTTTCCTTTTCAAGATATCTTCCTCATGGCTGGACCACTGTATGCTGTCAAGGTAAATGATGCTTACCTACAGCAGTGTTAAATAAATGATAAATTCACAATTTTTTTTTTGTTGGTTTATCGGTTAAACATTATAAAAAATAACTTTTCAGTTAGCTGATTAGTGGTTTTGGTTAGTTGTGTCTACCACTGCTTATATGCCGTAAATATGGTGAACACTTAAGTGTCACAACATTTGAGGCTGATGCAGATGGTTTTAAAGCCTGTTTTTCCTCATCTACCTGAAGACTGTTTTTTTCTCACTATGTGCAGATAGTGTGTCAGGCTGCCTTTTTATTTTGTATTTACTGGTGTTTACAACTTCACCAGTTCATTGGTGCACGATTGCTGTCGTTCCTTAGCCATGTCTTTTCTTTTTGTCTTTGCTTGATGTTCAAGGAAATGTTCAACTAAAACTTCTGAAGTGACACTTGTATGTGGATGACATCACATATTATACAGCAGCTGCTATTAAGTTTGACAGCAACAAAACAAAACAAAAAAGTCTGCTTTTGGATTCTCCATCCAAGTGTTTTTTTTTTTTTATTATTTTAACTATGAAAATGCTTTTCTATTGGTTCCTTTTCTGTCCTGCCAGCAAAGTTGCTGCTGTGCCTTTCTGAGTTTATTTTTTTCCGGTACGTGAGCAGCTCGTGTGTCCTGCTTCGTACTCGCCTCCAGACTGCCGTCTGCTCTCATTTGTTGATTGTATGTTTATGTACGATTGAAACATCTTCCAGCTGAATGTGATGGAAGACTTTTGACGCATAAACTTTACAGACCAAGAGAATGTTGGGTGGATTTAACTGACAAAAAAAAAAATCTCAGCGCAGCAGTAGTTTGTACAGACTTCATCGTAACACGAGACTAAAGATAAATCCATGAACACCTGTGACCAAACACACGTTCCGGCTCAGGCAGGCTTACAGTCAGTCGCACGTTAACGTCACCGTACTGGCCACAATGTGAATGTGTTTGAACTTTTGTTTTACCGTGCGTGTGGTGTGACGGCTTTCCTGTGCACGTGTCTGTGTGGTGCCGTTTCAGTGCTTTGCACAGTGTCTGCCTTGTTCCAGTGGTGATGAATCAGTGGCATACAGTACTTCTAGTGCACACCAGTGTGAAGTGAGACTGATGTTTTCTATTATTAATGTGAATGTAATTTGTGTCGGTGTTCACTGTGATGATGTTAGTACTTGATATTCTGATATATGAAGAGTTCATGTGACGGCACCGTGAACTAGATCTGCTAACGAACACAAAACACATTTAACAAATCCTGTACGTGGTGGAACCAACTGTTTTTATTATAATTCTTTTATTGTTGTTGTTATTATGATTAAAATGAATTTTGTGTGTTTTATATTATCTAAACTCAAAGTATGTAGCATACTGGCATGTCTTCAAAAATTCTGTCCAACTCTCTTAAATTATGCAAATGTCAAGGTTGGCTGAAAATGCGCCAAATGAGTCAGTCACAGTTTCATATTCAGATCTTGAACATGGACCTTTTTAACCTTACAAAGCAAAGACTGTCCATGTCCCATGTGTCTTAGTATTTCAGACATTACTTTCATCATTTTAAATAATCCACTCCCTGGCCACTTTATTAGGTACACATGTTCACTTGCTTGTTAATACAAACAGCTAATCAGCCAATCACATGGCAGCAACTCAATGGATTTAGGCCTCTAGACGTGGTGAATGAAGGTGAATTGCTGAAGTTCAAACCGAGCATCAGAATGGGGAAGAAAGAGGATTTAAGTGACTTTGAATGTGGTGTGGTTGTTGGTGTCAGACGGGCTGGTCTGAGTGTTTCACAAAGTGCTGATCTACTGGGATTTTAACACACAACCATCTCAGAAAATGGTCAAAAAAAGAGAAGATATCCAGTGAGCGGCATTTGTGTGGACAAAAATGTCTTGTTGATGTCAGAGGTCAGAGGTGAATGGGCAGACTGGTGGAATGGGCAACTGTGTGATGCCATCATGTCCATATGGACAAACATCTCTGAGGAATGTTTCAAACACCTTGTTGAATCTATGCCACAAAGAATTAAGGCAGTTCTGAAGGCAAAAGAAAGTCCAACTGGATACTGGCAAGGTGTACCTAATAAAGTGGCCAGTGAGGGTACTTACTGTATGGTGGCAGAAAAAAAAAATACCAGGTCTATTAACAGAAGCATTTTTTTTTCTAGGAAACCAATTTAATTGAAAAACTCAACCACAAACGGTCAGCTTGTGTCTGACCTGGTTTCTTTACTGTGTCAAAGGTCACAGGTACAGTTAGTTGGATCATAATCATTTGGACTGACAACATATTTTGTAATTTTGTGTCTTTGCACCACCACAGTGGAGCCGAGATGAAACGATCATGAGGTGATTGAAGTGTAGACTTTTAAGAAAAATATCACATTAACCATTTAGGAATTAAAGACATTTTTATACCCAGTTCCTCCATTTTCAGAGGCCAAAGCTCATTGGACAGACTTACATTATAAGGATTGCTGTTAATACTTTGAGTTCATTGCAGTCAAAAAGTACTTGAAAATTGGAACCTGTACTGATTTCTTATTTTTCTCCTCCCTTGAGATGCTTTGCTGGGCCTTTACTGCAGCTTCCTTCAGTTGCTTTTTGTTTGTGGGTCTTTCTGCCCTTTGTTTTGTCTTGTGAGTGAAACACACGAGGTCTTCTTGAGGTCAGGTGACTGACTTGGCCAATGAAGAATATTGGATTTCTTTGCTTTTCGTCTGCTTTTGCAGTACATTTTGGGTCGTTATCCTTCTGCACTGTCAGTTTGTCAGCATTTGGCTGAATCTGAGCCCCCAGTGACCCAGTTCCACTGGCAGCCAGCCTGTACGTGACCAGCACTGTCTCCACCATATTGTGATGTGGTAACCTCAGTAGTTCCCAGCCTTGGCCCTCAGCGACCCCCTGCTGTATCTTTGTTAAACATCTTGTTTTGTTTTGAATACTTTATGATGACCTATAGAGTTACATTTACAAAATTGTCACAGTCTAAACACTTATGGACATGACTGTAGATGTCTGTGACAGTTTCTTTTTTTTATTATCTCTTATGCCAATACTGGGTCATTTTTTTGAAGAAAACATTACAGAGCCCACAGGTCATTGACACTGGGCGTGGTAGTGGTTGTTACTTTGAATTGTTTCTACAACCCCTGGCAAAAATTATGGAATCACCGGCCTCGGAGGATGTTCATTCAGTTGTTTAATTTTGTAGAAAAAAAGCAGATCACAGACATGACACAAAACTAAAGTCATTTCAAATGGCAACTTTCTGGCTTTAAGAAACACTATAAGAAATCAAGAAAAAAAATTGTGGCAGTCAGTAACGGTTACTTTTTTAGACCAAGCAGAGGGAAAAAAAAATATGGACTCACTCAATTCTGAGGAATAAATTATGGAATCACCCTGTAAATTTTCATCCCCAAAACTAACACCTGCATCAAATCAGATCTGCTCATTAGTCTGCATCTAAAAAGGAGTGATCACACCTTGGAGAGCTGTTGCACCAAGTGGACCAACATGAATCATGGCTCCAACACGAGAGATGTCAATTGAAACAAAGGAGAGGATTATCAAACTCTTAAAAGAGGGTAAATCATCACGCAATGTTGCAAAAGATGTTGGTTGTTCACAGTCAGCTGTGTCTAAACTCTGGACCAAATACAAACAACATGGGAAGGTTGTTAAAGGCAAACATAGTGGTAGACCAAGGAAGACATCAAAGCGTCAAGACAGAAAACTTAAAGCAATATGTCTCAAAAATCGAAAATGCACAACAAAACAAATGAGGAATGAATGGGAGGAAACTGGAGTCAACGTCTGTGACCGAACTGTAAGAAACCGCCTAAAGGAAATGGGATTTACATACAGAAAAGCTAAACGAAAGGCATCATTAACACCTAAACAGAAAAAAACAAGGTTACAATGGGCTAAGGAAAAGCAATCGTGGACTGTGGATGACTGGATGAAAGTCATATTCAGTGATGAATCTGGAATCTGCATTGGGCAAGGTGATGATGCTGGAACTTTTGTTTGGTGCCATTCCAATGAGATTTATAAAGATGACTGCCTGAAGAGAACATGTAAATTTCCACAGTCATTGATGATATGGGGCTGCATGTCAGGTAAAGACACTGGGGAGATGGCTGTCATTACATCATCAATAAATGCACAAGTTTATGTTGATATTTTGGACACTTTTCTTATCCCATCAATTGAAAGGATGTTTGGGGATGATGAAATCATTTTTCAAGATGATAATGCATCTTGCCATAGAGCAAAAACTGTGAAAACATTCCTTGCAAAAAGACACATAGGGTCAATGTCATGGCCTGCAAATAGTCCGGATCTTAATCCAATTGAAAATCTTTGGTGGAAGTTGAAGAAAATGGTCCATGACAAGGCTCCAACCTGCAAAGCTGATCTGGCAACAGCAGTCAGAGAAAGTTGGAGCCAGATTGATGAAGAGTACTGTTTGTCACTCATTAAGTCCATGCCTCAGAGACTGTAAGCTGTTATAAAAGCCAGAGGTGGTGCAACAAAATACTAGTGATGTGTTGGAGCGTTCTTTTGTTTTTCATGATTCCATAATTTTTTCCTCAGAATTGAGTGATTCCATATTTTTTCCCTCTGCTTGGTCTAAAAAAGTAACCGTTACTGACTGCCACAATTTTCCTGATTTCTTATAGTGTTTCTTAAAGCCAGAAAGTTGCCATTTGAAATGACTTTAGTTTTGTGTCATGTCTGTGATCTGCTTTTTTTTCTACAAAATTAAACAACTGAATGAACATCCTCCGAGGCCAGTGATTCCATAATTTTTGCCAGGGGTTGTAGTAGAGCCTGACTGATATACACTCAACAAAAATATAAACGCAACACTTTTGGTTTTGCTCCCATTTTGTATGAGATGAACTCAAAGATCTAAAACTTTTTCCACATACACAATATCACCGTTTCCCTCAAATATTGTTCACAAACCAGTCTAAATCTGTGATAGTGAGCACTTCTCCTTTGCTGAGATAATCCATCCCACCTCACAGGTGTGCCATATCAAGATGCTGATTAGACACCATGATTAGTGCACAGGTGTGCCTTAGACTGCCCACAATAAAAGGCCACTCTGAAAGGTGCAGTTTTATCACACAGCACAATGCCACAGATGTCGAAAGATTTGAGGGAGCGTGCAATTGGCATGCTGACAGCAGGAATGTCAACAAGAGCTGTTGCTCGTGTATTGAATGTTCATTTCTCTACCATAAGCCGTCTCCAAAGGCGTTTCAGAGAATTTGGCAGTACATCCAACCAGCCTCACAACTGCAGACCACGTGTAACCACACCAGCCCAGGACCTCCACATCCAGCATGTTCACTTCCAAGATCGTCTGAGACCAGCCACTCGGAGAGCTGCTGAAACAATCGGTTTGCATAACCAAAGAATTTCTGCACAAACTGTCAGAAACCGTCTCAGGGAAGCTCATGTGCATGCTCGGCGTCCTCATCGGGGTTCATCAGTTCGTCGTCGTAACCGACTTGAGTGGGCAAATGCTCACATTCGCTGGTGTTTGGCACGTTGGAGAGGTGTTCTCTTCACGGTTGAATCCCGGTTCACACTGTCCAGGGCAGATGGCAGACAGCGTGTGTGGCGTCGTGTGGGTGAGCGGTTTTCTGATGTCAATGTTGTAGATTGAGTGGCCCGTGGTGGCGGTGGGGTTATGGTATGGGCAGGCGTCTGTTATGGACGAAGAACACAGGTGCATTTTATTGATGGCATTTTGAATGCACAGAGATACCGTGACGAGATCCTGAGGCCCACTGTTGTGCCATACATCCAAGAACATCACCTCATGTTGCAGCAGGATAATGCACGGCCCCATGTTGCAAGGATCTGTACACAATTCTTGGAAGCTGAAAATGACCCAGTTCTTGCATGGCCGGCATACTCACCGGACATGTCACCCATTGAGCATGTTTGGGATGCTCTGGACCGGCGTATACAACAGCGTGTACCAGTTCCTGCCAATATCCAGCAACTTCGCACAGCCATTGAAGAGGAGTGGACCAACATTCCACAGGCCACAATTGACAACCTGATCAACTCTATGTGAAGGAGATGTGTTGCACTGCATGAGGCAAATGGTGGTCACACCAGATACTGACTGGTATTCCCCCTCAATAAAACAAAACTGCAGCTTTCAGAGTGGCCTTTTATTGTGGGCAGTCTAAGGCACACCTGTGCACTAATCATGGTGTCTAATCAGCATCTTGATATGGCACACCTGTGAGGTGGGATGGATTATCTCAGCAAAGGAGAAGTGCTCACTATCACAGATTTAGACTGGTTTGTGAACAATATTTGAGGGAAATGGTGATATTGTGTATGTGGAAAAAGTTTTAGATCTTTGAGTTCATCTCATAAAAATGGGAGCAAAACCAAAAGTGTTGCGTTTATATTTTTGTTGAGTGTAGATTTTTTTTTTTTTTTTGTGGGGTGGGGGGATACGGTACAGTTATTGGGCAGTAAAAATTTTCGATACTGATATATCTGGTGATATATGCATAAAAAATAATGATGCTGAACATCTCATGATCAACCTTATGATAAAGAACTGTAATTGAGGCTTAATGTTTTACAGTTTAAACGTGAACTTTATTATAAATAAATGTAAGTTATCAACAACCAGCCAGTATAAGTGATGCTGCTGTCATTCTGTCTTCACTCACCTCAGCATTTGCCGTGTTGCATCGCTCGACATTTGCATAAAATTGTCTTCTCTGCTATTTTGGCCCCACGTAGCTGGTTTCTTAGCAACCATGTATCTCTTGTTTGCTGTGAAACGACCCCTCTGAATGAAAACGGATGGCAGCTGGTCACTTTGCCTCTGGTTCTTATGGCTAATGTGAACAAGGGGTGATGGGGTCCCAGCCGTACTTGACAGCATTATTAACAATGATGCCTGACCGTTCTCTGCTAGACCAACTATATAATGACACCATATCCTACATACAAAAAAAGTGTTTTTCTGCATTGTTTATTTGGTAAAATAACTTTTCATTTAGGCAAAAATAACACTGATACTGCTGTTTGTGAAAGGCTCATATCGGTTGGGCTCTAATTTTTTGTATTCTTCTGTTTTGTTTATACTGCCTTAATTGGTAGATAATGTGGCACTTCAGCTAAATAATGACTGTTTGATTATTGAATGGAGTGTACCACCAGTTATACTCATTAAATGTGCATTAAATTATGTACAGGATCCCAGTACAATTAATAAATGTTCAATATTTGATTGAAAAATGACACTGCATACATAATTTCTCACAATGGATTTCATTTTTTTTCTCATGAATTATATAGCATATGAATCAAAATTCACAAGTAAATAAAATATTACTTGAGCTATACTTCTTACCATCAGGGGGAATTTGTTTTGGACTCTGCATTTCAACTGTGAAAATAATCTGATTGATCCACTGGGACTGAATACCATGAAAGTGTCCTTCAAATACTGTGCTGCTGCCAAGAATAAGGAACCGTGAAATTATGGCGAGGAAAAAAAAAAACCTTGGGAAAAGTTTCCTTTTAGATTCACGTTTACGCCAACACATCTACAGTAAATTCATAAGAAACATCCTGTGAATGAAGACTGTTTACATCTGTTAAATGTCACAAACTGAATGTGGACATTAATAATATGTGGTTTGAAACTCACTGAAGCAGTTTGTTTGTGTGATACTTTTATCTGACAAGTAACAAAGAAGTCAGTGTCTCTGATTAAATGGAAGACGGCATCAAAACAAGTGTTACTGCTGTCTAAATGCTTTACAGTTTATTTTTGTTTTCTTCCTGCCTCTAGTGACTTTGAAACTTGTGACCTCACGGGTTCTTGTTGTGCAGAACTATTTAGTCCAGTGTGTGTTCTGTGACTGTAAAAGGCATTTATATGGGAAAAAGAAATCAGTGTTTTGATTTTATTAAATTTGCTTTTTTTTTAAGGGGGGGGTGATGTTCTGTTGTTATAGAATATTTCAGACTCACGTTTAAGTGCCGCTGTGTAAAAAGGGACTGCTTTTGTTTTGATGTTTCTACATTTCTATCTGACATCTTTGTAAATGGGCAGTTTTGGCACCACTGTTGTTACAATAAAAGCAAGAAAAACTATGGGACTTGTGCAGCTTTAATTGTTTTGAAAATGGTCATGTGTGTAAAAGTCTGCAACACAATAAGAAACAAATTGTACAGCACATACAGACACTAAGACACATGATCAGAAATCACTTTCAAAGACAAACAGAATTGTAAAACTGTGCTGGAACACACTTTTTCTGTAATCTACGTTTGAGAACATTTGTTCAAATGTCAGTCTGTTGTCTGTCTGTCCATCAGCCACATTCAGCCTGTAATCACTTACAGATTAGGATAAAATTATTAGGCCCCTATGAAATTTAATGTTTCCTTCAAAATTTTCCCAAGTGCTTTTTTAACAGCAAGAAATTTTTGACACATTTCTAAACATCCTAGTTTTATTTTAGATGTTTATATTATTTTACTTTGCACACAGAAAAAAATGATTTAATAAAATGTTTATGTAAAAGTTTGGGCCAAAATTTTCCATTATACGTAAATCATTAGTTGTTTGGATCAGCAATTTCGGTTAAATATATCATATAGCAGACAAACACAGTGATATTTGAGAAGCGAAATGAAGTTTATAGGATTTACAGAAAGTGTGCAATAATTCTTTAAACAAAATTAGGCAGGTGCATAAATTTGGGCACCCCAACAGAAAAAAATATATCAATATTTAGTAGATCCTCCTTTTGCAGAAATAACAGCCTCTAAACGCTTCAGCTTCCAGTGAGAGTCTGGATTCTGGTTGAAGGTATTTTGGACCATTCTTCTTTACAAAACATCTCAGGTTTGTTGGTTTCCGAGCATGGACAGCCCACTTAAAATCACACCACAGATTTTCAATAATATTCAGGTCTGGGGACTGAGATGGCCATTCCAGAACATTGTACTTGTTCCTCTGCATGAATGCCTTAGTAGATTTTGAGCAGTGTTTAGGGTTGTTGTCTTGTTGAAAGATCCAGCCCTGGAGCAACTTCAGCTTTGTCACTGATTCATGAACATTGTTCTCAAGAATCTGCTGATATTGACTGGAATCCATGTGACCCTCAACTTTAACAAGATTCCCAGTACCTGCACTGGCCACACAGCCCCACAGCATGATGGAACTGCCTCCAAATTTTACTGTAGGTAGCAAGTGTTTTTCTTGGAATGCTGTGTTCTTTTTCAGGCATACCGCCCCTTGTTATGTACAAATAACTCAATTTTAGTTTCATCAGTCCTCACCACCTTATTCCAAAATGAAGCTGGCTTGCCCAAATGTGCTTTAGCATACCTCAAGCAACGCTGTTTGTGGCGTGTACGCAGAAAAGGCTTCCTCTGCATTACAGCATCTCTGTGCAAAGTGCGCTGTATAGTTGAACAACGCACAGAGACACTATCTGCAGCAAGATCATGTTGCAGGTCTTTGGAGCAGGTCTGTGGGTTGACTATGACTGTTCTCACCATCCTTCGATTCAGCTTATCTGAGATTTTTCTTGGCCTGCCACTTTGGGCCTTAACTAGTACTGTGCCTGTGGTCTTCCACTGGTCTTCTCACTATGTTCCTCACAGTGGAAACTGACAGCTGAAATCTCTGAGATAGCTTTTTGTATCCTTCCCCGAAACCATGATGTTGAACAGTCTTTGTTTTCAGGTCATTTGAGAGTTGTTTAGAGGCTCCCATGTTGCCACTCATTAGAAGAGATGCAAAGAGGACAAACATTTGCAAATGGCCACCTTAAATATCCTTTCTCATGATTGGATTCACCTGTGTAAGGAGGTCAAGAGTCAATGAGCTCACCAAACCCATTTTGTGTTCCAGTAATTAGTGCTAAAAGTATTCAATAAAATGACAAGGGTGCCCAAATTTATGCACCTGCCTAGTTTTGTTTAAATAATTATTACACACTTTCTGTAAATACTATAAACTTCATTTCACTTCTCAAATATCACTGTTTGTCTGCTATATGATATATTTAACTGAAATTTCTGATCCAAACAACCAATGATTTATAAAGAAAAATCATGAAAATTATCAGGGGGCCCAAACATGTACATACGTGTGTGTGTGTGTGTGTGTGTGTGTGTGTGTGTGTGTGTGTGTGTGTGTGTGTGTGTGTGTGTGTGTGTGTGTGTGTGTGTGTGTGTGTGTGTGTGTGTGTGTGTGTGTGTGTGTGTGTGTGTGTGTGTGTGTGTGTGTGTGTGTGTGTGTGTGAGAGAGAGAGAGTTAGTGACCGGAGGACCTATCTTTGTGGCTGTGATGGCACTGGGATTCAAACACCAGACTGCTCAAACTGCAAAGGCGCAATTTAGAACTAAAAATTGGGAGAACAAAGTACGAGGTCCACAGGGCCGAAGCTCATAGGCCGGAGGTCTGGGGGCCGCTTTAGGCCCCCAGAAGCAAATAGTTTCTAGATAAGCTCAGATGCATTCTGAGTATCCAGAACAGTAATTTTAATGTTTTGAGAAGACCATAAAGTGGACACCATTTGACTTACGCAATTTGAAACTGTGGATATAAGTATTTTATTCTGAGAATAGCCAGCATTGATTTTATTAATATCCTGGTGTAAATAAGGTATCACCACATGTGTAGAACTCAAAAAGAATGATAGGTTGAGTTTTCATTACAAAAAAAAAACAACTGCAATGTGGTAAAATGTATTCAGAAATATGAAAGAACAGGCTCTTAATAATTATTAACTATCACATACTGTATTTTTTTTCCTCAAGATTTGTTTTTGCATAAGTTTGAAAAAACAACAGATCATAAGTTTAGGATAAATTACTTATCATGAATTTAATTTTCGAAGTGGCACTAATGACAACACTCATACTGAACATAATTTTGCTTGCATAGACTGATTTTGGAGATCAAGCAATAATTGCAGATGGGCTTTCTGAGGTCCCAGATAGCTTTTCTGATTTCCTTTTCTAACTTTCAGAATTTAGTAAATTAGCATATGGTCCATTGATACTTATGTGTAGACGCTAGTCCCTAGAGGCAACTATTTTTGGTTTCAAATCTGGGCAAATGCAGTCCCAGAAAATTCCAAATGTGACCAACAAGAAACAGGTGTTGGAAACAAGTCAATGCTGCTTAAAATACAAACTTGTAGAAACAAAGATACTATTCTGACATGGTTTTGCACATAAGACTGGCATAGCATGTTTCAAGTACAGACATATACGGGTGATTCTTTAACTACGGGCACTATTGGCCTTGTAAATGTAATTTCCACCACACCATTGCCTTACAATATAAAGCGCCTTGGGGCAACTGTTTGTTGTGATTTGGCGCTATATACATGTGCTCTGATGTCACTGTTTATCTCCATAGAAACTACCCAAACAATCTTTCATACAAAATGTTTAAAGGGACATTAGTGTTGTGGAAATTACGGCAATAGTGTGGGACAACTACATTTTGTTTAAAAAAAATCACAACAGTTGTATGACATTGAATACCCCAATTATGTTTTGATTATTTTACTGATATTTTATTCAGACATATTTTAAAACATTAGAAAAAAACGTTTTTTGACCATTCATTTTTATCATTGAAGATCAAAAGTCTGGGTGTGGGACAAGCACAAAACGGTAATATTTTCATATAATGATGCTGAAAAAAGGTGAAAAAGTCATCATAGACTACTAAACAAATTTCTTAAAACACTTTCATTGTAAAGATAAGTGTGAAATTTCCCCTTTTTTTCTGTTTTTCATACAATATGATCAAAGGACATAAGTGCCCGTAGTCTAAGAATCACCCATACAGTAGTGTTCAGAATAATAGTAGTGCTATGTGACTACTAAACAGATTAATCCAGGTTTTGAGTATATTTCTTATTGTTACATGGGAAACAAGGTACCAGTAGATTCAGTAGATTCTCACAAATCCAACAAGACCAAGCATTCATGATATGCACACTCTTAAGGCTGTGAAATTGGGCTATTAGTAAAAAAAAAAAGTATAAAAGGGGGTGTTCACAATAATAGTAGCATCTGCTGTTGATGCTACAAACTCAAAACTATTATGTTCAAACTGCTTTTTTAGCAATCCTGTGAATCACTAAATTAGTATTTAGTTGTATAACCACAGTTTTTCATGATTTCTTCACATCTGTGAGGCATTAATTTTGTTGGTTTGGAACCAAGATTTTGCTGGTTTACTAGTGTGCTTGGGGTCATTGTCTTGTTGAAACACCCATTTCAAGGGCATGTCCTCTTCAGCATAAGGCAACATGACCTCTTCAAGTATTTTGACATATCCAAACTGATCCATGATACCTGGTATGTGATATATAGGCCCAACACCATAGTAGGAGAAACATGCCCATATCATGATGCTTGCACCACCATGCTTCACTGTCTTCACTGTGAACTGTGGCTTGAATTCAGAGTTTGGGGGTTGTCTCACAAACTGTCTGCGGCCCTTGGACCCAAAAACAACAATTTTACTCTCATCAGTGCACAAAATATTCCTCCATTTCTCTTTAGGCCAGTTGATGTGTTCTTTGGCAAATTGTAACCTCTTCTGCACATGTCTTTTATTTAACAGAGGGACTTTGCGGGGGATTCTTGCAAATAAATTAGCTTCACACAGGCGTCTTCTAACTGTCACTGCACTTACAGGTAACTCCAGACTGTCTTTGATCATCCTGGAGCTGATCAGTGGGTGAGCCTTTGCCATTCTGGTTATTCTTCTATCCATTTTGATGGTGGTTTTCTGTTTTCTTCCACGCATCTCTGGTTTTTTGTCCATTTTAAAGCATTGGAGATCATTGTAGATGAACAGCCTATAATTTTTTGCACCTGCGTATAAGTTTTCCCCTCTCCAATCAACTTTTTAATCAAACTACGCTGTTCTTCTGAACAATGTCTTGAACGTCCCATTTTCCTCAGGCTTTCAAAGAGAAAAGCATGTTCAACAGGTGCTGGCTTCATCCTTAAATAGGGGACACCTGATTCACACCTGTTTGTTCCAAAAAATTGACAAACTCACTGACTGAATGTCACACTACTATTATTGTGAACAACCCCTTTTCTACTTTTTTTTACTAATGGCCCAATTTCATAGCCTTAAGAGTGTGCATATCATGAATGCTTGGTCTTGTTGGATTTGTGAGAATCTACTGAATCTACTGGTACCTTGTTTCCCATGTAACAATAAGAAATATACTCAAAACCTAGATTAATATTTTTAGTCACATAGCACTACTATTATTCTGAGCACTACTGTATATGTCAGAAGGTGGGTGCTACATACCATATTCTGTCCCCCCTGGCTGAAAAGGTGGGGGGACATGTCCCCCCATCCCCCCGAAATTGTGCCCATGTCGAACTGCAGACCAAAACTGAAAGAGCCAAAGGGGAATTCCCCACTAGCCAAGATAGCAGAAATATCTTTTCAATCTGCACTTCACCTTGCTCTATCTATCTATCTATCTATCTATCTATCTATCTATCTATCTATCTATCTATCTATCTATCTATCTGTCTGTCTGTCTGTCTGTCTGTCTGTCTGTCTGTCTGTCTGTCTGTCTGTCTGTCTGTCTGTCTGTCTGTCTGTCTGTCTGTCTGTCTGTCTGTCTGTCTGTCTGTCTGTCTGTCTGTCTGTCTGTCTGTCTGTCTGTCTGTCTGTCTGTCTGTCTGTCTGTCTGTCTATCTATCTATCTATCTATCTATCTATCTATCTATCTATCTATCTATCTATCTATCTATCTATCTATCTATCTATCTATCTATCTATCTATCTATCTATCTATCTATCTATCTATCTATCTATCTATCTATCTATCTATCACCCAGTTCCAATGAAGTTGGGACGTTGTGTAAAATGTAAATAAAAACAGAATACAATGATTTGAAAATCCTCTTCAACCTATATTCAATTGAATACACCACAAAGACAAGATATTTAATGTTCAAACTGATAAACTTTATTGTTTTTGTGCAAATATTTGCTCATTTTGAAATGGATGCCTGGAACACGTTTCAAAAAAGCTGGCACAGTGGTATGTTTGATATTTCTGGAACAACCACTGGGTCATCCTCAATTTCAACATCATCCAATGTAGTAATGGGTATTAAGTTTGCAAAGCATATCCCTCTATGATTTTTATGGACATTCTTCAGAAGCAGGCCACAGTCTCAATTTGTTGAATTTCCCTCCCTGACCCATAAACTGCACTATCTCCATAGTGGATTTTCTGCACTAATTTCCTTGCTAAGCTAATTCCATTCCACACCCACATTTGTCATAATCCTTGCAGGGTTTTTAATCACCTGCTCCGTGGCCTGCTGTAAATTCCTAATGTTACCCTCCCTGTAGAGCTTTATCTATGTTCGCAGACAAGATGGCGGCGCCTTCCCCAGCAGGGTGGAGGCCGTCCGGCATCAGCAAGCCACGGTGGCCCCGGAACAAAGGCCAGTTATCAATAAAGCTAAAGCCTTGCTGTCTACAAAATCGCGCCAGCCACCTATTTAACAATGTCAGTCTGCTAAATGCCTCATCAGAGACTATTAATTGATGCCGACACATCTTTCTGGCAAGGTCACAAGTCCTCTCTATGTCCATGTTTGTGACCGCTGAGTGCTTCCCTCTTTGTATATTGTGCCTGAAACTCTGGTGAATATATGGTCTGGGTTTATAGACGTTGTTATTGTGTTTGTTTTATGTAAACATGTGAGAAGCTTAGGTTGTTCCTTCGTTATTTTCAGTGGGAATCGCTGTGAGCCACAATCACTTCCTGTTCATGTCGTTCTGGGGGAAAGTGAAGTTTGCTCTTTAACGTCCTGCCTATTGTCCTTTACAACACTGTTTGTTCCAGAGTTATATATATAAAATGTCTGAAATACGTTTTGCGTTTATTATATTTCACGCAGGTTAAATGTAGCAGACACCGAATATTTGGAATATTTGTTTTAGAAAGTTTTCAGGGTCTCATGCAGCAGTCTTCCATTAATGTGATGAAAAGCATAAAAAATGATTGAATGAAATTTTAGCAGGATAATGTTCATTTGTAGTTGTCGTCATGTGGATTCTCTGTTTAGACTGCAGTGACTCTGGTGTGGAAGGGATTATGGGATATCTCAGTAGGGTGAACAAAGGTTTGTCTCATTAATACCAGAAAATGCACAGGGTGATCTACAAATATTCCTTGATTTGCAAATCTTCAGCTTTTGTCCAAAGCTCATGTACACAGACACATAAAGCCTCCTGCAGACTGTGCAGGAGGAATATTTAAAACGCGAATATTGTTCTTGATTGACTGATTAATAGAGGGGCTTCATTGAACAACAAGACAACAGGATCTTAATAATCAATCAAACAACTGCAAATTGTGAAGAACACAGGGTATTTCAGTGTTGCATTATATTTCTTTTTATTTATACTTATGTAGATTTATGGCTTGTGACTGCAGGATAAATTGCAGAGAACTTTTAAATAAAGGTCCAGTCTAAACAAAAATGCATTTAAACGTAGTTTCCAGACATGGCAAAGAAAATCATTTTCTCGCCGCTTTTTCTCGTGTGACCTCGTGGCCTCGGAGGAGAGGCTTTGATCACGTGTCCCCGTGGATAGCTCCACCTATCACCTGCTTGTTTTTATATTAGTGACCACCGCGGGGCGCTATTACCTTGTCAGCAGCTGTGTGTTTGCAGCTTTGCAGCAGAGTGAATGAAATAAATTCTATGTTTAATGCGCGCGCGTGGATGCTGCGAAAGTCATGTCTGGAAGCTGAAATGGGTCACAATAAGAATCGGATCCGCAATTTAAACGTGCAAACGCCGACGGCACCATCCCGGCGTCACACCGCGTGTGTGTTTATTTTATTCCCGCTTTTTGTCTCCGCCCACTGTGCGACTGTCACGCGCGTTGCTCCACATCCAGCGCGGGAGGAGACGCTCCGCTGCGCGCAGCTGCAGCACGCGGACACTGCGCCATCCTCCGGCGGCTCGCTGCTCGCACCCCCGCCCTGTCGGAGAAGCAGCGGTGTGTCGGATCTTGTGCGTCTTGTCTGCAGCGCGCTGCGATGATGCGCAGAGCGGCGCGCTGAGGACGCGCTGCACGCGCGCAGTCTGAAGCAGTCGGAGTTGTTGCGCACAGACCTCCGGAGCGCGCACGGCCGAGGAGCACTTTCTGCAGTTACCGCAGCCTTTTCACAGGGATACCGTCTAAATACGTGACCGTAACGCTCAGAGGATCGGAGTGGGAGGGGGGCCCCGTGGCGAGGCGCCCCGCCCTTCTCGCCTCGTTTGCACTGCAGGGAGAACCGAACCGAACCGAATCGCGAGACCCGTACGGCTGCTGTCAGGACTCCAACATCCCGCACCCTGCGCCAGGTGAGCCCGGTGATCCGCTCTTATCGTCATCATCATCATCATCATGTGTCATACATAACGCAGCGTGGCGTCGCGCGCATCGTGCGCGGTGCCTTTTAAGCCTGGCATCATGCGTGCGTCATGTTAACTACATGGAAGCAAAATGACGTAGGGAATTCCCACTGTAATCCAACGGGCGACGGCACACGCACACACGGCGTGGTGCTCGGCCACGTGCGCGGCCTCGGATGTGATTAAATATGAAATGATTGACTTTGGAGGGGAAACTGTTACGTAACGTGATTTTCTGAGAGGGGGCTTCACCTTCACCGAAGCAGCTGCTGCCTTTCTATAAAAGCTTTATGTTGTCATTGAGGTGCTTTAAAATGATCACGTGGCCAATGTGTAAAGAACGTGAACAAGGAGCAACCTGTGAATTTGTTTGTTTCATGTCAGTGATGTGTTATAACTGAATGTGGCACGTTTTTACACCAGAGTCCACCCGTCTGCTAAACTCCAACACTCTGTTTATGTCTCACATCTTACTTTTGTCTTTTTCTTTGTGAGACTGTTATTCCTTTGGTGTATTCTGAGATCCTCATTGGTGACCTTTGCTCCTGATCACTCGTATTTGATCTGGATCACTGATCTTTGATCCACATCACGCATCTTCAGTCATTATTTTTAGTTCTAATCTTTGATTCATATCAGTTTTCTTCAGTCATTACTTTTTATCCTGGTCAGTCATCCTCCACTCTGAGCTTTGATCCTGATCAATAATCTATAACCCTAATCTTGATCCCAATCTTTTATCTTGGTCACTCATCTTTAACCCTGATAGTTTCATTCATTTTCAATCCTTTTAATTGTAATCATTTCATTGTAATCACTCACCTTTGATGCTGATCGCTGATCTTTGATCCTGATCACTGGATCAAAACGATGACTCCTTTTCAGTCATTATTTTTAGTTCCAATATTTGATTCATATCATCTTCAATCCTGATAGGTCATTCATCTTTAAAGTAGACCTGCATTGAAATAAATGTGGTCAGATTTCAGAAAGAAATAGCTGATATGTATTTATAAGACCCTTGTGAATGCAGTAAAGTAAATCTGTAAGCCCAAATTTGTAATTCAGCTGAGAAATCTTTGTTTAAAAATGACAAATGTGCAGCTAAAATTTAGCCCTCTGTGAAAACAGTTTGTACAGCCGTATCATTTCCATGACGTCAGGGACAAGACGACGCGCTCCCGCCTTCAGTCCGATCCCAAATTTATCTGTTAGTAATGTTACTTATACACGTCCTGGTTTCAACATCCAAAAGTAAGCTGCAATGAATGTGAGATACAGATCTGTGTGCTCAGATCAGCAACGACATCGACAGCGGGCGCCGTTCTTCCTCTCCTGCTCTCTGCCTCCGCTACGCTCACTGTTTTAATGCGAAGCGGCCGGTACACCTGTTGCTGCAAGGACAGACTTCTTGCTGCAAAATCCACAGCACCGCACGTCTCGGCAATCGGAGCCCCATAGCTCCATGGACGCTGAGAGAGGTTTATATATTTTTAATGACTGGGATTCTTTGCGGGTCTCGCCTCCATATCCCGCGATGGTACCGGAGGCGAAAGACAGTAGATTTTCATTGCGACACCACTCAATCAAACGGGCGTATGAAAAAGTCCCCCAAAATAATTTTCAAGCACAAATAAAAGAAATGTGTACTCACCAAACGTGCCGCAAGACAATATGAAGTTTTAAAAAAAGTAGATCCTTCCGTATAAGACAAGAAAAAGGTGCAGATGCAAACTGACGTAAATCCACTAATTACAATTGACGCAATGCATGCTGGGAGAGGGTCTTGTCCGTGACGTCTCGGCAGCGTCCATGATGAGAGGGACAATTTGTGGAGGGCTAAATGTTAGCTGTAAATTTGTCATTTTCAAATGAAGATTTCTCCGTTGAATGACAGATCTGGGCTTGCAGATTTACTTTACTACATTCAGAAGGATCTCGTGTAAATGTAAGTCATTTTTTGTTCAAAAAAATCTGACTGCATTTTTTTCAATGCAGGTCTCCTTTAACCCTGACCTTTTATCCTGACCAATCATTGTCAACCCTGAGTTTTGATCTTGATAAATAACCCTAAGCTTTTATTGTGATTTATTGCCTTTGATCTTGATCACTCATCTTCCATCCTGATTACTGAGCTTTCATCCTGATGGCTAACCTTTGATTCTGATTGCTGATCTTTGATGCTGATCATTTGTCTTTAATCTTGATCTTTTATCCTGATTAGTCATCCACGACCCTGAGCTTTGATCTGATCAATAATCTTTAATCCTAATCTTTGATCCTGATTCCCCATCTTTGATCTTGATCATCTTTTTTTAAGGTGAAGATTGTGTTTTCATCGTAATTTTTTTATCTGTTTTGCTTTGATAATGTAATCAAGACAAACCAATCAAAGATGACCAGAATTACATGTCAGGTCATATCAGAGGAGGGTTTGAATGTTAGTCAGTTATAGGTACTCAGTTACCCTCAGGGTAACCAGTTCATATGACCCGGTTACTGTTAGTTAACATCAGTCAGTTACGCTTACTTTTATTCAGTCGCTTGAAGTCAATTGCAGCCTCTTTAAGTAACAGTTGCTCTGTTACTTCAGACATGCAGTTGCTTGTACTTTGTAATTACTTGCCTTTGATCAGTAATTGGTGGAAAAATCTGCTCTTTGAGCTGGAGCTGCATCAGGATTAACTCAGCTCTTTGCTGGTTCAAGCTGTCCACCAAATATCAAAGGCAGCAGTTCACGTGTTTTTTCCAGGTATCATGACAGACAGACAAACAGACACATGGCAATAAAAACTCAGTATCCTCAGGTGTCCCAGTTCTCTGACTGTGTTTGGTGGCTTCCCCTGAGTTTGTTCGGCCCCTGAACAAATGTCCAAGCCATAAGACGAGACGCTGCTGCTGTCGACATACAACATGAAGACAGGAGGAGAGTCGATGTTTGTCATTAAAATGTTCTTCTCAAATGTTTTCTGCAGAACGTCTGACAATAACGTAAAGTCCGTCTCCCACACAGGCTGTGTGTTTGAAACTGATTTAGTTTTAAATTGACCGTTAATAGTAATGGAACACAAATGATATCGTAATGATGCAGGCACATTCTCTCCACAGTGCACATCCTGGACTCACTGTGTCTGCTGCTTATTTTTGTGTCAAATTAGTTCCAGAATTGAAACTGTTTCCTTTCTGCATCCCGTCACCGTAAGTTAGACGTTTATTATATAACGTCTGAATAGATCCTTGTCATTTGATTGGTGGTTTGTCTGTCACATAATGTGAATTATTCCTGTCATTTACCTTTGTGTTCCATTGAACATGTAATTTTGTTTCTATTAAGTGTGCAACTTTGGTTCCATACGTTTTGTGCTATTGCACGGTGTGACCACCGTGCACATGCTAGCGGCAACGGCTCTTAGCTTGAAAACAAACATGGTGGGGTTTGATTTGCACGGCTTCAGGTACGACAGTCTGGATTGGATTGGACTCCGATTTAAAGTTCCTGTTGGACTGTTTGGAACCTTTTGATGTCAAAGGACCAGTGAGACACAACAAAATGTAAGTCCCTTTTCTCTTGTTTAGAAATTAATAAAATATCAAATGACAAGGATCTGTTTGAGGTGTTGTATAAAGCAAATAATGAATGTTTTTTTCATTTCCACAGTGGAAATAATTTTTCCATTGTACTCATGTCCACTTCATGGCAAATTTAAAAAAAAAAGGGTAAAGAAAAAAATGGCAATGAATAGGGAGGAATGATTGACAATATATTCTGACCTATCAGATTAGCTCGATCAAGGTTACGAACCAAAAAACTTTGTTTTTATTGGTTCATAACCTTGATAATCAGGGCTTTTATTTTGAATTTGATCCAGAACATATTTTGGATTCAGAAGAAGTCAGAAGCCCTCAGGAATGTTTAATTAACATTTAGTAAATAATGAACTTTGATTAGATTTTGTGAGCAGATGTCCTCGGGAATAATTTCTGTAATTGTTGAGTTGATCTGGAGCGTATTATAGATTTGGAATATTAATTCTAAGGTGTATGACGCACAGCTTCACATAGGACCGCTGCACACAAGCAGCCCCTCCCCTCACGAGCGTGTGGGCACATGAGCGCCAGTTGACGTTGCGATGCTGAACGTGTCTGTGCTGATACTGAAGGGCCTTCACCATCAGTTACAGTTCAAAGTGAAAAAAAAGCAAAAGTGCCGTTTGGAAGTAGTTTGGATACGCAGCAAATGAGCAGCATTTCTATAAACAAGTCGAGTAACACAACAAACATGGCGAAGCGTCTTAACGGCTGACACCTTGGTCTTTATGAGGAATTTTGAGTGGTCAGTAAAAAGTTCCGTTTCAGCAGCACTGAAGCAGACGGTTATTATAAACATTAACCTGTCTGACACACACGTTTACATTAGGCATTTAAATCTGTGCAGCCTTTCAAATTTCACAAAATGGACAAAATTCAGTTTAAACTGAAATCCAAGCATTATGGTGTCGGTTTATTTTTGTAACATGCTGCAAAATTACAGCTCATTTTAATGAAGGGAACATATTAATCTGAGGGAATTCCATGGTGAATATTTAGTTTTCCTTTAAACGATGTCTACAGGAGGAAGCACGTGTGCACATGAATGAGGTTTTGAGATGACCTTTGACCTGACCCACTTGCTTGACATGTGTTCCCGGGGTGTGACACCCATAAGATGTCTTGTAAATCAATTTAAAAACAGCATTTTTAGATTTAGAAGCTGTTAGATGATACCTGTGTTAATTCCTTATTTTATTATTTTTCGTTAGTTATTAAGTGTTTGTTTTTTGTTATCTGTTAAGAAGTGCCTGGAACCTGGATTTAACTGGTCCATAGTCTCAACAGACCATAACCATTACGGGCTTCAGATGTAGGGAGAGCGTCCCTCTGTCTGTGAGGAGCCAGTGAGATGAGGTTTGTCAGACTAAAGCCCGCCCATTGTAAACGCCCACGATTCCCTTTTACAAAAAACACTCAGTCACATTTGTGCTTTGATTTCACAAGATGGCGCCGTTGAGAGCAAAGTCTCTGAAAGTCTGTCCCGGGCCTGTGTTTTACCTCAACTCTAAAACAAAATTCAACCCGAGGAATAAACTGAATCCAGACTCTCATTGGGACGGGACACAAAAGATCTGGGGAATTACAATTGGTGCCGTGACTCGTGTTGGCGACCGAACGGTCCCCCCTAAAAATCAGTCCACCCCGCCTTCACTGCACATGCGTCATCAGCCGCGGTTCACTGATTATCACCTCGTTTCTGCTTCAAACTGCCTCCAGTCATCATCTGTCTCAGGGACAGATATCTGAAGCTTTTTTACAACAATCATTTCCACATAAATTCAGAATTATTTCAAAATAAAAGTCAGATGAAGCGATCAGAGCTGAGCTGCTAGCTGATGTGTTCACGGCGCGTCTGTCATTTCAAAGTGTCACGGAGTTTTGCAGAGTTTCTGCTTAAAACGGCCTCGTTTCTGCTTAAAATTGACTTTAGAATGATTTAAGAGGTTTTACTTTTATCATCTGATGGTTAATAATCAGATGTGCTGCTGTGGTCCCAAATGACACATGTGCAGTGAAGGCAGGCGGACTGATTTTTAGGGGCGGACCGTTCAGTCTGCTACACCGGATATCTTGATCCTTGTAAGATTTGTTTGAGTCCATGTGACGTTGGATCTCTGCTTTTTATGAGCAATATTTCTCAATAACAGTTAAAAAAAAAATGACATACCCTTTAGATTTATGCAGAAATAAACTGTTCCACAGCATTTTCCACCATCTTGGCTTTTTTTGTTTGACTGAGCAGTAGAGCATGACACAGGAGTGGATTTTCACTCCCGTCCCATCCCGCTCCCAGAAAAAAAATCCCATCCCACTCCTGTAAAGATGACTCCCAATCCCATCCTGCTCCCACTCAAAATCAGTCCCACTCCCATCCCACTTCCATATGTCTCGCGCCATGATGACCAATCAGGGACTGAATATGTAGTGACGTGGAGATGTCTGGAGTTTGACTGAAGATGTGAACATGTCCTGTATCTGGTAGCAGCCTGTGAACAGGACTTATGTCTCTTTTGTCCTTTATTTCACAATTATGTGTTGGGAAAGTGTAAGTACACGGACCCACAACAGGGGGCGCAAATGAACGGACAATGGAATAGGTCAAATAACACACTTTACTGTTGTGAATGTGCACAACAAGTACAACAGGCTTGTCCGGGTGGCGGCAGTAGAAATCGGCCAGGAGGGCCGGGTCCAGGATGAAGCTCCTCTTCACCCAGGAGCGTTCTTCAGGTCCGTACCCCTCCCAGTCCAGAAAATACTGGAAGCCCCGGCCCATCCTACGGACATCTAAGAGCCGGCGCACAGTCCAAGCCGGCTCGCCATCGATGATCCGGGCAGGAGGTGGTGCCGGACCGGGAGTACAGAGGGGTGAGGTGTGATGGGGCTTGATCCGGGACATGTGGAAAACGGGATGGATCCGCAGTGAGGCCGGAAGCTGAAGCCTCACTGCGGCTGGACTGATGACCTTGATGATCTTGAACGGACCGATATACCGGTCCTGCAGTTTAGGGGAGTCCACTTGAAGGGGTATGTCCTTAGTAGACAACCACACTGCCTGCCCTGGCCGGTACGTAGGGGCCGGGGTCCGCCGACGGTCTGCATGGGCCTTCGTCCTCATCCGGGCCTTCAGCAAGGCAGAACGGGTGGCACGCCACACCCGACGGCACTTCCGTAGGTGGGCCTGGACCGAGGGCACACCGACCTCTCCCTCAACCACCGGAAACAAAGGAGGTTGGTACCCCAGACACATCTCGAAAGGGGAGAGGCCGGTGGCTGCCGACACCTGGCTGTTATGGGCATACTCGATCCAGGCCAGATGGGTACTCCAGGCCGCCGGGTGCGCGGCTGTCACGCAACGCAGGGCCTGCTCCACCTCCTGATTGGCCCGTTCTGCTTGCCCGTTGGTCTGGGGATGATACCCGGATGAGAGACTCACCGTGGCCCCCAGTTCCCGGCAGAAGCTCCTCCAGACTTGCGAGGTGAACTGGGGACCACGATCCGAAACGATGTCCGATGGTATCCCATGCAGCCGGATGACGTGGTGGACCAGGAGGTCCGCTGTCTCCTGGGCCGTCGGGAGCTTCGGGAGGGCCACGAAGTGGGCCGCCTTGGAGAATCGGTCCACTATCGTGAGGATGGTGGTGTTGCCCTGGGACGGCGGGAGGCCCGTGACAAAATCCAGGCCGATGTGGGACCAGGGGCGATGGGGCACGGGCAGCGGCTGGAGCAGTCCCAAAGCCCTGCGATGGTCAGTCTTGCCCCTGGCGCAGGTGGTGCAGGCCTGGATATAATCCTGGACGTCGGCCTCTAGGGACGCCCACCAGAAGCGCTGCCGGACAACTGCCACGGTTCTTCGCACCCCTGGATGACAGGAGAGCTTAGAGCCGTGACAGAAGTCCAAGACTGCAGCCCTAGCTTCTGGTGGGACGTAGAGTCTGTTCTTCGGCCCAGTTCCGGGGTCCGGGCTTCGTGCCAGGGCCTCCCGGACGGTTCTCTCTACGTCCCAGGTGAGGGTGGCCACGATAGTGGACTCCGGGATGATGGGTTCCGGTGGATCCGACAACTCCGTTTTGACTTCATCTTCATGTACCCGGGACAAGGCATCCGATTTCTGGTTCTTGGTCCCGGGACGGTAGGTGATCCGGAAGTCAAAACGGCCGAAGAACAGTGACCAGCGGGCTTGCCTGGGGTTCAGCCGCTTGGCGGTCCTGATATACTCCAGGTTCCGGTGGTCAGTGAAAACCGTGAATGGCACGGACGTTCCCTCCAACAGATGTCTCCACTCTTCAAGAGCCTCTTTCACCGCAAGGAGTTCTCGATTGCCGACGTCATAGTTCCGTTCGGCCGGGGTCAACCTGCGGGAAAAATAGGCACACGGGTGAAGGACCTTATCGGTCTTCCCGCTCTGGGAAAGCACAGCTCCTATCCCTGAGTCCGAGGCGTCCACTTCAACCACTAACTGGCGACTAGGATCGGGCTGCACCAGAACGGGTGCAGACGAGAAGCGCCGTTTCGACTCCTTGAACGCGGCATCGCAACGATCCGACCAGGTGAAGGGGACTTTTGGTGAGGTCAGGGGGCTAACTACCTGACTGTAGCCCTTAATGAACCTCCTGTAGAAATTTGCAAAGCCGAGGAACTGTTGCAGATTCCTACGGCTAGTGGGTTGGGGCCAGTCTCTCACCGCCGCAACCTTGGCCGGATCAGGAGCGACGGAGTTGGGGGAGATGATAAACCCCAGGAAGCACAAAGAAGTGCGGTGAAACTCGCACTTCTCGCCCTTCACAAACAGCCGGTTCTCCAACAACCGCTGCAGGACCTGACGTACATGCCGGACATGAGTCTCAGGATCCGGAGAAAAGATGAGTATATCGTCTAGATATACGAAGACGAATCGGTGCAGGAAATCCCGCAAGACATCATTAACCAATGCTTGGAACGTCGCGGGGGCGTTTGTGAGGCCGAACGGCATGACCAGGTACTCAAAGTGACCTAACGGGGTGTTAAATGCCGTCTTCCATTCGTCTCCCTTCCGGATCCGAACCAGGTGATACGCATTTCTAAGATCTAGCTTCGTGAAAATTTGGGCTCTATGCAGGGGCGTGAACACTGAATCCAACAGAGGCAATGGGTATCGGTTACGAACCGTGATTTCGTTCAGCCCCCTGTAATCAATGCATGGACGTAGTCCGCCATCCTTTTTTCCCACAAAAAAGAAACCTGCACCCATCAGGGAAGTGGAATTCCGGATCAACCCGGCAGCTAAAGAGTCCCGGATGTAGGTCTCCATTGATTCGCGCTGGGCGGGACTCTGACCTCCTCCTTAGCCTGGGAACCGGGAGGAACCGAGGAACCTAAACATACCCGATGGCAGGTCTCGCTCCACTGAACCACTACCCCGGACGGCCAATCGATCCGGGGCCAATCGATCCGGGGAACCCTAAAATCACACGGGAGGTAGTAGGAGTCACAAAAAACTCGATCTCCTCCCGGTGATTTCCTGACACCACCAGAGTTACTGGTGGTGTCTTATGTGTGATTGGTGGGAGTAGGGAGCCATCTAGTGCCCGCACCTGCACAGGCGAGGTAAGCGCCACCAGAGGGAGCCCTATCTCCCTGGCCCATCTGCTGTCTAACAGATTCCCTTCAGAGCCCGTGTCCACCAGTGCTGGGGCCTTCAGGGTTAAATCCTCATAAAGGATTGTCACTGGGAGTCGTGTGGCAATATGGGTATGTCCCACGTGAATGTTTTGGCCCACCCCTAACCCAGTGTCTAGGGGCGGGCGTTGGTGTTTTAACCGCTCGGGGCAGTCCCTTACTTGATGCTCTATTGAGCCACAAACAAAGCACGCTCTGCGGGCCAGCCTCCTCTGTCTATCTGGTGCCCTAAATTTGGCCCTGCTCGTGTCCATAGCTTCGTCAACAGGGGGAGCTGTCACCACACGGAGCGTAGAGGCCATGGAGCGTGGGGAGGGCGGAACTCGGTCGGAACCGGAAGGGAGAGGGATGGCGCGTGCCCGGCCACGCCCTTCGTCTCGTTCCCGACGGCGTTCTTCTAACCGATTGTCTAATCGTATAACAAGATCAATAAGCCCGTCTAAATCCCACGGTTCGTCCTTGGCCACCAGGAGCTCCTTCAGGACCAACGACAGTCCGTTTACGAAGGCGGCGCGGAGGGCAGTGCTATTCCAGCCGGACCTCACAGCCGCGATGCGGAAGTCGACTGCATAAGCAGCTGCGCTCCGGCGCCCCTGTCTCATTGACAGCAGCACGGTCTCTCCTCTATTTGGGTGATCGAACACTGTTCTGAACTCCCTCACAAACCCATCATATGTCAGAAGGAGCTGTGAATTTTGCTCCCAGAGCGCTGTAGCCCAAGCGCGTGCCTTGCCGCGAAGCAGATTAATTACATAAGCTACCTTACTAGCATCAGTCGCGTACATGACAGGACGTTGTGCGAAGACAAGCGAACACTGCATAAGGAAGTCCGCGCACGTCTCCACACAACCTCCGTACGGCTCTGGAGGGCTTATGTATGCTTCCGGGGAAGGTGGGAGGGGGCGTTGAAGGACCTGTGGAACGTCACTGTTACGCACAGGGTCGACAGGAGGGAGAGCCGCAGCAGCGCCCTGAGGGCGTGCTTCCACCTGCGCGGCGAGAGCCTCCACCCTGCGGTTAAGGAGGACGTTCTGCTCGGTCATTAAATCCAACCGAGCCGTGAAAGCGGTGAGGATCCGCTGCAACTCACCGATCATTCCTCCTGCGGACGCCTGTGCGCCCTGGTCTTCCATTGGCCGTTCAACAGCCGGTTGACGCCCCTCGGGATCCATGACGATGGGCGAGATATCCTGTTGGGAAAGTGTAAGTACACGGACCCACAACAGGGGGCGCAAATGAACGGACAATGGAATAGGTCAAATAACACACTTTACTGTTGTGAATGTGCACAACAAGTACAACAGATTACAATAATGGACAAAAGTCAATTCACACAGGTGTCGTGTGGGCAGGCTCGAAGATAGGAGACGCCTCTCCAAAGTAGAACCGGAACCACACGGTTTCCTCCGCCACCAGACCCCGGGAATACCGGAGCCGCCAAGTCCCGAACTCCCAGGTGGCCACTGCCTCCGCGTGTCGGACCTGGTACTGCTGGCGAGGAACAAAGAACAATTAAAGGAGGGCGCATTCGCACCCAGGAATCCGAACGGCAGGTAAGCTACCTCCACCTCTCGTTGGAAAGTACTCTCCAGAGCAATGCACAAAATCCAAAGGATACAATTCGTCAGCTGAGAGACGTTACCTTCTCGGTAGAAACGATATCTCGGCAAAGAGGTGGAGACGTCGTTCTGCTGATATACTCCTGCCGATCAGATGATTGGTAACAGCTGTTGCAGGTGTTACGTGCGCGCGTGAGCGAATCGTCTGTGGAGAATATTTTATTAATTAACTACACAGATGTATAATAAAGCAAATGGTGACTGGTTTCTAAACACAATTATGACAGAGTTTTTTGGTGGAAGAACGAGCTGCAGCAAGCAGTGGAGTTTCTTTTTTTTTTATTATTATTATTGTTTACATGTGCGTGCGTGAACGGGACAGTTGGTCCTCAAGTTGGGTCCTACAGAGGCGGGAGCAAATAATGATACTCCCTGAATTGGGAACGTCTCATTTGTCAGCTTTCCACAACAACTCACTCCGTGTGATCAAAAGGTCCGTCATGTTAACTTGACTGACAACCAGAGCCGGTGAGCGGAATGGAAGCTCCTCCTATTTGATGACGCACCGGGGTGAATTTTCGCAGCAAAAGCAGAGCGACACACCGGGTGAAGGAGGCGATTTGTAGCGTCTGATCGCGCCCGGTGTGAACGCGTTTTGGTTGTTTTAAATAGATGAAAATCATCATTTATTTTTGGCATTCCCACTCCTGCCCGCTCCCGTTCATTTTTATTCCCTTCCCATCCTAATCACAGGATTGATAACATTTTGACTCCTATCCCGCGGGAATCCCGCAGGAATCATGTGACCCACGGGAATTCATCCTCTACTGAGCAGGCAGGTGACATCGCACGTGATCCACGTGATCATACCTGTGTTTCTACACCCTTCAGGGGGAAGAAATTTTGCATTTTTTCCAGACAGTGTGAATTTTGATCATATTGGCATCATCATATTATGAATAAAGCCAAGGAATAAAATTATAGTGGTACCAAAGAAAATTATTTTCATGAATTAAATCTTAAAAAACTCAGAGGCCATACACCTTTAACTATTAACTGACAGCCTTTAACATTGGCCATCTGGTAAGGTAGCAGCTAGTGGCTATGGCAAAGGTCACGTATAAAAAAAGAAAAGAAAAACATATGTTTCTTGTCTTTGCCCGTGTCCCAAAAAATTGCACAATGCCTCTTTCATTTTTCTTTTATATTTTTAAATTTCCCAACCACAAACATTAACACGCTTTTGTTTAACTGATGTTAAATCACAATCTCACACACACACACACACACACACACACACATGTGCACACGTGCAGTATTGAAAATGGTATCAAGTACTTTTCTGTGTTTGTATTGATTTTGAAATTCTAGTATTGCGATTGGTTGATTCATGACAACCCCAGTATGGCCCCATTCAAAAGGGTGTTAAATTAACTCTGTTATGTTGTGAATTAACTCATGGACTGTTGATTAACTTCTCGTTTTGAATGACACGTCTGCTGCAGTGTTAATTTAACTCTGTAAGATGTACTGTGCTGCTTTTACAAGGTGTAGCTTTAATGATTTAATGAGAGAAGTGAGTTTTATGGAGCATTTAATGTCTCTCTGCTGCACAGAAAGAACTCTTTAGCACATGACTTCATAAAGCTTTGGACATAAGTCAGTAAATTTCTTTTCTTCTTTTATTGTTGTTGTCAGTTCTGAACCTGCTGTTGCCGTCATCCTGTTCACAAACGCATGTTTGATGAGAAATGGTAATTGGACTGCATTTATATCCATCTGCATCAGATGCTCAAAGCGCTTTACAATAATGCCTCACATTCACCCCAGTGTCAGGCTGCTGCCATGCAAGGTGCTCACTACACACCGGGAGCAACTTAAATTCAAATGTCCACTAAATCCACAATCTGGATCAGATCCAGATCAAACTTTGTCAGGTGACATTGAGTGTCAGTCTGCACCTCACTTTCAAATATGAGAGTGATTGGGGCACGTTTGATTAAGATATAATGTAAAATATACATTAAATGGGGTTTTCAATGTTAAATTTAAATGGTCACAAAATCTGTCATCTGGATCAGATCCGGATCAAACATTGTCAGGTGACAGTGAGTGTCAGTCTGCACCTCACTTTCAAATATGAGAGTGATCAGGACACGTTTGATTAAGATATAATGTAAAATATACATTAAATGGGGTTTTCAACGTTAAATTTAAATGGTCACAAAATCTGTCATCTGGATCAGATCCGGATCAAACTTTGTCAGGTGACATTGAGTGTCAGTCTGCACCTCACTTTCAAATATGAGAGTGATTGGGGCACGTTTGTTTAAGATATAATGTAAAATATACATTAAATGGGGTTTTCAATGTTAAATTTAAATGGTCACAAAATCTGTCATCTGGATCAGATCTGGATCAAACTTTGTCAGTTGATAAAGGATACCATCCTACATAACGCTCTCAAATATGAAAGAAATTCAATCTGTTTTTGACAGTTATGGATTTTTGAAAATTTGTTCAGTGTTAAAGGATAGGCATTTTTCCAAGAGTTTTCCTGACTTTGACCTTTGACCTATGACCTTGAAAATTGAATCATTTCTTGTCTATCAGGATATGAATCCTCAGTAAAAAAAAAAAAAAAAAATCATAACGATATGTGAAAAATTGTTGGTTCCAGGCTGTTCACAAACAGACGGGTGAAAACATCACCTCTGCCCAGCGTCATTGGTAAGAATAAAAGAGAAAACAAATGTAGTATTCACTCTGAATCTACCAGTGGTTTGCAGAGCAAGTTCATTAAATAATTGGTTCAGTAATAAATGCTGTAATAAATAATTGTTTAAAAGTAAAACAAATGATACATTTCCTTCATGCCGTTCTATTATATTTCAAGAAAACAACTTACTGACTCACTCATCTTCAACTCCTTATCCGGGATCGGGTCACGGGGGCAACAGCTCCAGCAGGGGACCCCAGACTTCCCTTTCCCGGACCACATTGACCACCACTGACCTGAGGCGGGTTTTTTTTTTTCTTTTTTGGTCACCAGAGTAAAAGTCACAGGACCTCAAAAACTATTTTAAGAAAAATCTGGCTTAAAGTATGAGTAATTGGTTTTTTACAATAATTTTAATACTGTATGATCATTTGCAGCTGTTTTTGTGTGATATTCTAGTGGCCAGTACACTTACATACAAATAAATTATTATTATTATTGTTGAATTAAAAAATAACTCATATATTCACTTTTATTGGAACTAGGTAAAGGTACGTAAGTCCCTTCGGCTGCTCCCTTGTTTGCACTCGGGGTCGCCACAGCAAATCCAAGGTGGATCTGCATGTTGAATTGACACAGGTTTTCCGCCGGATGCCCTTCCTGACACAACTCCACATTACATGGAGAAATGTGGCAGGGGTGGGATTTGAACCCGGAACCTTCTACACTGAAACCAAGCGCATTAATCACTGTATTTACATGCCACTAAGAGGCTGGGATGCCTAAAACATTTGCACAGTGCTTCAAATTTGCATAAGAGCGTTCGTCCCCCCCCCCGTTCAGTTAAGTACGACTGTTTGAGTTTAGTGGGTCACGTTTTAACCTGACATCCCAGAGTTTTTGGATTTTTCACATTCCAAAACACTCACAATATTCTGTTCGCCCTATTGACATTTCAAATCCCACAAACTTCATAGAGTTCGCCGCTCTGCGACATCTCAGTAACATTGAGAAATGCTTTGAGATGCTCTGATCAGGCTGCACACGGACAACAGCATGAACATCGCAACATAAAACTCTTTGTATATTATACCTAAAACTCTGGTGAGGAGATTCTCTGGGTTTTTAGACGTTGTTATTATTTGTTTTTATGTAAACATGCGAGAAGCTCAGGTTGTTTCTCCGTTATTTTCAATGGGAATCGCTGTGAGCTGCGATCGCTTCCTGTTCATGTCATTCTGGGGGAAAGTGAAGTTTGCTCTTTAATGTCCTGATTATTTAGGGAATAACCCTGTTGTGTCTGATGATTTGTGGACATTAATGCTGGATTTTATGGTCACAAACTGAGTTTTACCAGCAACGCATTAGTGGAGCAGGTAGAAAGGAGTAAAAAACAGATATTTGCGACCGTAATCCAGCATGAATGTCCGCAAATCATCAGACACAACGGGTTTATTTCCATTCTATTCCAATTCCATCATTTGCACGGTTTATTTTTCTGTAAGTAAGTTGGTCGGTGAATTGTTGTGAAAGGGTGTGGTTGGGTCATCAAAGCTTACCGTAGCAACAGCGTCTTCATGCCAAACTGGACATTCTGTGAGCAGAATCCACAGATTTCTTCATCTCGTCAGCTGCATTGAGTTAAATCCATTAAATCCATGCATTCCGGCATCGTCACCGCTGCACTCGATTCTGTCAGTCTCAGGTGACAGCGGTTGCCCCCTTGCGCAGCAACGCGGTCAGGGGGCGGAGTAACACATCAAATGTGAAATGGTTTTAAGATTTTACCACTGTCCACGTGATATATTATGGTCTGAATTCTCACACGATTAACCAATCAGATTCATGGAAAAAAATGTCATTGGATTAGAATGTCCTTTACAACACTGTTTGAGCTGTTTGTTCCAGAGTCATATATTTAAAATGTCCAAAATTCAGTTTGCGTTCATGACGTTCCACGCAGGTTATACGTAGCAGACACAGATTCTTTGGAATATTTGTTTTAGCAAGTTTTCAGGGTCTCATGCAGCAGTCTCTTATTAATGTTCTGAAAGGCATAAAACTTTATATTTTGGTCGTATAATGTATATTTACATTTGTCGTCATGCGGTTGGTTTCTCCATGTTGTTTAGACTGCAGTGACTCTCTGGTGTGCAAAGGATTATGGGATATGTCAATAGGGTGAATGATGCTACTTTTACCACCGGTTTGACTCGTTTCAGGCCCAGATTCATTATACAATTTTTTTTTTAATTTCTTTATTGTTTTCACTAACAATGTAGATAACCAGGGATCAAACCTCTGCAGTGGGAGACCACCATCACATTCTAAGTCTCACCCACTCACACTGATACCAGGCACTGTCCTGTAAACAGAGAGGGATTAATTTACCAAATCCCGATCTTGTACAGGAATTAGGATGATGTAAAGATGCCAGTGTAACAGAGTATCTCCCCCCCGGATATCATCCCCCCCGGGGGGCGATAGGGACCTTAGCAGTGGTAACAGGACACACACACAAGTGCTGTTGTCTCACCTTCCACATCCACTCGGTACGTGACTTAAATTTTGAAAACGCTTTGCATGATGGGGCATTTTGGGCCGTGATGGAGGGAGGCGCTCTGTTCGTGCACTGAGGCACGACAAACGCCTCAGTGTCACTCTGTGTGCCAACTCCCCAAGGTGCCTGTTCAGTCAGACAGTAAAGTGCTGCAGTCACCTCCACGGGGGCCCCCAGGGGCCCCTCTGCTGACAGAGAGAGAGACGGAGGACGAAGAGGAATCCCTCTACTGACATCACTGCACCTTCAGCTCACAACACACTGCGTCACTGAATCACACACGGGCAATGTTTTAGCTCACTTAGAGACGCGCACGATATTCTGCAGCAGTCACACACTGATCAAAGTGCATGTGTGTGTGTGTGTGTGTGCACAGCAGACGAGAGCTGTGCACGGCGCTCGTGACTGGGATTCAGCACGTCCTCTGTATCGTGGCACGAGGAGGACGTGCGCACACACACACGCACATGCAGCAGCATGAATTTCATAGGGTTCCCACGTGTTTGTAACCAACCGAGTGACATCACCAGTGTCACGCACGAACAGACCCCCCCCCCAGTTTATGCCATCCTGTCTAAAGAAATGTCACTGTTATTTGACTTCGGTATGAAAGCGAGGGTACAGCGCGCTCAGTCTGATTCTGTGTTGCAGATAATCTTCTTCTTAGTATTCAGAGTGCAGCTCTGCAAAGTATAAACAGAGCAGGAACCCCACAGAATGGTTCCAGATATGAGACGTTAGAGTCCTGGTGTTACTGTGCAGCTCGTTTTTATTTTAGTTGTAATTACCTCATTTAAGGAGGCAGGTTTTTTTTTTTTTTTTTTTTGCAGTTAAACAGTAAAGTGGAGTTGGACAAACCCCAAATGTACTTTCAACTCTTCACTACAGATGGTCAGTATAGGAACTAAGGGTCCTGTCCCACTGGCGTTTAGGAGGATTTGCGTATGGATTGCGCACAGAATTGGCCCATATTCGCCGAACATCCGTAATATCCCTGTAACATGCCTGTATGAGTCGGCCGTCATCCGAACACGTCCGTGATCATCCACAGAGGCACGCATGTCCACAGCCAGGATTTTTGAGCTGCTGTTCAAAAATCTGGATGCGGATAACATCCGCCTTACATACTCCATATATACTCAATTCATACACAATACATACTCACTCTATGCGCTGTATATCTGCCGTTAACCGCTGATAACTGCAACTGACGGGGATTTATGGCTTGGCAGCGGACCGGGACAGTGTGCAAAACAGATATATATCGTGCCCATCATGTCCACATCACAAACTAAAATATGTTGTAGCGAATGCATACAAATTGGCCACGAATAAAGCGTTTTTATTACATCTGCTGTGCAGCTGATTTGCGGACAATCTGTGAATGCATAACGAACACGTTGTTGGGAAAGTGTAGTGACACGGACCCACAACAGGGGGCGTAAATGAATGGACAATGAATGAGCCGAAAATAGAACACTACTATTGTGAATGTGCACAACGAAATACAGACGATTACAGAATTTGTATGTAGTCAATCTACAAAGGTGACGTGTGGGCAGGCTCGAGGATAGAACGTTCCTCAGGTCCATACCCCTCCCATTCCACCAAGTACTGGAACCCCCGGCCCTTCCGACGGACGTCCAGGAGCCGGCGGACCGTCCAAGCTGGCTCCCCGTCGATGATCCGGGCAGGAGGCGGCGCCAGTCCGGGAGCACAGAGGGGTGAGGTGTGGTGTGGCTTGATCCTGGAAACATGAAAAACCGGGTGGACTGAGGACTTTGAGGATCTTGAACGGACCGATGTACCTGTCCTTTAGTTTGGGTGAGTCCACATGGAGGGGGATGTCCTTCGTAGAAAGCCACACCTCCTGCCTGGGCTGGTATGCAGGGGCCGGGGAACGCCGGCGGTCTGCATGGGCCTTAGCCCTCGCCCGGGCTTTCAATAAGGCAGAACGGGCGGCGCGCCACACCCGACGGCATCTGCACAAATGGGCCTGGACCGAGGGCACACCGACCTCTCCCTCCACCACGGGAAACAATGGGGGCTGGTACCCCAGACACACCTCAAACGGGGAGAGGCCGGTGGCAGAGGACACCTGGCTGTTATGCGTGTACTCGATCCAGGCCAGATGGGTAACCCAGGCCGTCGGGTGCGCAGATGTTACACAACGAAGGGCTTGTTCCAGTTCCTGGTTAGCCCGCTCTGCCTGACCATTCGTCTGTGGGTGATACACGGACGAGATGCTCACGGTGGCCCCCAGTTCTCTGCAGAAACTCCTCCAGACTTGAGAGGAGAACTGGGGACCATGATCCGAGACAATGTCTGTTGGTATCCCATGCAGACGGACGACGTGGTGGACCAGGAGGTCTGCGGTCTCCTGGGCCGTTGGGAGCTTTGGGAGGGCCACGAAGTGGGCCGCCTTGGAGAATCAGTGCACTACCGTGAGGATGGTATTCATGCCCTGGGACGGCGGGAGGCCCGTGACAAAATCCAGGCCGATGTGGGACCAGGGGCGACGAGGCACCGGGAGCGGTTGAAGAAGTCCTTGACTCTTGGTATGGTCCACCTTGCCCCTGGCACAGGTGGTACAGGCCTGGATATATTCCCGGATGTCGGCTTCCATAGACGCCCACCAGAAGCGCTGCCGGACCACTGCCATGGTCCTTCGCACCCCCAGGTGACAGGAGAGCTTGGAACCATGGCAGAAGTCCAGGACAGCAGCTCTGGCCTCTGGTGGGACGTACAAACGGTTCTTCGGACCGGTTTCTGGGTCTGGGCTCCGTGCCAGGGCCTCCCGGACAATCTTCTCCACGTCCCAGGTGAGGGTGGCCACGATAGTGGACTCAGGTATGATGGGCTCCGGTGGATCCGACAGCCCTGTTTTTACTTCGTCTTCGTGTACCCGGGACAAGGCATCCGATCTCTGGTTCTTGGTCCCGGGGTGATAGGTGATCCGGAAGTGAAAACACCCGAAGAACAGTGACCAGCGGGCTTGCCTGGGGTTCAACCGCTTGGCGGTCCTGATATACTCCAGGTTCCGATGGTCTGTGAAAACCGTGAATGGCTCCGAAGCTCCCTCCAACAGGTGTCTCCACTCCTCAAGTGCCTCTTTCACCGCAAGGAGTTCCCGATTGCCCACATCATAGTTCCGTTCAGCTGGGGTCAACCTGCGAGAAAAGTAGGCACATGGGTGAAGAACCTTGTCGGACTCCCCACTCTGGGATAGCATGGCTCCTATCCCTGAGTCAGAGGCGTCCACTTCAACTACAAACTGGCGGCAAGGATCGCGCTGCACCAGAACTGGTGCAGTCGAAAACCGACGTTTCAACTCCCTAAACGCGGCTTCGCACCGATCCGACCAGGTGAAGGGGACTTTTGGGGAGGTCAGGGCTGTCAGGAGACTACTAACCTGACTGTAGCCCTTAATGAACCTGAAATTTGCAAAGCCGAGGAACTGTTGCAGTTTCCTACGGCTTGTGGGTTGGGGCCAATCTCTCACCGCCGCAACCTTGGCCGGATCAGGGGCAACGGAGTTTGAGGAGATGATGAACCCCAGGAAGGACAGAGAAGTGCACTTCTCGCCCTTCACAAACAGCCGGTTCACCAACAACCGCTGCAGGACCTGACGTACATGCTGGACATGAGTCTCAGGATCCGGAGAAAAGATGAGTATATCGTCCAGATATACGAAGACGAATCGGTGTAGGAAGTCCTGCAAGACGTCATTAACCAAAGCTTGGAACATCGCGGGAGCATTCGTGAGGCCGAACGGCATGACCAGGTACTCAAAGTGACCTAATGGGGTGTTAAATGCTGTCTTCCACTCGTCTTCCTTTCCGGATCCGAACCAGGTGATACGCATTCCTAAGATCTAGTTTGGTGAAAATTTGGGCTCCATGCAGGGGCGTGAACACTGAATCCAACAGGGGCAAAGTGTATCGATTGCGAACCGTGATCTCGTTCAGCCCTCTGTAGTCAATGCATGGACGGAGTCCGCCGTCTTTCTTGCCCACAAAAAAGAAACCTGCACCCATCGGGGAGGTGGAGTTCCGGATCAGCCCGGCAGCTAACGAGTCCCGGATGTAGGTCTCCATTGATTCGCGCTCAGGACATGAGAGGTTGTACAGTCGGCTGGACAGGTACTCAACGCCCAGGATCAAATCAATGGCGCAGTCATACGGACGGTGCGGCGGAAGAGTGAGTGCCAGATCTTTGCTGAAGACGTCAGCGTGGTACTCTTCAGGCACCGCCGTCAGATTGGGGGGGACTTTAACCTCCTCATTAGCAATTAAACCGGGGGAACCTAGGATCCTAAACACTCCCGATGGCAGGTTTCGCTCCACTGAGCCACAACCCCAGACGGCCAATCAATCCGGGGATTGTGTTTTACCATCCACGGAAAGCCCAAAATCATGCGGGAGGTAGAAGGAGTAACAAAAACTCAATCTCCTCCCGATGATTCCCAGACACCACCAGAGTTACTGGTTGTGTCTTGTGTGTGATTAAGGGAGAAGGGTGCCATCTAGTGCCCGCACCTTCAATGGTGAAGGAAGCGCCACCAGAGGGAGCCCTACCTCCCTTGCCCATCTGCTGTCCAGCAGATTCCCTTCTGACCCCGTGTCCACCAGTGCTGGGGCTTGAAGGGTTAGATCCCCACTCAGGATCGTAACTGGGAGACGTGTAGAAATACGTGTATGTCCCACGTGAATGTCTTGGCCCACCCTTAACCCAGTTTCTAAGGGCGGGCGTTGGTGTTTAACTGCTTGGGGCAGTCTCTCTGCTGATGCTCACTTGAGCCGCAGATAAAGCACTTCCCGCGGGCCAGTCTCCTCTGTCTGTTAGAGACTCCTAATTTAGCCCTGCTCGTGTCCATAGCATCGTCAGCAGGGGGAGCTGTTGCCACATGGAACGCCGAGGCTGTGGAGTGTGGGGAGGGCGGAACCTTTTTCGGACCCGGAAGGGAGAGGGACGGCGCGTGCCTGGCCACGTCCTTCGTCTCGCTCCTGACGGCATTCTTCTAATCGATTGTCTAATCGTATGACTAGATCGATAAGTCCATCCAAATCCCGCGGTTCATCCTTGGCCACCAGGTGCTCCTTCAGGACCGACGACAGTCTGTTTATGAAGGCGGCGCGGAGCACAGTCGTATTCCAGCCGGACCTTGCAGCCGCGATGCGGAAGTCGACTGCATATTCAGCTGCGCTCCGACGCCCCTGTCTCATAGACAGCAGCATGGTTGAAGCGGTCTCACCTCTGTTGAGCCGAAAATAGAACACTTTACTGTTGTGAAAGTGCATAACGAAATACAGACAATTACAGAATTTGTATGTAGCCAATCTACAAAGGTGACGTGTGGGCAGGCTCGAGGATAGAAGACGTCCGTCCAGAGAGGAGCCGGAACCCACATGATTTCCACCGCGACCGAACCCGGAGAATACTGGAGCCGCCAAGTCCCGAGTCCCCAGGTGGTCACCGTCTCCGGCTGTCGGATCTGGTACTGCTGGCAGGAAGCAGAAACAATCAAGGGTGGGTGTGTCCACACCCAGTAACACAGTCAGAACAGTTAGACTTCTCCTTTTAAAGTGGGAAAGAACACCTCCACCTTTTATGCAGTTAACACTCCGGTTGTCTCTGTAGTTTGGTGTGACAAGTGAACGCCCTTCACTTCGTTACCACTCCGTACTCCGACAGAACAACAACAACGAGGAGACTCTTGAAACAATATCAAAGAATGGAGAAAATAATGTACACACGGCACAATCATGGCTGAGGTACCTTCTTGACTTTAAGATATCTCGGCAGCGAGGTGGAGATGTCATCCGGCTTTATGGAGTGGTTGATGAATGACAGCTGTTGGAGATGATGATTGACAGCTGCCACGTCTGACTGTCGTGAAGAGGCGGCAGCACCCTCTCGTGCCTGAAGCCCGCACTTCAGGCAGGGCGCCCTCTGGTGGTGGCCAGCAGTACCTCCTCTTCAGCGGCCCACACAACACACGTCACGTAAACCCAAAGTACTATATGTGGCAGAAAGCGACACACCTGCCAGTCAGTGCCAGTCCGGCTGTGTAGATCCACAAAGATGTAGCTGCTGCAATCCAGGACTTTTATTTAACACCAACAAAAGGAAGAGTTGCTGTTTAGCCACAACTCACTCAAAAAAACAACAACAAAAAAAACACTGTCTCACACCCGAGCGGCTTCCCTCCGCCCGCTCCCCAAACTCATGAACAGTTAACCCTCGCATGACAACACTCTGTGATCAACTTGTCCAAGTCCAGCAAATGCTCCAGAGGCTGTATTGTTGGTGTGAATAGTGATGCCGACGGCCCGAGTGAGCTTATTTTATTACCGCAATGCAGATGCCGTGCACGCGCAACACGTGCGTGAGGCATTCATAATACACACGTAATACTGCCGTGATAATCTCAATGTGTTGGATCAGTTTCCTCACTACATGCATTATATAACCGTGATTGTTCATCATATATTCGCTGTATATTATTAATATATCCATAATTCATACTGGGACATTTGTCATTTTTGGCCATTTTTGACAACGAACGCCCGTTATTTGTGTACTCAATTCATGTGCAATTACTCCTCTCCCCAGTGGGACAGGGCCCTAAGGTGCACACCACAGTTGGACACTCTTTTTGTCTTCAGAGCTGCTTTAATTCTTCATGTCATAGATTCAACAAGGTGTTGGAAACATTCCTCAGAGAAGTTGGTCCATATTGATAAGCGCTTGTACCAAAGCAGCATTTGCCAGCGGCGGATATTGTGCTGTCAAAGCATTCTTGTTTTGACTTCTTTTGCTTTTTCACTGGTTCTGCAATGACGATAAAAACATGTAAGACATAAAGCCTTTGTTGGCTTGTTCTTATAGCTGCTAGCTCACCGGTGCCACGATAAGGGGGCGTGTATGTATTGTACTGCCGTAAAGCAGTTTGTGCGGCGAGTCTCCATTCTCACCAAAACAAGTCATTTAGTGAATACACTCACTCACTCACTCACTCAACTTCAACTGCTTATTCCACTTAAGGTTCAGGGGTTTGGTGATTACAATTACTCCTGAACTGTAAAATGAAGGTAAAAATGTTGCATAGTTCCTCTTTAAAATGTCCAACTTTAGAGGAGACGTGGCTTCATGTGTGGTTAATTGTCCCAATGGATCATAAGAACTACGTACTCCATTATTTCCATCAAGTGACATTTTTGAGTTACTTTAACTTGTATTAGTGTCAAGGCGGACAGCTGTCCAGCAACCGTAGTGACTAGACCTGCAAAGCAGACTCCCAGACTTGATGTAGGAGTAGGAAAAAACATGGTCTTTATTCCAGGCTTAGGTTCGGTGCACAGGTGGTCAAGCAGCGGAGCAGAGGTACAATTGGGGTCAGACAAAAACGCAGTCACGATCAAGCAGGGTTCAAGGCACGAGCAAACACAGTAATCAAAGATGAGGCAAAAGGCGTGGTCGAGGAGAACAGAGCAAGTAATCGGTACACAGTTAGGCAAAAACAAGACTGAGAACAAAAGGCTGGAATGGAAGCGGCAACAAACGGGCGGTGAGCTGTGAGACTGTGATGGTTTAAATAAGGAACAAACAAATCAGGGTGATATGAAGCAGGTGTTAATTTGGTGCACGTGAGGAATGATCTATAAAGGGGCGTGGCTAGAAGACAAAGATGATACACAGTGCTAGTGAGTGAGGGAGGACAACACAAGGTGGAGTGATGTAAGACTTGAGGATGCAGGAACAGGTGCAAGAGCATGAGTCAAAGAGAACACAAAGCAGAAAGGACACAATGCAGGTGCAGTGATGTGGAGTGAGAACACAATCAGATGTGCTTGAGGAAAATAGAGAACAAAGATCAGACAGACTATAACACTATGAACATCGACCAGGCGTGAACTGTGGGCGCAATTTGGTGGGGGATTTGGTGGCGTGAACATGAGAACTAAAAAGCGAACCAAGAGATATTAAGTACATAAGAAAAACTACATGAGAACTGATGAGGGAAAATGGAAAATAAATACTTAAGCAAAACTAAACTGTAACTGACTAGGAAAACAAGGTGGTAAACAAGCTATACGAAAAACAGAAACTACATGAAAACAGAAAGCAAAATCCGACATTAAAGCATAACAGATAACAAAAGCAAAATAAACAAGTGATCAAAAATGCAAACACAAATCAGCTGAACAAAACTAGAATGGAACTGGACAAGAAAAGTAACAAAGAAACAAAGTGACAAAGCAAAATAGAACAGAGAATAAACACATAATGAAGATAAACAACTAATAAATCAAAGCTGGGGCAGACGATGGGCAAAAGCAGGGGGACAACAGAACCAAAGCCCTGATCAGGGTCAAAATGTGGTGATTAGTGCTGCTAGCAGGTTTCATAGCTTAGCTGATGTTAGCTGCACTCCACAGTAACCCGAACTGTTCAAGATCAGGCAAGAAGCTGGTCATAATTTTTAAAACCTGCACCAAAGCCCCCCGTCATGAAAACCACCACCCAGACCACAAAAATATGCTTTAATAAAACACCTAAACCAAGGTTAGCCTGTTAGCTTTAGCTTGTTTAGTAACTCTGAGATAGTACGTGTTCATTTGTCCCACCCAGGTCACTCAGGGTCGTCTTACCCAGGCTCCACCCCTTTACGCATAGATGAAAGCTGTTTATAGCCACGCTGTGGCTGCTCGTGGACTAAACGGCAAATAGAAGAAGAAATTCTGTTTAATACTATTAGATATATTTGTGTGTTTAACTATTGTTTTATTTTGTATTCTTTATTTCTTTTAATATATTGTTTTCTTAGTTTGATATACTTTTAGTCTGTTATTTGTTGGAATTCACATGTCAACTGGGTTGAAGTGGTTTTACCACTCAGAATAAAGAGATTCAGGTTACATTATAAATCATAAGTGTCCCGTTATCTTGTGGGTCACGGACAGGGGGCGGGACCTCCCCTGAATAACCACGGGGACCCATAAGGGAAGGATTTTGCGAAATAAGCTCCGCCTTTGCCCTTTATAAAACTGTTTGTGTCCATTGTTTGTGGTTCTGAATGGATGGACCACCTGCGAGAGAGAAGATCTTGAGAATTCAGGCCTGATTTCAACTGTGACTTTGAATAAATTTAAAAGTGCAAAATAGTTTGAGTTTGTACTTTGTAAGGGACAGTATTACAGTCAGAGCCGGAGCAAGTAACAATACACACGCACACACAAAATCATCTTTATATAGAGAGAGATGGGTGAAAGAGTTGGAATGTGGGCGTAGAGGAGATGGTTGCCTAATACTTAGAGAATAAGGTCATTGGTTCAGTCCCCCATTAGTCCGTAATATGTAAACTGGCAAGGTGACTTGAGCAAGGTCTTTGATCCCCACCTTGCTCTGGTGTGCAGTTAAAGCACTTGCATGTTTGTACCCTGATATCTGTGTGTGTGCATGTGCATGATCAGTTTTGAGTGGGACGAGGGTATGTGTGGCGTTTCCCGCTCCACGTCAGAGTAGACCGTGCCAGCTGAAGATGGGTGAGACCACAGGACCACGTGCAGGTTTCTTCCTCAGCAGTGCTGATTTCTGCTTATTTAGAGAAATTCTGTCCCTGCTGGAGCGACGATGACGCCATGTGCTCACGTGAGCAGGATTTACAGATTCCTGCAACTGTGACAGTTTTATTCTGGGATAAATCCTTACATGCACTGCGCGTGTGGATACGCGATGGAGCGCAGGTCCGGTTATCTTGTGGCGTCAGGAACGTCCAGGCTTTCCTCATGTCAGATGCAGCAGTTCTGATTTCAGCTTCATAAAGTTAAGTTCTTTCAGAATGACCAATATAGTGACAGACATTCTTTTTTATTCTTTGTAGAAGGTGTGATTGCAGCAGTATGTTGATTATTTTCCTATAAATCATAATAACAGTAGAAGTATGTCTCTTCGGCTCCTCCGGTGTTTCCACTCGGGGACGTCACAGCAGATCCAAGGATGATCTGCATATTGATTTGTCACAAAACAAACCAAGCACACTAACCACTTGGCCACCACCCCTGCCAATAACAACAGTAATAGTATTAATATATAAAACCTTTGATTTTTGAGTTTTACGGTTCTTGAGTTTTAGGACGCAGAAGGTTTTGCTGTATGGACGGACAGAAGGACAGCATGATAATTATTTATATATAATTAATTATTATAATGATAATAATAATAACAACTTATTCACAACTTATTTGTGAAGCGAAATCGACAAGCACAACAATAGAATAAATTATGATTTTAATTATTATTATTATTATTATATTATTATTATTATTATTATTGACTCACTATCAGTCAGTTCAGTCAGTCTTGAGGTTGCAGCTTGCACATGCAATATTTTATGTCAGTGTGGGTTTAAAATTTATGAAGAAAATATTTTACTGGACACAATTTGACTGACTTTACAGTTGATTTTTTTCAGTGTGCTGAGTAAAGCTGCAGGATCTGTGGTTTTGGGGATGAATTCCTTCATGTGGTTGGACATGTGGTTCTCCTGAAGTTACAGACAATCATTGCTTTTAATTCGTAGACAGGCATCGTTCCAACAGACTGGAACAAAGGACTTGTTGTCTCTTTCTCTGGAAAAGAGAGGGTCATTGTCTTGATTGCAATAACTACAGGGGTATTACTGCTTACTGTGCCAGGAAAGGTGCTTGTCAGGGTCATTCTCAATCAGATAAAGTTCCATATATTTTCCACTGAGTGACTGGAGCAGTCCGGCTTCGTGCCAAAGAAGTCAAACGTTGATTCGATGAGTACTCATGGAAATATCAGCAGTACTTTTTTGGCGTCTTGGAGTCAGTCAATCAGCCTGTTTTGAAGGCTGCACTGAGAATATGTCGGATCCCCAATACGTTGGTGAACATCATCTCCAGCTGATGTACAGATAATGGAAGTGCTGTGCGGAGTGAACAGAGTCTCTGACATCTTCCGTGTGAATCCTGGTGTTTGTCACAGATGTTCATCTTGTTCTACCTCTATTTAGATCCGCATCCGGGTCGACCCCGATCAGAAACCCTGGATGATCAGGGATGGGAAGCAGCTGCTGAAGGAGGGAAACTCCACCTTCAGCAACTGCTGATAGGGCTCTACAGCACAGCCCGCGCCAACCTGAAGAGAGGCATCAGGAAGGCCAAGGAGGACTTCAGGAGGAGGATCCATGACCACCTGGTCAGCAACAACAGAAGGAAGGTATGGATGGAGGTCCAACACCTCACCAACAACAAACCCGGCATCAGAGGTGGTGAAGGTGACGCCGTGTTAGCAGAAGAGTTAAATCTCTTCTTTGTTCGCTTCACTGTGACACCAAGAGCGGCCACATCACCGCCAGCAGCCGGGAGTAACTTCACAGTGGGGGAGCACGAGGTCAGACGCACGCTGAGGGGTGTCAGCTCACGTAAAGCAACAGGCCCGACGGCGTCTCCAGACGGGTGCTGACAGACTGTGCCACCAGCTTGCTGGGATTTTCACCAAAATTTTTACCCGGTCCCTGACACAGTCTGCTGAAGACCTCCACCATAGTCCCCCTACTCAAGAAACCCCCCATAACCAGCCTCAGTGACGACTGGCCTGCTGCACTCACACCAGTGGTGATGAAGTGTTTTGAAACACTGATCATGTCATTCCTAACCCCCACTACAGACCCAAACCAATTGACTTAAGGCCATCTGGTCAACAGAGGATGCTGTGACCTCTCCCCTCCACACTGCACTGACCCACCTGGAGTAACAGGGTAACTACACCCGTCTTCTCTTCATGGATTATAGTTCAGCATTCAACACCATCCTCCCCCGTGGCCTTGGGAGGAACCTGCTGAACCTCGGTCTACCTCATTCCACGTGTCTCTGGATTAAGGACTTTCTATCAGATGGCTCACAGAGAGTCAGGATTGGCCCCCACATATCCAGAGCTCTCACACTCAGCACCGGGTCCCCTCAAGGCTGCGTGCTGAGCCCGATGCTCTTCGCCCTCTACACCTCTGATTGCACGCCGTCCACACCAGCAACACATTCATTAAGTATGTGGATGACACCACAGTGGTCGGCTGTATCACCGGAGGAGATGAGTCCGTCTACTGGGAGGAGGTGGACCAGCTGACAGTGTGATGTAGAGAAAATAACCTGCTCCTGAACACTTTCAAAACCGAGGAACTAATCATAGACTTCTGGAGAAACAAAACAGACATCCAGCTTGTTATCATTGGTGGGACCTGTGTGGAAAGGGTCAGGAACTTGTGTTTCCTGGGAGTCCACATAGAGGAGAAACTGACCTGGGACAGGAACACCACACACTTGGTAAAGAAGGCACAGCAAAGACTCCACTTTCTGAGAATCCTCAGGAAAAATAACATCAATTTAATTTTCAATTTCAATTCAATTTCAATTTATTAATTTATATAGCGCCAACTCACGGCAAAATCACCCCAAGGCGCTTCACACAATTCATAACAACACAAAGTAAATTAAATCAACATCAACCAGAGATGTCTGGTGTCTTTTTCCTGCTCTACCATGGAGAGCATCCTCACATTCTGCCTCTGGACGTGTTTTACCAGCTGCACGGGGGCAAACAGCAAAGAGCACCAGAGAAGGTCACTGGGTGCCCTCTACCCACACTGGGGGACCTTCATGGATCTTATTGTCTCAGGAGAGCCAACACCATCCTAAAGGACTCATCCCACCCTGGACACTCTGTTTGACGGTACAGGGCCATTAAAACAAGAACAAATAGACTGAAAAACAGTTTCTACCCAACTGCTCTGAGAGCTTTGAACGCCACTGGAACCAAACATCCAGGTCACATGACACACTTGAAATGAGTGAAATATTTGTTTCTGTGCAATATCCACTGCAACTGAAATATCCACAGTTTTGTACATACTGTTCTCTTTTATATACAATCTCTTTTTTGTTGCTACGATGTTTTTTCTTATGTTCTAAGTTCCTTTTTTTAGTTTGCGCTCTGGACATACTTCTTTCATTCAGTTAAATTGTATGTTTCTTTTCTTCTCCAGACCTTTTAAGTCTGCGTGTGGTTTACTCGGGTTTGTATTTGCACTGAAAGGCTGCACTTTACCTGTCGTCGTACCTGTTACAATGACAATAAAGAATCTGTATCTGTAAAACTCGTATAGACCGAGTGTTGGGTCAGGTTGTATTTTCAGTTACAAATGAATATTTGTCCACTCAACCAGGCTGCCAGTCTCACTGTACAATACCTGGACACAAACAGTCAGGGGCTGAAATGAACCACAGGGCCAAGACACAAAGATTTTGGAATTTCTGTTGTTGAGGTCTGTTTGATTGTATCTTTGATGTCTGTTGAGTGACAGCTGAAAATAATTTCTAACTTTAGATGTACAATGCTGACAGAAAGCTCTTGACCTGATGAAGTTTGTTATGTTGTTGTGGGAAAATGAAGTATAATGTGCATTATTATGTTAATATAAGCCACTTTTTCCCTATTTTCTCACATTTTTCAGGATAACATATTAAAAAACAAAAAGTGCAACAATGAATAATTTATGACAACTAGTCCAGCTGCGTGTACAGACAAATGGCTTTCAAGATTAAATGTTAATACTCAAACACGACATATTAATCAGAATCAATCATTCCAAATTACAAACCATATTTCAGTGGAGCGCAGCAAAAAACAGATAATGTAGCTGAGTCGAGCAGACGTCCATGACAGCGCCAAGTCTGAGTGGTTTGTGTCCTCAGTAAAGCAATTACGCCTGCTTCAGTCTTGTTGTCGAGCCATTTTGAAAGATGCTGCACTGCAGGGAGGAAAGAGAGCCCCTGCCAAAATAAAGAACACATTCCAACTTAAGTACAACTTCACACAGCAAACAGACAACGGCAGCTCTGTCAGTTTATTGTCTTTGTGAGTTGAGATAAGAAAAGAGCCAAATGATCTCCAAGGCCTGAAGACATTCCTCTGGAGGAAAACAGTCGGGCAATTTGTCCTTCAGGCTTGATAAGCCTGCCGTGTTGTGGCTTGAGCAGTGAAAAGCACTTTTTACAGCTTCACTAGAACAATCAAATCCCAATTATCTATTAAGAATTGTTGGGAAAGTGTAAGTACACGGACCCACAACAGGGGGCGCAAATGAACGGACAATGGAAAAGGTCAAATAACAACACTTTACTGTTGTGAATGTGCACAACAAATACAACAGATTACAATAATGGACAAAAGTCAATTCACAAAGGTGTCGTGTGGGCAGGCTCGAAGATAGGAGACGCCTCTCCAAAGTAGAACCGGAACCACACGGTTTCCTCCGCCACCAGACCCCGGGAATACTGGAGCCGCCAAGTCCCGAACTCCCAGGTGGCCACTGCCTCCGCGTGTCGGACCTGGTACTGCTGGCGAGGAACAAAGAACAATTAAAGGAGGGCGCGTTTGCACCCAGGAATCCGAACGGTAGGAAAGCTACCTCCACCTCTCGTTGGAAAAGTAATCTCCAGAACAACGCACAAAATCCAAAAGGATACAATCCGTCAGCTGAGATACGTTACCTTCTAGGTAGAAACGATATCTCGGCAAAGAGGTGGAGACGTCGTCCTGCTGATATATTCCTGCCGATCAGATGATTGGTAACAGCTGTTGCAGGTGATGCGTGACAGCTGTCACCCTGGCTGCTCCTGTGAGGCGGCTGCGCCCTCTGGTGCCTGGAGCCCGCACTCCAGACAGGGCGCCCTCTGGTGGTGGGCCAGCAGTACCTCCTCTTCTGGCGGCCCACACAACAAAGAATATTCCCCGGCCTCCGAAATCTTCATCTTCATCTGGAAGGCACGCATCTGCTCCAAGATCTCATCCAATTTGCGTGTGAGTTCAAGAGTCATCGCAGTCTGAGAATGCACTGCCTTGCCAACCTCGTTAATCATGATGGACAAGCGAGGGGCCGTGGTTGTTGATGCCGCTGTCTTGCCAATTTTCTGGTAGATCAGGGCAGCACATAAGTCAAAAAATACCAGCCCTGCTACCATAACACCAAAAATGAATAAATCCTCAGTGTCCTCAACGGAGAAAGGCACCAAGCATGCAACACGCCAGGAACTCCAGGAGTCGAGAACATAGCCCGCAGGATACGTTCCATCTGGGCAGGTAGGATCCCCCGGTCCTGACCTTCTTGTAGAAAAAATGGTATCAATAGCGTTCAGAGACCAGCTGATCAATTCCATGGTTAATCCAATAGTAGTCCAATAGATCCAGAATCCAATATAATTTGAAGAATTCACAGTCTGGTGAAGTAGGGACTTGAAGGTTAAAGCAGAGAGCAGAGATAAGGGAGAGTGGAGGAGATGCGACCGCCCTTGTCGGAGTCCCAAGCCTGTAATTTCCTGCACTTTCAGTTTAAATCATTATAGAAACTTTGCTTATTTTATTATCACCCTTGAAAAATGTCAGCTACCTATTTTATAAACACGACCCAGTCTAGAGTCAATGGATCTCCACGGACAACACGCTAGTAAATTGTAATCCTTGATGTTATCTGTTTCCTATTTGTATATTTTCTAAATCCTTTATGATTCTTCTGCAAGAGGCCATTATTTCTTCCATGCAGTCGTGGACTTTTCATGGTATTACGATGCTAATAAAAAATACATTTTAAATAGAGGCTTCATGATATGATGACTATATTTTCCAGAGTATGAGTCACACCTATATATATATATATATATGTGTGTGTGTGTGTGTGTGTATAGTTACTGTAATTATTATTATTATGCATAACAATCTTGTGAAAATGGATGGGAATAAATGCAGACTCACTGACAGAGGTGTAGGATTAAAAAGACTTTATCCGGAAGTCAGGCAGAGGTTCGGTACACAATTTGACAGTCGGCGATGCGGACGTGACAGACAGGCGTGAGGAAGCGGCGTGGTCCAACAAACGAGCAAAGTTCAAAAGGCTGTGACAAATGCATGGTCCAAAAATGAAGTGAGGTCATACACAGCTAAAGAGAAGAACAAAGACTAAACAAAGATTATGATTCAAAGGCTGAAATGAGAGCTGCAGCACAAGGAGAAAAGCACAACGAACTAGCAGTCATACACATAACACAGGAGGCTAAAATACACGGTGAGCAATCAGGGTGTGATGTGAGACAGGTGTGGAGAATGTTCAGGAAGGGGGCGTGGACGATCGAGACAAAGACGAAGGACAACAGGAGACAAGAGGGTCAGTGACAGATGGGGTGTGACTGACAGGAGCAGAGACAAGAAAACTCTGTGACAGTAACACCAGCCAAAACCAACCATGATCCCTAAAACAAAGATAAACAAAACCAACAGCCTAATGAAATATCAACACGAAAGGAACAAAGGATCAAACCAGGAAACAGTCATAAGAACTGAAAAGAGATCGTAATGGAAACTAAGATGGAACTCACACGTGTAAATGGTAAATGGACTGCATTTATATAGCGCTTTTCCATCTGCATCAGATGCTCAAAGCGCTTTACAGTTATGCCTCACATTAACCCCAATGTCAGGGGGCTGCCATACAAGGTGCTCACTACACACCGGGAGCAATAGGGGATTAAAGGCCTTGCCCAAGGGCTCTTAGTGATTTTCCAGTCAGGCGGGGATTTGAACCCATGATCTTCTGGACTCAAGTGTCTAAAGTATAACAAACAGATAATCAGACTGGGACCAAGCAGGACAATGATGAGAGGGAAAGAGGACACAGGCAGGGGACAAACCGTGACATAGACCTGGACAGGGGCAGACCATGACAAATATAGGTTGCACCTGGGTATAAGTCACAGGGCCTCCCAAACTACAAAAAAAACACAAAAAAAAACTGTAACTTATACTGCAGGAAATACGGTATCACAATTCATAGCGTATTGCTAGACCCCTATAAAAAGACATTATGACATTATGAATTTGCAGAGAATCTCATCACCATCAGAGATACGAAGCCGAGGAAGATCGTGAACAAGTCCAGGATATGTGGCCAAAATATGGCACTCGAAAAAGAAAGACACACACACACATACACACAAAAACATGGCTTCCAAAAGAGCAGTGGATCGATGCTGTTTCTCCTGTACTGTATGTTTTTAAAAACAATTCTCAGACACATTTCCAAATTTTAACTCACACAGAGACATGGACAGACTGCCATAAGACATCAGGTCTGACACCAACCCACCATGGCTGAGTTCTGCTCTTTAAAAAATAATTTTGCATTTTATTCACTTAATTGGAATTTAAATCTCAATTTTTTTTTCCTAATATATTTCTCAGTGCTGTTTTGTGTCTTATTCTTTATGCTTTGTCCACACTGTATGTAAATCTGTATAACTGTATAGGCTGTTGTTGAGTGAGACAAAAGTCACAAGTTACAGCCCTGTCACACCTTGCCGATTTAGTCCGCGAATGCTGAACGTATTAAACATGCTGGCATACGCTGGCGTATGTCTAATTAAGTATTCGAGCCCGACTGATATATCGGCCGGCCGATATAAGCCCTTTTCAAAGTACTCACTATTGGCCGAAATTTTAGCTCATACCTTTTTTGTTAAGGTTCCAAAAAAGAACATTTTATTCTTTTAAAAAAATAATAATAATATCGGCTGATTTATCGGCTATTGGCAAATCAGCTGATTTATGGATTATCGGCATTTTTTTCATTCCGAATATCGTTATCGGCATTGGCCTCAAAAAATCCATATTGGTCGGGCTCTATTAAGTATGCAGCTGTCACACCATGAGGATTTAGTTGGTGTATGCTAGCAGGACATATCAGTCATACATTGGCATACAATGAAAATTTTAAGTATACTCAAAAATTTTTGAGGTACTCGCTGTATTATGATGTGTTTCAGCGTGCATCATCTTGATTCAGTGTGCTCTTAACTTACCCAAAACTTATTTGTTGTACGCCAGCGTATGCCAGTGTTTTTAATACGGTCGGCATACGCTGGCTAAATCATCAAGGCATGACAGGGCCTTTACTTTCCAGCAGTGATGCCGGTAACGCATCTGACCACTTTTTTTAGTAACGAGTAATCTAACGCGTTAATCTTTCCAAATCAGTAATCAGATTAAAGTTACTTCTCCATGTCACTGTGCGTTACTATTATTTTTCATTGTGGGTCGATAGCAGCATTAAACTTGGTCTGTGGGCAGGAGGTCAGGGTTCGACTGAACTGCCCACTTTAAGTGAGCTGTGAGCTTTTCATCCACGGTTTTTTGCAGCTGCTCGACTCGTCGTCTCCTCTTAAAGCGCGGTGATCAGCACACCTGCACTGAGCTTTACAAAGACATTTTTATACTTTTTTCCTCCTTTATTTAGAGCTGAGCTGCTCCGTATCTGCACGTTAAAACAGCTGATCCTCCGCGACGCGTCAACAACTAACACTATTTTCCACTCAAATGCACCTAAACTCTCTTTCTGAGGACCACATGATGTGAAAACACAATAAAACTTTCTTATCTGTAAATCTGGTCACGCTTTCTGCATAAATAAATGTTATCCATTCTTTGTGCTCAAACGCCAAAGCAGGGGCGAATCCAGATGGAATGGGGGCGTGGGGGAGGGATGTGCCCCCCCCACAACACCCCTAGATTAAAGGTCCAGTTTTGAAGCCTTTTTTACTACAACTACTAATACTACTTAAAATAATATTAATTTCGACAAGTAAAATATTTAGAGAGAATTTAAATGTTAGAAAAATGCTAGAATGAATTTAATAGTTACATTTATAAACAATGTAGGTTCGAAATTGCAAGTTTTACTGTTACAGTGCTGTCAACAGTTAAATATGAGGTCAAGAAAGACGTCTTTATTTTACTTTTTATAAAACAAGTATTTATTTTCATTGAAGTCAAGAAAGGGTGACTATAAAGTGAGTTTTGGCAAAACAAGTATCATTGTCATGTTGAGGTGGCAGAGGGTTGTTGTCGGCAGCTGGGAAAAGTAACTAAAAAAGTAACTAGTAATCTAACTTAGTTACTTTTACAATTGAGTAATCAGTAAAGTAACTAAGTTACTTTTTCAAGGAGTAATCAGTAATTGGATTACTTTTTCAAAGTAACTGTGGCAACACTGCTTTCCAGACACCAAAGAAGTAATTTATTGCATTTTTTTTAAAAGTCACACAATGTGTGATGTATTGCTTTTTCTGAGGAATGACCCCAAGCTTTAAATAAATAAATAAAAATTCAAATTACAGAATAAACTATTATTTATCACTACAGTTCTCCCAGAATCCTTTGCACTGCTGTGACATGATCTTCTGCTCCAGATACAAATTGATTCACTACTGCAATTTTGTTTTTAAAATACTTCCTGTGTTACTTTTGTTGCTTATATTTCATCAGGAGAGATTTGATCTTCATAAAGAGAGCAGCATGATTTACATTCAGTGTCAATTCAATTTTTTCAATTTATAAAGTGCCACCTCAAGGCGCTTCACACAAAACAATTAAAAAACAATTTAAAATGAATTTAAAAATGAATTACTTTCACCTTTTTATATTGTCTTCAAAAAGATGCAGCTGGAATGACCCTGTTGTATTTCTTAGAATTTATTTATTTTATAGGGGAGGTGATGGTCTAGTGGTTAAGCGTTGGGCTTGAGACCAGAGGATCCTCGGTTCAAATCCCAGCCTGACCAGAAAATCACTAAGGGCCCTTGGGCAAGGTCCATAATCCCCTAGTTGCTCCCAGTGTGTAGTGAGCACCTTGTGTGGCAGCACCCTGACATCGGGGTGAATGTGAGGCATCACTGTAAAGCCCTTTGAGCATCTGATGCAGATGGAAAAGCGCAACATAAATGCAGTCCATTTACTATTTACCATTTGTTTGATTCTGGCCACTCAAACTGTGAAAGATGGTACTTTAAATAATTAAATCCACCAACATCAATAGTCTTTTGCTTAACGATTCCCTTATCGGTCCTTCAGAGTGGCTGTTGTTTTTGAGGGTGTTTGTCAGGAAAATGATCATTTCTCTATGTTGATTACAGACCCTGCAGCAGCTTAGTAATCAACCACTTCTGCACCGCGACTCCACTTTGAAGCTTGAACCAATGAAGCAGTGCTTTGATCCGCTGCTTCGTTGGTTCTTTGATTCGCTGATCTTCAGAAGTGGCAAGTCCGCTTCTTAACTCCTCTTAAAAGCATTAAAATACGATGTCTGTCCAAAAAGTAACGGACCTTTTTATTTTTTCAAAAACTATATGGATTTGAATCACGTGTGATTGCATCAGCCAAGCTTGAACCTTCGTGCGCATGCGTGAGTTTTTTCACGCCTGTCGGTTGCGTCATTTGCCTGTGGGCAGGCTTTGAGTGAGCACTGGTCCACCCCCCTCGTCGGATTTTTATTGTCAGTGAAATGGCTGAGAGAGAGACTGCCGCTTTGCTCCATGAAATTTTTTTCAGAAACTGTTAGAGACAGCCAGTTGGAAACCATTCGAAAGATTCAGATGGATTTCGGTGAAGGTTCTGTCGGCGTCACGCGGATTAAGGAGTGTTAAAACCTTTTTAAAGACGGCCCACAGCGGCGGAGGGCTCGCGACGCACCGAGCGGCCATCAACAGGCTGGAACGACCAGATCATTTCTAAACTGAACGCTGTGTTGATCCGGGACATCGTGTGACTGCCACAGAAATGGCAAGAGAGCTGGACATAGCACTTTTGCGGCACATTCCACTGTTACAGGAGATTTTGTAATGAAAGACGTGCGGAGGATTTTGCACGTCGGCACAGAGCCGCTCATGGCGCGCAACAAAAAAAGAACACCTCTGTGTTGGAAACCATTCAGAAGATTCAGACGGCTTTCGATGGCTTTCAGTCGAGTGAGTATCCGAGAAATTGTGTAACACCTGGACATGCCACAACATGTCCTGTGAGACTTCCAACACAGAGGTGTTTTTTTTGTTGTGCACCATGAGCGGCTCTGTGCCGACGTGCAAAATCCTCCACACATCTTTCATTACAAAATCTCCTGTAACAGTGGAATGTGCCGCAAAAGTGCTATGTCCAGCTCTCTTGCCATTTCTGTGGTAGTTACATGATGTCCCGGATCAACACAGCGTTCAGTTTAGAAATGATCTGGTCGATTCAGCCTGTCGATGGCCGTTCGGTGCGCCGCGTGCCCTCCGCCGTTGTGGGCCGTCTTTAAAAAGGTTTTAACAGTCCTTAATCTGCGTGACGCCGACAGAATCTTCACCGAAATCCATCTGAATCTTTCGAATGGTTTCCAACTGGCTGTCTCTAACAGTTTCTGAAAAAATTTTCATGGAGCAAAGCGCAGTCTCTCAGCAAGTTCTCAGACAAAAGAAATCCGACGAGGGGGCTGGACCAGTGCTCACTCAAAGCCTGCCCACAGGCGAATGACACAACCGACAGGTGTGAAAAAACTCACGCATGCGCACGAAGGTTCAAGCTTGGCTGATGCAATCAGACGTGATTCAAATCCATATAGTTTTTGAAAAAAATAGAAAGGTCCATTACTTTTTGGACAGACCTCGTATGTCAATCGTGAGTCACTTTTGTGTGGATTAAAGTCACTAACTGGGACTCTTGTTGTCTTGTTGCAGTCAAGAAACGAGAATCCTTCCCCGCTCTACTCCACCATGAAGCTACGAGTGGTGATGCAAAATGCAGAATTTGCACTGTGCACAGTTTCTCTAATCACAGCCAGAGAAGCCTGTAACTTCTTCTGAGTATTCTTGGTGGCTTTCCTCACTCTTCTCTTTCTTGCACAGTCACTGTCTTTGAGAACTGTCTACTCCATGCAGATTTACCATAGAGTGTCATACTGTTTGTATTTCTTTGTAATTAATGTAAATAAAGTCCAAGATATATTCAGTGGCACCATCAGAGAGCCTTGATCACAAACTACCACAAAAGACTCCAAGCTGTCACTGATGTTAAAGGGGACAACACACTGTATTAAGAACGGGTGTATGTAAACTTTTGATTTGGGTAGTTTCTTTTGTGAGCTTTTCAGGACTTCTGCACATTTTCTACCTGAAACCAAAAATTCAGTAAAAAAACATTTATAAATATCAGAATGACATGATTTTTTTTTTTTTTTTTTTTTTTGGCAGGCACATCTTTAACCACCCCGTATTAATGCATCAAATTTTTGATCTTGAGAGTTTTACCATTCTTGAATTTTAAGACACAGAGGTTGTGGCGTACAGATGGACAGAAGGACAGCAGTTTCTCTTGACGAGCACGACTTACAGTTGTAGCTAAGTGGCCTCTGCATGCGTGCATGTGTATGACTTTGATTACACAGAAAGTGGTGATAGCTGACATTTACCGTTTGGATGAATGTTGTGAAAACCGAACGCTGATAGGACTAATATTTTTGAAGAAATTAGCAATTTTTGTAACCAGTAAAAAATGGATGTTGTGCTGCAATACACCATGGGAGTTTGAGGTTTTGGGGTTTTAAACGTTGTTATTGTGGTTCATGTTAGTTTAACAGTGTTGTTAGTGTTATTGATTTATTGTGTTTTTGTAGATCAGTTGGTTTACGTTGTGAAGGTGTAGGAACACGGACCCACAACTGGGGGCGTTAAATGAACGGGCAGTGGATAAGCCAAACAGTAACAATTTAATGTTGTGAAGTGCACAACGGAATACAGACAAATACAGTTTTGGTACCACAGACAATTAAATGTTGAGTGACGTGTGGGCAGGCTTGAGCATAGGAGATGTCCGTCCTGAACCGAGCCGGATCCCACACGGCCTTCACCGCCAACGGATCTGAAGAACACCGGAGCCGCCAAGTCCTGGAGCCGCAGGTGGCCACCGTCTCCAGCTGTCAGACCTGGTACTGCTGGCAGAGAACAGAAACAGTTTAGATGAGTGTGAGTTCGCACACTCAGTAATTCCACCGTCTGTGTTCTTTTGGGAGGGAGCACCTCCACCTCCTATCACACACTCGTGCAGCTCCTGTCTAACCACTTATCTGGTTGGGGTGTGAAGCGAAGCCGTCGCTGATCACACCAAACTCCAATCCCACCGATAAGGCAACACCACAGGAAAACGGCTGCAAATAAGTTCAGACTATAAGTCAGTGTTCAGTACAGCAGAGAAAATTACCTCCAAGGTAGCTGAATTCTCGGCGAGGAGGTGGAGTTGCAGTCTGGTCTTTATGGTGATGTTAATGAGTTGGCTGAGTGACAGCTGGTGCTGATGGTGTGTGACAGCTGTCACTCCCGGTTGCTATGACGCCCTCTCGTGCTTGAAGCCCGCACTTCAAGCAGGGCGCCATCTGGTGGTGGTGGGCCAGCAGTACCTCCTCTTCAGCGGCCCACACAACAGGACCCCCCCCTCAACGGGCGCCTCCTGGCGCCCGACCAGGTTTGTCCGGGTGCCGGGTGTAGAAGTCGACCAGGAGGGCCGGGTCCAGGATGAAGCTCCTCTTCACCCAGGAGCATTCTTCGGGTCCGTATCCCTCCCAGTCCACCAAATACTGGAACCCCCGGCCCTTCCGACGGACGTCCAGGAGCTGACGCACAGTCCAAGCCGGCTCCCCGTCGATGATCCGGGCAGGCGGCGGCGCCGGTCCAGGGGCACAGAGGGGAGAGGAGTGGCAGGGTTTGAGTCTTGACACATGAAAAACCGGATGTATCCGCAGTGAAGCTGCAGCGGCTGGACTGAGGACCTTTAGGATGGGGAAGGGTCCGATGAATCTGTCCTTTAGTTTGTGGGATTCCACTTGTAGGGGAATGTCTTTTGTGGATAGCCAAACCGCCTGCCCGGGCTGATACGTAGGGGCCGGGGGAACGCCGGCGGTCTGCATGGGCCTTAGCCCTCATCCGGGCTTTGAGCAGGGCAGAGCGGGCGGTACGCCACACCCGACGGCACCTTCTCAGATGGGCCTGGACCGAGGACACCCCGACCTCTCCCTCCACCAACGGAAATAATGGGGGCTGGTACCCCAAACATATCTCGAATGGGTAGAGGCCGGTGGCAGATGACACTTGGCTATTATGAGCGTACTTGATCCAGGCCAGATGGTCACTCCAGGCCGTCGGGTGCGCGGAGGTCACGCAGCAGAGGGCCTGCTCCAATTCCTGATTCATCCACTCTGCCTGCCCGTTCGTCTGGGGGTGGTACCCGGACGAGAGGCTTACAGTGGCCCCCAGTTCCCTGCAGAAACTCCTCCAGACCTGGGAGGAGAACTGAGGACCACGATCTGATACAATGTAAATGGTAACTGGACTGCATTTATATAGCGCTTTTCCATCTGCATCAGACGCTCAAAGCACTTTACAATTATGCCTCACATTCACCCCGATGTCAGGGTGCTGCCATACAAGGCGCTCACTACACATCGGGAGCAATAGGGGATTAAAGGCCTTTCCCAAGGGCCCTGAGTGATTTTCCAGTCAGGTGGGGATTTGAACCCATGATCTTCTGGACTCAAGCCCATCACCTTAACCACTAGACCATCACCTCCCCTAATGTCCAATGGAATCCCATGCAGACGCATGACATGGTGGACCAGGAGGTCTGCAGTCTCCTGGGCTGTCGGGAGCTTCGGGAGGGCCACGAAGTGGGCCGCCTTGGAGAACCGGTCCACTATCGTGAGGATGGTAGTCTTGCCCTGGGACGGCGGGAGGCCCGTGACGAAGTCCAGGCCGATGTGAGACCAGGGGCGATGAGGCACGGGCAAAGGCTGGAGGAGACCCTGGGTTTTTTTGCCCCGGCACAGGTGGTGCAGGCCTGGACGTACTCCCGGATGTCGGCTTCCAGAGACGCCCACCAGAAGCGCTGCCGGACAACTGCCACGGTTCTTCGCACCCCTGGGTGGCAGGAGAGCTTGGAACCGTGACAGAAGTCCAGGACTGCAGCTCTGGCTTCTGGTGGGACGTACAGTCTGTTCTTTGGGCCGGTCCCCGGGTCCGGGTTCCGGGTCAGGGCCCCCCGGACGGTCTTCTCCACGTCCCAGGTGAGGGTGGCCACGACAGTGGACTCGGGGATAATGGTTTCGGTCGGGTCTGACAGCTCGGTCCTGACTTCCTCTTCGTGCACCCGGGACAGGGCGTCAGACCGTTGGTTCTTCGTCCCAGGGCGGTATGTGATCCGAAAGTCAAAACGCCCGAAGAACAGTGACCAGCGGGCTTGCCTGGGGTTCAGACGCTTGGCGGTCCGGATGTACTCCAGGTTCCGATGGTCTGTGAAAACCGTGAATGGCTCCGAAGCTCCTTCCAACAGGTGTCTCCACTCCTCCAGAGCCTCCTTTACCGCAAGAAGTTCCCGATTGCAGACGTCATTGTTCCTTTCAGCCGGGTCTACCTGCGGGAAAAATAGGCACAAGGGTGGAGAACCTTGTCGGACTCCCTGCTCTGGGACGGCACGGCTCCTATCCCTGAGTCAGAGGCGTCCACTTCGACTATAAACTGGCGACTTGGATCGGGCTGCACCAGAACTGGCGCAGTCGAGAACCGGCGTTTCAACTCCCTAAACGCGGCTTCGCACTGATCCGACCAGGTGAAGGGGACTTTTGTGGAGGTCAGGGCTGTCAGGGGACTAACCACCTGACTATAGCCCTTGATGAACCTCCGGTAAAAATTAGCAAAACCGAGGAACTGTTGCAGTTTCCTACGGTTTGTTGGTTGGGGCCAGTCTCTCACCGCCGCCACCTTGGCCGGATTGGGTGCGATGGAGTTTGAGGAGATGATGAAACCCAGGAAGGACAAAGAAGTACGGTGGAACTCGCACTTCTCGCCCTTCACAAACAGCCGGTTCTCCAACAACCGCTGCAGGACCTGACGTTCATGCTGGACATGAGTCTCAGGATCCGGGGAAAAGATGAGTATATCGTCTAGATATATGAAGACAAACCGATGCAGGAAGTCCCGTAAGACATCGTTTACCAAAGCTTGGAACGTCGTGGGGGTGTTTGTGAGGCCGAACAGCATGACCAGGTACTCAAAGTGACCTAACGGGGTGTTAAATGCCGTCTTCCATTCGTCTCCCTTCCGGATCCGAACCAGGTGGTACGCATTCCTAAGATCCAGTTTTGTGAAAATTTGGGCTCCATGCAGGGGCGTGAACACTGAATCTAACAGGGGCAGAGGGTATCGGTTGCGAACCGTGATTTCGTTCAGCCCCCTGTAATCACTGCATGGACGGAGTCCGCCGTCTTTCTTGCCCACAAAAAAGAAACCAGCACCCATCGGGGAGGTGGAGTTCTGGATCAGCCCGGCAGCTAATGAGTCCTGGATGTAGGTCTCCATTGATTCGCGTTCAGGATGTGAGAGGTTGTACAGCCTGCTGGACGGGTACTCAACGCCCAGGATCAAATCAATGGCACAATCATACAGACGGTGCGGGGGAAGGGTGAGCGCCAGATTCTTGCTGAAAACGTCAGCAAGATCGTGGTACTCACTTGGTACCGCCGTCAGATTGGGGGGGACTTTGACCTCCTCACTAGCTGTCACACCAGGCGGAACCGAGGATCCGAGACATTCCCGGTGGCAGGTTTCGCTCCACTGAGCCACAACCCCAGATGGCCAATCAATCCGGGGATTGTGCTTTATCATCCAAGGATAACCCAAAATCACACGGGATGTAGAAGGTGTGACATAAAACACAATCTCCTCCCTGTGATTACCAGACACCACCAGTGTCACTGGCTGTGTCTGGTGTGTGATTAATGGAAGAAGGGTGCCATCTAGTGCCCGTACCTTCAAAGGTGAAGGTAGAGCCACTAGAGGGAGCCCGACTTCCCTTGCCCATCTGCTGTCCAGCAGATTCCCTTCCGACCCCGTGTCTACCAGTGCTGGGGCGTGAAGGGTCAGATCCCCACTCAGGATCGTAACTGGGATGCGTGCAGATTTACGGGGTTTCCCCTCGTGCGTATTATGGCCCACCCTTAGCCCAGCTTCTAAGGGCGGGCGTTGTCGTTTAACCGTTTGGGGCAGTTCCTCTGTAGATGCTCACTCGAGCCACAGAAAAAACACTCCCCGCGGACCAGCCTCCGTTGTCTTAGCTTTGTATTGACTTTAGCCCTGCTCGTGTCCATAGCTTCGTCAGCAGGGGGAGCTGTTGCCACACGAGAGTCACGGGCTGTGGAGCATGGGGAAGATGGCACCCTTTCGGACCCGGAAGGAAGAGGGACAGCTCGTGCCCGGCCACGCCCCCCGCCCTGCTCCCGACGGTGTTCCTCTAATCGGTTATCTAATTGTATAACCAGATCAACAAGCCCATCGAAATCCCGCGGTTCATCCTTAGCCAGTAGATGCTCCTTCAGGACCGGAGACAGTCCGTTTACAATGCGGCGCGGAGTGCAACGTTGTTCCAGCCGGACCTTGCTGCCGCGATGCGGAAGTTGACTGCATACTCCGCTGCACTCCGACGCCCCTGTGTGATTGACAGCAGCAAGTTTGATGCGGATTCGCCTCTATGGGGGTGATCAAAAACCTGCTTGAACTCCCTCACAAACCCAGTATACGCCGTTAGGAGCCGTGAATTCTGCTCCCAGAGCGCTGTAGCCCAGGCGCATGCCTCTCCTCGATGCAAGTTTATTACGTAAGCCACCCGGCTGGCGTCTGACTCGTACATGACGGGACGCTGTGAAAAGACGAGCGAGCACTGCATTAAGAAGTCCGCGCACGTCTCGACACAGCCTCCGTACAGCTCCGGAGGGCTTATGTAAGCTTCAGGGGATGGTGGGGGTTCGTTGAACGACCAGCGGAACGTCTGTCTCAGGCCTCCGGTCAGCAGGAGGAGGTGCTGCAGCAGCGCCCTGAGCCTGCGCTTCCACTTGGGCGGTGAGAGCCTCCATCCTCCGATTGAGAATCACATTCTGCTCGGTGACTAAGTCCAGCCGAGCAGTGAAAGCGGTCAAAATTTGCTGCAGCTCACCTAACACGCCTCCTGCTGACGCCTGTGCACCTCGCTCTTCCATTGGCTGTTCAAGCGATGGTTGACGCCCCTCGGGATCCATGACGCTGGCCGAGAAATCCTGTTGTGAAGGTGTAGGAACATGGAACCACAACAGGGGGCGTTAAATGAACGGACAATGGATAAGCCAAACAGTAACAATTTAATGTTGTGAAGTGCACAACGGAATACAGACAAATACAGTTTTGGTACCACAGACAATTAAATGTTGAGTGACGTGTGGGCAGGCTTGAGGATAGGAGACGCCCGTCCTGAACCGAGCCGGATCCCACACTGCCTTCACCGCCAACGGATCTGAAGAACACCAGAGCCGCCAAGTCCTGGAGCCCCAGGTGGCCACCATCTCCAGCTGTCAGACCTGGTACTGCTGGCAGAGAACAGAAACAGTTTAGATGAGTGTGAGTTCGCACACTCAGTAATCCCACCGTCTGTGTTCTTTAGGGAGGGAGCACCTCCACCTCCAATCACACACTCGTGCAGCTCCTGTCTAACCACTTATCTGGTTGGGGTGTGAAGCAAAGCCGTCGCTGATCACACCAAACTCCAATCCCACCGATAAGGCAACACCACAGGAAAACGGCTGCAAATAAGTTCAGACTATAAGTCAGTGTTCAGTACAGCAGAGAAAATTACCTCCAAGGTAGCTGATTTCTCGGCGAGGAGGTGGAGTTGCAGTCCGGCCTTTATGGTGAAGTTAATGAGTTGGCTGAGTGACAGCTGGTGCTGATGGTGTGTGACAGCTATCACTCCCGGTTGCTATGACGCCCTCTCGTGCTTGAAGCCCGCACCAAAAAAAAGCCAGAACAAAACCAAAAATTTCTGTGTGTGTGACTGGAGAGAGCTGACATTCGCTGTTTGGTATGTTTATGTATTTTGGGACAAGGATGAATGCTGCTAAAATGGAATGTTGATTAATATTTTTAGAGAAACTACAGATATTGACTAAAGTTGCTAATTACATTCTGGACTAACATGCCATTCCAGCAGGGGGCAGTAAATCATCTTCATATTAAAGCATGAGTGCGTGCATCATTTTATTTACTAAGTTCAGTGCAAGTACAGAATATAATTGTAAATACGTTACAAATAAATTGATGACTCAAGAAAATGAAAACACTTATTTCTATTGTGGTCCATTTAAAAATTCAAATGACAAAATTAAAGTAATAATAAAAGATAATAATAATAATAATAATAAGTGTGTACGAGGTCTGTTAGAAAAGTATCCGACCTTATTATTTTTTTAAAAAACCATATGGATTTAAATCACGTGTGATTGCGTCAGATAAGCTTGAACCCTCGTGTGCATGTGTGAGTTTTTTCACGCCTGTCGGTTGCTTCATTCGCCTGTGAGCAGGCTTTGAGTGAGGTGTGGTCCACCCCTCTCGTCTATTTTTTATTGCGAATAAATGTCTGAACGATTTGGATCTTTGCTGCATCAATTTTTTTTCCAGAAACTGTGAGAGACCTCCAGGTGGAGACCGTTCGAAAAATTAATATGGCTTTCAGGGATGATTTTATGGGGATTAAACAGATTACGGGGTGTTACTGCCGCTTTAAGGACGGCCCACAACTGCTGAGAGCGCGGCGCGCTCCCAGCCCCCATCGACAGGCTGACACCCCGCTGGAACAACCAGATCATTTCCAATGTGAAAGCTTTGTTGATCTGGGACCTCGTCTGACTTTCACAAAAAGGCAGAAGATGTGGACATCAGCACTTTTTCCGGCACATTCCACTGTTACAGGAGTTTTTTTCATGGAAAGAAAAGCGGAGGGACGCGCCACGGCTCTGTTCATTACGCGGGACAAAACCACCTCGGTGTTGGTCTCTCAGGACAACTTCCAGGTGGATTTCAGACGGATTCCGGTTGCTTTCCAGTCGTGTGAATATCCGATTGTGATTGTGCATGAGCTGGACATGCCAGAATATGTCCCGTGAGGCTTCATCACGGCGTTGCTTTGCGCCGAGCGGCTGCACCGCGACGCGCGGAACTCCTCCGCACGTCTGTCTTAATGTGCCGGAAAAGTGCTGATGTCCACGTCTTTTCACAATTCCTGTGCTAGTCAGATGATATACCGGATCAAGACAGCGTCCAGTTTAAAAATGAACGGCACATTTCACTGTTACAGGCGTTTTTGTCATGGAAAGAGAAGCTGCTCCACTGCGCGTCGCGGTGCAGCCGCTCGGTGCAAAGCAACGCCGTGATGAAGCCTCACGGGACATGTTCTGGCATGTCCAGCTCATGCACAATCACAATCGGATATTCACACGACTGGAAAGCAACCGGAATCCGTCTGAAATCCACCTTTAAGGCGTCCTGAGAGACCAACACAGAGGTGGTTTTGTCCCGCGTAATGAACGGCTCCGTGGCACGTCCCTCTGCTTTTCTTTCCATGAAAAAAACTCCTGTAACGGTGGAATGTGCCGGAAAAAGTGCTGATGTCCACATCTTCTGCCTTTTTGTGAAAGTCAGACGAGGTCCCGGATCAACAAAGCTTTCACATTGGAAATGATCTGGTTGTTCCAGCGGGGTGTCAGCCTGTCGATGGGGGCTGGGAGCGTGCCGCGCTCTCAGCAGTTGTGGGCCGTCCTTAAAGCGGCAGTAACACCCCGTAATCTGTTTAAGCCCCATAAATCGTCCCTGAAAGCCATATTAATTTTTCGAACGGTGTCCACCTGGAGGTCTCTCACAGTTTCTGGAAAAAAATTGATGCAGCAAAGATCCAAATCGTTCAGACATTTATTCGCAATAAAAAAACGACAAGAGGGTGGACCACACCTCACTCAAAGCCTGCTCACAGGCGAATGACGCAACCGACAGGCATGAAAAAACTCACGCATGCGCACGAGGGTTCAAGCTTGTCTGACGCAATCACACGTGATTCAAATCCATATGTTTTTTTAAAAAGATATTAAGGTCGGATACTTTTCTAACAGACTTCGTATATGATAACAAGAACCTAAACAATTTATAAATACATTAAGACAGTAAATTACAGAGGTGGGACAGTGTCACCAGCAAGTCATTCTCAAGTCATAAATCGGCAAGTCTCAAGCCAGCTTGCAAACAATTGGTGGTCATTATGACTTGAGACTTGCCAATTCATGACTTGAGAATGACTTGCTGGTGACTTCGTCCCACCTCTGGTAAATTAACATTAAAAATTCCATAATTAACAGGAAATAAAAGGGTTGAGTTCTTCTTCGACAAAATTGTTGCGGTCTAAGGATCTAAAAACATTCTGGACTCACACACCATTCCAACTCATTATAGAAACTTTGCTTAATTTATTACCATCCTTGAAAAATGTCAGCTACCTATTTTATAAACACGACCCAGTCTAGAGCCTGTGGATCCCCACAGGACAACATACTCTACATTCAGGTAAGTTTTTGGTGAGATTGTGCAGACAGTGTCTTTTTCTTCAGAACAAAATGTCTGTGGTTGAAAAAGTGACAGCACTTCCCCAGAGAGTTCTCAAACTGGCATTTGCGATGTAAGAGTTTTCTGGGAGGCAGACGCAGCTGCCTGTTTGGTTTTTCTGCTTTCACTGATGCAGCCAAACTGACGGGCGGCACAGAAATGACAGGCACAAGTTTAGGAATAACATGCTGTAGTATTTGATTTTACTGTAATAATGGGTCAACTGGAAAACAATAAAATAACAAACAAAAACCAAGACTCCAAATCTCAAACTATTACATTAGAAATTTGCACCCCATAAATAGAAGAAGGAGTAAAAAAAAAAAAAAAACCCTTTCACTTAACAACACAAACAGCGAGTTATAATAAGTTGATAATTCTGTAAAATCCTGATTAGAAACATTCATTTGTTCATTTTCTGTACCCACTTACTCCAGTTAAGGGTCACTGGGGGACTGGAGCCTGTCCCAGTAGTCACAGGGTGAGAGGCTTGTTGGGAAAGTGTAGTGACACGGACCCACAACAGGGGGCGTAAATGAACGGACAATGGAAGAAGTCAAATTATAACACTTTACTGGTGTGAATGTCACAACCAAACACAGCAGAATCAGAATGTGCAACAGTCAATTAATAAAGGTGTCGTGTGGGCAGGCTCGACGATAAGAGACGCCCGTCTGGAAACGAACCGGAACCACACGATTTCCACCGCCACCTGAACCCGAGGAATACTGGAGCCGCCAAATCCCGGAGTCCCCAGGTGGCCACCTCTCCAGCGTGTCGGATCTGGTACTGCTGGCAGAAAGCAAAAGACAGTCAAAGGGTGGGTGTGTGAACACCCAGTAACAATGGTGGGAATGCCACCTCCACCTCTCACTCAACACGTTGCAGTGGTCTCAGAGGAAAAGGAGCGCCGTCATGCACAGCCTCCGCAAAAACGACCGGTTCTCCTGCAAACACTCACAATAACAGATTTATAAATCTCAAAAAAAGGCTGAGAGTAGTACCTCCAAATGAAGATGATATCTCGGCAGTTTGGTGGAGGTGTCTTCCTGCTTTTATACCAGATGTATGGATTAGTGACAGCTGTCACAGATAATGAGTGACAGCTGTCACCCCCGGCTGTGTCCATGGCGGCAGCGCCCTCTCGTGCCTGAAGCCCGCACTTCAGGCAGGGCGCCTTCTGGTGGTGGGCCAGCAGTACCTCCTCTTCTGGCGGCCCACACAACAAGGCTGGGGTCACGCTAAACGGGACTCCAGTCTGTCGCAGGGTCACATATAGACACACAAACAGATTCACACCTACGGACAATTTAAAGTCTCTAATCTCCCTGACCTGCACATCTTTGGATGTGGGAGGAAGCCGGAGCACCCGGAGGGAACCCACACAGACACGGGGAGAACACGCAAACTCCACACAGAAAGGCCACAGGAGGGAATCAATCCCACAACCTTCTTACTGTGAGGCAACAGTGCTAACCACTAAGTCACTCAAACTGCCCTTGTGCTGAATAGATGAAGGTAAAGCCTGTGTTGGTGGAGGTGAAGGATACTTCGTTTGACCTTTCCCACAGTTGTTTCCTCTTTGATTAGGAGGGACGTCAGAGAGGAGACCACAGAGCTGAATGTTTCTGCTGTGTGTAATGTGTACTTGGTGTGTGAACGATGCTGGGTCACTGTCTACTGTGTGTAGTTTCTGACATGCTGATCTCTCTGCATTTCTCTTTCTCCACCTTCAGGTTGCCGTTGGTGCTGTATGGTACCGATTCTGGCTGGTTTTGATGTCTTCACCCTTGTTTTAACTTTGACGATGACATCATAAAACACTCGCGTCAGTAAACGCCCCTGTGGAGAAGTTTTCCATGTTTCCAGTAGTCCTCATCTCACTGTCAGAACTTGAGTAGTTGAGTTAAAAAACAAAATGCATCATCACGTTGAGGAGCAGCTCAGACAGTAAGAAGTTCCTCCTGCTCACTGCCTCTTCTTGAACAGTTGCCTCCAGCAAACACGAACCATGCGCCCTTCCCTCGCCACCGCAGTCCTTCCACCGAGGACCCGCACCCATAATGCTCCCAACCTGTCTGTGGGCGCACGTGAGCACCTGTCAGCACCACGGCGGCGCAGCCCCCACCTCCGGCACACCCTCAGCCCAGAAAACCTGCGGAGCCTCGCGGAGCGGGGCGGAGCTGCTGTCGATGCAACATCTGTTATCAACAGTCCTATTGGGCTTCCACGAGCGAACAGTGACACAGACCTGGTCACCTCCCAGAGCCGATCCTCGCTGACGGCGTCCACGCTGGAGTACACACTGAGCCGTGGCCAGAACCTCGTCATTTCCTGGGACATCAAGGAGGAAGTGGATGCTACTGACTGGATCGGGCTCTACCAAGTTGGTAAGATGATGTAGTCCAGAGAATCCAGTGGCCCAAAGTTAGCTGTGATAGGCCTTAAAGTTTCAGAAAGCACATTTTAAATCATGAAAGTATGAACGGCTGCTCCAGTTAAATGTGTAAAGCTCTTTCTGATAACTCACTTACCTGAAAATGATTGACAGTAAAGAAGAAAATTTTAACATATAAGACACTGTTTCGTTTGTCATTTTGAAACGCTGAGCATCATGCAAAAATATTTTTGTAAACTTCACTTAAATTTCTCATACGTTTTCGTACAGTGCGCTCGTCCGTGTGCCTCACCAGCTTCAGCTGCTGTGGAATCCAGATAACTGTGTAAATTCTATGTTAGATTAGATTACATAGAACTTTATTAATCCCTTGGGAAGACTCCCTCAAGGAAACTGAGGTTCCACCAGCATTGTGTAGCAGCTCCCATATATAATGAGAGGTGTCCAATCAGGTAAGTGGGATTAACCAACAAGATGAAAACAGCTCCCAACAGCCATATAACAAAAGGATTATTAGCCTTGTTTGCACGGTCTGTGCGGGAATATCAGACCTCACACTCTGGAGCCACTGCCTGACAGTTTTTATGCTTTTAATGTCGACTGGACGTCTACTGATAAGCTCCGAACAAATACAGGACAAAACAACCATCTGGAAAGTTCTCTGTCTGATGGCTGCTCAAAGTTTTGAGGATGTACCAGAGGACATGGAACACATCTAATGAATGAGAAAAGGACAAAAACAGACACAAACGGGGGAGTTATTTGTGATTTATTTTTTATTTGTGACGAAATCAGACATTTTATTAAAATGGGCGTTCAGACGAGCGTGCTCTTGCATCGGCCCACCTCCTCATCAGGTAGAATTTTGTGTGGAACGGGTGAATACTTAGGCTATATGTATAAATTTAGAATTGCATTACAGTGAACGATTTGGGCCCTGACTGTCCTCAGAGATTTCCAGCTGATTCAAGTGTTTTAATTCCTGAAGCTGCAAACAGTCTGGTCCAGGTGCCTCCAGCTGTCAGTCAATACTGAAACAGGAGCTGCTGAGTCTTTACACCAGCTGGAGGCTGAGTCGACACGTGTAACAGGTCTGCCTCGGTGTACCATAACACTCACGCAGCATCGCCAGGTCTGCATGCTCCAATAAAGTGCAGTCACCCGATTTACAGACTGCAGCCCTAAACGGTCACAAACGGTCAGACACGTCAGTCCATCGCGGTAAAAAAAACAACAAAACAACACGGCACTTTATAACTTGCATTTGTTGTTATGTATTAGACCTGTTCAAAATGTCAAATGTTACAAAATCTTTTGGGCCACATGTTGTTCTTGTTCCACTAATACAATAAAAGATCTGTGCCAAATTTTAATGTAATGGGACACTTTAGAGGTCCCCACAAAGCAACAATTTTCCCCAAACAAGCAACGTGGTAATCCAGTAATTCCAGTGATGTTCTCCTCTGGGTCACCAATCAACCACCACTTTTTGAGATTAGAAGCCATCACATGTACCTGTAAAAGAAAAATAATGACATCAGAGTCTTCTCCCGTTAGGGTCACTCTGGGGGACCTCAAAATCTTATCTGATTGAGTTCAGATTTGGTCTGCACCTATGAAACCCCAAGTTCACTGTATAATGTGAACAGCCGTACTGTGTATCCTCCTGTTTTCTTCATGTGTTCATGTGATGATACCAGTTTGTTATTATATTCTTATTGTAATTGGATTTCCTGGGAAAAAAAAATGAAGAGATTTTGTACAAAACTCTGAACAAATTGGATAAAGCTGACATCTGGAAAAAAACAGATTCAGCAACTTGCACCAAAAGTGGCACAGTAAAGCCGCAGTCACATTAGCTAAAAGCAACAGGCAAAGTGACAACTTGTCATTCATTTTCAATGGGAGTCAGCATTTAGCAGTGCCAAGAGACAGTGGTCGCTCTGCCGCCAGCTAGGCGGGGCCACAATAGACTTGAAGTCTATTTTATGCAAATGCTGAGTGATACGACTGCTAATCAGAGTGAATAGGCAGCTCACTCCAACAAAATAATCCAAGATGTCTGAAAAAATGCACTGAAACAGTTTATTTCTGTAAAAATCTGATATGTTTCTCATGTTTTGTAAAAATTAGTGAAAACTTTTAAATCTAAACAGGCTGTATTTGTAACCTGTTAACACCTCTGGAGTGATTTACAAGACGTCTTCTGGAGACGTAGTGCGCGCCCTCTGGGAACGGCCATCAAGCAGCAAAGCAACCCACGTGTGGCCGTCATTTGTCGCTGATGTGACCGTAGCATGAGTCTAAAACTTGCAGATTGCTCCTTTAATGCCATTGGATTTTTGTCATGATACATAATGTTACATCTGAATTTGACATGGGCTGTTCGTACTCTTAGAACCGTTATTGCTGTGCAGTTTGCAGGCTGACACGCACACACACACACACACACAGTCAGCAGTCAGCTGACTCGTGGTCATTAATCTTTGTGAGAAAGTGCTACGTACAGCGGAATTCCCCCTCCCTGTTTTTATACACACGGGAAGTTTGTGTTTGTCCTTTTGATTTTAGAGGTTGCAGGGCAGCTATTTCTGGAATGGATTCTCTGATTAAAGGCAAAGTTGTGTTTTGTAAAGCAGCATCTGCAGACTAAACACGTGGCCGTGCCGAGCAGTGCAGACTGGATGCACATTTGCACGGCGAGGCCGGATGCAGAGTCGGCACACAACTGACGTGTCTGGTTTTAAATCAGGGAGTGTGTCAACACGATTTGAAATCAGGTTTCAGAATGAACCCGTACACCAAACTAACTGATTTCCTCTCCTGCTCAGATGACAGCAGCCCGTCCAACATGTGGGACTGTAAGAACCGAGGGGTCAATGGCACCCAGAAAGGTCAAATCGTTTGGAGGCTGGAGCCCGGACCCTACTTTATGGAACGTAAGTCAAGAAATCAGTGACAGTCACATCTGAATATATTCCTGTTCCTTCAATTTGAAGAGGCACAGACGCTTAACTTGTAAATTACAGTTAGATCCATATGTATTTGGACAGTGACACAGTTTCTGTAATCTTGCCTTTCTGCACCACCTCAGTGGATTTAAAATGACAGAGCTAAGAGTGTTTAACAAAAATATCACAATTGCCATTTAGGAATTCCAGCTATGTTTTATTCTCAGTCCCTCCGTTTTAAGAGGAAATAAGATACTGGACAAACTAAATACGAGGTCTGTGATAAAAGTAACGGACCTTATTATTTTTTTCAAAAACCATATGGATTTGAATCACGTGTGATTACATCAGACATGCTTGAACCCTCGTGGGCATGCGAGAGTTTTTTCACGCCTGTCGGTTACGTCATTCGCCTGTGGGCAGTCTTTGAGTGAGGAGTCGCCCACCCTCTCATCATTTTTTTCATTGTTTAGGAATGGCTCAGAGACTGCTGCTTTTTTGATAAAAATTTGTTCAAAAACTGTAAGGCACAACTGAGTGGACACCATTCGATAAATTCAGCTGGTTTTCGGTAAAAATTTTAACGGCTGATGAGAGATTTTGGTCTGGTAGTCTCGCTTTAAGTCGTCAGAGAACAGAGAACTTTCAGAAGAAGTCGGCATGAGGAGTTTATTCGGACATTCCATTGTTAACGGACATTTTGTAATGAAAGAACGTGTAGGCAGAGTCACATGTCGGGCCAGACCCGACCGCGGGGGGTCGCGACAGGAAAAACACCTCCGTGTTGGAAACCTTAATGGACAAGTTGGAACATGCCCAAGCTGTTAAACAATTTCTCAGTTACTCACTTGTTGAAAGCCAAATGGTTTTCAACACGGAGGTGTTTTTCCTGTTGCGGCGCACACAGATTTGCCGAGTCGTCATGGAAACGACTCGCGAATTTGCGCGCACGTCTTTCATTACAAAATGTCCTTAAACAGTGGAATGTCCGCATAAAGTCCTCATGCCGGCCTCTTCTGAATCTTCTCTGTTCTCTCACGACGTCCTGGGTGAATTAAGCCTTAAATTAGGATGTTTTCAGGTCGAAACAGGCCGACGACGGCGCCTGGAAGCGCTGCGCGACGTCCAGCTCTGTGGGAAGTCCTTACAGCGACAGAAACACCCCATAATCTCTCATCAGCCGTTAAACTTTTCACCGAAAACCAGCTTAATTTCTCAAATAGTGTCCACTCGGATATTCCTCACAGGTCCAGAAAAAAGTTTGATAAAGCAATGTGCGCCGTCCGCAGCGGCTATTCAGACAAAGAGATTCCGACGGGCGGGGTGGAGCACTCCTCACTCAAGGCCTGCCCACAGGCGAATGACGTCACCGACACGCGTGAAAAAACTCACGCATGCGCACGAGGGTTCAAGCATGTCTGACGTAAAAACATATGAATCAAATCCATTTATTTTTTGAAAAAAATAAAAAGGACCGCTTTTTTCATCACAGACCTCGTATATTGATTGTTTTACAATCAATGTATTATATTATATTTCACCCAATAAGTGGATGGACACATGAACATTTAAAAATCACAGAATACGCCCTGTCTTGGACTTCATTTTCCCTGCGCTAGTAACAGTGTAGAGTTTGAACTGCACAAAATGTAAATGAGTTTGGTGAGTTGGCAGATTCTTAAAAACTCAAATAAACCAGTTAGTGTCGGCAGCAGCAGTCCATCGGAATCGATGACTAAGGAAAATGGGGTGGGGCACTGCTATATGTCAGGAGTAAACTTAAATGTAATCAAATGGTATGGCCCAATAAGAGTACACTAGAATGCATTGGAGTAAATATTTCTCTTTCTGTGGAAATGTCACTGACTGTAATCTGTCTCTACCGTAAACCGTCTTCCACAAACGAGTTTTATGATCAAATGCAGGATCTCCTTAAAACATGTGATCATAAAAAAGAAATGATCATATTAGGAGACTTCAATGTCAATTGGGATGACAAAAAAGACAGGAAAAATCTGAAATTAATTGCTGATCAATTTGATTTTACACAATTAATTGAGAATCCGACCAGAATTACAAGTCGTTCAGAATCCCGAATTGACTTGCTTTTCTCAAATAGGCCTGAAAGGATCACTAAAACATATAATTTATTGACTGGTCTCTCAGACCATAATGTTATTCTTTGTACAAGAAAATTAACTAAGCAACGTTTTGAGCATTCATACTCCAATCATGTTAGGAAACAAATGTCTAAGGTTATACAAAAGAATCAACAACAAAACTTGGGAAAAGCATTAAAAGATCTCACTTGGGAAAGTGTAACCTCATGTGACAATATTGAAATATGCTCTGATATATTTCTTAATAAAATTCAAAACATATGTAGTTCTTTTACAAAAAACATGAATTATAGGAAAAAAACATCTTACTCTGTCCCATGGGTAGATTCAAATTATATAAATTTAATGAAAAAAGAGAGACCAGTTATTGAAAAACTCAATTAAATCCAGGTTGACAACAGACAGACAGAAATATACTTCAATGCAAAATAGAGTAATATCAGAAATGTGAAGAGCAAAAGCAAATTTTTTTTATCACAATAATGCAAAACAGAAATAGAAAACAAATATGGCAGAATATTAAACTTTTAGTGAGGCAGAAAAAGAAAGATGCAAATGATTTGGAATTGAAAATTAATAACCAGCTTGTGAATGATCCTACGATTTTAGCGAAAGAGCTGAATTTATCATTTCTACGCTCTGTTGAAGAGATGGCAGCATGTTTCAAATCACCTGAAATAACCTACAACATTCCAGTACACAGTCAAACGTTTAATATAGAACCAATATCAGAGGTTGAAACGCTAAAGATTAAGTGCCATGAAGGAGTCCAAAGCTAAAGACCATCTGTTGTGTGTTGGGGTGTGGCTGGATATTTTGGTGTTCTTTTCTTTTCTTTGCTCTTCAGGTGGCATGGAAACTGATTTGTCTGTGGAGAAGGTGCTGGCTGAAGAATCCTCACCCTCATCAACATCATGTGCAGCACCTGTGACTGGTGCTCACATGCAACCTTAAAGACTTTCAGCTGAAGCAGATAATTGGATGGCGTTCTGCATTTAAGTCATGTGTGATTCAAGCAGAACTGCCGGGAACTCGACCTTGTGATGTTCATTTGTGAGACGCTGAGGACCGCGCCTGGGTTTGACACATCGAGCCCGTGAAGCAGGGAAGGGTGAGGACACATGCTGTCAGCACACGTTAAAGGTAATTAAGTATGTGACTAATTGTTGATAGTAACTTGGTGTTTTGTTACACAGTATACTGGAATTGTGATGAGAATTGTGCAGCTTGCTTCTCACTGCTGTGGCGTGCGGATAAGTGATCCTCCACCTGTTATGAGAAGCTGCTCATTTGCATAAAGTTAAAAAAGATACAGACCTGAATGTGTTGCTGATAGCGTGTGTCTTTTGAAAGTTATTGTTGTAACTGCTGACTTACCTCACATCTTCTTTGCTTCACAGAGAGTCAGTTTGTTGTGTCCACCTGGGGGGTGTTTGGCGGTGGTAGTGGGTCCAGGAGCGCCGGGCTTTGATCATTGCGGGCGCTGGAGAGCGTGCCAACAGTCACTCCACCAGAAGGACACTATTTTTGTTTTTACACTTTTTATGCACAGCGGGTGTAATAAATATATTGTTTTTGGAACCGCTTTTCTGGTTATTTGTAGCGCTGGGTTCTGTCTGACACAGGTCCGCTCCTCAACCCGCGTCGACACATAACAGTAGTTCCCGGCCATTCCATAATGGACCCAGCGGCAGAAGCGGTTCCTTTTGCCAAAAAAGTTCAAGAACACTTGGAGAACATACGGGAGCAATTACAGCATCTCGCAAACCAAATTAAACAAACAGACGTCCGTGTTACAGAGCTTGCAGCGCAAGCCGTTCCGCTTCCTGCTGCTCCAGCTGCGGCATCATCGATACTAGTGCAGATAACTCCGTCACCCAGAGATTCGGCGTCCGAACCGATTGTTTGTCGTCCAGAGCCTTGTGTGGTGATGCAATGTTCTCTGGTTTCTGCTCAGTCAGGTTGGAGTGCCGCAGCTTAACGAGGAATGTTTGTAGACGGGTTAAATGAGTCATTAAAAGACGAGCCGGCAGTCCGTGACGGGCCAAACGATTTAGATGAGCTAATATCGTTGGTGATTCGTCTAGATGATCGGATGAAGGAGCGTGGACGCGAGAGAGGACGCCCATCAGAGTGGGTTGTTTCGTCTCGGGGCTTTCCCCGACACAGATCTGGGCCGCCTCTTCTTCGCTCCACTGAAGCTCCTCCGACGGGACCTCTGGCTCCTCCTGTTGACGAGCCCATGCAGCTCGGACGAGCAGAGATTACTGTATTGCCCCGACATATAAACGTCAAGAAAAATAATGGTGACGTATCTCCAGGTGTTCTGGGACAGGCAATATAACACACATTAAAAAAAAAAAAAAAAATCTAGTACGGGTTAATGTTTTGTTTTCTTTAAATAGGGGTTATAATTTGTTTGGGGAGTCAGAGGCGTGTCTGGTGGAGTGACTGTTAGGCGGTTAGAAGTCCGCCTGGGCTCACGTCATTGTTAATTTCTATGTGTTTTTAGGTATTTTCTGTTTGGGTTGTTGGGTCGTTTTATTTTGTTGTTTTATTTCTCTACATCCCTAACCCCAACCTCACTTGCCCCAAGACTGTTTGTCTTGTGGGTTGTGGGGTGGTGCAGGTTGGTCACGCTGAGTATTCTCAGAAGACCTCTGCACCTGGGGGGGGGGTGTGTTAGAGGCGTTTTTCTTGGTTTGGTTAGGGCCCGGTTCCACTCCAGCCTCGGTGAGCCTTTGTACCGTTCGTCATTGGTGTTGCCGGGGTGTGGTGCAGCGGAGATTTACCTCAGTCGGAGGGGTGGGCCGATCTGTTGCCGTTCGCCATTTCGGTAGTTCCACCCCTCCCGAGAGGCTGGGGTATGGTCGAGTTGGGGCACCGGACGTATTTCCGGTTCTCCGCTGCGCCTTGGGGTTGGAGCTGGGTTAGTTTTTTCCTGTTCCCTTCTCCGGCTTAATGTTTTGAGCCATTCGCCAAAGTTGAGCCGCCGAGGGGCTCTGGAAGGGACCCGGGGTCTTTCGGGGTGCCGGGGAGGGTAACAGGGTTTACGGTCGTTTTATATCCCCCCGGGGTTGTTTTTGGTAGTCCTCCGGGGGTTGATTTTTGATTTTGTTCTGTTTCCTTCCGGGTTCCACCTCCAGGGTTGATGGGACGGTCCTCTGGGGGGGAATTGGCTTGGGGCCAACTAGCCAAGTGTGACCGGGTCTGGGGTTCCGGGGTTGTGGGGAGGGTACCTCCTGGGGTTGATGGTACGGTCCTCTGGGGGGCTCCGTTTGCTCCATGTACACCTGGGGACCTTTGTGGGATTATGGTTCTGGCTGTTCCTCCTGGAACTGGCGATGAAGGCCTTCTGGGGGGGGGTTGGGCTCTGCAGGTCATTCTGGGGGGGTTGTTTGTTATTTTTCTTTTATGCATTTACGTTTGTATTGTGTTTGTGGGGCTGTGTTGGGTTTTTGCGTTTGGGAGTTTTTCTTTTCTTCCCGGGGTTTGATGGGACGGTCCCCTGGGGAGGTTTTGGGTGGGTTTTATGTTTTTTTCTGTGTTGAATTGTACTGGGGAATGTTTTGGGGCTTTTGTTGATGCCAGCCGGCCTTCCAGCTGCGGTGCCTGTCCTGCTGTCTGTGGTGCTGTCTGCTTCCTGACGTGGACTCCGGAGGGAGGTGCTGTTCTCGGGCCTGGTCTGTTCGGTCGCCGGGAGGCTTCCCGTTGATGGGGGGGTACTGTTGTGTGTTGGGGGGTGTGGCTGGATATTTTGGTGTTCTTTTCTTTTCTTTGCTCTTCAGGTGGCATGGAAACTGATTTGTCTGTGGAGAAGGTGCTGGCTGAAGAGTCCTCACCCTCATCAACATCATGTGTAGCACCTGTGATGGGTGCTCACATGCAACCTTAAAGACTTTCAGCTGAAGCAGATAATTGGATGGCGTTCTGCATTTAAGTCATGTGTGATTCAAGCAGAACTGCCGGGAACTCGATCTTGTGATGTTCGTTTGTGAGACGCTGAGGACCGCGCCTGGGTTTGACACATCGAGCCCGTGAAGCAAGGAAGGGTGAGGACACATGCTGTCAGCACACATTAAAGGTAATTAAGTGTTTGACTAATTGTTGATAGTAACTTGGTGTTTTGTTACACAGTATACTTGAATTGTGATGAGAATTGTGCAGCTTGCGTCTCACTGCTGTGGCGTGCGGATAAGTGATCCTCCACCTGTTATGAGAAGCTGCTCATTTGCATAAAGTTAAAAAAGATACAGACCTGAATGTGTTGCTGATAGCGTGTGTCTTTTGAAAGATATTGTTGTAACTGCTGACTTACCTCACCTCTTCTTTGCTTCACAGAGAGTCAGTTTGTTGTGTCCACCTGGGGGGTGTTTGGCGGTGGTAGTGGGTCCAGGAGCGCCGGGCTTTGATCCTTGCGGGCGCTGGAGAGTGTGCCAACAGTCACTCCACCAGAAGGACGCTATTTTTGTTTTTACACTTTTTATGCACAGCGGGTGTAATAAATATATTGTTTTTGGAACCGCTTTTCTGGTTATTTGTAGCGCTGGGTTCTGTCTGACGCAGGTCCGCTCCTCAACCCGCGTCGACACATAACACCATCATGGCTTTGATGTTGGATTCCTAAAAACACATAAAGTGGCTCTATCACATCCCTTTACACATTTAATAAACTTGTCAGTTGAGCATTCCATTGTACCACAGACATGGAAGATGACCACAGTTACCCCGGTCTTTAAGGCAGGTGACAAAAATAATATTAATAACTACAGACCAATTAGCATACTGTCAGTCTTTTCTAAAGTTCTTGAAAAGTGGGTCGCCAAGCAATCGATTCAACATCTACAAAGTGGCCAAACTACTCTGCATCCCATGCAATTTGGTTTTCATGCTTATCATTCAACTGAGACTGCTATAACAATGTTCATGGAAAAAGTGAAAAGTCATTTGGATAAAAACAACTGTGCAGTTTTCTTAGATTTGCGTAAAGCATTTGATCTAGTGAATCATAATTTTCTATTATTAACTCCTTAACGCCTATTGTCGCATATATTTGACTCAACTATGCAACATACCAAATTGACCAGTATGCCTGTTGTCACAAATTTGCAACATACCATTATTATTATTATAACATTATAACATAAAGTCATTACCAAAATACCAAAATGACTATTTATTTTTTGTGCAAAAGTGAAATTAATAATCTCAACATTATTTACCATCTACCTAAAGGCAAAAACACACACAAAACATTTTTTTATATACAGCTATATAAATTCAGGCGTTAAGGGGTTAAATTTGCAATCTTTTAATTTTTCTGCGCATGCCATAAAATGTATGACATCTTATTTGTCAAATAGAAAACAAGCCACCGTGGTTAATGGTATTAAATCTCCCTATTTAGATTGTGCACTAGGAGTCCCCCAAGGATCTATCTTGGGGCCCATTTTATTTTCATTATTCATTAATGACCTACCACATGTTTGTGAGGATGTGGACATACAACTTTATGCTGATGACGCAGTAATCTACACAAGTGCAAGATCACCTGAGGCAGCAGCTCAAACTCTTACGTCAGCCCTAAAGTATATTTTAAATTGGCTTAATGGATCATGTGTGAAATTAAACATACAGAAAACTGTCTGTATGTATTTTTCAAAAAAGGCTTCCAATATTGAGCGCTCCAATGTGTACATCGGAGAAGATGAACTGCAGTTAGTTAAAGAATTCAAATATTTGGGAGTGTTGCTGGACTCGACACTCTCCTTTAAAAAACATACTAAAATGATAACTAAAATAATCAAATACAATGTGTTTAATTTCAACCAAATAAGGAGGTCAATGACAGATCAAGTGGCTATGATGTTCTTGCACTGTATGATTTTTTCTCATGTAGGTTACTGCATAACCAGCTGGTCTCTCACAGGTGTGACAATTTTAAAACCAATTGAAAGGCTTTATAAAAGAGAACTGAAAATGTTAGATAAAAGACTATTTTCGTATCATCACTGTAAAATTTTAACAAAGTATAACTAATTTAGTTTTGAAAATGTTATAAAATTTAAAAATGCTTGTCTAATATATAAAATTTTACATGGGTTGGCTCCTCCACCTTTTGCGAATTATATTAAATATAGAACAGTTGGTCCGAGGGTCACCAGGGCCGTGAGTAGAGGGGACTGTGAGGTGTCTGTGCGAAAAACAGCTTTTGCACAAAATGTTCTGTCCTACAAAGGCAGTGCCCAATGGAACGCTTTGCCAACCACAGTGAAGGAGGCTCCAAGCTTTAAAGCTTTCAAAAGTCACTTAAAGGAGGGGCTCAGATCAAATAAAAAATGTGAGCATTATGAACTCAGTTGTAGAAACTAAGAAGAACTGTAGTGAAAGTGCTCTACAGCACTTTATAAATTATTGTTCTTAAAGTTATGGTTTTTAAATATATAAATGTATGAAATTAGACTTGCAGTTTTAATTAACTTATTCTAATTGAATTGTACATGTAGGTTTTTTTTTTACTGTGTGTCCTCCTTTGACTGAGTTTTTGTAAGATAACCTTCATGCTCAGATCATGTCCTCTTCTTTCCTGTCTTTTGTCCAGTCTGTGTCTTGTTGTTGTAGTGGTTAGTGACCCCTTTGTAAAGTAGTCTGTTGTATTGTAAGCTCCTGTGATGTTTGTGTGTTTTTACTGTAAATTGTTTAATTTTTATAGTCTGTCAGGGACTACAGATGGAAATTAGCCCACGACTATAATCTGACATATTTACACTTTATGTGTTCATTAATATGTATTGTCCCTTTTAAATAAATGAAATGAAATGAAATGATGATGACCAACATACAATGAAACAGAGCCCACTGTCGCTGGTGAAATGTGATGCCCTTTTCTACCACCTACTGGATGGTTAGTAGATACTGGATAAATTATTGGAGATTATGAATGAATGATGATTATGAATTATGTCACATTTAGTTTGTCTGCATCATGAACACTGGACAAATATGGGGCAAATTATACAACAGACCTGGAAAATAAAACTTAAGAACACAATTGACAAGACTGAAATACTCATATATTGATTTTTATGTGTTTATCCTGGAACATTTCTGTCTTTACATGTCTTTGTTGCTGTTTGTTACGTTGTTATTGGTGGTACAGCCAAAACAGATGGTCGCCTCACTGAGTCTGGTCTGCTTGTGCTTTCTTCCTGCCATCATTGTTGCCACTCTGCTTGCTCAGGGGTGGGTGAGCTTCGACTTTACTCTTGTGAAGCTCCTTGGGGTGACTTCTGTTGTGATTTAGCACAGTATAAATAAATTGAATTCAATTTAAGTATGGACAGGCGCCTCCATCAGTCTGCTTTCTAGAGAATGTCAGATGGCAGCTCCACAACTTCAGTTGGTTCCAAGCAGAGACCCCAGTCAGTACATGACCTTCAGCTCTGATGTTGCTATGTTGGTGGACAAAAAAGGGGCTCAGTTCACTCAAAATATGTTGAATACATTGTTGGTGATGTATAGCTAAGGGGAGGTGTATAGCTTAGGGGAGGTGATGGTCTAGTGGTTAAGGTGTTGGGCTTGAGTTCAGAAGATCATGGGTTCAAATTCCCGCCTGACTGGAAAATCACTCAGGGCCCTTGGGCAAGGCCTTTAATCCCCTATTGCTCCCGGTGTGTAGTGAGCGCCTTGTATGGCAGCACCCTGACATCGGGGTGAATGTGAGGCATAATTGTAAAGCGCTTTGAGCGTCTGATGCAGATGGAAAAGCGCTATATAAATGTAGTCCATTTATAGCAAAATGTTCACTGACTGGGCTGCTGAATTCAGTCTGCTTAATCATTTAAAACACTGTCTTTTAGCTGCACAGCAGCAACGTAACAGCGGTTAAACTTCTCACCACACGTATCAGTGATGACTGACAGCCACCGAACACACCGCAAACCGCTTAACCACCTGTAGAACATCTGTTCTACAGAAAATCCAGAAAAGAAACACTGGCACCTTTTTCAAAATGTGGTGGATCATATGATTTAAGTGTGTTGTAAAAACAGATATGATCTTTTTCAGACAATGCTGAATCATTCAAATAAGTCCCTTTTGTCATGTTTGATATTTGGTCATTTTGACACTTTATATCATATATAATATTAATATCCATTTAATATTTTATTGTAACAATAATTATGTACTGCTTGAAACATATTTTAGTTTTTTATTATTCTTTTTTTTTGACAATGTCTGTTAGTGGCCACTGCTTATCTGAGTGTTATTATAGAATTATATCCAGTAATAGGCAGATAATTTTTGCAGTTTCCATTTCCCATAACACTTTGCTGCCTCCTCTGTAGCTGAGACCAAGATCTGTTTCAAATACTACCATGGAGTCAGCGGAGCACTGAGAGCGACGACACCCTGCATCACTGTGAAGAATCCAGCAATACTGGTACATGTGTGTGTGTGTGTGTGTGTGTGTGTGTGTGTGTGTGTGTGTGTGTGTGTGTGTGTGTGTGTGTGTGTGTGTGTGTGTGTGTGTGTGTGTGTGTGTGTGTGTGTGTGTGTGTGTGTGTAATTCTATGTATATTAGGTCTCAAAATCCACACTTCCTTTGTGGATGTAAAGAAAGTACACATTGTAGTCATTCATGTTTAGAGTAGAAACAATTTATTATTATTGTTTTGGTTACTAATGGGTTAGAATTTGGATATTGTGAGTTGTAGCTTTAGATGCTGATAAAATCAGTACTGTTAGTCATTGTGAGAGCACACACTGTACCTCCAACAACCCTAAATCCATGTTTTAATCACAGTTTCCATAAAGAGACAAAGAAAAATATTGGTATCTCCTCGTGGTGGACCTCCCATGATGTTATGAGAACTCCGATCTGACAGCTCACTGCTTCACTGATATCATGTGTCAGTATAACACATATAGGCTGGAAACCTGCAGCTGTATTTTTTAACATCTTTTGTACCATAAATGTTTAATCTTTACTTATGTTCACACAATCAGAAACAAACAAACATATCTGCACTCTCACATAGTGTATAAAAAAATTGAATTGCAGGTTTCTAATCCATTTTAACTTACACTCACCCAGTATAAATACACCTCTGCAAAAAATCATATTTTCATCCATAAAATCTTTATAGAACGCTGCAACAAATTATATATATTGTTGAAATGTCTCATACTGTGAATACCTGCTGCACCCCCCAATGGTCTATGTATTAATCTCCCCCCAAAAATTGGTGGAAATCAGCTACATCACCCCGTTGTGCAATGAGAAAGAAGGTGGTGGTGGTGGGTGGGTGGGATCTGCTCCCTTAACTACATCCCCTCCAAAAGGTCATAGTGTCTTTCTGGGCTCATACCCCACACTTCCTCCAAGTTTGAAGAAAAGCATTTTGCTAGTTTTTGCATAATCTGGTTAAAACACACTGAAAACATCCTTGGCAGAATTAATCACAGCTTCATTAATTTTCTATACCTGCTCATTTAAATTAAGGGGGTGGAGGAGACTGGGTGGCTGGAATCTATCGCAGTCCCAACGGTCAACACCCTGGACAGGCCACAAGTCCATCACAGGGCTGACACATTTCAGCAGACAAACAGACTCGCACTCAATTTAACATTTTCACTTCACTGAACCTGCATGTCTTTGGAAGCACTCAGAGGAAACCCGCATAGACACACGGAGAACATGCAAACTCCACACAGAAAGGACTAGATTGGACACGCGCCTGGAACCTTCTTGTTGTGAGACAACAGTGCTGAGACACCATTACAAAGTCTGTGGCTGAAAAAAAAAATACGATATAATCTTCACCTGTGCTGTTGGAAAATGATGCAATGAAGATAGATGGCAAGAATTTTATTTGTCATTATACACAATACAATGACAGTCTGTTTCTCAGTTCTTCATAAGAGATAGAACATACATGCTAAAAGACTAAAAATACAAGTTTAAAAGTGCAGAGAGCAGCAGAAAGTGAGCAGTGTGAGTACGGCTTAACTGGTTGAAATTCTTGCAGTTAATTTTGGAGGAGGAGGTGGGGTGACAGAATTTACAGCTTTTGGGAGCTGTTCCTTAGTCTGTTGGTTTTGCATTTGATGGCTCTGTACCTCCTCCCTGAGGGGAGGGGCAAGAACAAGCAGGGTCCAGGGTTCGATGTGTCCTTGATATTGCAGGTGGCTTTCTTTTGCATTCTGTCAGTATAGAAACCTTCAAAGGATGCACGTGTGGTCCCAGTCACATGCTGAGCACCCCCCCCCCGTTTTGTTCAGTGCAGCTGGCGTGACCACATTAAAGAGCAGTTGCATCAACAGGCTCTCGATGGTTGCACGATAAAGGTCTACCGGCATTTGTTGAGGTTAAGTGACTCGTTGAAATTGTACCTGCAAGAGTATGGCAATAAGACGGACAGAGTGTATGTGATTGTAGCGCATCTCAGAACCATCTGCAAACTGATTTCCACATCGTATTGAAATGAACGTGTCTTACAAAGTCCACATGAAAACATCTTCATAGTCATGATGCACCTTATTGCACGTCGTTATCCAAAACACTCCAAATGGTCGTTTAATATATTGTAAAGTCAGTTAATGCATGAAGCAAGTCACAAGAAAATAATGTGATTTTCTTTGTCAATAAATTGTTTGTCATTTAGCAAGCAAAAATCCCAAGTTTACATCTTTTTGCTTTGCAGGAGGACTGACAGCTTTTATATCAAGATGCATTTAATATTCTTTGGTTTTAGATTTTTGGTTGGTTAAAAAACTCTCTGAGGACGTTGTGGTGAATTATAGGAAAATATGATGACATTATTTTTATATTGATTTCAGTATATTTTATAATCTAAGAAAGTATTCAAATTAAAAAAACAATACAATAATCAGACAGGAGACTTATTTGCTGGACGAACGTTAGAAGTGCAGCACAGAAGGACAAATAGAACTTTCCATGTGCGGTGGAATCCTTTTTTTCATGCTCTTCTTGTGTGGGCGTGGCCTCTCTTTTGTCTCAGGTGGATGGACTGGCAGAGCAGGTGGGCATTGATCATCCTCGGAAACTTATCAGCTTTACGTTGACAGGTGAGAGGTGTGTGTGTGTGTGTGAGAGATTTTAGTGTTTGTTCTTTGTTTAATAAGAAAAGCAAACCAGGAGGGGAAACAGACAGAGGGTTAATGATTCATGTTTCTGCCCAGCTGATTGAGCGTCACGTCTCTAACATTGACCGTGTTTCTTTGCAGATCTCCGTGCCACTGGTCTAAAGAAAGGCATGTTTTTCAATCCAGACCCATACCTGAAGATGTCCATCCATCCAGGGAAGAGGAGTGTCTTCCCCATCTTCAGTCACCATGGGCAGGAACGACGATCCGCCATCATCGCGAACACTACCAACCCAGTGTGGCACGGAGAGGTGACGTGCAGGATTTGAAACTTCCAACTCTCTACTTTGATGTGATCTTTGTAGACATGGTGTTCTCTGTCGGTGCTCCAGGTGGAGCTGCTGGTATTTTAGTGTAACTATAACATGTACTGGTGACACCCGGTGGGTCGGTTGTGCCGTCTGTGTCATCGACCCACGTCACAGCCTCAAATTAGATGACATACTGAAATGTGGTGCTTATGCATATTCCTCTTCTGACATTCCACCAGTTAGTTTGACAGCTGTGGAACTACACATTGCTAGAATTTGTGTCAAGCTGATACAACCCAGTATTTAATGACGGTCCTACCCGGGCTACATATGGACCAATGAGTGAATCAGTAAGTTGTAGATATTGTGAAATCCAGGGAAATACTTTCTCTGTACAAAAATTTTATCTCTTTAGAGTTCTCAATACATGGTAAATAGTCACACCTGAAAACTCTGTCCCACTGAGGTACCTGCACTACTCTGTAGGTAGCTCAACAGATTAGAAATTTAGATGGTGAAGAGACTTAGGACAGGAGTTAGGCTTCCAGTATGTAGGCCTGAGTTTGATTCTAGGTCACACTACCAATCCATGTTCTTCACCAAGACACTTCATCTGCATTATTTCAGTGCACCCAACTGGAAACAGGTACTGACTGTGATTGGGGAAGTCATCTCTGATGAACTAGCATTACATCCACAGGGAGGTGTAGACTTTCATCCCCTTCATGCTACGGCACCAGTAGACCAGTAGGCAACATACACTCATTTGTAGGCATCAAATGCTGATACACTGCCAGAGCCATTTGCACCAGCACACAAGGTTCCTGTTTATACCCTGTTAATTCCCCAAATGATGTTGGTTGATGGTTGAGGTCAAAGTAATGGTTTCGGTTAGCTTAATCATAGTGAGTGTAAAATGCTGACAGCAGTTATTATGCCAGTGGTTGGGCTTAAAGGTGGTCATCAGCAAAGTGACCAAACCTGTGCACAGGTGCCTCTGTGGTACCATGCATTTATCCAAACATCATGCATTCAGTGATCCTCACCCACCTGTTCTCCAGCAGGTCACACCAGTATGTGAAAGGTTACGTCGGCCTCGTTAATCAACACCAGACACTGACTAAACTGTGTGTTTAATGTTTTTAGGTTCACTCGACAAAAATGTGTTAGATGTGTTCTTTTACTTCCCTACAGAAATATACATTTGTGGCACTAATGACAGATATCCTGTACATCGAAATAAAAGACAAGTTTGCCAAAAGCCGACCGATCATCAAACGCTTTCTGGGTCAGCTCACTATACCTGTGCAGCGGCTTATCGAAAAAATACCCGGGTAGGAGACAAAGACATCATATCTGCTCACAGATATAATGATAATTCTACACTAGTTTGGACATATTGGCAGTAATACATGTGGTTTCTTTGGCTGTCCAGAGTCCAGCCTGTGAGCTTCTCACTGTGTCGACGTTTGCCCACTGAACACGTAAGTGGCCAGATGCAGCTCAGAGTGGAGCTCACCTCTACGGGGCCTGATGGTAAGACTTTCTGTGACTTGTAATTGAGACTGCAAGTGTTTATTGTAGGTGTGGTGTCCTGAAAACACGAGCCCAACCTGTCAACCTGCAGTAGCTTTTTTTAATCAGTATTCTCCGACTGGTCTTGACAGGTGCCTCTCCTGACTCCATCGTTGGTATTTCATCCTTGAATGGTGCTCCAGGAACCCCATCAGATGATGAGGACTTGCCCCATCACCTTACTGGAGTGGTCTCAGCAGGTCCCTCCCCTACAGGCTCCCAGGGCTCCCAAGGCACATGGGAAGGTGGAGCAACAGCGCCTGCAGAAAAGGACTTGTCTGTGTTTGGGGGTGAAGGGAGGTTTAGGGAATTTGAAAGCCTGTCAGGTCATGGAATGCTCCAGAGGTCACTGTGTGAAGAGGCCCCCAGGGGCCCTGGGGAAAGACCCTTTTGTGCAGCTTCGCCCCAACTGCGCTCTAGTTTCCCCACCCACACAAGGCTTAGTGCAATGTTGCACATCGATTCAGATGAGGACGAGGAAAGATCAGGAGCCAATGACATCCCGCCGATGCCACTGTCACCACTGTTGTTGAATGGAGACCCTCCAGAGGTTGGTATTCTTGATGAAGATGACCCATTTTCTGAGCTTCAGCAGGAACCTGAGCGATTGGAGCCCTTGCTACTGGAGGTGGAGTCCAGGATTACAGGGGCTCTGAGGGAAGAGGCACCACCTCAGAGTGAGATGGCAGCAGAGGTGGAGGCGGGTCTGGACTTAGAAGATCATTTGGACCAAGATGTATTCTGTGAAGTAGAGGAAGCTGTTTTCACAGAGGCTGCTTTACCAGAGAGTGCAGAAGCCCACGTGGAAGGAAGGGGGCCAGGTGAAGACCCTGCATCAGAGATTGACACCTGTTCCATGGCGACAGCCCCACAGATGGTATTCTCATCACCAGATAGCTGTCCGGTAACCCTGACTACGGCTGTGGTGAGTTCATTGACCTCCTATAGCTTTTGAAAATAATTGATATATTAGGTGGTTCCTCCCAGGTCCTTCTGGCTGATTCCCAACAAAACTAATATGTGAATGACAGTCAAACACAGAATTGCCCTTAAAGGGTTCATTTTTGGCAAAGGTCAAGGTCATTTTCAAAGATAAAATTTTCCATTTTCTTCACTCCAATTTGCACCAAATGTGGCACACATATGGAGGTTTGGTCCAGAACTGTCCAGCAAGGTCAACAACATCTACTCCCACATCCTTTTGCTGATTTCTACCAAACGAGGTATGTCGGTGAAGCTTGACCCCAAAATTGGCCTTAAATAATTAATTTTGCAATGGTCAAAGTCAATAAATCTGACTTTCAAACTAATTTGGACCAAATGTGGCACACACTTAGGTGGATTCAAGAATTGTTCTGGCACGGTTCTGCCAGAAGTGCTGGGTGGAACCAAGGACATATGTACATGGTTGCATGTGTCAATATGACATGTGAATCTTGAATAAGTTTTGAATGTTTTGCACAAGGCCCAGGATGGAGCAGAGGCTGCCGTCGATCCAGGGGGAGGCGTGATTACAACACCACCATTCAGCCAAGCTGTGGACGATGAAGGGGGTGGGTGTGGCATTGTCAGTGATGCTGCAGAAGAAGCTCTTCCAGCTGGTGAACGAGTGCTAGTGGAAGAAACCGGCATCAGGAGGCTGAGTTTGCAGGCTGCTGGAGGCGTGGCTGACCATCAGGAAAGAGAAGAGACAATGCCACATGAGGAGGCAGAGTTCGTGGATTCAGAGCAGGTTGCCATAGAGACCGATGGAGAAGAAGGTACGTTGCCCCAACAAAGTTTCACTTCAAATGCACCAAGAAATGCAATCAAACAGCAAAGGTTTTACCTGGGATATGGTAAAAACAGTTAGAGGGAGAAAAAATTGTGCTACCTGTCTATCTGTATAAATCAACAAATCTATCTATCTAATAGGCAGATATCTACAGTAACCACGTAGGCATCAGTGGTAAGTAAAAAACTCCCTTGGATGTTTTTTGATTGTAGGAAGAAACCGCAAGCAGTCCAGACTCAGAAGGGCGACCAGCCAGCATACCAGGAAATTTGCCATGTTTGTCACTATGACCCCTGGAACTGACAAGTGACTGGGTGCTTGGTTCCATCATCTCTGTTTGCCATGTTGGAACCCTTCTGAGTCTGGTCTGCTTGAGGTTTCTTCCTACAATCAAAAAACTCCAGAGGGACTTTTTCGTTACCACTGTTGCCTACATGGGGGGTTGGTAAGGTTAGGTCTTATCCTTGTGAAGGTCCTTGGGGTGACTTATGTTGTGATTTGGCACTATGTAAATAAATTGAATGAATTCAGCATGTGGTGTTTTTTTCTTTGTTTGTTTGTTTTAGATCCCCCTTAAATGGTTTCTTATGGGGCTTGGCCCAACAGTTTCATGATGATTCCATTAGTAGGTTTGGTTTGTTAACAATCCAACAAACAGATGTGGGAAAAACATTTCCTCTTTGTAGTAATTGCATCTACGAGCTCACTTTTATTAATTTAGAGTTTTTGAACAAAAACACAATCAAAAATTAAATATTCCCTATATCATACTGTTGTTATGTGTCGGATGCAGCCCGGAGAACCGACCATCGTTTGAAGGACCCAGTATAAAATAAGCAGAGCACGGTACAAAGGATAACAGGGTTTAATAAACATAACAGTGATGTGAAAAAATACAAACAAATAAGTGCGCGGTCTGGCGTGGCGGATTTGCGGTGTGCCCCCAGCAGCACAAAATGGTCCGGAGCCAGAACCAGTTCGGACCCAAGGACCCCGCCGACACCCCCCAGGTGGCCGCGACAAACCAAGTCTGTGAAAGAAGAAATCATCATGTGAGTCCACACTCTACACACAGAGGGACCGCTCAAAGGTGTACAAACAGCAAACACTTCCTGGCTTAATTACTAATCAGCTTCCCACCCTGCAGGCATAGAACACCCTGTTCACAAAACTCCACTGCAGTGGAAGCTGATTAAACGACTACCTACAGCTCAATATAATAAGGTGTGAGGGACACCACATTTACTGACTGTATAAATGTTAGTCACAAAATCTAACGTACCTCAGGAAGTGTGCTGACGAGCGTGAGACCTCACCCCCTCCTCTTTCACAGACCATGCATCAAACCTGGACGTTCTCTGCATCCACTGATGATGAGATGGCTCTCGAGACGACGATCTCACCCGTCTGGTCACAAGGTCGAGTCTCTGGCAAATACACACTGTGTACTCCAGACTTAAATGCTACCATGTTCCAATCCATGTAGATGCACCACAGCTGTGAGTCCTGACGAGCTGCACGTGATCAGCCTCAGGTGATCAGGGTGAGGTCCTGATAAACTCAGCTACACAGCCACTCAGTCCCAAATGCGCACCACCTGGGAGGAAAACCAAAAGACAGAAACAAAAGACACACAAAAGCCAGCCAGGCACGCCAGCCACAACAACTGTCCTCTTATCTTTTACTTTTCTTTGTCCAGGTACCCACATCAATGGACATCCTGTCCGTTCACTTCCTTCTGTACGACAAGACATCCACCGGTACCAACGTGTGGATGAACCGCTTCCTCCCAGTGAGTGTGTGTGTCTGCATGCACTGTACTGTTTGCATATTGCGTTTGTGTATTGTGCATGTGTGTCCACAGTGTGGTCAACAGTGACTTTTTTGGCACGCTGATTTGTAACACGGCTTGTAGAGCAAAAATATAATGAGTGAGCGTGTGGCCAAGTCCACCCCAGCCGGCTTGTGTAAGAAATAACTCACGAATAACAAACACCGTCAAGTCGTAGCCCACCAAATTAAAGCACCACATAATGAGGATGAACTGATTAGACAGTTGTTTTTCGTTGGGGGGGGGTTACTTTGGTACACCAGATCAAATGAAAAAGCAGTTTTGTTTAGCATATGTAATATCACATAGAGCTCGGGAGGAACTCAGAGTCGAGCCGCTGCTCCTCCACATCGAAAGGAGCCAGCTGAGGTGGCTCGGGCATCTTTTCCAGATGCCCCCTGGACGCCTCGCTGGAGAGGTGTTCCGGGCACGTCCCATTGGGAGGAGGCCCCGGGGAAGACCCAGGACACGCTGGAGGGACTACATCTCTCGGTTGGCTTGGGAACGCCTTGGGGTTCCCCCGGAGGAGCTGGGGGAGGTGTGTGTGGATTGGGAGGTCTGGGCGGCTTTGCTGAGCTGCTGCCCCTGCGACCCGACTCCGGATAAAGCGGAAGAAAATGAATGGATGGATGGATGGATGGATGGATGGATGGATGGATGGATGGATGGATGGATGGATGGATGGATGGATGGATGGATGGATGGATGGATGGATGGATGGATGGATGTGTCTGCCACCTGGTGGATAGTTAGAGGATGCTGGATTGATTTTATATGTAACTTGGATCTGATTTTGAGTTTGGATGTGACTCAGATCTGATTTTGGTGTTGTGTGTTGGGGGGTGTGGCTGGAGGTTTTGGTGTTGTTTTCTTTTCTTTGCTCCTCAGGTGGCATGGAAGCTGATTTGTCTGTGGAAAAAAGGTGCCGGCTGAAGAATCCTCACCCTCGTCAATATCATGTGAGGCACCTGGGACTGGTGCTCACGTGCAGCCCTAAAGACTTTCAGCTGTAGCGGATAATTGGATGGCGTTCTGCTTTTAAGGCAGGTGTGAATCAAGCAGAACTGCCGGGAACTCGACCTTGTGATGTTCGTTTGTGAGACGCTGAGGACCGCACCTGGGTTTGACACATTAAGCCTGTGAAGCAGGGAAGGGTGAGGACACATGCTGTCAGCACACAGTAAAGGTAATTAACTGTTGGACTAATTGTAGATAGTAACTTGATGTTTTGCTACATAGTATACGTGAAATTATGATGAGAATGGTGTGGCTTGCTTGTCACTGCTGTGGCGTGCAGGATAAGTGATCCTCCACTTATTGTGAGAAGCTGCTCATGTGCATAAAGATAAAAAGTACAGACCTTGATGTGTTGCTGATAGCATGTGTTTTGTGAAAGAAATTGCTATAACTGCTAACGTACCTCACATCTTCTGTGCTTCAACAGAGAGTCAGTTTGTCGTGTCCACCTGGGGGGTGTCTGTTTGATGGTAGTGAGTCCAGGAGCACCGGACTTCTCTCCCCATGAACACTGGAGAGCGTGCCAGCAGTCACTCCTCTTGAAGGACATTGGGTTGGGGTTTTTTGTATAATTTATTTAGGCACAGGTGAAAAATAAATTGTTTCTGGTTATTTTTAGTGCTGGGTCCTGTCTGACGCAGGTTCGCTCCTCAATCTGCGTCGACACATAACATTTGGTTTTGTATGCGATTTAGAGCTGATTTTGATTTTGTATGTGACTTAGTTCTGATTTTGATTTTATATGTGACAGATATGAGTTTGATTTTGTATGTAACAGATCTGATTTAGATTTTGTGTGTGACTTACATCTGATTGTGATTTTGTACATGACGTAAATCTGATTTTGTATGTGACTTAGTTCTGATTTTGATTTTATATGTGACAGATCTGAGTTTGAGTTTGTATGTGACTTGCATATGATTTTGCTTTTGTAGGTGACTTAGATCTGAGTTTGGTTTTTTTGTATGTGACTTAGATCTGAGTTTGGTTTTTTTGTATGTGACTTAGATCTGATTTTGATTTTATATGTGACAGATGTGAGTTTGAGTTTGTATGTGACTTAGATCTGATTTTGATTTTGTATGTAGCAGATCTGATTTTGATTTTGTACATGACTTACATCTGACTTTTATTTTGTATGTGACTTAGATCTGAGTTTGGTTTTTTGTATGTGACTTAGATCTGATTTTGATTTTATATGTGACAGATGTGAGTTTGAGTTTGTATGTGACTTAGATCTGATTTTGATTTTGTATGTAGCAGATCTGATTTTGATTTTGTACATGACTTACATCTGACTTTTATTTTGTATGTGACTTAGATCTGATTTTGATTTTATATGTGACAGATGTGAGTTTGAGTTTGTATGTGACTTAGATCTGATTTTGATTTTGTATGTAGCAGATCTGATTTTGATTTTGTACATGACTTACATCTGACTTTTATTTTGTATGTGACTTAGATCTGATTTTGGTTTTCTATGCAATTTAGAGCTGATTTTGGTTTTGTACGTGACAGATCTGAGTTTGATTTTGTACATGACTTACATCTGATTTTGCTTTTGTATGTGACTTAGATCTGAGTTTGATTTTATATGTGACTTAGAGCTAATTTTGATTTTGTATGTGACTTAGATCTGAGTTTGATTTTATATGTGACTTGGAGTTGATTTTGATTTTGTACGTGACTTAGATCTGATTTTCATTTAGTATGTAACAGATCTGATTTTTATTTTGTATGAGACTTAAATCTAATTTTGAGTTTGGATGTGACTTACAAGATCTGATTTTGCTTTTGTACACGTCTTACATCTGACTTTGATTTTGTATGTGACTTAGATCTGATTTTGATTTTGTATGCAATTCAGAGCTGATTTTGGTTTTGTACATGACAGATCTGAGTTTGATTTTGTACATGACTTACATCTGATTTTGCTTTTGTATCTGACTTAGATCTGATTTTGAGTTTGTATGTGACTTAGATCTGATTTTGAGTTTGGATGTGAGTCATATGACTTAGAGCTGATTTTGGTTTTGTATATGACAGATCTGATTTTGCTTTTGTATGTGACTTAGATCTGAATTTAATTTTATACGAGGTCTATTAGATAAGAAACCGACACTTTAATTTTTTTTTAACTATATGGATTTGAATGACATGCGATTACACCAATCATGCTTGAACCCTCGTGCGCATGCGTGAGTTTTTCACGCATGTCGGTGACGTCATTTCCCTGTGGGCAGGCCTTGAGTGAGATGTGGTCCCGCCCTCTCGGCTGAATTCCTTTGTTTCACACGCTGCTCGAGACGGCGCGCGTTGCTTTATCAAAATTTTTTCTGGACCTGTGAGGAATATCCGAGTGGACACTATTCGAGAAATTAAGCTGGTTTTCGGTGAAAAGTTTAACGGCTGATGAGAGATTATGGGGTGTTTCTGTCGGTGTAAGGACTTCCCACGGAGCTGGACGTCGTGCAGCGCTTCCAGGCGCCGTCGTCGGCCTGTTTCGACCTGAAAACATCCCAATTTAAGGCTTAATTCACCCAGGACGTCGTGAGAGAACAGAGAAGATTCAGAAGAGGCCGGCATGAGGACTTTATGCGGACATTCCACTGTTTAAGGACATTTTGTAATGAAAGACGTACGCGCAAATTCGCCGAGTCGTTTCCATGACGACTCGGCAAATCTGTGTGCGCCGCGACAGGAAAAACACCTCCGTGTTGAAAACCATTTGTAAAATTCAGGCGGCTTTTGATGGCTTTCAACAAGTGAGTAACTGAGAAATTGTTTAACAGCTTGGGCATGTTCCAACTTGCCCGTTAAGGTTTCCAACGGAGGTGTTTTTCCTGTCGCGACCCCCCGCGGTCGGGTCCGGCCCGACGTGCGACTCTGCCCGCACGTTCTTTCATTACAAAATGTCCGTTAACAATGGAATGTCCGAATAAACTCCTCATGCCAACTTCTTCTGAAAGTTCTCTGTTCTCTGACGATTTACTGGGTCAACAGAGCCTGAAATGTGGAAGTTTTCAACTTGAAACGGCGAGACGCTGCCGCCTCGAAGCGCAGATCACCGTCAGGCACCGTGGGCCATCCTTACGGCGACACTACCAGACCAAAATCTCTCATCAGCCGTTAAAATTTTTACCGAAAACCAGCTGAATTTATCGAATGGTGTCCACTCAGTTGTGTCTTACAGTTTTGAAAAAATTTTATCAAACAAAGCAGCAGTCTCTGAGCCATTCATAAACAATGAAAAAAACGACGAGCGGGTGGACGACTCCTCACTCAAAGACTGCCCACAGGCGAATGACGTAACCGACAGGCGTGAAAAAACTCTCGCATGCCCACGAGGGTTCAAGCATGTCTGATGTAATCACACGTGATTCAAATCCATATGGTTTTTGAAAAAAATAATAAGGTCAGATACTTTTCTAATAGACCTCGTATGTGACTTGGAGCTGATTTTGATTTTGTAAGTGACTTAGATCTGATTTTGATTTTGTACATGAGTTACAGTAGATCTGAGTTTGATTTTGTATGTGACTTCGATCTGTGTTTTTTCCTGACAGTGTAAAATATCGCAAGTCACATGGAATCTGATTTTTTTTTTTTTTTTTTACTGTTCTGATGTAGGTCACTTCCATGTTTGGTCCTGAATCAGATACAGGCCTGATTTTTTTTTTCACTCATTTGTTAGTCATTTTATGATTTTTTTATTTATTAATTTTTGGCAGTGTGACCTCAAACTGAACGCTCAAGTCAAAGTTCTTATAGCTTTGATGTCACTTTTGATTGATGTTTGTCACTTATTTGCAGAGGTGGCGCTCACTGCACAGCTCATATCTCCACATAAGTATCGACCCATGCTCTTGACATCCTGAGATTAGGGATGAAATCCAGTTCAGTTCAGGTTTCCACCACTCCTGGCTCAGACCACAGCATGCAATGACAGTGTGCACTCATCACTCACAGAGCTGTTGGCACACCCGCTCCGGCGGTCAGAGACGCTGTTGTTGTGGAGTCAGCAGCTGATTTGAAATAAAGTTTTCAAAATGCTTCCTAGTCCAGGCCCTTAGAGACTAACTTGTGCAGGTTTGTCTACAAGCATGAATTTAGCCCACGTGTGGACCAAAACATACATTTTCATTTTTCGCTCACTCAGGGCCACCATATCAGTCAAATCCAAGTTGGCCACCGACCGACATCATAACTTCATAACCGAAAGTCATAGAACAAGGAATGAAGGCATTTTTTATGGGTTTTTGACATCGAGGATTCCAAATCTGTTGTTTGTTTTGACGTTCACGGTCAGGAAAACACTTTGTGATATTGCCATCCATTATATCTGCTCTCATCTTGGACCCTCCAAGTCTGTGTCAGTGCCACTCTTCCATGCTCTCACAGGATGTGACATGACAGGGATGACAGTGGTATGTGGTTTCCGTACTGGACATCAGTCACAGATGCTAGTAAGGCCTGCTCCATCCTCCTGCACTGTGGCTGCGAGAGATCTTGCACAGGAACCTGAAAATGCAGGCAGAGCTGGAGTCCACTGCACAGGGCTGTGCATGTGTGAAGGTGGATGTGTGAACAATGACGACACCTAGAATAAATCTTTCAGCAGTGAGGTTTTCTTATAGTTGCTATGTGATTGGTGCTCAGCACCCTTGTGAGGTAGTATTCTCGCATCTGGCTACATTTACGTTGTTCACATCAGAAGGCAAATGGCTTCCAAAATTGAAATTAGTCTGGTCTACATGTGGGCCAGATATGATTTGGAAATGCCACACGTTTAACCACTAAATCAGCCAAGTGGTGTTCTGTATGCCCTTGGGGGTTATCCTGGCTGTGACTCAAAAACAGAGGTCAAATTTGGAATCCTTGATGTCAAAAACCTATAAAAAGTGTCTTCATTCATGATCCTGCGGCTTTCGGTTATGAAGTTATGTCGGTCCGTGGCCATCTTGGATTTGGTCAATATGGCGGCCCCCAGTGAGCGTCTGGGTTGGCGCCCTCCAAAAATGAAAAAGGTATGTTCTGGTCTACACCTGGGCCAAATTTCATGCTTGTAGACAAAACTGCACAGTACCCCCTAGTGACTCCCCAAAGGCCTGGACTAACCTTTGGTTTCCTCCGTGTGATACTGAAACATAACAAAACAGAAGTGAAGTATCTGAGGTTGGGGTGTTCTGATCCACAAACAGTGCTTAAAGAATAAGTACAACTTGTGTTATTTGTAGGTTCCTTGTACATCCTACTTTGTGTTACTTCTTAACTAAACTTTGACAATGATAATGATGATTAACTGATTTGATGGTTAATTTTGATGCACACATTCAGTTGGAGCAACAGTTGTGCACATCTAAAATATCATAGATGTCATGTACCTGCTGAATACTGCCACCTACTGGATGGTCCAGGAATATGCACCCATACCAGATGAGTTTCTTATTTCAAGGGTACAGTTGGCATATAATTTCTACATTGATTGTTATGAAGGTGTGAATAAAAATGATCTGAATATTTGCTGTCACTGTGAGTAGAATATGTTATGTGTCATTAAAGGGATGCTTCTTGATCTTTTTTAGCCGAAGCTGTATTTTTACATGTTCTGGAGGTTATGTCTTCATTTAGAACAAAAATGAATTTAATCAACACATCATTTATTTTACAACTACAAAAAAGATTGTTGCAGCAAGCAGAAACTACTGAACAGAAGATGATGAATTACAAAAGTCATGATGGACAATACAGAAATAGTGGATTTTTTTTAAATAGTTGCACTAAAAGAACAACACCTAAAGCTCCAAAACTATGCACAAGTAGACCTAATAAATGTCTTAAAATAGTCCATCCAACACAAAAAGACATGTGGCTACACATGTTGAGTTAATAATCCACTTATTATTATTATTATTATTATTATTATTATCTTTGCCTATATACTGGAATAAGGGAGAGAACTGTTCAAATTATTGTTTATTACTTCCCATTTCAATCATACTCACAGGTGATATGTTCGTCCCCACACTTTGATCTGGCGATTTGCGCAGTTTATAGCTGCACATGAAGGTATTTTTTTAAACAAAATTACAAAGAATAAAGTTTCGTGTGCCTCATTAGAGATCAATAGAAAAGAGCGTTCAGGAGTAGGATATGGGAGTGGTAAAATGGCAGCTGGTTTACTTCAAAAATATTGGCCAGTGAGCGATCCAGTAATATATAGAGATCAGTGTTGTATGGTTACAAGTTGACCGTGGAGGAGGGGCTTGATCAAAGTCAAAGTGTCTTTATTTGTCTCCTTAAGGAGAAATCTGCCTTGGACAGAGGGGTCTGCAACACAACAACACATCCGGTACATAGCACCCATACATCAAAAACAACAACATAGTAAGTCAAAGTTAAAATATAAATACACAACATTATTAACATCTTTGTGCAAATTCTGCAATCCTTATGCTATCTTCCCTGAACTATCTGCTGATTTATGAGCTTCACTGATAATGGAATAAATGAATGCTCATATCGATTGTATTTACGAAGAGGAACCCTGTACCTCCTTCCTGAGTTAAGTAAAATATATTCAGAGTGCAGCACATGAGACGCATCTGTTAAAATATTATCTGCACATCTGAGAACTGCCTGTTCAAACAACTCTTGGGGAGCTACAGGTACCACCATACCCATGATTTTTGCCAGCGATCTTAATCAGATTTAATATTTGAGTTTTTGATTATCTATTGATGACTAGAAGCAGTTTCCTTTTAGTTCTTCTTGTCCCCTCCAGTATCATTAATTAGGTTATTAGCTTCTGCTTGCTGTGGTGGTGTTTGCTTTTTATATAAATTGTATGCTGATTAAATTCATTTTTGTCCCAAGTAAAAAGATGACTCAGAGCATCTAACATCATGTGGACCTGCAGAAAAAAACAGGGCCAAAACTCAGCAGAATAAGTGCTGTTTGATACTAGAACGTTATGAAGGAGTGTTCTTTTAAGTGGCGGTTGGTTTCAGTATTTTTTCTACTTTGTTTGTCCCATGGCATTAAACGGTGTCTGTGTATGTCCACTATTTCTTACTTTTTTAGACTGGGAGGCTCGTATAGACAGCCACGGAAGGATCTTCTTTGTAGACCACGTGAACAGGACCACCACATGGCAGCGTCCCACGGGTCCCCCTGCCCCACAGGGCCTGACCCGCTCCAACTCTATTCAGCAGATGGAGCAACTCAACCGCAGGTGGAGTTTTTTCAGTACAACTACAGAGTCTGATATGGTGGCCATTTCATCAGTGCACTTTCTTGAAAACAGAAGGGTTTGTGTTCAAAACCAGCTTAGTGCTGGTGGCCTTTGTAGCCACCACGACCCTACAGTCATCAACAGAACGTCACAAGCAACTTTTTGTTTTTTGTTATGGTCATTTTAATGCTGCTAGATGGAGAAGAAAATCTGTATCAAGGCTATTTTGGCCAAAATTGAAATCACAATTATTGAACATGATTGATTACTCATTGATTGTCAAAACATCCTGCATTTATTGTTTGTTTGTTTTGTTTTAGTTGTGGATTTTCTTTAAATCTAGCTTTATATTATTGAAATGAAAACAATTTAAAAGTAAAATAATCACTCTTAGCCAACTGGGACTGGCTTGACCTGGGAAGGATGAATATGCGCCGTTTTTCCACAGTTATTTAGTTCAAAAATACTCTCGTCAGCATTGTGCAGGCGATCTCAATAAATATCACAACTCAGACACTTTGAATCTGACCTTATCTGTGTGAAGAAGAAAATGTTTGTTTACTGATGATAGTATGATTATGATTATGATTTGGATCTTTGCTGCATCAATTTTTTTTTCCAGAAACTGTGAGAGACCTCCAGCTGGACACCGTTCGAAAAATTAATATGGTTTCAGGGACGACTTTATGGGGATTAAACAGATTAAGGAGTGATCCAGACGGTTTAAAGAACGCCCACAACTGCTGAGAGCGCGGCAGGCTCCCAGCCCCCATCGACAGGCTGACACCCCGCTGGAACAACCAGATCATTTCCAATGTGAAAGCTTTGTTGATCCGGGACCTCGTCTGACTTTCACAAAAAGACAGAAGATGTGGACATCAGCACTTTTTCCGGCACATTCCACCATTACAGGAGTTTTTTTCATGGAAAGAAAAGCCGAGGGACGTGCCACAGAGCCGTTCATTATGCGGGACAAAACCACCTCGGTGTTGGTCTCTCAGGACGGCTTTCAGGTGGATTTCAGACGGATTCCGGTTGCTTTCCAGTCGTGTGAATATCCGATTGTGATTGTGCATGAGCTGGACATGCCAGAACATGTCCCGTGAGGCTTCATCACGGCGTTGCTTTGCACCGAGCGGCTGTACCACGACGCGCGGAACTCCTCCGCACGTCTGTCTTAATGTGCTGGAAAAGTGCTGCTGTCCACATCTTTTCACAATTCCTGTGCTAGTCAGATGATATACCGGATCAAGACAGTGTCCAGTTTAAAAATGAACGGCACATTTCACTGTTACAGGAGTTTTTGTCATGGAAAGAGAAGCTGCTCCACTGCGCGTCGCGGTGCAGTTGCTCGGTGCAAAACAACGCCGTGATGAAGCCTCACGGGACATGTTCTGGCATGACCAGCTCATGCACAATCACAATTGGATATTCACACGACTGGAAAACAACCGGAATCCGTCTGAAATCCACCTGAAAGCCGTCCTGAGAGACCAACACCGAGGTGGTTTTGTCCCGCGTAATGAACAGAGCCGTGGCGCGTCCCCCTGCTTTTCTTTCCATGAAAAAAACTCCTGTAATGGTGGAATGTGCCGGAAAAAGTGCTGATGTCCACATCTTCTGTCTTTTTGTGAAAGTCAGACGAGGTCCCGGATCAACAAAGCCTTCACATTGGAAATGATCTGGTTGTTCCAGCGGGGTGTCAGCCTGTCGATGGGGGCTGGGAGCGTGCCGCGCTCTCAGCAGTTGTGGGCCGTCCTTAAAGCAGCAGTAACACCCCGTAATCTGTTTAATCCCCATAAAATCGTCCCTGAAAGCCATATTAATTTTTCGAACGGTGTCCACCTGGAGCTCTCTCACAGTTTCTGGAAAAAAATTGATGCAGCAAAGCTCCAAATCGTTCAGACATTTATTCACAATAAAAAATAGACGAGAGGGTGGACCACACCTCACTCAAAGCCTGCTCACAGGCGAATGACGCAACCGACAGGCATGAAAAAACTCACACATGCGCACGAGGGTTCAAGCTTGTCTGACGCAATCACACGTGATTGAAATCCATATGGTTTTTTAAAACAATAATAAGGTCGGATACTTTTCTAACAGACCTCGTAAAAGTGCTTCTGCTAAAAGGGGCCAAAATAGGAATTTTTAAAAGAAAACACTGCAAGTTTGGGGACTTTGGTCTGAGGGTTACGCTCTAATCAGAGTCTCTGTAGATTCTTAGTCATCCAGGCGAAGATCGGAAGCTTTCTGAAGTTTAGTCGAGGCAACTGGACTTCTTGTTTATCTGGGAAATGTTTTGCCACAAGGGAACACCCAGATAGACTCCAGGGCGGGGCCCTCCATTGTCAGCCATAAGACGTCATAAATGTGAGCAGTCAGCAGTGGGTGTGGTTTCACTGGAGGTCGTCAGAATCACTTCCATCCTCACAGGGTTGTCAGGCTGATGTCCCTTTGGGGGAGGAGTCAAGTGGTTCTGATTTTTCTGCAAAGGGATGAAAGGAAAACTTTGTAAGTTGTGGAAGGGAGATGTCTCAGACCTCCACCCGTGTTGAGGGAAGGCCTTTCAGTTCTGACATGGATGGGTTCCTTTACCCCTCGGCTGAGTCCTGACCAGAGGACCTGCACTTCCTACGTGGGGTCGTCTGTTTGTGTGATGCCTGTTTGTTTCTCTAACGTAGAGGTCAGAGCACTCCTCACTGCAGTGGACCGGAGACACCACATTGCGTTTCTTCTGCAGTGGAATTGGATCTTCAAGTTAGACAAGTCTCCCCCCCAGTTTGATTGTGTTTATGGAGACTTTTGGGACCTGCAGTAATGGTTCCTATTCTTAGACGGTCTCACTTTAGTCAATGTTTCCCTGTTTTTTTGTTTTTTTATTCCAGGTACCAGAGCATCAGGAGGACAATAACGAACAGTGATCGTTCTGAGGAGAACACAGTCGACCTGCTTCCTGAACCAGACACTGAACTGATGCCACATTCTATTTCTGGTCAGCTCCACTACAGTTACCACATGAAATCCAAACAACAGTAGAACAAATTAGACATGTCACTGAACTCTGTATCTTTACTGGGAAAAATGAGGTTCCACACAGTAAATATTGCTGAGTAAAGTTTACTCTGCTGGGATCACATTTGAGCCCAGTCTAAATACAGTAAAAACACTCTGTTGTAGAGCTGATTTACTGTGCAGGTCTCTAACTGCTGTTTCTCTGCATAATGGTAACATAGCAGAATTCTGATGCAATGACATCCTTAATATCACTTAAGCCTGTCACCCATTACTTATTTTTGATATCCAATTGTCTATGATTTTAGCAAAATAAAAAAATTAATTGCACACTCAATGAGGGCTTGAAATTGGGTGTAACCTCTGGTAGATGTAGGGTTGTCGAACGCTGTGAGCAGTCAAGAAAGCTTTAAACATGTTAAGAAAATGTGTTTTGTCAGGATAAATCAAAAAGAATCAGATTTAACTGGTGCAGTTTGGGGGTCATCCTGTGTAAAAGTGGGTGAAATGGGACAATCTCATACAATATACAGTCATTTTGAGCTTCTGATTTTTGAATCAAGGTGAAAAATTAATAAGGATTGTAGGATCTTCCTCTGCAACATGAAATCTGCAAAAAAAAAAAAAACCCATAAAGATATTTTGGAATTTTTAACTGAAATTTTATCATTTTGGAAAAGTGTATTTAAAAATACACTAAAAGCAAGCAGTGTTTGTACACATGGAAAACAAAATTGTATAATGGGAATCACACGTTATCAGGTGCAATCGGTATAAACAGTTACAGTTGAATGCAAACATACTGTACATAAAATAGTAGTTCATAGTATGAGAACTGTGATTACATGCAAATTTTGGGTGCAGTTTTTACAAATTGGGCCTGATTTTGTCAATTTCATAACTCATTAATGGGAGGAGACCCTGACACAAAATATTTCATAGGTCACCTTGAAGCTGGGATATGTGTAATTGTGTTTGTTACACCACATGTTCAGGATTCCGCATCTGATTGGTTAAATTGGTTGTGTGTGTTGTGTGTTTGACTGTTGCAGAATACCGGCGGGAAAATGTGGTCGGTCATCCCACTGGTCGCTCACGTCTCTCCCTGCTGCTTCAGTCACCAAGCGCCAAGTTCCTGTGCAGCCCAGACTTCTTTACTGTGCTGCACTCCAACCCTGTCAGTGGGACGTGCACCCGTCTCCTTTCACCCTGCACCACCACCCACCACCCTACATTTTTCTCTGATGCCAAAGACTGTCACCCTCTTGTCAGTGTGTCCATTCAACTAAACACTGCTTCTTCAAGGAGAAAATATTTTTTACAGTTTCTGGCTCAAACCCTTTTTGATTTCAGAAATTGAGTACTTTCTGTGTTAGCGTGTACCCAACCTGAGAGAATTTTCTTTATTTGTTTGTTTGTTTGTTTAAATATCCTGATGATGTCATGTTATGCAGGACAACAAAAACATGGAACAACATATTCAAGACAAAGTTCCGTGAAAAAAGTTCTTCTTTATTAAAACAACAACAGTAATAGCAGTTCTTTGGTTGAAAACTTAATTTACTCAGATAAACCAATTTGCCAATTTCTGGAAAATTATATTATCAGTACCACGGTTTGGACCAAAACCCATGATCTCAGTCCAACATACAGAGCATTCGGAAAGTATTCAATCACTTCATGTTTTCCACATTTTGTTATGTTACAGCCTTATTTCAAAAAGGTGTAAATAATTTCCCTCAAAATTCTACACACAATACCCCATAATGGCAAGGTTTTTTGCAAAAAAACAACCAAAAAAAAACCCACTTTTTTTTTTTGCAAATTTACACACACACACACACACACACATATATATATATATATATATATATATATATATATATATATATGTATACACAGATATGTATATATATATATGTATATATATATATATATATATATATACATATATATGTATACACATATATATGTATATATATATATATATATATATATATATATATATATGTATACACATATATATGTATATATATATATATATATATATATATATATATATATATATATATATGTGTGTGTATGTATGTATGTATATACATATATATAAATTAAAATATATATATAATTATATATATATTTGCAAAAATATCAAAGAACCTTTTTTCACATTGTTATTATGGGGTATTGTGTGTAGAATTTTGAGGAAAAAACATATGAGTTTCATCCATTTTGGAATAAGGCTGTAACATAAAATGTAGAAGACGTGAAGTGATGTGAATACTTTCTGGATGTATGTTGAACTATTGTAAAGTGCATTAGCAAAGTGTGAAAACACCTTTCAGATAGTTTGGACTTTAGGACAAATTACAGGATGGAGGCAGGTTGTCGTCTCCCATTAAATAACAGAAGAAAAAGAGAGAGAGTCAATAATTTGATTATTTAGCTGATTAAAATCAGGTGGCTCTCTGCACCACTCTTCTTCTTGCTTCATAATGAACACGTTAGTGTCATGACAGCAGCAGTTTCACTCAGTAAAAAGATTTATTGTGAATGACAAACAGAAGCACTCAACCTCGTATTAGCAGGACACAATTTAATGCTTCAGTGAGGACAAAAACATTTTCAACTGTTTTTTTCCCATCACATTCTGAAACATCTCTGAAACACAGCCGTCACATGGTCTATGATGCGGTTTACTCGTGGTTACTGCAGGCAGCAGCGGGAAGCCACGATTCAGCACTACTGGTTGAAAATTTGATTAAATGTTTCTCTGAATTGTTGTACAATGATTCATCCGATGCTACTCAGTGGTTCACTTTCAGCATTTCTGAATTTATTAGAAAGCAGTCCCTTGGTGGGGGATATCAGCTGCACTCAGATCAGCTCTGGTTCCACTACAACACAGAACTACCTCGGGGACTGGATGACAACCACCCAGGCAGTCAATCAGTACATTTTCACGTCTGGAAAGTGGCCATGTGTCTACCACAGCCAGGTGGAACACAAGTGTGTTCTTGCTGCTGAGATCATCAACACTGAGGGCGTGGCCTCCTGACTCGTGCTTAGAAAAACACGCCACATGACCAAAATGTAGCAGCTGACGTTCCCTCAGGATGTTAATGGAATATTTCTCAACACTGCACCCAGTGAGTCCAAATGTCACCTATTCTTGAGAAATGCTGGTTTCTCAGAATGTACATGATGGAGAACCACGTCTGGCTTTTTCTGGGTCAGGCTCAAAACGTCTCACTCGCCCCTCGTGTCTTTTCACTGGGAACTAAACAAATATAATTGGTCCAATACTGAGTTAGAACGTAAAACTGTGAAGGGATAATGGCAATAGAACCCAGCAGGGCAAGCTGAAGTTCTTGTCACACGTGTCATTAGATGTTCCTGGTATCATGGAGATGATCCATATTGAGGTACACATGTACTTGCTTACTTCATTAAATGTAAAGAAACAATAATTATACAGGCAGCGACTTATCTTAGTCTAAGTTTGGATTGACTGTATTGCCGTCCTCAAGGTTCATACAAGTCATGTTGGTTACATGCAGCCAAATATGAGAGTCGGCTGAAACGTTCAACCTCAGCGGCTTATTTCAGTGACAAGCAAGATGTTGCAGTAAAACTAGTACGATAACGTAACACATGCGCACAGCGGGCAGTAGAAAATGCCAATGTACATGATGTACTGAATTCCTGACGGCGGAGGGTTGTGCACACGTGGCTGAAGGGACTCGTCGTGGTTGGATTTTTGCCTCATGACTGTCCTGACATCCAGACACCCTTCAGAGGGAAAAGTCTTGAAGCAGGGTTCATACAGCTCAAGGCAGGATGGGTTTAAGATGTTTTTTTGTCTGTGTCGTCCCGGTGATGGACTGGCATCCTGTCCGGGGTGGACCCTGCCTCTCGTCCATTGACTGTTGAGATAGACTCCAGCACCTCCGTGACTCTTAATTTGAATAAACAGGAATAAAAAATTAATGAATATCAGAAGAAAACATTAATAAAATCCTCCTTTCTATGCCTTGACTGATTTAAAACATTTTAAGACCAATTAAGGGCTTATTTTTAGATGAACAAAGACTTATTAAGAATCCACGTGAACCCTGTGCTGACCATTTTTATGCCCCACACTTGCGCCGCGAGGCGGGGCATATAGCATCCGGGTTGTCCTTCCATCCGTCCGTCCATCTGTCTGGCTGCAATTCATTCGCCGCAACATAGCTTGGCACCTATTGCTCACAAAAACTTAATATTTGGTGGGTACATGCCTTGGAGGAGTACTTCTCATGTGTTTGAAGGCCGGTGACCTTGACCTCCGTTTCAAGGTCACCAGTGATTGCATTTGTTTTGAAGGCTGGCAACCGTGGCCGACTTTTTATGGTCACTGTTTGTCACATCCTTTACATAAATATGCCAATCTCCAATTTTTTTCATTGTATATCCCAGTTTACATCAAACACATAAGGCTTCAACCAAATACCCACCCCATACAAATACATATTAGCAGCTGTGATGTCTCACAGAATGTTCGGAGCACATCAACACTGTCAACTCTGACCAATACGTGGACACTTTACAAGAGCTGCACACATGCACGAAGTGAGTTACTCCCAGAAAAGACGCAGTTCTTCAGCATGGCTGTGCTCGTCCAGGCACCGCGCATCGAAGCAGCTCAGATTTATGTCTTCCAGTCCGGATCGTGGACCCTCTGACTTTTTCCTTTTTTTCCTAAGTACAAAGAACACCTGCGGGGACACCGTTACACTAGTGATGCAGAGGACCAACAGCCAGTTTCTTCACCGATACTGAAACTTTCCCGTTTTGGGATTAAGTGTGTGAAAGAGGGAAGGTGACAGTGTGGAAATGTAACGGCTCTGCCTGACAGAGAATGTTCCAAGCTTTAAGCAGATATGTGATTCATGTGAGCATCTTGCTTGTTTGTGAAATAATAGCACAGGAGGCAAAATGTTTCAACCGACCCTCGAAGGAAGGAAGGAGACGGGTGAGGGAAGCCACCAAGACCATCATGACAACTCTGAATGTACACGGTACAACTTTCAGTGGTTGTAATTATAGTGACTGAATCTACAAAAGCTTTTTGACATTTTGCATCATAGGTAGAGTGGAACAGAGAAACCCTCTGCTAAAAAGAAAATGGATATTAGGACATCTTGGTTTGAGTTTTGCAGGTGTCATGTGAGAGACTGAAGCCTGACTTCCATTTTCAGTAAATGTTTCTGAAGTCCTTTTCTTCATCACTGATGACCTCAGCTTTTTGCTTTCCTTCCAGAGTGCCTATCGCCTGTTTACGAGCAACACCTGTCTGAAGCACATGATCAGTAAAGTGCGTCGAGATGCTCATTACTTCGAGCGCTACCAGCACAACCGCGACCTCGTCACCTTCCTCAACATGTTCTCCAATAAGCAGCTGGAGCTTCCACGGGGCTGGGAAATGAAGCTCGACCACACTGGGAAGGTGTGTACGTACAAATGGATCATATTTAGAAGTGAAATGTTAAAAACATTTTGATGAATACTGAAATATACATTGTCTGCCCTTTACTGACCTTAAACTGGAGGATGTAGAACCTCCAGCTCATCATAGTCATCATAATGTACCACACATATAAGCCATAGGATGCAGGCGGTGAACGTGTGTTTCTCCTCATGTTTTATCCTCAGCCTTTCTTTGTGGATCACAACTGTCGATCTACGACCTTCATTGACCCACGACTCCCTCTCCAGAGTTCTCGCTCCACTGGCTTGCTGGCCCACCGCCAGCATCTGAGCCGCCAACGCAGCCACAGTGCCGGGGAGGTGCGAGACAAACTGCCACTGCACCACACATCATCTGAAGTCAACTTCAGGCTCCGTCAGGCACCACAAGGTTTATTGCAGGCGGTTAGAAGGTGAAAATGCATTGTGACTTTACCAGCATCTCCTATGCTCCATAGAGCATTGACATCTGTGACTGAAATACAAGGGAGAGGTATGGCCATTCAGTCTTAAGATTTCTCTGGATACTGCTCTTAAATAAATCCATCATCTAATTAAATCCTCCGTCTTAGACATAGTTTGTACCACTTAATAATGTTAAGCAGACATATAAACTGGACCCAACATGCAGAGCAGACACTGAGCTTTTGGTAAAATGACAAAAAGTACAAAGTTCAGAGTGATCTGGTGTTGGTTCCAAGCGAGGTGAGCAAAATTGTCCTTGAAGGCCAGCAGGTCTGAAGGATTTGGCATGGGCAAAAGAGGTGGCGAGGCTGGGTGTGGCCGGTGGAGAAAGCATAAGAAACAGAGTTAAATCGGTCACAAAAAGTTCACACAAACACAGTGTTCAGAGAGCTCAGAACTAAGTGTACCACAGGAGGTCATTCAGTGAACTGGCAAGGAGTGGATAAATGAGCCGGTCTTATAAACCGCACTGGAGGAGATGATTGATTGCAGGTGTGAGTGGCAAGCAGGTCAGCTACGCCCAGCCTAAAGCCTGGTTCACACAACAGGATTTTAAAATTATCTTTAGGTTTGCAAAACCTGAGAGACCACACAGGTGAAGATAAAAAATCATAGCTCTAACAGGTTTGGTCGTACAGTGTGTGGTGTTCAGCCACGGTAAGGACAACAACACCACACACGAACAGATTTCACACACCAACATTCTCAGGTCAAACAGGAAATCTCGCAAAATCTCTCGAGATTAAACGTGACTTCAGAGTAAACAAATGGAGATACTTGTGGACTATTTAAAACAGAGGGAAAAAAATGATACAAAAAGAAAAAGAAAAGTGAATATCCCCGATTTGTGATCGGAGCGCTCCTGATGTCCTTCTGAGCAGATCATAGCGCTCTTAACACACCACACATGGCAGGAATATTTGATAAGATTATCTTTAGCGTCGTTACGATTGTCGGGGCATCCTTAAGATTGTCGGAAGGGGAAGATTGGGTCCGATACCGGCCTAATTATCCTGCCGTGTGAACCAGGCCTAAGACTCACAAGACAAACAGACATGCAGTGGAAGGGGAAGAACAGCAGAAGATAGAAACAGAAAAAAAGATCAAATCCAAACAAATCAGTCATGATTCTGTGCGTAATACAACAACAACAACAACAACAACACAAAAACAATGCAATAGTGCATGTTTATAAGGGGATCACAACAAACGTGAAACTGATTTCTCCTTCTGTCTTCTTCTATCTAGTTTGACAATTTCCCACTTGAACTGAAAGCTGAGTATCGTTTAGTAACATTCCTAAGTTCATGTTTTGAGAACAGATGGCGTACGGCTACTATGGAAAAGTCACTTTGTGTATCTCCTTCTTCTTATTCTCTAGTGCCATACATGGACGTATTCTTTCGTTCCCCTGCTTAAATCAGCACATGTCCAGGCCCGTCTTATGTTTGCCCATGACCACTTGGATGATCCAGGGGAGTCATGGGAGAAAGTTATGTGGTCAGATGAGACCAAAATAGAACTTTTTGGTCTTAATTCCACTCGCCATGTTTGGAGGAAGAAGAATGCTGAGTACCATCCCAAAAACACCGTCCTTACTGTGAAGCATGGGGGTGGAAGCATCATGCTTTGGGGGTGTTTTTCTGCACATGGGACAGGACGACTGCACTGTATTAAGGAGAGGATGACCGGTGCCATATATTGTGAGATTTTGGGGAACAACCTCCTTCCCTCAGTTAGAGGATTGAAGATGGGTCGTGGATGGGTGGATGGGTCTTCAAGCATGACAATGACCCGAAGCACACAGCCAGGATAACCAAGGAGTGGCTCCGTAAGAAGCATATCAAGGTTCTGGAGAGGCCTAGCCAGTCTCCAGACCTAAACCCAATAGAAAATCTTTGGAGGGAGCTCAAACTCCGTGTTTCTCAGCGACAGGCCAGTAACCTGGCTGATCTAGAGAAGATCTGTATGGAGGAGTGGACCAAAATCCCTGCTGCAGTGTGCAAACCTGGTGAAAAACTACAGGAAATGTTTGACCTCTGTAATTGCAAACAAAGGCTACTGTACCAAATATTAACATTGATTTTCACAGGTGTTCAAATACTTATTTGCAGCAATAACATACAAATAAATTATTAAAAAATCATACATAGTGATTTCAGGATTTTTTTTTTTAGATTATGTCTCTCACAGTGGACATGCACCTAAGATGAAAATTTCAGACCCCTCCATGATTTCTAAGTGGGAGAACTTGCAAAATGTGTTCAAATACTTATTTTCCTCACTGTATATATTACAAACAATTTTTGCTTCAGTTTGGGAGATGGACATCATTTTAACAAACTGTAAGAGAGGACTTGTCCCAGTCTGGAGAAGAGAGGGTGACTGTGTTGATTGGGTCCTGCACTGCTGTCTGTGCCAGGGATGGTGCTTCGAAGAATTATTCTAAATTAGATTGAGTTCCAGCAACTTGCTGTGCAGCAGCTGGAACACTCTGGTTTTTATGACTACGTGACTAATTAACTCGTCAAGTGTGAAGCCAAGTATTGAGTATCAGCAGTGCTTCTTTGCAGCCTATGTTTTATTTATTTATTTGCAAAAAATTAGATTCAGTTGATTGGACTGAATTCATGGGATCCCCAAGAGGTTGCTGGGTGTCATTGCCAGCCTCTGTGATTGCTGTACGGAGTGGAGGCAGAGATTGTTGCCCGTGACAACTGGTGTTCATCAGGAATACGCTGTCCAATGCTTGCGTGGACTCAGCGTTTGGTCGGGTTGTGGAAACCAGCAACTTTGGTGCTTTTGTTGGCAAGGAAAGGTTTCTGACTCTGACTTTGCCGATGATGCTGTCATCTTTGTGGAATAGATGGATACTCTGATTGTAGCACTCGAGAAGCTGTGTGAGGAATTGGAGTGTCTGGGATTCTCCCAGAACATGACAAAGCTCCAGGATTTTAATGGTGTCCTAAAACTTCTGTATGTGGTGAACTTATAGAGACATTCACTTATGTCTCTGGGTCCTCAGTCTTTGAAAAGGAGAGATGCCAGGGAAGAACTTATGTAGTCATGAGGTCACTGGACAGAGATGCTTGGAGATGCTGAGATCTTTACAGGAGACAGAAGATCCACATTTTTAGAGTCCTGGTGCTTCCTGTCTTACTGTACGATTCTGAGACCTGGATGCTAACCAGTGACTTGAGGTGATGGCTGGATGTCTTTGGTGCCGGATCTCTTTGGAGGATCCTTGGAGTGTCTTTGTATCACATTAGTGGTTACTAAGGGAGACTAAGATGAGGAGTATCACTTGTATAGTGATGGAGCGTCAGCATCTACATTTTGCCCACGTGGTCCAGTTCTCTGTTCATAATCCAGGACACAGGTGCCTGAGTGTTGAGGACCGCGGTGGTTGGAAAAGGCAAAGGGGACGCCCACATTTCACCTCGCTGCGGCAGACAGACAGTTATTTAGAGATGTGGGGATGGATGGTTTTCTGCTTAGATGGTTGCCATCCGGGGCCCAATGGATGTCACCCGTAGTTTCCTATATGAGGTGAAGCGAGCACCAGTTTATGACCCCAGGCCTGACCTGGCGTACTGACGGCAGTGACGGCTGACAGCTGCTGAGACGATTGGTTTCAGAACTAGGATGCGACCTGAACCATAGTGCTTCATTTTGTCACAGGTGGTGGATGACTCACGCCAAACCAACCTGCCCTTTATGCCCCGCCCCTCCAGCACCTTCAGCGGCTCCAGTCGAAGTCAGTACCATGATCTGGTTCCTGTTGGTGAGTCTGCCAGTCATAACAGCGCTCACAGGAGTGCATATGTGCTGATTCTGCTCTAATTCACCTACTTTGTTACTGCAGCTTACAATGACAAGATAGTGGCGTTTCTACGGCAACCTAACGTCTTTGAAGTCCTGCAGGAAAGGCAACCTGAGCTTGCCAGGAACCACTCGCTCAAGTACGTCTCTCTCTCTTTTTGTGTCACTCTCATTTTCTCTCTCCTGCTGTTTTCGTTTTGTGTCTCTGACTTTGCTCAGCTCCAGTTTCATCTCCATCATTGTCAGCGTCGTCATCATCAGTCACGCCGAGCGCGGTTAACCTTTGATCCTAATGGATTGGGTGGCTTTTCCCTCTGGCCGTGTGCTTTCAGGGAGAAGGTGCAGTTCATTCGCAGTGAGGGAGTCAATGGACTGGCTCGTCTCTCCAGTGATGCTGACCTGGTCATGCTGCTCAGGTGAGTCCTCCACGTGGACACACACACACACACACACACACACACACACACACACACACACACACACACACACACACACGTGTGTGTGTGTGTGCTTTGTCAGACAGATTGCTTCTCGTGTAATTAGGTAATTCACTTTACATTAATTATTCCAGGTAAAATGACAGATTACCTTGTTTTACCCTTTGACTTTAAATTGAATGAATGTCATAACTTTGATGCATCATGTTTCATCATGTACAGGATGCAGTTTGACCTCCAAAAGATATTTACAGTCATGTTCATCTGCTTGGTCCGAAAATAATTTTCGTTAAAGTAGCATCTGAGCCCAAATCCATGTATAGTCCAGCCTGTTTTTGCTCACCCCAGTCATTCATTCATTCATCCATCCATTCTTTTTCTACCGATTATCTGGGACCAGGTTGTGGTGGCAGCAGACCAAGCAACTCAACCCACAGTTCCCTATCCTCAGCCAAGTCCTGTAACTCTTTCCACAGGACACATTGGGATCCCATGGAAAGCGTTCTGAGATCTCTTATAAGACACGTGTGTCTTTGTGTTCCTCTGCAGTTTGTTTGAGGATGAGGTGATGTCGTACGTCCCGCCGTTACTCCACCCAGGTTACTGTCTTTCCTCTCCTCAGAGCTCACCTGGTAAATCTCTCGCCTTCAGCTTGCATCCCTGCAGCAGCTTTATTGGCATGTTGTACTTAAAGTAAGACGGCAGCAATCGGAAATTCATTTTCATGTTTTATGACAGGAAAGCACAAAATGCTGAGCAAAAAGCAAGGTCAGAGTAGGCAACACAACAAAACAGAAACAAGAACAAACGTAGGAAGCAAGGCTGGATGTATGAGGTAATAACGCGGGGGGGGGGTAAAGATGATTGGTGGCTATTCGGGGATCAGGTGATACGAAAAGCAGGAAAAGCAGTTGGTAAGATAGTGGAGCAGATAATGGAATATTTGCAGAAGAATCCGTCAAATCCGGTTACAAGCACCAAAGTTTGACTGTGTATACCTTTTGGTCCATATTTTAGAAAAATAACGTTAGCTATTTGAATTTTCAATAGGGGGCCAAGCAGGGGTCAATTGAAGAACTGCATAGGGGTAAAAAAAAAAAATGTTCCAATCATATTGAAAGTGATACCACATTATGTGTCTGATCACAAAGGTTCCAAAAAGGTATAGTTTGAACTATCTGTGACTGAATGTTCTGGAGTTATGGGTAAAAACAGCAAGCATGGCGACAAAGGTCACTTTCAGTTTGTACAGGGGTCAAAGTTAAAGTTGCTCCAATTATGGTAAAACATGATGCAAATTATTGATTGAGTTGGTAGGATTTAAAAAAGGAATAGTTTGCACCATGTGTCACGCTTAGTTATCATGTTACGGGGTAACATATGTCACATGTCATAGAATCCAATGGACGTTGACATTGTTTGACCTTTACTTTGGAGACCAAACATTTGACACAGTCAGAACTATTCCATTTGTTAATCCTATTAGTTCAACCAATAATTTGCACCACATTTTACCCAAACTACAATATGCATATATACAATAATATATATATATATATATATATTCTTTCATTGGCCTGGACAATGAAATTTCACTTAGAGCTGTAAGGTCTTTCAAATACCACAAAACTGACAAAATTTAGTTTCTACTGAAATCCAGACCTCATAATGTAGATTTATTTTTGAAACATGAAGGAAGAGAAGATATTTGCCTGGGGGAATACCACAACGAGTATTTTATTATTGACCTGACCCACTGGACTGACGGGCGTTCCCAGAGCGTGCACGCTAACATTCATAAGATGTCTTGTACATCACTTCAGGGGTGTCATCTGGTTACTAAAACAACATTTTCAGATTTATAAGTGTTTATTTTTTCTAACTTTTACAAAATATTTGAGAAATGTAGTATTAGATTGAAACCGAAATAAGCTGATTCCGAGCATTTTCAGCCATCTTGGTTTATGTTGTTTGGATGAGCAGCCAGCTGATGTCACCTTGCTTTTCTTTACACTGATTGGCTGTCGACATGGGCTTCCCAGCATCCCTCACGCAAGTCAAGGGAAGCCCCCACATGATCCATGACATTGGTATGACATCATAGACAGTATGGGTCGCTGCCAAATGAGTTCAGGGAAAATAATAATTGATATTTTCCAGACAGTGCAAATCTTGATCATATTGGCAATGTCATATTATCAATACCCCATTTAAAGGCTAATAAATAAAATTATAGTACAGGGGTGGCCAAGTTCGGGAAAGTGAAAGTCTCATTAAAAGTCTGCTAACGAGTCTTTCATTGGATTCATGTGTGTTGGAGCAGGGAGACAACTAAGCGTGTCAGGAAGGTGGCTCTCGAGGACCGAACTTGGCCACCCCGTTATAGTAGTTCCAAAGAAAATTATTTTTATGACTCAAATCATAAAATGCTCAGTGGCCATACACCTTTAACTGCCCTTCATATTGTAATTACTGATGATTGTAGGCTGTAATATATAAGAAAAATAATGCAATGCTAAAATACCCTCGGCCGTATGAGCATTGTGTTCTTTATCATTTGCAGTTGTTTAAGTAATTATTAAGATCTGAAACTTGCTACTGCACATTCTGATTTGTTAAGAACTAGCACAGGTTTGAGGTTAGGGTCATTATTGTCTTGTTTTCTGCTCTCTTGCTACGTCCTTCACTTTCACACTTTCTCAATCCGGTTTGTCTCTCAGGAACTCAGCGAGCTAATGCCCGCGCTCCTGCTCCTTATAAGCGAGATTTTGAGGCTAAACTGAGGAACTTCTATCGAAAGCTGGAGACCAAAGGTTATGGCCAGGGACCGGGGAAAGTCAAGTAAGTTTCACCCTTAAAATGGACTAAGAATGTGGAATGTTTATGTATGAACAATGGCCTTTTTTAAAGTGTTGATTTACTGTGTACAACCTTACTGAGGTAATTGTAGCCACTTCTTGAAATCTTCCATGTTTATTTTCAAACTTTTCCTCAGAAGAGTTGTCTACCGCACAGGATGTGGGGCGTGCTAGTTTCCCAAGAAAGAACCATGGTTTGTTTGGAATACCGTATTCACGCATTGGAGGGCCCTACCTGAAGAGGGGGTGGGCGAATGTATAAACACGGGCAACTAATACGTTCATCGGAACGCTCATTTCAGTAAAATATCTGATTCAATCACAAATAGAAAAATAAATCACAAATAACTCACCTGTTTATGTTCATTTTTGTTCTTTTCTCACTAAATTTTTTGTCAGCTGATGTCTGGTGAGTCAGTTGGAAAGTTTTGGTACATCCTCGAACTTCTGAGTGGACGTCAGACAGAGAACTTTCCTGATGGTTGTTTTGTCCTGTACTTGTTCGTAGCTCATCAGTAGATGTCCAGTCGATGTTAAGTTGCTTTCTCATGTTGGCAGAATAAAAACAATAAGAGCAGAATTCTGTCTTAACCTTCACAAATCTAGCCATTGTGCCAGAACACTTCCTGTTTTCTTGCACGAGTCTTTCAAAATAAGAGCACATTTCATTATGAATTTCAGTTCCACGACCAGCGCACACTGATGATGTTGTCACAGGTAAGACACGGAACAGACGAGAAAAACATTGTGAAAACTCATTTTTTGCTTTTTACGGTGTGTTTAGGTCACAAAATTTATTTATTTTCGGTGGGTGTTTAATAAATTTTAATAAAAAAATACTAATTTCAATTTTCTGTTAAAAAAAAAAAAAAGAACAACAACAACAACAACAAAAAAAAACAGAGGGAGGATGCTCAGCCAGGGGCAGTCCCGCATGCGAATACAGTAAATACGAGATGAGCAAGAAAGATAGCTGAACAGAGGAAAGGACTTGCCCTCCTTAAACTCTAAATCTAGATATAACTGAGCAGAAAAAGTGATCTCACTAAGCAGATGTGTGTGCAGTATAGGTAATGTAGTCACCATGCTTCTGCAGCAGTCAGAATGACACCATTTGTCCGGTGCACAGCTGATTTGTTGTGATCAAGTATTAGCCTTTTCAAACACAGATTAGTCGTGGCACTTGCACGTTGTAACAGTGGCACAGAGGCCATCACATAAGGAACACCATCTGGAGTGGGGCTTACTAACCTAAATTTAGCTCAAGTGAAATGACCACAAACGATGATAAATGCTGCCTGAGCTTAAATTCGACAGCACTGTGGCTCACCATATTAAAAATGCAGTGGTGCATTTGGCAGGCTGAGGTGGAGCCGGAGCTCCGCGGTGAAACAGCTGACGGTGGGTAAAGCTGCCGGGATTTGTGGTGTCGTGGCTGAACTGTTTCAGGCAGGTGGTGATGCTGTCCTGTTGGCGTTACAGTCTTTGTTTCAGTGTACTGAAGGAGATCATCCTGGCAGAATAGAAGAAAGGCCTCATTGTTCAGCTGTGGAACGGCTGATTGGTTTGGAGAAACTGCAGCAGTGTTAAACTGATGTCCAAGCTGGGCAAGGGTCACTCCGAAAAGGATCCAGCACCAGCTGCTTGGTCCTCAGTCAGCAGAGCAAATCTCAACCCACTGTATCTTACAGAGTATATAACATGGTTGCTGTTGTTCCTCCTCCCCCTTTTACTAGTTTGGAGGCTCCTGTGGCTTATACTCCGGTGTGATTTATATACCAAAAAAAAAATTAAAAAAAAATCAGACATTCATCATTAATAATAATTCTAATGGCTATTCATGTAGGATTTTCCCAGGAATCTATCCATCTATTTTCTATACCCACTTACTCCAATTAACCCCTTAACGCCTGAATTTATATAGCTGTATATAAAAAAATGTTTTGTGTGTGTTTTTGCCTTTAAGTAGATGGTAAATAATGTTGAGATTATTAATTTCACTTTTGCACAAAAAATAAATAGTAATTTTGGTATTTTGGTAATAATTTATGTTATAATGTTATTATAATAATAATGGTATGTTGCAAATTTGCAACAACAGGCATACTGATCAATTTGGTATGTTGCATACTTGAGTCAAATATTGTAGCATATATGCGACAATAGGCGTTAAGGGGTTAAGGGTCACAAAGGGGCTGGAACCTAACGCAACAGTCGTTGGGCATGAGGCAGGGTAGACCCTGGACAGGACGCCAGTCCATCACAGGGTCACATATAGACACAGGGACTAAAGTCCTCCATCACTACAACGGGGTTCTGTCAGTTGGGCTGCCGAAAGGCGGGTTTCACACTGATGCAATCCTGATGAAAAATCAAAGCTGGACCCAAGATATAAAATTTACCATGTTCAAAACGTAAAAAATAAATACATTTTTAGAGTAACGTCTCTGTGTTTGTGTTGTTTTTTGAGTCCCTGTCTGTTCGTCTGTGTTCTGTCTGCACTGTGTGTGTGGGGGGGGGGGGGGTTTGAATGTCAGAGTGCTGTGACGGCCCACACAGCAAGCAAAGAGCAGAGTATGACAGACACATTTATAAACTTTTCTTTCTGAGTCTGCTCTGAGTGTCTCTGTGAGTGTCCTCGCTGTGGTTAAACTAAAAACACAACTGCAGACTTGTGAAGCATTAACAACAAACCCTAACACTTTTTTCTTCAAACTATACCTACAATCTCTCTCTGAGGATGACATAACGTAAAATGTGCTGGTAAAACCTTATTACCTCTCAATCATGTCGCGCTTTCCACACAAATACACAAATTATTGATTGTTCCTGCTCAGAGACTGCAAACCAGGTGCGCATCCAGATGGAAAGAAGGTGGAACGTGCCCTCCACAACACCCCTTGATTAAAGGTCCACTTTTGAAGACATTTTTCATGCTACTACAGCTTACAATAACAAAACTAATTTTAATAACTAAAATGTATAAATCATTGTTAATCTGGGCCTAAATTTTATTATAGTTCTGGAATAAGTTTACTTGATGAGCCATATAAAAATATGTTTAGTTAATTTAACTTTTCTCCAAACTAAAGTCGGATGTGAAACAATATCTTTTTTTTTAATGTAATGTCTAAGCTCGGCATCACTGGGTCTGTTTGGAGTTTAAAATCGGCTTTAAAATCAGGTCAGTTAGGATGAGGGAAGCCAAAAATATGAAAATGATTATGGTTCTTGTGGTTTGTAACCTGATCAAACAAACTTGTAAGCTGTGATATCAGTTTTGGTTAAAGGCAAAGAAAAGTTGAAAATGTGCAAAAGAAAATAAAAATACAACACACATTAAGCACTCACTCATTATCCAGCATCGGGTCGCTGGGACACACTTTAAGAAGCACAACTGAATTCGGGAGGATCGTGGTGAGGAAAATAGTCATCAAAAACCCTCTAGAATGCATCTCTGGACAATTAAAAACCCCTGCAGACAAAGGTCCACTTCCAACAAAAAAGAACCCCCATTTCAGCTCCTGGCTACAGGCCTCAGATTTTCATTGTTATTGAATGATGTTAAAAACTCTAGAAAAGCTGCCCCCTTAAAATGTGTTTATCCTGAAGTATTTAAATAATGTGCAGGTTGAAGTCCTTCTATAATATGATGCTGCTTTAGAAAAGAGCAGCAACAGTTAGTGAGTGAAATAGAATCTGTTCAGCAGGAGAACAATTTGCTGTTTTCTTAACTGTCTCCACCTTGTTTTACCTTAAACTCTGGGACATGATCACAAAAGGATTTCTATAAAAAGGAAGATGGTGAACAGATTATGATTTGACCATGAAAACAATTTTCATTTGATGAACTCATCCCATCTGCACAAAGTGATGTTAATCAGTGAAATCACCTGCTGGAGTCAGTGTCTGCAAAGAAAACCTTTTTGTTTGTGTGTTGTTGTTCCTCAGAGCATTGCCTTTTGATGGAAGCTGAAATATTTCCCGTTACTGTTGACTGTGGTCCGTTAAACTTTCATGTTTGTGCCCGCAGGTTGATCATACGTAGGGACCATCTTCTGGAGGACGCCTTTAACCAGATCATGTGTTACTCCCGTAAAGACTTACAGAGGAGTAAACTCTATGTCAGCTTTGTAGGGGAGGACGGGTAAGAGTGGCACATCCACGTGTAGTCATTATTGTGCACGTGTTGAATGCATGTAACTGTAGTGATGATTGCAGTGACTCTGCTGAGCAAACATGATTATCTCCAGCTTCACAAATTTAGATACATATTGCCAAACCTAAGACCGAATCAACTTTTATTTAAAATAACTAAAAGTTAAAAAATTACTACTACTAATAATAATAATTTAAACAAATCATGAAATAGACAGATACAAAATCATCATTTTCTTGGCAGATATATTAAAACATTAAATATTCCGTGAGATAATCATGTCCAGTATAGATTGATACTGAATAAACAGTAAGACATAGAGACAGCCACATATTTCATCCAACAGCTGGGCATGCTTCATTTCAGAGCTCAGCCGCTCTGTGGATGGACTGTCTTCATCTGAAGTGATCAAATGGATTAATGTGATTATTAACCATCAGATAAAGTAAAACCTCTTAAATCATTCTAAAATCAGTTTTAAATAGAAACGAAGCCATTTTAAGCATTTTAAGCCATTTTAGCTGCCACGTTGCTGACGTTGTTGCGGAATCAGAAAAGGCGCCCCCCTGTGGCAGAGTCATTAATAACACCCGCCTGCAAACCCGCTGTTAAGGAGATAAGAAGGTAAAAGAAATCTCCAAAGTCCTGCTCTCAGATAACAGAACTGCCAGACGAACTGATGATGTGTCTGCAGACATCGAAAATGTTGTTTTGGAAAAGATCCACATCTGTAGGAACTTTGCTTTGCAGCATGACGAGTCCACAGTTATTAGTGTACGCGCTCAACTCTTGGCCAATGTGCGTTTTGTGGATGGAGATGCCATTAGAGAAAACTTCTTATTGTACAGGACACTGTCACAACAAAAGAACGGGAGAGGAAATTTGTCAGGTCACATCGGAATATCTTGACCAAGGAGGACTCACCAAAGGCTTTGATAGCAGGGTGAAGGAAAGGAACCCAGATTTTTGCCCCGTGAGGCTCTCGTTTGCAGGACTTTCCCAGCAGACCTTGTTGCTGTGTTGGATGCACATGGTAAACTTTGTAAAGACACGGCCTGTGAAAAGTCACCTATTTGCATCATTGTGTGAGGAAATGGGAGCAGATCATACAACCTTACTGCTCCATACAGAGGTCCGATGGTATGAGCTGCAGGAGGAACTTAGTGTTTCTAACAAATGAGAGGACTGATGACAAATCCGTCTGCAGGTGATGAGCGGTGTGTGAAGCTGGCAGATACATTTCATCATCTGAATGATCTGAACAAAAACCTGCTGACAAGCACAGATAAAATAAATGGATTCTGTTTGAAGGTGAAGCTCTGGCAACAGCATGTGGAGCGTGCCGACCTCGACGTGTTCCCACTCACCAAGACGTCAGCACTGCTGCTCTGTGGGAGACAGCAGGTGAACATCTGAAAACTCTGGAGGAGAAGCTTTCATCTTTTTTTTTCCCTTCAGTCCTCACTGAATGCCTTGACTGGGTTCGAGACTCACACAGCTCAGCATCGGTGGCTGAGAAGGATGTGACTTTACAGGAGCAAGAGGAACTAACTGAACTGAGACCACATGGTTGTTTAAAGCTAAGATTTTGGTTGACTGTTGCTAAGGAGTTCCACATTCTGTCAAACAAAACTATTTCAACATTACTCCCATTTTCCACGACATATCTGTGTGAGCTGAGCTTTTCAACCCGCCTGCTATAAAAAGTAAGAACAGAGACTGAGAGCTGTTGATGAAGAGCTTGGCGTGTGTCTGTCTTCAGTTCCTCACAGGATGTCAGCTTGGAGTTCATCTAAACAGGTCCAGGTGTCACACTGAGTGAATATGTCAGGTTCTGCCCGGCCCGGGGCTCCTGTCTCGGTTTATCTCAGAGATCTCAAACTGATTCCAGAAAGGTCCAAGAGAGTGCAGGTTTTGTTTGCAACCACCCACTGATTCCAGCAGGTGATTTCACTGATTAACATCACATTGATCAGGTGGAATCAGTTGATCAGTGAAATCACCTGCTGGAATCAGCGGGTGGTTGCAAACAAAACCTGCACCCTCTTGGCCCTTTCTGGGATGAGTTTGAGACCTCGTGTTTAAACCCCCTGTTCATGTCCAGGCTTCCTTGGATGATTCTTCTGTTTTATTTTTCATATGATTATACTTTTGTCATTTTAGTCTCAGGTTGTTTCTGTTTATTTCTTTTCTCTGTTTAATGCTTTTGTCACTGGTTTCATTCTCTATTTATCATTTGTTTTTTGTGTGGTCATTCGTTGCGTTATCTGTATTCTGAGGTCTCTGGTTTTGTTTTCTGTTCATCATTTAGTTCCAGTTTAGTCAATAGTTTGTGTTGCCATTTTATTATTGTTTATTGTATTTACTTTTATACTTTAGCCATTGTCAGTTCTGTTCCAGTTTTGGTATTAGTCCTTATTTTTCTTGTCATTCTCTGCTGAGGTCACATTATTTCCTTGGTTGCCCCTTTGTTTTGTTCACATTAATTATTGTTGGTCTTTGGGCACGTCATGTTTTTCACCGTTGGTTTTTTCTGTCACTTATTTCTTTTGCTTTGTTTTTTGTGTCACTTCAGACTTTTTGTGTGTTTCCCAGTCCCACCCCTTCCAGAACCTTCCTCACACCTGTTTCTCATTCACACCCTGATTACCCAGCCCATTATTTAAGCCCTCACAGTTCCACAGTTCCTTGCCAGTTTGTTGAATTGTTTCACATCCCAGCCTCATGTCTTAGTTCTGTTTGCTTCGTGGTATTTTGACCTTGCTTATGTTTTCTGATCTCCACCTCGCCATACCCCTGAACGTTGCTCGTTTTTTGACTCAGCCTCTGCCTTTTGTACTCTTTGCTGTGTGTTTGAACTCTGCTCATTTTTTTGGACCTCGCCTCAGCCTGGTACCTGCCTGACACCTCTGCCACGCTGACTGTATTCCTGTGTACTGAACCTTTTGCAAGTATCCCAGATGAAGCCTTTTATTTACTCCAAACCTACATGTCTGTGAGTCTGCATTTGCTTCCATCTACCCTCTGAACCAAGCCTCCTCGAACCATGGAGTATAAATATATTACAGGACAATATTGTCATGTTTAGGCTAAAAAGTGTCATTTTAGACTGTTTTTGGTGGGAGGTGTGCCATTAGATTTTTTTTTTTTTTTTTTTTTTTTTATGTAAAAATGTGGCGTGTGTCGCGGCTCGTCTTTTTGGTCTTCTCAGGATGTCGTCTTTTAGATAACACAAACTAATTGCAAGTGATATGCTAGAAAGAGGACACAACACTTTAGAATAATTCAGCCTTAAGCAAGATAAAATGCACAGAGTTTTTAAGTTTATTTAAGCCTTCGACACAAATCTTAGACAAACTGAGTCCTCTAGAGAGACTGAATATGACAACCGCGCTCGTCTATTTATTGGAGACCCGCGGGCATCGCTCCTCCTTCGACTTTTTTATTTATTTCATTCCCAAGACATGGTTTTCTATTGGAAGCGTCCTCTAGTGAACCCTAAGCAGGTGTTAGGCCATTATTTCAATGTGACAAACGCTCCCATTAAAACATGAAGGATTTACAACTGATTTTTTTAAAAGACCTTCAGCCACAGGTGCAGCTGGCCTGAGGCCCCCTCCGCACGTGGCCTCAGCCACACGTGCAGCTGGCCTGAGGCCCCCGCACGTGGCCTGCGGGAAAGCACCTAAAAGGCCTTGGAAAGCCCCTGACAGACTAAATGACTAATAGAGCCCTTTTTTTTGGGTTGAACACCTGCTAGTTCAACCAGAGGACATACAGTTCGGATCAGGACACTTGATAGTTCATCACAGTTCAAATATGGACCTAAAAATTCTTCTACAGTCCCTCCTCTGGGACTCGAAAGAGTCCCATTACATCAACTATACTCTTGGGTTGTTTACTGACAAGACATCCTCATTTGTGCATTGCAATAAAAAAGAAAAACACATCACTCGAGTTACTGATAACTCTGGTGCGGATATGAATATCAGTGATACTTCACACGGTAAATATATTGCAGTGCAGGTGAACCTACATACTAAGGCACAAGGTGAGCAATTAGCTGGATTATATCAACACAAGGTGACATTCAAACATTGAGTTTTGGTGTAATTCAAGGCACTTAAAATGGCCACATAAAACAAGTTACATCAACCTCTTAATCATGGCAAAGTAAAGGCTTCACATTGACATCAGTGCAACCAATCATCTTCTGGCATCTATTGACTCACTCAACCAGAGGCTCCAACCCATTATACTTGGTTCTACATATTATTTTGTTAAAGCGTCACACATTTATTATTTAAATGCATCAAATAACCCCTACGTTACCACTATTTAGTCAACCAATCAAGAAACTATTCTAAGGTTAGCGCAGCTATGTCTAGTTAAATGATAAACACAATAAATGGTTTCCCTTCATGTCCGTCCTTAAGTCATTTGCCTTAGTTAATCATATAATGGTTTTCATTATAGGCCATTTCTCAACATTCTCCACTTTGTTTTTCTTCTTTTTCAGCTTGTTTTCTAATGCCCGTTTGGCCAGACACCAAATTTAGGCAATGCATGTCTCTTGAGGCATGCTATAATTTAAGAAAAAAGGGGTCCCTATGGTGCATCTTTACTACTAAATCTACAAACACGCCGTGTAAGGGTCCCCTTTTTATAACTTTGCAATGTGATATCTATGTGTATGCATTTAGCTTTATCTGTGTTACGCAGATGATGGTAAGGACAGACATTTACCCAACTTTCGTTACTAACATATATCCTTCTTTGTTTTTAGTTACACTCAGATTTCTGAAACCAATCCGCAATTCAAACTCAAGAACCAAGATCATAGTCCGTGTTCAGTGCCATTACGTCAGTCCGCGCTCCTCAGCATTTACTCAGCATCTGAAGTTTTGGGAGAAGTTGGGGAACATGGGGAGGTTGGCCTTTCAGGGGTAGTGGGGGAAGGATCAGGAATTCTGGCTTTCAGACAGTCGTGCAGTTCTCTGATGGATCTTTCCAGCTCCTTGTGCTGCTTGGCCAGGTTGTACAGGGCCCCCAGAGAATTCTTGCCCACATTCAGGGTGGTGGTGGCCAGCCCTAGCTGTTCCCTTTCCATATGCTCCATCATGCAGGCTAGCATGTCCATACTAGACTGAAGACCACACAGTTGAGTATGGAGGCCCTCCTGAGCACAAGAGATGTTGGCATTGTCACGGTGTATCCTGAACAGGTATGCAGCTGTCTGACTTAGTTGTGGCATGATTTCCTCAAATAGCTCATGGGGAATGTGATTTGTGAGGGGCAGGAGCTGCTCCAAGGTTTTTGGAACAGACTCTTGTGGAAGACGAAGCTCTCGAACCAAGATTGCCATGTCCTGTGGGGTGACCATGACCAGATTAAGGTTGTGCAGTCCAGGGGACAGGAAGTACAAGGGGGAAGGCATTTCGTGTGTGGGGGGAGTATTGTTGATGTCGCACAGGCAAGTGGGTGGGACACTCTGGGCATTTAGCAGCCTGTACAAAGCTCCCCTCTGTCCTGGTGGGTGAGTTCGGCTAAGGTCTACCCCTGCTGATCCTCCTCCAGAGGTACTGGGCTGATCAGAATATCTCTCCTGCCTTGGGGGTGGAAAGCTGGGGACAGGTCCTAGCAGTGAATTGGGTCTAGGATGCACTCGGGCGGTTGCTGCATATGGCCGACCTTGGCTGCCTCCCCTGGAGGGTATCGTTGCCCCTGGCACATGTGACTGTCTCCATGGCATCTGCGGAAGGGGTGTGTTCCTGAGTCCAAAGGGTCCTTCAGGTGATGGTGGAGTCCTCGGGCCGACTCTTGCTGCAGGCAGATTCTGTGAAGCCGTCATCGCCAGGTGCTGGAACGATGAAGATCCTTCTGTTGCCAACTGGTTTAGCTGCTGGATGGAAGGCGGCTGTGGCGACCAATCATGTCTCGACCATCCCTCCTGCATATCCTCTTCTCCAAACAGTTCTGAGAGTCCAATCAGACTTGATAGAGGCAGATCAGGCATAGGTCCCTGATCAGGGGAGTCTGGTCTCTCAGCCATACTCCTGTGTCCTAGTAATATACATATACGTTCATTATTACAGCTCCATGTCATTCTTTCAGATATTGTCTATCCTATCCCTCATTTTTGTGGGTGCATGTGTGTGAATGTAAATGTGCGTGCATGTCTTCTTCCTCGTCTACAATATCACCAAGCACGGTCCATCCCAGTCCTCCCTATCTGGGGTGTACGCCACAATATTAGGGAGCTGGGGGCTGTCGGGGAGGATAATTGGTATTTCATCCATTTCCATATATTCTGGTTCTCTGTCTGTTTCGTTTGTGCTTTCTTCTAGGGCTCGGATGGCTAGCAGTGGGAGCTGTCCTACTGTGGATGAAATCAATTTATTGACCAGAAATTTTATCAAGGGAATACCACAACATATTACCAGCAAGACCGCCACCCCTGTTAGTGCCAAGATTACACCTATCTGGTACAACCAGTCTTTCCATGATATCCACCCTCTCCTTAGAGTCCCAAACAGTGAAAACAGTGGGCCAATTTTCATTCCATTCCCTACAATGTATCCAGAATCGTCAGTTTAATTTCTCCCTCCTATGGAGTTACTTAACAGTTCCTGTTGCATCTCCTCAAGTGTGATTAAGAGCTCTGTCAAATTTCCGTCTTCCCCTGTACGCATGGGAATAGCTGTGCAACATTCGGTGGCTTTGATCATAATACAAACTCCTTGTTCATCAGCCATCATCATCTCAATAGCTAATCTATTTTGCATTGTCATTAGCGAGGTGGCGTGCAGTTGTTCGGTTAAGGCTCCTACAGCTGCCAATGTCCAGTTCAGGTATCTTTGCTGATTATACCACAAGTAATTAATCCACTGCACCTCCTGGAACCTAGAACGGATTTTTGGAGTAACCCCGAACAGAGCCAATGCCCATCCCCATTTATCCGCATCTTCATCTGCTTTAACTCTGCTACTGTCTATGGCTTCTAACTGTCGGGGTATCCCTTCTGGTATCCCGTTTCTTACTGTGATGTTGTAGTCTGTTTTAAACGTCATTATTCCTCTTTTCTTACGAAGTTTCTGTGGCATGGGTTGTATTGAATTTGGCATTTCAATTACTGTTATAGCTCCTGTGAGGCCCTTCCAATTAGGGGACAGCGATGACAGGAGTTTCCTTCTTTGTCCGCATATCCAAAAGATGTCAGCTAAGGGTACCGTTCCCTTAGCTAAATTTGGAGTAGATACCCATGAAGCATGGGTGAGATTCAGTCCAATTACCAACCCCCCTGTGGCCGGTACTATTTGTTCACACTGTATGCCTGCTGCTGGCAGGGTGTGACAGACGGTAATGTTCCATGCTGTTTTGGCCGGTTTGTATTCTTGCTGCTTTTGCATACACTGTATGTGGTGTTTTGGCTGGGTCGTCCCTACCTGCCAATCGCTTATGTATTGTGCTACTAAGCCTTTAGCTATACAGAATGGGTGTATCATCCCTTTCTCTATTTTAATCATAGGTGGAACGGTTCCTTCTGTACTTAGGGGCACTGGACAAAGTTTACTGTCGGCAGCATATTTTTCATCACCTACTGCCATTTTCATAACACATTGTGTATAGCATTCTGCTTGGTCTGAGTTATGTTGGGGACTCCTATAACAGTTGTTGATATCAGGTAGGGGTTTAGCCTGAGGTATCACACCTTTCCGGTGACAGGCTATGCAAGGCTTTTCACTGATCTGCCTAGCCGAAAATTTCAACCATTGGTAAAATAAATTGGTCTTCAACCCTTGTGTGCGGGCTAGGTCTGTACTGGGATCCCATCTCCCTAAGTGACTGCTTGTTTCTAGGCTTCTAATTGTCCTCTTTTTCCTTGGTTTGATTTTTACCCATTTTGTGGCTTCATGTACTGTAACAGTTACGTCTTGCTTGGTTTCCCTGCATCCTCTTTTATCACAAATTACCTCTATGTTGAGTGTTCCCTCCTCTTCACATTTGATGCTAATGGCTTCGCCTAATATGTAATCCCCCAGCTTTCCCTGTATTCCTATGTTCTTGTAGGCTTTTGATTTAATGTATACCAAATTGTATGTTTTTCCTGTGTTTAGAATGCCTTGTTTAGCTGCTATTGCGGCCATGGCCACGGCACAGTCCGTTGTATGTTTTGGATGTCTATTTTCTCCCATACTGACCACCAGTAGTATTGTCAATCCCTTGAATAATTCCTTAATCATTGCTCTGATGACTGTTGAGATGTGCTACTAGATGTGCTACTAAGTGAGCCGTCACTAGATGAGCTGTCACTAGGGATGTGTGGTGTATCTGTGCTTTGTCTGGGTTGTACTTCCTGCGGTTCTTCTGTCGGTAAATCTACTGAGTTGCTGTCCGAGTCTGATGTCTCCTGTGGCCTGTCTATCTGTCGGTCTGTATTTCTGTCTGTCTGTTGGCCTACGTCTCCAGTTGTCTCTGAGTCTGCATCTGAGTCTGTCGCTGCTCTATCTGGCAGGGATCCACTACTCTCTGAAGCTGTGCGTTGTCTTTGTTCAATCAGTCTCTGTGAGCGCCTTGGCCGGTGTTCGCCTGGCTGCAGGGAGGCGTGGCCTTCCCTCGGTGCTTCTTCTGGCTGCAGGGAGGCGTGGCCGTCCCTCGGTGCTGCTGTAGGGTCTCTGGCTTCTCCTGCTTCCCCCCTTGGCCCGGCGGCTCTGCCAAGACGAGCTTGCCGAGGCCGCAGGGGCGCTGGGCCACCAACCCTACAGCAGTGGTTTAAATGAAACCAAGTGTCCTTACCGTCTACTTTGACTGCTGTACGTGAGGCAAGAATAACTTTAAAAGGACCTTCTCGGCGGGGCCTGTCCCACTTCTTTTTGAACACCTTGACGTAAACCAGATCACCAGGCTGGATGCTCTGATTTTCGAGTGGAATCTCTGCTTCTCTGTCTTCTGTAGCACCTTTGACCTGCAAAAAGATAGTTTTGTGTATTTGGGTTAACTGTCTCAGATAATTATGCCATTCGTCTTGTAGCTGCTCCAGCGATGGTCCTTCGTAGGGTCCTCTCAGGTATGGAATAGGCATCGGCCGACCTGTAAGAGCTTCAAATGGTGTCAAATGGGTTAGTCGGTTAGTTTGTGAGCGCATTGACAATAAAGCAAGCGGCAACGCATCTAGCCAGGTTAGTTTGCCATTGCTGTCTGCTATGATTTTTGCTAGTTTGTTCTTTAAAATGCCATTAGCCCGTTCCACTGCCCCATTTGATTGAGGGTGATAAACACACCCAAACTTCTGTTTGATACCCAATTGTTTGAATGTTTCTTGTGTAACCTTGGCTACAAAAGCCCTACCGTTGTCAGATGAGATAGTATCTGGAATGCCAAATCTTGGAAAGACATCTCGGCACAAGAATTTGGCTACCGTTTTATGGTCTTGATTTGCAGAGGCTACTGCCTCAATCCATCGGCTGAATCTGCATATCACTACCAAAACATATCTCATTCGTTTAACTCGATTTTCAGCTCCCATGTCTATGAAATCCATCATAAGATGTCTGAATGGCCCATCAGGGACCGGAATGTGGGCTAAAGGGGCTGTGAATGATTTCCGGACATTGTACTGTGCACATACCTCACACTCATTCAACAAACGGTCCACTGTTGCTGCCATATATGGTGACCACCAGACAGCTTTTAGTTTGTTCATAATTTGGACTCGCGAACAATGATCGGGTCCGCTGGCCCCTGACTGCGTGTCTCAATAGCGCCTCGTTTAACCCACATTCGTTTTTCTTCTCCACTGGCCCTACTTTGAGCCACTATCAGTGCGTCAAGTGAAACCAGTGGGGCACAATCTTGGATGGTTAGCAGGGGAAACATATTTTCTCCTTGTGCTCCTTTGCGCGCTGCGTCATCTGCTAGGTTGTTACCTTGAGCTATGATGTTATTATTCTTTTGATGACCTGCACATTTAATGATGGCTACCTCAGATGGTAATTGGAGAGCTTGTAACAGTTGGGAAATCGCTTCTCCATGAGTGACAGGGGTGCCATCTGCTCTCAGGAATCCCCTTTGTTTCCAAATGTTTGCATGTACATGACATACGCCATAAGCGTAGGCTGAGTCTGTGTAGATATTAACACGTTGATCTTTAGCTATCTGGCAAGCCATAGTTAAGGCTTTGATTTCTGCCAGTTGGGCTGAACAAGGCTGATCAATTCCTTGGGACTCCAGTAATTCAAAGGTCTCGCCATCCGTGTTTAGTTTAACAATCCCCATACCCGCATGCAATCCCGCGGCATCCCGAAAGCATGAGCCATCCACGAACAGGGTTAGATCTGCATCTATGGCGTGATTATACAAATGTTCTCTGGCTCTCAAAAATTTCTCTGTCTCTGCCACACAGTTATGTGGAGTACCATCTAACGGTGTGGTCAATTTGGTGGCGGGATTCACCGTGTGACAACGTTGTATTGTTATTTCTGGAGCGGACAACACAACTTCATATCCAGTGCGTCTAGCTTGTGTTAAGACAAAACGTTGACTGGTTAGCAGGGCATGTAACTGATGCGACGTGTACAACGTTACTGCATGTCCCATGATTATGGATGATGCTTTTTGAAATGCAAAGGCAGCTGCTGCTAGACCCTGATAGCATGGTGGCAATCCTGTTTCAATGTTGTCAAGCTTTGTACTATAATAGGCCAATGGTTGTTTTCCTTCATTTGTTTCCTGCATTAGTACAGCACATGCATATCCAGCTTTTTCAGTAACATACAAATGGAAAGGTTTCCCATAATCTGGGTTACCTAACGCGGGAGCAGATTGCATGTCTGTTTTTAGGGCCTCAAAAGCTCCCGTTGCCTGATCTGTCCAGACGAGGAGAGCTGCATTGCTTGTTTGCCCCACTGCTCTGATCATGGCACGCAAAGGTGCAGTTTTTATAGCATAATCACAAATCCACGGCCGACTGTACCCTGCCATCCCAAGGAATGAAAGCATCTGTCCCACTGTTTGGGGTTTGGGAGCCTTGATTATAGCCTCCACTTGGCTTGGGGCTATACATCGCGTGGTCCCACACAACTGTCTTCCCAAGTATTCTACTTGTTGTTTGCAGAACTGCAATTTGTCCTTACTTACTTTATGACCTCCATCTGCCAATGCATGCAATACAATTAATGAATCTTTTTCACACTGTTCTTGAGTCTCTGATGCAATAAGGAGATCATCCATATATTGCACCAATGTACTGGGTATGTCAAGGTGTTGTAAATCTTCAGCCAGGACTTTGTTAAAGATGGCTGGGGACAGGTTCAGTCCCTGAGGTAGCCGTGTATACGTTAGCTGTTGTCCCAGAAATGTGAATGCAAACAAATGTTGTGAGTCTGGGTGCACAGGCACACTGAAATAGGCTGAACACAGATCAATTACTGTGTACCATTTTGCTCCAGCAGGGATGCTTGATAGTATAGTATGCGGATCAGGTACTATAGGTGCATCCATTTCTATTATTGCATTGATAGGACGCAGATCATGTACCAGCCGATACTCTTTGGTATTGTTTTTAGGGATAGGATAGATAGGAGTATTGCATGGGCTTGCAGTTTTTATTAGAACTCCAGCTGCCATTAGTCCCTTAATTACTGGTTTTATGCCTTCAATAGCCTGAGGTTTTAATGGATACTGCCTTTGGTGAGGCAGTTTTGCTCCCGGTTTTACTTTTATTTTTACTGGTAAGGCTGTTTTTACTAGTCCTACATCCGTTTTGCTTTTGGACCACACCACTGATGGTATTTGCTCTAACAATTTCTCTTGTTGGGCCGATAACACCATCTGTCCCTCTGGTCTAGGATTGAGCTCCACTTTTTGAGCTATAGCCTCATCATTTACTTTTAAATTAATTCGTATAAACTGCTGGTCTTTTGACAGATGTACTTGTGGACTTTCCATGTTTTGCCATTCTTCAACTTCTGAGGCTGTCTTTACCATTGGACCTAGGTCATGGGATTCGTACTTTTCTGAGACTAAAAGGGTCACATGAGGCATGGCATTCGGCACTTGATACCATTGTTGTTCAGCTGAAGTTAGCTTGACAGAAGCTGCGGCCCCTTGGGGGCCTAAATAAATTTCTGTGGTGGTTATGTGAAACAGCCGTTGATTCATCAATGCATCCCAGCAGCATGCATAGTCAGTTTGTTCTTGTTTGGCATCGAACATCAGGGTGACATGTAAAGGTAAACTAGGTGTATATACTGCTTCATAGTGTTGTTCGGCCCAGGGCTTCCATTTTTCCCATTGCAGTTGAAGATTTGAATTTTCTGGTTGTAACTTCAGCCAGTATACCATGGGTTGCACAGGTCGGACCTTGTTTTCCATGTCCATAAGCACCATAATGTTGGCGAGTGCTTCGTCAGGAAAGTGTATTTGCAGTCCTTGATGGGTACACACTATCTGGGTTTGTAGCTTACATAAAATGTCTCTTCCCAGCAAATTCACAGGTGTATTTTGTGAGTATAACAGGGGTGCTTCAATTGTTTTTCCTGCAATCGTTACAGGAAGTGGGCGTGTAAAAGGTATTATTTGAGTTTTCCCAGAGAAGCTGATGGTCTTAATTACAGACCCAGAGAGGGGGAGATGAGCGCCCATTTTCCCTATGCAAGAGTATGTTGCCCCTGTATCCACCATGAAAGGGAAATCTCTGTTTTGTATATTAACAGTGACGGTTGGCTCTTCCTTAGGTATCATCGAAATAGCCAATGCCACCGTTTCCCCCTCTGTCTTCTCTAGGCCTCCCTATTGCCAATAGGCAGAGGGTCCAACCCAAGGTCGGGCCGGACAATTTCTCATTCGATGTCCAGGTTGTCCACAGCTCCAACACTCATTAGAGGGTTGATCCCCTATTGGGGGTGTTGGTCCCATAGGCGGTCCCGCTTGACTGTTCCTGGGAGCTGAGTTCTGGAATCTGCTTCCAAATGAAGGTTGGCGAGATCCTCTTCGCCACCCTCCTCTTTGACCTTGAAAGTTCCGTGACTCTCCTCTCCACCCATGACTGTAGGTGGGTCCATTTCCGGGTGTGCCAGTGCTATGGTAGTGATAGTGATGCTCCACTGGTGCTGAGACTTCTCCTGCAGCAGTGCTCCCTGCTGCTCCTTGGGGGCTCTGTGTGGCTGTTACCACAGGTGCCTGTAAGGTGGCAGCAGTGTTTGCCGTAGGGCCTGTGCTTGCCGACTCAGAAGGAACAGGGGTCATCATTGGTGCCTGGGTCTTTGTTTTTTCTTTCTTGACTTTGGTTAGCTCTCCCAACTGCATCTGCACCAATTTTTTCGTCAGGGATTTTGCTGCATCTTCTTCTTTTTGTTTTTCTTTCTTGTAGATTTCAAGATGGTGACAAATATGCTCAGAGTATAAAGCCCAATTCATTTTTGATAGTCCCACAACTCCATCTAGGGCTTTCTGAACCTCATCTGGTAGAGCCTTTTTTACAGTTATTTTAAACAGGATTTCAGTTGCTGGAGAATGGTTCCATGCATTTCCTGTTTCCTCCGCCCATCTCTTCTGGAATCGGTGCAGGAACTTCTTTGGGCACTCTTCAGGTGTCCACTCCTCATCATCCAATTTAGAGGGATCCAAGACCTCAGGGTACTTTCTTCTCAGTCCTTCCCACATGGAGTTTCTATAGCGATTAAAGGGGACTTCATCATGTTGATTTGTGCCCATCATTTGTGTTAGTCCAACCTTTCCTGCTAATTCTTCAGTGTCATGTTTTCCCATGACATGCATTAGCAAGGCTTTTATGTCACCTAAAGACAAGGTTACCCCTGCAGTGCCTTCTTCTAAGGCAGTTATCCATCTCCCAGCTCCTTGGGTGATGTCTGGCAGTCTGTTGGCCAGCCCCACCATGTCTGTCCAGCTCCATGGGGTATACACATGATGACCATTTCTAACCACCAATGGGCATATGAGGTCTTCGTCCTCCTCTTCTTCTGTGCGGACTCCATACTGTCTTCCAGATCGAGTGCGACTGACTGGTTCCAGGCAGTCCATCCAGTCGGTTATATTCTGTTCTAAAGCCGCTATGTCTTTGGCTACACATTGTTGTCTTTGCCTGAGTCGGGCCTCTTTTGCAGTCTCAATGATGATCTCACCAGAAATTTTTCGGGTGGGTGGCTCTATAATGTGATTCCCTTGATTGGGCGTCGATTGTTGTAATATTCTTCTTTCCTCGGCGTCCCTATGTCTTTGTATTCTTTCCTTCGCTAGCCAAAGTTGCTCAGCTAGTTCTTCATTATCTCTTCTGGCCAGATCCAGTGTGTCACAGAAGCTCTTGTGCCACTCTTCGGAGTCTCTATAGCCTGTGAAGGTCCAGTCGGCTGACTTATGGTGGGAGGGGACGGTTTTCAGTGGACCTCGATGTGCAGGCGGAGCCTTCAGGTCTCTCTCTTTATCCTCGTCTGCCTCCGTGTCACTGTTATTTGTGGCCCCCCCTGCTGGTCGTGGTGTGCGACCACTTACTTTCGGACTTGGAGACCTTGTATGATCCATTTGACAGACTGAGGACCTGTCTCCTTGTGGCTCTCGAGCTTTTAGTGTCAGTGTGAATTTGCCCTCCACATCCATGCCTTGGTCCTCTTCACGAGTTCCTAATACAAATTGTCCAGCTGTCTTCCCCATATCATGACGTTTATATGGGGGTGGCTCTGCTTCCCAGCTCGGTGCACTGGCTTTAGTCTCTTTGGATCTTTCCTCTGTCATTTTTTCTCTTTTCTGCTGTAGCCTCTGTGCTTCCTGCTTGAACAAGGCCAAAACTTCTTTTTCTTCAGTGCGTTTTTTGTTGTTTTTTACGTTCTTCTGCTGATCTTTAATTTCTTTTTTCTGTATTTCTACCGCAACTGCTTCACACATCACCGGATCAAATGATCCCACCAAAGGCCATTGCCTGCCCCCATGTGACCTTTTGTGCCACTTTCTCATACATTGGTTGGCCTTAGTGCGTTTTCCTGGATATTTTCTTAGTACTAAGTCTAGCGGGGTACTTTCCCGACCTTGACCTTGAGAGTTACCCATGTAACCCTGACAAACGCTATGTGAGGTGTTTCTATGGTGTTCTGGTAGTCCCTCAGGGGCTGTCCTGATCCAGACCAATAACTTGCTGGCTGTAACACCTGTTTTGTATTTTAAACCCTTAAAAGGATTAAATTTCCAACTGCTATGCCCGTCTTCTTTTTCTTTAACTAAATATGAAAATTTACCTGTTTCCCACCGAACCTTCCTTGGGACCACAGTCAGAGTCAACCTAGGAAACAGTTCTTCACCTGGATCGGTTGGTAGTGTTACTAAATGATTTAATGGTATGCTAAGTTCTTTATTAGGGTCAGCACAAAGCAGCTCCAGCCACGGGGTTAAACCCTGATGCCACAGACGTCTTATCAGCAGCTCCCAATTAATTAGAGGGAATTGTTCTTTCTTTTGCTTCAGATTGATTACCTTAGTAATCTGCCATAATTTCTGATTGATCTCTTGTTCGTCCTGCCAATGTTCTGCTCCTACCCTGTCAAAATAGGTCCTTTCCAGCCAAAAATGTGTCCTGATTCCCTGGGTTTCGATGTCTCCGTCAGTAAAGTAATGTTCTGGGAGTATTATTTCATCATCACTTAAGTCTCCCATCAAAGACTGTCCCAAGCATTGATCAGTCTGTCAGCTTTTTCACTATAATCTAAGCTTTAACTCTTTTGATTTATAACCAACTTTATTTATTTAATCCTCTTACAACCCTAACACCTCCTAATGTCTTTGCTCCCGACTTTCTATTTCCCTTCTAATTTTTATTTTATTTTATTTTTTTTTTAACTTTCTGCTTCTCGTCTTTTTCTGCTATCTTTGTTTATTAGTTTTCTCTCTTTGAAATAATATCTACCTTCTCTGTATTTACATAGCACTCTTCTCCTGTCTTTTTCTTCACTGCCTCTGTTTCACACTTTCCTCTCTGCCTGTCATGCACCTCCCAAGTCCTCCTGTTGGGTCTAAATACCTCCCCCTCGTACTCTTTCACATTAATCTTGTATGTCAGCCAGCCTGCAAGTTCTCACAGCTTTACACAGATTACTCTCCACTCTCCCACACACCAATCTTCAAAAGCTTTATACACAAAAATTATTAAAAACAACTTTCTATATATCTCTATCTAGACTTCTGCCACTTTTCACTCCGCGGCTTTAAACAACCTTTTTATTCACTTAACACCAATGTGTTCTGTTTAAGCATGTATCTCTTCTTCACGTTAGACAGCTTCTCCGGCGCTGTCAGCAACTTCATATATTACTTTTTTAAAGCCCTCTTTGAGCGTACAATATTTCATTTACTTCTACGCCTTACCGCGCCTCGCGTGTGTATCCTGTGCTTAATATATTATTTTTCACCAGCTCCTTTCTGAGCATACAATATTTCATTTACTTCTACGCCTTACCGCGCCTCGTGTGCGTATCCTGTGCTTACTATATTATTTTCACAAGCTCCTTTCTGAGCATACAATATTTCATTTACTTCTACGCCTTACCGCGCCTCGCGTGCGTATCCTGTGCTTTTCTGCACTTTCTTCTACCTTTTTTCTTCACTTACTGAGCTCCTCGTGAGCTTAATGTGCCTTTGCACTGAAAATACTCTCTTTTTCTTTTCTTATAAAAAACTCATATTACTGTGTACTTAATTACTTATTCTTCTCCCACGCCCCACAAGCGTGTATCTGGTGCCTTACTGCACTATTTTCTGCTTCATTAATTCTCATGTATTCTGCACTAACTCTTCATTTATTTATTTATTTTTTTTTTATAGTTTTTCTCTTTTCTTAAAAAATGACGTCCTTTATTGAGCTCTTTTACTTACTGTCAGCGGTGCCACTTTGCACTTTCCTCTTTAAATCTCTTTATCATGTACGGTATTTCTACTGCGCCCCCTCAGGCGCTTATCTTGTGCTTTCTCTGCACGTATTCTCTTGTTAAACTCTTTTTTCTCACTTATTTCACTTCAGTCTCTGTTAAACTCTTTAAATAACCTTGTATTACCTTGTATCTATTTGTCAGTATACTCCCCTAAATTAACCCCTACAGCGCATGCTATCAGCCGGCACGTTAGTAACGAATTTCAACACCAATTATTCCCCAAGCATCCAGGTTAGTTCTCCACGCACTCTTTCCGCACCAGAGTTCATGAACATTCCTGACCTTTCACTCACATAGACATTCTTTTTCCCGGGAACACACACACCTTCTGAGCATTTTATCTACAAGGCCTGATAATTTTCAATCTTATCTTTTTTTAGTCTCTTATCAATTTTCTTAGTCCAGGTTCTTTTGGGTAAGAGGCAATTAAAAAATATCACCTGTCAACTTGGGCGGAAATCCCGACTCACTCCTCCAGATCGTGCAGAAATTATAAAAGGTTTCTGCTTACCTTTTAGTCGTGATCACTGTTATTTACGGTCTGGAGGGATGAGCTGGACTGCCCCAGGCTGCCGGAATGCCCCTGGACCCTCCTGAAGCTGGCTCGCCAAGTTCTGTCGCGGCTCGTCTTTTTGGTCTTCTCAGGATGTCGTCTTTTAGATAACACAAACTAATTGCAAGTGATATGCTAGAAAGAGGACACAACACTTTAGAATAATTCAGCCTTAAGCAAGATAAAATGCACAGAGTTTTTAAGTTTATTTAAGCCTTCGACACAAAGCTTAGACAAACTGAGTCCTCTAGAGAGACTGAATATGACAACCGCGCTCGTCTATTTATTGGAGACCCGCGGGCATCGCTCCTCCTTCGACTTTTTTATTTATTTCATTCCCAAGACATGGTTTTCTATTGGAAGCGTCCTCTAGTGAACCCTAAGCAGGTGTTAGGCCATTATTTCAATGTGACAAACGCTCCCATTAAAACATGAAGGATTTACAACTGATTTTTTTAAAAGACCTTCAGCCACAGGTGCAGCTGGCCTGAGGCCCCCTCCGCACGTGGCCTCAGCCACACGTGCAGCTGGCCTGAGGCCCCTGCACGTGGCCTGCGGGAAAGCACCTAAGAGGCCTTGGAAAGCCCCTGACAGACTAAATGACTAATAGAGCCCTTTTTTTGGGTTGAACACCTGCTAGTTCAACCAGAGGACATACAGTTCGGATCAGGACACTTGATAGTTCATCACAGTTCAAATATGGACCTAAAAATTCTTCTACACGTGGCTCAAAAAAGGTTGAAAGTCACAGATCCAGGGCACTGATTGGCCAGTCTGCTCTGTGTACGCCTGAACTTGTAGATCTCAGAAGCTAATCAGAGTCTGTCCTGGTTTGTTTTTTGTATGGGAGACCTCTTCAGAAGACCAGGGGCTGTACGTGTTTCTCCAGGTAAAAAACTGAAGTCGTGTCAGGAAGGCCTTCCAGTGTAAAACTTCTGCCAAATCCCAATGTGGATCTGTGCTGGGTAACCTGTGATAACCCTGAACAAACGGGGGCAGCCAAAAGACCAACAACCACTGCCATCTAGGGCACTGAAAAAAACACCAAATACTTCATGAGGCCTCATGTAGCCATCACTAGTGGCAGACACAGCTGTGTGGTACCGCGTAAGGAAAACAAAGTTTCTTTTGATATGGGTCTGATGGATCAGCATTCAGAAGATTTGAATGAACCTCATTATGTGCACTTTTAAATGAGTGAGTTACAAGATGATAGTATTTATTGTTTTGGAGTTATGTTCACTGACTATACTACAGTTTGTAAGGTACATGTTGTCTCCAAAGCCTGGGAACAGTTAAATTGACATTAAACTAGTTGAGCCGTGTATGCTGAAGGACTGCGTTAAATATATGCATGAATGTATGTTGCACTTTATGTATTGCAGGCTTGACTACAGTGGGCCGTCCAGAGAGTTCTTCTTCCTGGTGTCCAGAGAACTGTTCAACCCGTATTATGGCCTGTTTGAATATTCAGCCAATGACACATACACGGTCCAGATTAGCCCAATGTCTGCCTTTGTAGACAACCACCATGAATGGTGAGATCATGATTATTTTTATTATTTGTCCTTTTTTGTCTTGTCATTTGATGTGTCTGCTCAGTCTTATGTTGCTGGGCAATTCCTGAACCCATCACTGTTTGTGTGCCAATTTTGGTGGACATTTGAGTAAGAAAAAAAAAATCAAAATATTGACCTTTGATTGCAGTGGCATTGACCTTTGTCAAAACAAGGCATTTATAAGGGAAATGCTTTGGTTGGCCATCAGCCACGTATGAAGTGTATCAAATTATAGTGTGATTCCCTGGTTTGGAACCAGATGAGGATGGAGATTAATGTCGTACTGCTCCACTCAGCCTCTGTACTACAGGCTTCAGCACTTTTCACACACGATGATTTACACTCATATTTGAACCTTCTGGGTTTTAATTTATTGGCACTATCCTCAGTGGAAGCTGAGCTTCAGGTGACTTTATCCGTCATGTGTCTTCTACAAGGTTTTGTGTCAGAATTCTGCTGAAGTTGTACTATGAGGACTCACAATGATTATGAATCAGTCCAAAAAGGATTTAATATAATTTTACTGTCTTTGTGTCCTGTGAGAGTAAACCCTTCTTGTCTTGATTTGAAGAATTATTTGCAGGTATTGTTTTTGTTCTGACTCAAGTATTCACCTGCATTGTAACAAATATCTGATTTAATTTCCAGGACCCTGCTGTGCCAGTAGCTTGTCCACCTACAGCCTTACTGATCTGTCACTATGCAGTGCACCTACTGCAACATACAACATACAAAAGATCACACTGTTAAATTGCAGCATGCAGCTGTGGTTACCAGGCTACAGTACGGTACTTACACACACACAAAAACAAAAACTGTGAAACGCATCAAGGTAGGCCTTGTACCTGGGATATTTAATTTGGGAGGTGCACTAATTGTGTGCACCACCATGCACTGTGCAGTGCACTAATGTACTGGTCAATGGAACACAATGCATGGTGTTGCACAGTTAGTGCACTTACCTCTCCCCAAAAAATATGCCTGGTTCAATGCTGGCCATGTCCTAATCTACTTATACTTATACAGGTGGAGTTGTTAAAGTCAGATCATCCTGTGGTGACCCACTGAAAACACCAAAAGCTCAATGAAATCTCATTGATTTTTTTTTTTTTTTTTAATACAGAATCACTACTTTCTGGAGTATAAGTGGTGTGTGTGTATATACAACCCCTGGCAAAAATGATGGAATCACCGGCCTCGGAGGATGTTCATTCAGTTGTTTAATTTTGTAGAAAAAAAGCAGATCACAGACATGACACAAAACTAAAGTCATTTCAAATGGCAACTTTCTGGCTTTAAGAAATACTATAAGAAATCAAGAAAAAAAAATTGTGGCAGTCAGTAACGGTTACTTTTTTAGACCAAGCAGAGGAAAAAAATATGGAATCACTCAATTCTGAGGAATAAATTATGGAATCATGAAAAACAAAAGAACGCTCCAACACATCACTAGTATTTTGTTGCACCACCTCTGGCTTTTATAACAGCTTGCAGTCTCTGAGGCATGGACTTAATGAGTGACAAACAGTACTCTTCATCATTCTGGCTCCAACTTTCTCTGATTGCTGTTGCCAGATCAGCTTTGCAGGTTGGAGCCTTGTCATGGACCATTTTCTTCAACTTCCACCAAAGATTTTCAATTGGATTAAGATCTGGACTATTTGCAGGCCATGACATTGACCCTATGTGTCTTTTTGCAAGGAATGTTTCACAGTTTTTGCTCTATGGCAAGATGCATTATCATGTTGAAAAATGATTTCATCATCCCCAAACATCATTTCAATTGATGGGATAAGAAAAGTGTCCTAAATATCTGTTGTGTGTTGGGGGGTTTGGCTGGATGTTTTTGTGTTGTTTTCTTTTCTTTGCTCTCCAGGTGGTATGCAAACTGGTTTTTGTCTGTGGAGAAGGTGCTGGCAGAAGAGTCCTTCACCCTCATCAGCATTATTAGCTGCACCTGTGGAGGATGTTCACGTGTAAACTTAGACTTTCAGCTGAAGCAGATAATGAGATGGCGTTCTGCATTTAAGCCATGAGTGGTTCAAGCAGAATTGCCGGGAACTCGACCTTGTGACGTTCGTTTGTGAGACGCTGAGGACCGCGCCAGGGTTTGACACATCGTGCCTGTGAAGGAGGATGGGTGAGGGACACATGCTGTCAGCACACATCAGAGGTGATTATTGTCTGAATGATCGTTAATAGTAATTTGTCATTTTGTTACGCAGTATAGTTGAACATTGATGAGAATTGTGCAATTTGCTTCTCACTGCCGTGGCATGCGGACTGATGATCCTCCACCTGTTGTGAGAAGCTGCTCATTTACATAAAGCTTAAATTCAGACCTGAATGTGTTGCTGATAGTGTGTGCCTCTCAGGGATGTTTGCTGTAGCTCTGTTGACTTACCTCACCTTTTCCATCCTTCACAGAGTCAGTTTGTCGTGTCCACCTGGGGGGTGTTTGGCGGTGAATCTGAGTCCAGAAGCGCCGAGGCTGCGATCCTTTTGGGCGCTGGAGAGCGCGCCGTCCTTCACTCCGCCAGACAAACTAAATATTTATGTTGTACACTAATTATTGCACTACAGGGGGAATTAAAATCGTTTTGTTTGTGGAACCGCTTTCTGGTTATTTAGCGCTGGGTTCGGTCAGACGTTGGTCCGCTCCTCAACCTGCGTCTGCACATAACAATATCAATGTAAACTTGTGCATTTATTGATGATGTAATGACAGCCATCTCCCCAGTGCCTTTACCTGACATGCAGCCCCATATCATCAGTGACTGTGGAAATTTACGTTCTCTTCAGGCAGTCATCTTTATAAATCTCATTGGAACGGCACCAAACAAACGTTCCAGCATCATCACCTTGCCCAATGCAGATTCCAGATTCATCACTGAATATGACTTTCATCCAGTCATCCACAGTCCACGATTGCTTTTCCTTAGCCCATTGTAACCTTGTTTTTTTCTGTTTAGGTGTTAATGATGGCTTTTCGTTTAGCTTTTCTGTATGTAAATCATTCGTTCCTCATTTGTTTTGTTGTGCATTTTCGATTTTTGAGACATATTGCTTTAAGTTTTCTGTCTTGACGCTTTGATGTCTTCCTTGGTCTACCAGTATGTTTGCCTTTAACAACCTTCCCATGTTGTTTCTATTTGGTCCAGAGTTTAGACACAGCTGACTGTGAACAACCAACATCTTTTGCAACATTGCGTGATGATTTACCCTCTTTTAAGAGTTTGATAATCCTCTCCTTTGTTTTAATTGACATCTCTTGTGTTGGAGCCATGATTCATGTCAGTCCACTTGGTGTGATCACTCCTTTTTAGATGCAGACTAACGAGCAGATCTGATTTGATGCAGGTGTTAGTTTTGGGGATCCATATTTTTTCCCTCTGCTTGGTCTAAAAAAGTAACTGTTACTGACTGCCACAATTTTTTTTCCTGATTTTTTTTTTTTTTTTTTTATAGTGTTTCATTCCATTGAGTGTTTAAAGCCAGAAAGTTGCCATTTGAAATGACTTTAGTTTTGTGTCATGTCTGTGATCTGCTTTTTTTCTACAAAATTAAACAACTGAATGAACATCCTCCAAGGCCGGTGATTCCATAATTATTGCCAGGGGTTGTGTGTGTGTATATATATATATATTAGTAGTGTTCAGAATAATAGTAGTGCTATGTGACTAAAAAGATTAATCCAGGTTTTGAGTATATTTCTTATTCTTACATGGGAAACAAGGTATCAGTAGATTCTCACAAATCCAACAAGACTTAAGGCTATGAAATTGGGCTATTAGTAAAAAATTAGAAAAGGGAGTGTTTCATTCAGTCAGTGAGTTCGTCAATTTGTGGAACAAACAGGTGTGAATCAGGTGTCCCCTATTTAAGGATGAAGCCAGCACTTGTTGAACATGCTTTTCTCTTTGAAAGTCTGAGGAAAATGGGACGTTCAAGACGTTCAGAAGGACAGCGTAGTTTGATTAAAAAGTTGATTGGAGAGGGGAAAACTTATACGCAGGTAAAAAATTATAGGCTGTTCATCTACAATGATCTCCACATGTTGCAAGAATCCCCCGCTAAGTCCCTCTGTTAAATAAAAGACGTGCAGAAGAGGTTACAATTTGCCAAAGAACACATCAACTGGCCTAAAGAGAAATGGAGGAATATTTTGTGGACTGATGAGAGTAAAATTGTTCTTTTTGGGTCCAAGGGCCGCAGACAGTTTGTGAGACGACCCCCCAAACTCTGAATTCAAGCCACAGTTCACAGTGAAGACAGTGAAGCATGGTGGTGCAAGCATCATGATATGGGCATGTTTCTCCTACTATGGTGTTGGGCCTATATATCACATACCAGGTATCATGGATCAGTTTGGATATGTCAAAATACTTGAAGAGGTCATGTTGCCTTATGCTGAAGAGGACATGCCCTTGAAATGGGTGTTTCAACAAGACAATGACCCCAAGCACACTAGTAAATGAGCAAAATCATGGTTCCAAACCAACAAAATTAATGCCTCGCAGATGTGAAGAAATCATGAAAAACTGTGGTTATATAACTAAATACTAGTTTAGTGATTCTCAGGATTGATAAAAAGCAGTTTGAACATAATAGTTTTGAGTTTGTAGCGTCAACAGCAGATGCTACTGTTATTGGGAACATCCCCTTTTCTACTTTTTTTTTTTTTACTAATAGCCCAATTTCATAGCCTTAAGAGTGTGCATATCATGAACGCTTGGTCTTGTTGGATTTGTGAGAATCTGCTGGTACCTTGTTTCCCATGTAATAATAAGAAATATACTCAAAAGCTGGATTAATCTTTTTAGTCATATAGCACTACTATTATTCTGAACACTACTGTGTATATATATATATATATATATATATATATATATATATATATATATATATATATATAATGTCTCTTCAAGAGACATTATTTTAACAGGTGCAACTTATAGTCCTTAAAATACTGTAGTCTGACCCTCCTGTCTTGTGCACCAACAGCATTTCCTGTATATTCTTTTTGTGTATTGTTCTCTAATTTGTGTCTGTATCATGGCCCAAGCAGAGGGTCACCCCTTTGAGTCTGGTCTGCTTGAGGTTTCTTCCTCAGAGGGAGTTTTTCCTTACCACTGTTGCTCTGGGGGTTAGTAAGGTTAGACCTTACTTGTGTGAAGCGGCTTGAGGCAGCTCTGTTGTGATTTGGTGCTATATAAATGAAAATAAATTGAAAAATTGAAATTGAGTCTGGTGTCCACAGCTGCTTACTGTAATTTAACAGGGGGCAGTGCTGTAACGTTTTTACAGTAATAAACTGTCAGGTGTTACAGTCGGCACTCTGTAGAATAACAGTAAAGTAACACTGTAGAACAACCAGCTAGTAACTCCAGCTGCCACAGTCAGGTCCTGTACACGGAAGCTGAGTTTAGTTACAGTGTATATCTTCTGCATTGGGGTCAGGTTTCGCTTCAGTGGACGAATCCTGGGCCTGGCTCTTGTCCATCAGTATCTCCTGGATGCTTTCTTCACCCGACCCTTCTACAAGGGGCTTCTTCGTATGTAAGTGCCTGATACATGTTGTTGTGCCCTTCAAGAGATGAATGTGGTGTTTGAGGTTCCCGTCAGCAGGACCAGGTCCGAATGAACATTTACCCCTTGTGTATAAACATTTGGCGGGTTGTTTGACAGATGTTTATGGCGTAATCGGGGTCCGTAACCTCTTCAAAAGCACGGATCCTTCTTTGACTACTTTATTACATACTGTAGAACTGAGTGCAGTAACAAATATAACTGTTTTGTTAGTGCATTAGCTTTTCAGCTAACGTGGGGCAAATTCACTTTCATTAAATTTATTTCTGTAAACTTAAGTCAACTAACATTTTCTAAAATAAAGGTTTAATGATAAAAAATATTTGTAAACCTAAAATCATATATTTATTCTTGTTATACATTGAATAAGTGAAACTGACACATCACACGAAGGCAACAAGTGTCACCTCGGAGTTGGAGGACAAGCTAAACTCACAGGGACATATTAGTCGTGGTCAACCAGAGCTGCCTCAGCATCATCCTTTTTTATCTCCCTCTTGGATATTATTATTTTATGACATCACAAATATTGGATGAGGGACTGGTGTCAGAGATGTGACGGCACTCCCCTGTCAGTTGGTGGAGGTAATAACAGTTCTGGTGGTGGTATGTGTTCCCTGGGAATCCTTTTAGTTATGAATTGAAGCAGTAAAATCAAATCAGTCATTTCATGCAGAATTACAGAGAAATGTACATAAACTGCATTATTTTTGTTATTATTATTGTTGTTGCAATAAAAAAACTTGGGTCTTCCAAACATAATGAATGGCATTTAAGGGTCAATACGTATACGGCACTGTAAGAGTGTTAACGTTATTTCCAGGTGTAGGAGGAGTGATAGTAGTGAAACAGTTAACCAACACAGTTAATTCTAGCCCTACTGAGTGCAGATATCCATGAAATGTGCTTTTATAGTGGCATCGCTTCATCATGACATCTGATACCATGTAATGACAACTGCTTGGTTGATCAATATAAACTATAGATAACCTCTCCAGCCTATGGGTATAGAAATAGTCTGGGAAAACTATTTTTGGACAATTAAGATGTCATTCTATGTGATGTCATTGTGACACCACTTTTACCTGTAATGGTTTGGCAAAAGGCAAATACAGAGAACTACAATGATAGAAGGTAAAAGCAGGTTTGTTGTCCCACAGGCAAAATATTACAGTCTTGTGCAGCAGACAAACAGGCTTAGTCAAAAAAAACAAAACAAAACAAAACAGGAGATAGGTGTGGCACACAGGTGACCAGTCCAACAGGTGGCTGCCCTTCTAAGAGAGCCGGCAGAGAGTTAGCCAAAAACAACAAAGAGTCAGTAACACGAAGGTGTCATACCAAAGTGTCAATCCAAAATGACAGGCAGAAATCAGGAGCACGGCATGGCAGCTGTAGGGGATTTTTCTGCCTATTGATCCTCTCCTGGTAATTTATTGTGGTGAGCGAACTCAGAGACTCAAAAGACTGACAGGACATGGACTTCAAAAACCAGATGTTGTATTGAAAAGATGCCTACACTGAATGACAGAGTCAGCTAAGACAGCACTGGGATCTTGGAACAAAATGTTACATGCACCGTTGTGAACAAGAGACCCAGCATTAAGGTTAGCCTGCGTTTTAAGCCTGCACTCGGCTGACTCCCAGGTGGGTGGGCCTTGCCCTGCTGCGTGATAAGCAAAGAACAGAACATTTCACTGCACCGTCTCAGACAGGGATACCAAGACCTTAGTTTTATCAGTTTAGACTGTACACAAATGATATTTTTTTTGGCATGTAGGCAAAACATTCAGGTCAAATCGAGTCTGTAGCATTAAGTGGTCTGAGGACAAGTGTCACGGAATATTCCATCCAACACAGCACAGGTCTGTAACAGGAAGGCAAAGTCCCTTTTCTGTTGTTTATAACAACAACAACAATAATAACAAACATCAAATGACAAATATCTATTTTAGGCATTATATAAAACAAATAATGAATGTTTTTACATTCTTTCAATAGAATGCATATTGCCTCGTTGAATGGAACATTCCAACTTTCACAAAATTAAATATGTGTCCCATTGAACTCATAAACATTCATTATTTTTATATTAATGTTCTCATGTTGATGTTAACCTGTCTATTATGATGTGTGCTACTGCCTTTCTTGGCCAGATCAACCTTGTAAAAGAGGTTTTGATCTCAAAGGGCTTTTTATCTGGTTAAATAAAGGTGATTATTCTTATAATTACCATGGGGCCTGATAACATGGAATAATAATAAGACACAGAGAGTATTGTTACTCAGAAAACTAAACCACTTTTGGAGTATTGTTAGTAGAGTGTTGTGATGGTCATTCTTGGTGTATTGATAGTCAGTCTATAAAGGATTATTGTCAGTTTCATTTCAGTATCTTGCTTGTTATTGAAATAGTCATGTTGGAGGCAGAATTTTTCAGCCAACCCTCATATTACACTGTGATATTTTACTTCTAAGAAGTACTCCCTTGGAATTTACAGAATGAAATGATCTGACGTGGTTATAAGGATGGCAAACCCTAGTTGTCTTTTTGCGTTGATATCTAAACTATCTGCACTCATGCAGCCCGTGTGACCTGAGTGACCTGGAGTTCCTGGATGAAGAGTTCCACCAGAGCCTGCAGTGGATGAAGGATAATGACATTGAAGACATGCTCGACCTGACGTTCACCGTCAACGAGGAGGTTTTTGGACAGGTGCTGAGCTGATGTGTCGTGTCAGTTTTAGTTGTTCAGTCACAAGTAACAGCCTGCTGAAGTTGTTGACTTTTTGCGTCTGCAGATCACAGAACGAGAGCTGAAGCCAGGTGGAGCTGGGATCCCTGTGTCAGAGAAGAACAAGAAGGAGTACATTGAGCGTATGGTTAAGTGGCGTATAGAGAGAGGCGTGGCCCAGCAGACTGAGAGCCTGGTGCGAGGCTTCTATGAGGTAGAGTAGCTCATGTCACACTGTCATGTGATGATGTGATTGGACCAGAGAGGATTCAGTCATTCCACCAGGTGCTGAGAACTTAAATGTTTTATTACTGACCCTGTCCAGCAGGTTTATGTTTGACCCGTGACTATGTGTTGGATTGTTGCCAGGATTAATCATAAAATAACCACTCAAACTTCCCAAAACTTGGTGTGAATGTTGTTCCTAACCATTACTGCCAATTTAGTCTTTCTCACTAGATTTAGCAACTTTCTGACCTTTCCTAGTGACAAAAATTCATATCCAGCAAAAAAATAAATCCCAATATAAAAACGTGTCATGGCTTTATTTTATTATTTCTAATGATATTTTTACAATCAGCATAAATATGTTTAGGTCATTTTAAATTGAATGACAAAATTGAAAACCAAAGGCATTTATTTACTTATTGTGAATAAGCGACGGTGCACCTGGGGTTGAGGTCAACACTTTGGGAGTTAGTGACCGACTACATCTGGGGTGAATCCGGCTAAAGAAGAAGAAACAGTTTATTTCAGTGTTAGAATTCAGGGGTGAGGCCGAGGTACAGAGTCCGAGGTTTTAAGAAGGAACTGTTTTGATGACTGTCGTCTCTTTGTATTTTCAGAACTTTTACAGTACGTGTTGATGTGATTTGTGTTTTTTGCAGCAGACCTGTTTACTACACAAATCAATAATTTGTACACAGTCTTTCCACAGTGACTGTTTTTAATAAAGATTTAATTATGTTATCAGCATTTTGTGATTAATGAACTGGCTGTGCCATGTTGTTTTCCGTGTGTGTGTGTGTGTGTGTGTGTGTGTGTGTGCGTGCACATGCACCTGTTAGGTGGTGGATGTGCGGCTGGTGTCCGTGTTGATGCCAGGGAGCTGGAACTTGTGATCGCAGGCACCGCTGAGATCGACCTGGCAGACTGGAGGAACAACACGGAGTACAGAGGAGGTACGTGAAGCTGAGAGGACTTTAATCAGCAGCACAGATGGACATGAACCCATGTCTGGAACCACAAACAAATTTAGTCTTTGCAGCCTTTTATTAATGCCATCAAGGAGGTTTTTGCCAACATCTGTCAGCATGCTGGTTCTTTGGCAAAATGACTTGAAAATCTATCGTATTTTCCGAAGTATATCAAGGTTTTTCTTTACTAGTTTGGGAACCAAGTTATACTTTGGTGCAACTTATATACCAAAACTTCATGTTGTGATTAATAATAGTAATTATAATGATTATTTATATCAAACTTTCACAAGAATCAAAGTACTACCCAAAATACACTCCAATAATAAAGAATAAATGCCAGTAATAAAAAATACACTACAAGAACGCACCAAAAAAAAATCCCAAGTTAAAGAGCACATAACACAGGAGAATGTGCAACTTATATATGGTTTTTCCCTCTTCAGTAGATATTGTTTGACAGGTGCGTCTTATACTCTGGAAAAAAAAACAGTAAAAAATTGGTTTGAACATTGGGTTTGAGCAGCAAAAAATTCTTAAATTTTCAAGTAGATCTGCAAAAAAGGGGATCAGGTAGAAAATTTGTTTAATTTGTTCTGTTCTTGTTGAACTAACACACGTACCGTCATGAAATTTGGACCACCACAACTCTATAAGAGGAACACAATGACACTTAGAAAAACAGAACAACAATCAGGATCTGCTTTGTTGAATTAAAGAAACACAGAACCTTCTGCGTCATTGTGACCCCCCTCTGAGCTCCTCTCCACAGTCTGACAAGCACCTCTCAAAAATTCTAACTGCACATGGAGATGTTGGAGGCTGCATGGAGACTGTACAGAAACCATGCTGGCTGTGATTGGTCTGCTAACGATGTCATTTTCAAAATCTCAGTTTTCCAGTTTCACATTCAATGACTATCATGACTGTAGATGTCGTCGGAGAGCAGGTCAGTGTTTCAGCCTCTACTGTGCTGGCAGTGAAATGCATTGCACCATCCACCAGTGTGTTACTGTCGGAGAGCTTCGAAAGGATCACGACTGAGTCAAAGCGATTGCATGGCCACAGAGTTACAGAGTAGTAGAAGGATAAAAAGCCCTTAATGATCAGCTTTCACATGAAACAGTTACTTGGTGCTCAACAAAGAACTGTGCAGACCTGTGGTCCACCTGTTAGGCATAGAAAGATTTATTCTTGAAGAAACAAGCATGAAGTAATTCATTACTTCGCTTATTATCTCCGACATTCACAATGAATGAATGTTTTATTCTGTGTACGAGGAGACGGCGGCATCTCTGCAGTCTGTCAGGTGCAATAACTTAACACTAAGGTTTCCAACGTGCAAACCACAGATGCTGTCAGCACCCACTAAATTACCTTTTGACCCTGATGAATCTTGCTGCGTGTGCAAACCTCATGTATCTACATGTTCTGCCTACAGTTTGCACACCTCGTAGAAAACCCCCAAATTGCATATTTATGAAGGCACACACACTAAATGGACAATACGCACAATTTTTACTCATCACCTCCACCAACGAAGTTAGACGGTTAATGGACTTTGTTTGTTTGTTGGTGAGTTAACAGTCTTGTGGGCACAGTTCTGCATGTATCATCATAAAATTTGGACATGCGATTCAGATAATCCTAGAATAGGGTGAGTTCATTTTTCAAGGTCAAAGCTCAGGTTTTAAGGTCAAGATCACGGAAAAAGTGAAAACTGCATAATCAGCCATAACTTCAGAATTACTCACCATAGAAACTTCCAGTTTACCTCATATTGTTCCTCTTAGGGAGATGCTTTCTGACTGACCTTGGCCTTTGACCTTGACCCTCAGAAGTTTGGTCAAGGTCGAAGTTGACCTGAAAAATTAATATTCTGTATTTAAATCTGATGCATGGAAGTTGTGTATCGGGTCCTACAATACAATGAGTTTACTTTTCAAGTTCACAGTTCAAATTTCAAGGTAAAAAAAAACATTAAAAATGCAAAATCAGTTTAGATCCCACTTGAATTTCATCATTCTGAAGTCTCTTTTTTTTTTTGTCAATGTTTTAGTTGGAATTTGGGAACCACTTGCAGGACATTGTTGGCTTCATGCCAGAACTCTTTCAGAAATGTTTGATCCAACTTGAATTTTACCATTTTCATGTTCCAGTTCAGTCAGTATTTATTTCATAGTGTGACATCAAAATTAATGACTCTGTCTTCTGAGGTACTCAGGTTCTCTGAGCGCAGCTGTAGTTTGAAAGATGTAGTCGTCAGCATACACTGTTAGTAAGTCAACATGCACATTTTATGCAAGTGCTATGATATTTGCACATGTTTTTCCACACAGAAACCTTTAGTAAATCAGGCCCTTTGTGCTTTGGAAGACGAATTACGTACGTATCATGAGTGCGCCTGCACTTGTGCAGTAGTCTTTGCAAATAAATATAAAACTTTGTTCTGGTGGTGCTTTAATATTAAATGAAGGCCAGTTTAACATTTGCATGTGTTATGTTGGTTGTATAATGAAGAATGTTTTGGAGGTTGTTGCGCTTTAGTTTTTGTAACGCTGATGGTTCACGGTGCACAGATCCAGACACCCGCAGCTCCAAACCTTTTATGAGCGATCACATTAAAAGGCTTTTTAAAGGTCTGGCCAATACAGCTGCCAGTGGCAGGGAGATAAGTGATCTGAAACTGTCAGTCGGTCGTGACTCGCTGTGAGACTCTTTATTCAGAGGAATCGACTGAGACAGACAAAACGGCTCCTGCCATTAAACATTAAGCAGCACGGGGCATTCAAAAATCACAGGGCACCGGCGGGAGGCGAGAGGGACAGGAACAGAGGAGGCCTTCGCTGATGTTCGTCTGACTCATGCACCATCATTCATCTCTTTTCAGGTTACCATGACAACCACATAGTGATTCGCTGGTTCTGGGCAGCTGTGGAGAGATTCAACAATGAGCAGAGGCTGAGGCTGCTGCAGGTACAGGGCCAGTGCACGCACACAGGGCGCCCCCGTGTGGCCCCCGGCTGCAGAGCCACTGTGTCTTTATCAGAGCTTCATAAGACACAGGCCAGAATCGGACAGACTGTGTTTAAGTATTTCCACTGAAAGCTTTAAGGGTCATTTGATTATACTGTACGTAAGAGTCAAGCAATAAGTCTGTAATAACTAAGTCAGGCTCTTGGATTTGTAATTTATGTCATACATTAAAACAAAAAGTTATGAGTTTATTCCTAATTTATTCAAAACTTTAGTTCTTCAAATGAGCTTTGTCCTTCCACTGTATCTGTTGGACAGCTGGTTTGATTTTTAGAGGAAGACTAAAAACTAAATGCAGTGGAATGATTAATCTTATTGAGACGAAGGACAATCAGGATCCAGAACTGGATTAAATTTCTGAAAAACGAATCCACTCCTCTGTCAGTCATGCAAACACTTTGTCACGACAGACTATCAAGTGAAAATTTGTGCATATTTCCAGGATTATATGGCAGTCAATGCATTAAGATCTGCCGATATACATTCAACAAAAATTAACGCAACACTTTATTTATTCACTCCCATTTTGCATGAGTTGAAATAAAATATCTAAAATGTGTTTAATGCACACAAAACATTTATTTATCTCAAATTTTGTTCAGAAATTTGTTAAAACCTGTGTTACAGAGTGTTTCACCTTTGCTAAAATAATACTCTTAGCAGGTGTGATGCTGATTAAACAGCATGATTATTGCATATATGGGCCTTAGATTGTTTATGGTAAAAAACCACTACAAAATGTGCAGGTGTGTCACACAACACATTGCCACCGATATCAGACGTTCTGAATGAGTGTGTAATCGGACTTCTGACTGCAGGAATGTCCAGCAGAGCTGCTGGCTGTGAACTAAGTAATCAATACTACAAAGACACTTCCAAGTACTTGGCAAAACATCCGACTGGCTTCACAACCACAGACCGTGTGGAACCGGTAGAGCTGCAACGATAAACTGATGATTACGTGACTACTAAATTAATTGCCATCTATTTCATCATCTATTAATCATATTGAGTCTTTTTTTAAAAACTGTCCAAATGCATTGATTTCACCTTCTTAATTGTGAATATTTTTGGTTTCATTGCTAGTGTCTTTATTCTCTGACATTAACCTGAATATTTTTGGTTTGTGGACAAAACAAGACATTTCACGATGTCATTGTGGGCTTTGAGACACACTGATCAACACTTTTCACCATTTTCTGACATTTTATGGCCCAAACAGCTAATTGATTAATCGAGGAAATAATCGACAGGTTAATTGAATATGAAAATGATCATTACTTGCAGCCCTCGTAACCTTATCAGCCCAGGTCCAGCAAATCTGGTTTCATCGCGGCTGAGTGGTGATGTGAGATGACTCAGACAGGAGACGCAGCAGTTTATTTGCACAACCAAAGAATTTCTTCACTCACCAACATGTTGACCTAACGGCGGTTTGTTGTCGTAACCATGTTTGTTGGGCAAATGCTGACCTTCTATGGCGTGAGACAATTTGGAGAACTGATCTCTTTCAGGATAAATATTCTTTGATTCCTGGCAATATTGCCATCAATTTAATTTATAAAATGTGCAACACAAGAACACAGACGTTGGGTATAATTTGTGTAATTTTTTTTTTCTTAATTTTTTTGACGAGAAAAAAAGGGGGCATCCTTTTCAGATAATTGAAAGTTATCTGTCATTTTAATGTATAATTTTATTTATCATTTTTTATGAATTAGGAAGGAGTTTTTCTATGATGTGCATCACTTTCAGTCATTGATTTTGAAGTGATCGAAAAGTATTTAGATTACATTACTTTTTGTAGTCCACTGGATTATGTTCGTTTAAACAATGTGGGAGTTCTGGGAGCTGAAAATATCCCACTTTTTTGCACAGCCTAAAAACTCACCAGACATGTCACCTATTGACCATTAAGCAGGTCAGTGGCTAATAAACAGTTTTTTTTTTTCTTCAACACCAGCTATATTGTGAAATGTCCAAGGCATGCCTGTACAATAGTCATGCTGTTTAATCAGCCTCTGTATACGGTACACCTGCCAGGTAGATGGATTAGAATAAGTGAGATCTTTTATTTAAATTCACACAAAAAAGGGAACAAAAACAAAAGCACTACATTTAGATTTTTGTCAAATATAATCTGGATTTGAGATTGTGGGTTTTTTTTTTTTTGGATGAACAGTTTCAAGTTATCACTTGTACCACATAGGTTATATACATTTGAAGTACTCATTGTTGTATAATGCCATTCATTTTATCATATCATATGTAGTATAAATAAAAACTCAAGTACTGTGAGAGAAACATTGTTCTTTAAATTTGCAGCCCACTGAAGACTCGAAAGATGCTTACTGTAATTTTTGAGTAACACATAGCACAAATGAAGCCTTATATACAGTTGTATGTAAAGATTTGGGCACCCCTGATGATTTCCATGATTTTCCTTTATAAATCATTGGTTGTCTGGATCAGAAATTTCAGTTAAATATATCATATAGCAGATGAACACACTGATATTTGAGAAGTGAAATGAAGTTTCTAGGATTTACAGAAAGTGTGCAATAATTCTTTAAACAAAACTGGGCAGGTGCATAAATTTGGGCACCCTTGTCATTTTATTGATTTGAATACATTTAGCACTAATTATTGGAACACAAAATTGGGTTGGTAAGCTCATTGACTCTTGACCTCCTTACACAGGTGAATCCAGTCATGAAAAAGGGTATTTAAGGTGGCCATTTACAAATGTTTCCCCGTCTTTGCATCTTTTCTAATGAGTGGCAACATGGGAGCCACTAAACAACTCTCAAATGACCTGAAAACAAAGATCGTTCAACATCATGGTTTCGGGGAAGGATACAAAAAGCTATCTCAGAGATTTCAGCTGTCAGTTTCCACTGTGAGGAACATAGTGAGGAAATGGAAGACCACAGGCACAGTACTAGTTAAGGCCCAAAGTGGCAGGCCAAGAAAAATCTCAGATATGCTGAATCGAAGGATGGTGAGAACAGTCATAGTCAACCCACAGACCTGCTCCAAAGACCTACAACATGATCTTGCTGCAGATAGTGTCTCTGTGCATCGTTCAACTATACAGCGCACTTTGCACAAGGAGATGCTGTATGATGCTGTAATGCAGAGAAAGCCTTTTCTGCATACACGCCACAAACAGTCACTTGAGGTATGCTAAAGCACATTCGGACAAGCCAGCTTCATTTTGGAATAAGGTGCTGTGGACTGATGAAACTAAAACTAAGTTATTTGGACATAACAAGGGGCGGTATGCATGGCTGAAAAAGAACACAGCATTCCAAGAAAAACACTTGCTACCTACAGTAAAATTTGGAGGTGGTTCCTTCATGCTGTGGGGCTGTGTGGCCAGTGCAGGTACTGGGAATCTTGTTAAAGTTAAGGGTCACATGCATTCCAGTCAATATCAGCAGATTCTTGAGAAAAATGTTCAAGAATCAGTGACAAAGTTGAAGTTGTGCCAGGGCTGGATTTTTCAACAAGACAACGACCCTAAACATTGCTCAAAATCTACTAAGGCAGAGGAACAAGTACAACATTCTGGAATGGCCATCTCAGTCCCCAGACCTGAATATTATTGAAAATCTGTGATTTTAAGTGGGCTGTCCATGCTGAAAGTCGCGAACACGACCGGGGTCCAGAATAAAGCGGGAGACAACCCACGACCGCTCCTTGGGGCCATAACCCTCCCAATCAACCAGGTACTGAAAACCATGCCCACAGCGCCGAGAGGCCAGGAGCCGACGCACAGAGAAAACCGGACCACCATCCACACACCGGGCGGGCGGTGGGGGAACGGCAGGAGGGCACAAAACACTGGACTGGACAGGTTTGATATTGCTGACATGAAACGTGGGATGGACCCGCGTGGACCGGGGAATACGAAGGCGGACAGAAACGGGATTCACGACCTTGGAAATAGGAAATGGGCCGACAAATCTCGGAGCCAGTTTAGTGGGCACACCCCTAAGGGTAAGGTGACGCGTTAAGAGCCATACTTTCTGGCCCGGGACGTAAGAAGGGGCAGAGGACCATCTCCGATCCGTGGAGGCCTTATAGGACTCCGTGGAACATAACAGAACCGCCCACGCCCGTTCCCAGGCCCTACGGCACCGAAGGATAAGACTTAGTGCTGACGGAACAGAGGAGTCGCGATCAACTGAGGGGAACAAAGCGGGCTGGTGACCAAATACTACATGAAAAGGGAGTAACCGGTGGACACTGAGGGCAAACAATTATGGGCAAGTTCAATCCAGGGGAGTTGGTCAGACCAGGATGCGGGTTGCCGTGACGCGAGTAACTGTTGGGTATTTTCTCCTCCAAACATTCTTAAAACCTTGATAAGACAAACAGAGTCAAGAAACACCAGTGAGACAGAAAGTCAAATTTATCTCGCGCGGAGTGCAGTCAGGCTGTACACCAAGGCTACACTAAAGTCTGGCCTGTGCTCCCGCTCTTTTTATTAGAGAAGCCCTCACCACATCATAAAACTTGTCCTAAGGGTGGGGGGGACGACACAAGACAAGTTTCTTCCCGTAACATAAACACATACGTCAATAAGTGCAGCTGTAAGGAAAAACAGTTTCTTTCTTTTAATCTTATCGTCGAAGGTCAGCACATCCCGTTCGTCTGTTGCAGTTATCAGCTGTTCTGCATCTGCCTGGAGTGTCCTGTTCTTCACACTAAGCATCACATCACAACAGTCAAAACAACCTCCAGTTCTTTTACTCCCAGTTCAGCCTGACCCCATCATGCTTCACTCCCAGTCGTTAGCGGCTACAAAAACAAAGTTGTATAATAATAATAAGTACATCCAGCTCTTCATTCCCAGTTCAGATTGACCCCAGCATGCTAAAACAAGGTTGAATAACAAGTACATTCTCAGGGTTACGTTAAGACAGGTGCTAAACAGCACAACAACGTTTTCATGAGAAAGAAGACAAAGGTACAAATGTTTAACAGTGATAACATATATACAAAATCTTTAACATTCCCCTCCTGTTTATCGCCTGTTAAACATATAGTAGGCATCACCCAGCTTAGCACTTCTTTTTGAGATTTTCACTAAGAGGTTCATCATGGTATGTTCTATAGGCTTACACCCCAGAGGTGATGTCACCATTGTCATCATCATCGGTGTCTGGGTCATCATACTTCCATTGGTCTGGGTACAGGTCATGAGAGTCATCTTCCTCCTCGTTGTCGTCTTGCCCCAGGAGTGGATATGATGCTGGTCCCCCTCCTGGTCCTGGACTTATTGCTGTGGTTATCATTCTATTTACAAGGCCTCGGAGACATGGAATACAACAACATCCACACAATGTTAGAATTGCAGCAAATACTGCTATAGAACTAATAGTGCAGAATCAAAGACCTCCATTTTCCCATCCCTTCCAGCCACCAATCCCAGCCTTCGGTGTTTACTCCCACTGTGCTCTTTCATCTTCCTGTTCAACGTCCTCAGCCCGTCGATGGCTTGAGTGAGACTGCCATCTGCAGCTGTGTTGTTGGGAATGAATGTGCAGCATGTTCTCCGAACATGGCACAAACACCTCCTTTCTCTGCCAACAACATATCCAGAGCAATACGATTCTGGAAGGCCATAGGGACGTGGCTTCTAACCTGTGAATGGACAGCCTTAAATCCTTCCTCAGTCCAATTTCCTAATTTCTGTACATGGTAGTGGATGTAGTTTATTCTGTCCACGTTTTTATTAATTGAACACCACCAACAGATGGAAGATTCGAATCCAGCTGCTATTTGATCAACCAGTTTATACTCGTCAGGCACTCCTCTGGGGACTCCTATTGCATCAATATATGTTGGATCTCCCACTCCTTTCCAATCTCTTTTTACTCTATGTCTGGCTATGCCTTTCTGCCAATCTTCAGGAATAAGAGAGGCTGCATATGTCGTAACGTCTTCAGGGGTCATGGGTATAGCTTTAACTGGTAACAATAATGATATTAATGCACAATAACCTGACACATTTCGTGGCAGTCTGTCAAAGATTCTGTTATCACCACACCACCACCATACGTCACTCCTACCGACAGGTTTGAATGTGGGAGTACTATGGACCACATCCTTACACCAGGCAGTGTGGTTTAAGCTACCCAAAGTCTTACTTGTCCCTGTCAAGTGTACACATGTATGGTTAGCATGCCCAACTTTGCTTGAAAATAAAGGTTTAATCTTAGTCAATTTGGTCAATGGATAGATCTTGTCCCACTTAGAACAATTGTTGTTTGCTGCAATGCATGTCTGTGTCATTACAGTCAGCAGACAGTCTTTGGGTAATGCTGCCGGTATTACCTGTAATATAGGTCTGGGTCCCATACATACAACACAGTCCTTCTTTGCAGCTAGTCCTGCTTGTTCTGCCATTAAAAGCCAATTGTTATTTTGTCCACTAATTCCTGTAGTTACTAGGAACCAGTCATCTGCCTTCATGTCTTTTGTGCCTTGTACGGACATCCCCTTTGCTTGTATGGACACCCCCTTTGCTTGTATGGACACCCCCTTTGACGTACTTAATTCTGTCAATATTGGTTGCTGTACTCTATCTGTTTCACAGAGGAAAAAATGGAAATACGGATCTTTTCCTGGTTTGTATACCCAAAGGAGGAACAACCAACAGTCTCCCTTTATATCAGGTGGGAATATGGTTCCTTTTTCTGTGGTATTCACCACTATAAACAGCTTATCATCTGTTTGATACATTTTGAGAATTTGACTCTGGTACTTAGCCCACTCGGTTTGTGCCCATCTTGGTGTCCATCTACTCCATTCATCGGCTACCAACGTTTCCCATCTCTTATCTTGTTGATCATTGGTCATATACCATGAGAAACTATTTCCGTAATTAGTCCCTCTGTCACCATCCCATGTTCCATGGGTAAGAGCACTATATGGTACAGAGATGACCACAGAAGCATTTCTAGGAATGCAGGCTTGTACACCAAATCGGTACGCATTGTTCCTATCACACCTATGTACTGTGGCATTTATTATCGGACTGGGGTCTTCGTTACTTCTTTTTGGTCTCTGCAATCTGCGGAGGTGATCCTTATTATCATGTCCCGTGCTTATGGCTTTTAATAATAAGCCCAATCCGAAAAAGAAAAGTAGCATAACAAGGACTGTCCATGGGGTCCAGGAACCCTCGTTCTTTTGTTTTTTTTCTTTCGCCATTTCTGCACACTACAGCACACCTATGTTCAGAACAGTGGCTTCTTAATGTCTTCTGCTAGCTTTCGTGTCTAACCTGGATCTTAACACCAAGCTCACACACTATTACTAGTCTTATCCTACTGTTCTTACTGTTTGTCTGTGTCTGCAGAAATGACTTTCTTACAGTGAGTTAAATGAATCCATGTACTTCTTTCCCCAATTTTCAAGGCTGTGGGTGTTGTGAGTAGTACTTGATGGGGCCCTTCCCATTTAGGTGAATGCCAGTGTTTTCTCTTGATGCTTCTTATCAACACCCAGTCTCCAGGTACCACTTTAGGTCCTCCTGTGGAGAAATGGATCATCAGTGTTTTGAAACTCTCCCAACGTTGTCTTTCTAACATTTTTCTCATGTAATCCGCCAAATTGGCTTCCTCAGGTACATCCCAAATTTTGCCCATAATATGGCAATCGATATTTTCTGCCAAACAATGTTTCTACGGTGTCAACCCCATGGTACTAGTTATGTTTATATACATTTTTACCCAAATCTACACAATGTGTCCTGGTCTGCCTGTTTCCTCCATTGTCTTTCTAAGTCTGTTTTTTACTGTTCCATTCATCCTTTCCACTAAGCCGGCGCTTTGTGGATGATAAGCACAATGATTTTTGAGATTGACCTGTAGCGCTTCCCTACGTATTGCACTATTGTATTAACAAAATGCGCTCCATTATCTGAATAGACTGTTTCTGGTATTCCAAATCGTGGAATGATGTCTTTGCACAATGCCTTAGCCACTGTAAGTGCATCTGCATGTTTTGTAGGGAACAATTCTACCCATTTTGAGAAGGCATCAATTATGACTAAACAAATTCCTTCCCTTCATGTTTACTCAACTGTATATAATCCATATGAATCACTTGAAAGGGATATTGTGGTGTTGGAAATTTGCCTCTTTGGGGTCTCAAATTGCCTGTGAGTTGTGTTTTGCACATGTCATGCATGCTCTACAATGCTGTTTTGCATATGCATCGAACCCATAAAGACAAAAATAGCTTGCAATTGCGATATCATACCCCCTACTGATGAGACATGCGTCACGCCATGGCTCATAATAGCTGCCCATTTAAACATATTTTTTGGCAATATGGGTTTCTGTTGTGGTCATAAGTACAAATCATTTGCAAATGTAGCTCCTTTGTGTAACCACATCTGCCTTTCTTTCTCAGGTGCTTGCTGTTGCATCTCAGCAAGCAGTATGTGACTTAAGTGCAAATCTGGAGTGGTTTCCTGTACAACAAAAATAGAAGAAGCTGCTGCTGCCTCTTTTGCTGCTCTGTCAGCAAAATCATTTCCTTTTGAAATACTGTCAGAGCCTTTGGTGTGAGCCGCACATTTGCATATAGCAATTTGTTTAGGCAATTTCACAGCTTTCAGTAGCTGCAGTTAGGAGTGTGGCATGAGTCACTGCTTTCCAGATGATGTCACCATTCCACGCTCTTCCCACAGTTTTGCAAACACATGCACTGTGCTGAAAGCGTACTGGCTTGTCTGTATAAATGTTACAGCCGTACCTTTAAACAGATAGCAAGCTGCAGTTCTAAAGCAACTAATTCAGCTGCTTGTGCTGAAAATGACGATGGCAATGAAGCAGAATCCAATACTTCTGAATTTGTGACAACAGCATATTCCAGATTGTTGTTTGTCCATAAGCGTTTTTAGTGGAAGAACCATCCACATACACAATTGTACTGTTTGGGATGGGTGTGTCCTGAGGTCCTGGGCGTGCTTTCGTACAGACCGTTGCTACATCAAGACAATTGTGCGGCTCACCATCCTCAGGTAAAGGTATCAATGTGGAGGATTCAATGTTGTACAGCGCTCTTACCGTAAGGTGTGGTTGTGATAATAGCAAGGACATGCACGAAAGATGTCTTGCTGGGGACAAAGGCTCATGTTTGTCTGCAACAGAAGTGCAGAAACTGCATGTGGAACTTTCAATGTCAGCTGATGGAATAGAACAACATTACTGCTACTTTGAACAGCCATAGAGGCTGCCAACAACAGCCTGTACGCATGGTGGTAAAGCACTTGCTACTGCATCCAATTTAGATGAGTAGTAGCACTGGCTCTTAATTTTGAGCCATACACTGTACCAAAAACACTAGTCATGAACTTATTCTTACAATCAGCTGTTTGAATGAATGGTTTACTATAATCTGGTAGTGCCAAAACTGTGGATGACACTAATGTTTGTTTGACTTTTACAAAAGCTTCCTCAGCATCTTTGTTCCACTCCAGCACAGTTGACATTGAAATATCATCTTTGTACATCAAATCAGAAAGTGGACTAGTCAACTCTGCATAGCAGGGAATCCATGCCCTGCAGTAATTTGTCAGTCCAAGAAATGACATCATCTGTTTTTTAGTTTGTGGTTTCGGAGCATGTAAAATCGCTTCCTTTCTGTCAGACAGGATCGTGCGCCCTGTGGCTGATAATTCATGTCCTAAATATTTCACTGTACCCCTACACAACTGAACTTTGTTTTTACTCACTTTGTGGCCATTATCAAATAAGAAACATAATAATGCTACTGTGTCAGTTATGCAGTTTTCTCGTGTGTCAGAGGCAATCAAAATGTCATCAACATACACTAATAGTTGGCTATCTGCCGGTGGAACGAAATTGGCTAAACATGCTGACATGACTTGAGAATAAATAGTTGGACTCTCTGCGTAACCCTGCGGAAATCTGGTAAATGTATATCGTTGTCCCTTAAAGGTAAAAGCAAACCAGAATTGACTATCTGGGTGTACTGGCACAGAGAAAAATGCATTACTTATGTCAATTACTGAGAAACTATTAGAATTTGGTCTCAGCGAATTTAACAAGGTGTGTGGATCTGGAACGCATGGTGCTCTTTTAATCACAGCAGCATTTACTGCCTGCAGATCTTGAATCATTCTCCACCCCACTGAGGGCGGAGCCTTTTTTACAGGAAATATGGGTGTGTTACATGGTGAATCTGGACATGGCACTATTACTCCTGCTGTTAATAAATCCTCTATTACTGGCATGATTCCTTCAATTGCATCAGGTTTCAATGGATACTGTCTTACACATGGTCTGTATTCTGTTTTTGGTCTTATAACTACAGGTTGTGCATTTTTTATCAGTCCTACGTCTGAAGGACCTGTTGTCCACAAGCCTGATGGTACTGAAGATGTTGTGTGGGCCGCTGAAGAGGAGGTACTGCTGGCCCACCACCACCAGAGGGCGCCCTGCCTGGAGTGCGGGCTCCAGGCACCAGAGGGCGCTGCCGCCTCGAGAGCAGCCAGGGTGACAGCTGTCACCCATCACTGGACACAGCTGTTCCACTCAGCACGGAGGTATATCAGCAGGACGGCGTCTCCACCTCAGTGCTGAGATATCGCCTTGAGATAGAGGTAACCTTCTCTGCAGCATATTCTGTGTTATCTGATAATACTTGTTAAACCTTTCAGGACAGCTGACTACCGAAAGCCGATTGCTTGGATAAGTACTCACCTTCCTGCTTTATTGTGACGAGAGGTGGAGGCGGCTTCTCCCCTCTCCGTGTTCCTGTGTGTTTGTTGCTCTCTCTTGCCAGCAGTACCGGATCCGACGAGCGGAGGCAGTGGCCACCTGGGAATTCGGGACTTGGCGGTTCCAGTACTTCCAGGGTTCGGTGGCAGAGGAGATCTGGGTGGTTCCGGTTCGACTTGGACGGACGTCTCCTACCTTCGAGCCTGCCCACACGACACCAGCAGAATTCGGCTTAACCCCAAATTGTTGATTGTTGTATTGGTTGTGCTCGTTTCACAACAGTAAAACTTGTTATTTACCTTCTCCATTGTCCGTTCATTTGCGCCCCCTGTTGTGGGTCCGTGTTCCTACACTTTCACAACAGAAGAAAGAAGATCATCCTCTTCAGGACTCAACTGAAACACTCAGGATTGTGAAGTGGACACATCAATATGTGTTCCGGCTGTCAGCACCAATGAGACATTAACTGGCACTTTATACAATTTAGTTGATGGACTGAACTCCGTTCGTGGTCCAACTCTGCTCCAATCAGTGGCTGACAAAGCTGTTATGACTGTCAGTCCCAAATCTTGCCATTCTGTCAAATATGGTTTACAAAGTGACACATGTAATGGCATACCTGTGAATCTCAATTTTAAAACATCTTCAGTGGCACCTGTCACTGTTATGACAGCTGTTGAGTTGCCATCATGAATCAAATCGGTCATTGTCAGCTTCACAGGTGAGATGTTTTTCAATTTGTTTTCATAGTCACCATCCGGACCTGGAGGATCTTTATGCCACATTGTGACATGCAGGTCAGGTGGTGACATCTTTTGTTCAGGATTTTTTAGTAGGGCTGTCGCTTGCAAGACGACATCTTTACCCCATCCTGCAGCATCTTCTTCTGAAATGTCAAATGTATAGTAATAGTGGAATGTGGGGTCATCACTTTCTTCTCTTACCATGTTAACGCCTCCTGTGCGTTCAACAACTAATTTCCCTTGTTCCACAATTATGGACAAGCCCAATGCAGTCAATCCGTCTCGTCCTAAGAGGTTAACTGGACATTGTGGCATGTTCAACACTGACATAGTACATGTCAGGCCAAATGGATCTGTCAACGTTATGGGTTTAGTGAGAGGGACGTCTGATGTTTGTCCATTTGCAGAGCGAACCCTAAAGATTTCGTTGCTTAATTTATGGACAGGTATGTTGTCATTACATGTGGTTCTACATGCTCCTGTATCACAAAGGAATGTCACTGGTCGTCCATTTACCAACAAAGTCACTTCTGGTTTTGGTACCGGATTTCCCAGTAAGGCACACAGATCCATATCACAATCAGACTGCCTATCTGATGTGGAATCATGGATTATGGATTCTAGTCATTGTGGATACTGTGGCTGCGGAGGATTATTCCGTTGTGGAATTCCTCCTGCTGCTCCATCAGTAGGTGGATTCGGACAATTTCTATACATATGTCCCTCTCTCCCACAGTTCCAACAAATCAGGGGACCACATGGTGGTCCTCCCTGTCTGTGCTGCTGCCGCGGTTGCCATGGTCCTTGACGTTGTGGCTGTCCACCTTGTCTGTTTTGCCATGGCTTTTGGGGGCGTTTGCACTGCTTCTGCTGCCTCAAGTTACCTTGTTGGTAATATATTTCATCCTCTCCTTGTGTTACGTACACTCCTTTGTCGCTGTTTCCTGTCTTTTTCTGCTTTAAGACTTCTTCTGCATGACAGCAGTGTGTATGTGTTTCTTCCAATGTGCCTGTAGGCAAGCCAATCCAATGTTTCTGTATCCAAGCTTTTATATCCTTATTGGAATGTTGGATCAGAGCGTTTTTCAATTGTTGTTCATACACTGGTGTTCCTGGCAATATGCCACTGTGGACTCTAAATACACTCTCAAATCTGCATCTAAACTCTGTCCATGGCTCTCCTTCTTTCTGAGTTGTCCTGGTAATTTCAGTATAATTTATCTTTGGTCCTAACAGACTTTTTGCACGTGTAATCATAGCTTCCACTCTTGTTTTCAAGACTAGATCATCATGTGTCAGTGGTACGCCATGTTGGTCTGCAGGATTCCAGTCTCCGCGTATCTGACTCCATTTAGGGCCACATGCTTTCATCCACACCTGTTGGACTTCAGGTCCATTAAGGTGGTAAGAATTTCTAATGTTTTCTATATCCTGCATAAATCCCTCGATATCGACATGTGGCGATGGTATCATGTCGACTGCTGCTTTGATATCATCAGCATTCCATGTTCGATATACGAGCATGGTTGATCGATGTCCTGCTGTTCCTGCACGAGGATTTGGTACTTCTATCATAGGATAGGCATCTCCCTGGTCACTGTGTTCCACGATGGGAGGGGCTGTAGGCACTTTCGTCTGACTGCGTGTTTGTGGTTTTTCTTGTTTTTCACTTTTTACCTTAGGTTTTACTGCCAAATCATACTGTGGTGGCGGCACATCGTCATCCTCTGGTAGAGGAGATAAAGGTGTTGTTGTCACCGACGATCCAGCCGGCGGTGGTTGTTGAGGCTGTTCTGGTTCTCTGTGCTGAATTATCACATCTTCTTCTGCCTTACCTACAACTTTCTTTTTCCTTGCTTTCTCTAATCGTCGCTTCTCTGCTCCCTTCTGTCTGTTCTCTGCTTCCTCCTCCCAAAATTCCACTAAATCTGCCCCTACTTTCTGCATCTTTTTCTCATCACCTTTATGTTCCTGTTCTAACTCCTTCTTTAGCTTCTGTATGCTGATCAGGTTCAGTCGTCCGTCAAAGTCATGTTTATTTATCCAGGTCTCCAATTTCTTTGTTGCTTTTGGATTTTTTGCTTCCATAAATTTCCAGTCGTCAGTTGATAAATTTTCCTTATTTTTAGACGTCTTACCCCCCATTTTTATTATCCCTTGTTATAATTTGGACTTCAGACGGGGGCACACCTGGGGTGTTCTAAATCTGAAGTTTTCACTTTCTTTGGACGTGACAATTAATTTGCCGTCGTGTGGTTGATTCCTTTCACCTCCCCGTAGGAAGCGGAATCACTTGCCTTCGCTTCCACACACACGGTTGTCACTAACGTTGTCCAAAGTATTACACTTTCACACAGTTATTCTATTTACACTTACACAAAACACTATTTACACATAGAAACACTTTTAATAACCGTACGCGTATTCTTAGGCCAGGGGAGCTCGCCCTCCCGTGGAATTTAACTAATGTCCTGCATTAGGGGACTCCACCGTCCCTGCGAGATTTAACTGCCTTTTTACAGTGCACGTATTTCTACCCGGGATTTCCTTTACATATTAAAACAGAGGAGTCCGTACCCTCCTTCGGAATTTAACTACGTGCGTCCCTCGCAACCGTAGAGGAGTCCGCCCTCCTCGCAGATTTTAACTGCTTTACATTAACAGACGATTCCACGCCATCGCTTATGGAGTTTAACTGTTTTAAGTGATCTGATCACCACTCACTCAGTACTGTTACAAAGAAATTCTACTCACTGACTCGACCTCCTGTCTGTCTTCTTCGGGAAAATCTCGTCAACCAGACGATGCCAACGGTGGTCGACAATTGCAGACACGATCAATCGATCGGACCTTGGCCAAGGATTTACGTCTGGACTTGGCGACCCCCGCCGGACACCTCCGGTGTTGTTGAGATCCCGGACGAGCCCCCAGTCAATGTTGGGTATTTTCTCCTCCAAACATTCTTAAAACCTTGATAAGACAAACAGAGTCAAGAAACACCAGTGAGACAGAAAGTCAAATTTATCTTGCGCGGAGTGCAGTCAGGCTGTACACCAAGGCTACACTAAAGTCTGGCCTGTGCTCCCGCTCTTTTTATTAGAGAAGCCCTCACCACATCATAAAACTTGTCCTAAGGGTGGGGGGGACGACGCAAGACAAGTTTCTTCCCGTAACATAAACACATACGTCAATAAGTGCAGCTGTAAGGAAAAACAGTTTCTTTCTTTTAATCTTATCGTCGAAGGTCAGCACAGCCCATTCGTCTGTTGCAGTTATCAGCTGTTCTGCATCTGCCTGGAGTGTCCTGTTCTTCACACTAAGCATCACATCACAACAGTCAAAACAACCTCCAGTTCTTTTACTCCCAGTTCAGCCTGACCCCATCATGCTTCACTCCCAGTCGTTAGCGGCTACAAAAACAAAGTTGTATAATAATAATAAGTACATCCAGCTCTTCATTCCCAGTTCAGATTGACCCCAGCATGCTAAAACAAGGTTGAATAACAAGTACATTCTCAGGGTTACGTTAAGACAGGTGCTAAACAGCACAACAACGTTTTCATGAGAAAGAAGACAAAGGTACAAATGTTTAACAGTGATAACATATATACAAAATCTTTAACAGTAACCGAAGCCCCTTTTCCAATCCTTGGTTTAACCGTTCCGCCTGCCCATTGGCCTGTGGATGGTAGCCTGAGGTTAAGCTGGATGAAACCCCAAGGAGCCGGCAAAACTCCCTCCAAAAATGGGACATGAATTGAGGACCACAGTCAGACACTATGTCCTGTGGTAACACGTGCAACCCAAAAATCTGTTTCAGCATTATCTCGGCGGTTTCCTTAGCAGACCGTAGCTTGCTCAAAGGAATAAAGTGGACCATCTTAGAGAGGTGATCCACCACCATCAGGACGGCAGTACAACCCTTAGAGGGAGGAAACCCAGTTACAAAATCCATTGCTATATGCGTCCATGGCCGAGTCAGGACTGGTAATGGCAGTAATGTGCCTGCTGGCGGGCGATTAGAAGATTTGTGTATGGCATATTGCTGACAAGCGGACACATACTCAGTGACATCCTTAATTAACCCTGGCCACCAGAACCTTTGTTTTACTATGAACACGGTTTTCTTGACCCCTGGGTGACAGAACATCCGGCTTTCATGACACCACCGGATGGTTTCCCCCCTGAGTGCGGGGGGAACGAATAGTCTACCCCGCGGACATCCTGTGGGAACAGGTGCATCTCCTACTGCCGACTTAATTTTGGACTCGATGTCCCAGGTCAGAGCAGCCACGAAATATGATGAGGGTAGAATTGATTCTGGCTCTGTAGTAGCTTCAGCCGGATCAGGATAGCGTGTCGGGTTTCCCGTTTTTAGAGCCCGGGCGATAGGACAAAGTGAAATGAAATCTACTGAAAAAGATTGCCCAACGGGCCTGTCGGGAGTTCAGTCGTTTGGCGGAGAGCAAATATTCAAGGTTTTTCTGGTCGGTGTAAACTATGAACGGAAGCTGTGCCCCCTCTAGCCAGTGCTGCCACTCTTCCAAGGCCACTTTTACCGCTAAGAGTTCCCGGTCACCGATGCCATAGTTTCACTCTGCTGGGGACAGCTTTTTAGACAGAAAGGCGCATGGATGCAGCCTATTGTCGGATGGACTCCGCTGGGACAGGACTGCACCCACGCCTACATTGGACGCATCGACTTCAACCTCAAACTGCCGTGTGGGGTCAGGGAGGTGTAGCACAGGGGCCGTGGTAAAACGATCCTTTAGGACTCTGAACATCTCGTCACAACCCAGCCTCCAGGAGAACAGGTGGAGGGACGAGGTGGCTGCATGTAAAGGAGCTGCGATGGTACTAAAACCCCGAATGAATTTGCGATAGAAATTGGCAAAGCCTAAAAATCGCTGCACCTCCTTGCGAGAAGCGGGGACTGCCCACTCGCGCACCGCTGCTATTTTTGCAGGATCCATCTTAATTTCTCCGGTCAAAATTACAAAACCTAAAAAGGAGACAGTGGACCTGTGAAATTCACACTTTTTAGCTTTCACAAAAAGCCCATTTTGCAGCAGCGTTTGAAGGACCTGACGGACATGATGGGTGTGAGTTACCTGATCTGGGGAGAAAATAAGAATATTGTCCAAGTACACAAAGACGAATTTGTTCAGAAATTCACGTAGTACATCATTGACCAGGTTTTGGAAGACGGCGGGTGCGTTCGTGAGTCCAAATGGCATTACGAGATATTCATAATGTCCGGAGGGGGTATTGAAAGCTGTTTTCCATTCGTCTCTTTGTTTTATTCTAACTAGATGATATGCATTTCGCAAGTCAAGCTTGGTAAAGACCATGGCACCCTCCAACAACTCAAACGCAGAGGAGATTAGCGGTAGCGGATAACGATTCTTTATAGTAATATTATTAAGGCCACGGTAATCGATGCAGGGGCGGAGTGTTTTATCCTTCTTTTCGACGAAAAAGAAACCCGCCCCTGCAGGCGATGACGAAGAATGGATTAATCCAGCTGCTAAAGATTCTTGAATATACTGATTCATAGTGCGACGTTCTGGGGCTGAAAGGGAAAAAAGTTTTCCCCGAGGCGGAGTTGCTCCCGACAGTAGTTCGATAGCACAATCATACTCATGATGTGGTGGTAATGATTTTGCTCTGGCCTTACTAAAAACGGCTGCAAGATCATAACATGCTGGGACTCCTGCAAGATCAGGATTAATCTCTTGCAGAGTGCATACGGGAGAAAGAAGACATACATTAGTACATGACGGACTCCAGGATATGATTTCACATTTTTGCCCAATCAAAGTTGGGACCATGACATTACAACCAGGGGTGCCCCAGTATGAGCGGAGACTCCGGGGCAGTCATATTTTCCATAACGTGAAAACTGATTGATTCTTCATGTCTGTGTGAGATTAACATTTTAACTTGCTGTGTGCGATGAGTAATTTGTCCTAAAATATGACCATCCACTGCACGTACCACCAAAGGCCATGTGATTCTATACATCTTTAGTTGAAGGGACCTGGCAAGAGAGAACAAAATTAGATTGGTGTCTGATCCTGAATCAACAAAAGCCGAGACAGTAACTAAGGCATGATCAGACATTAATTTGGCTGGGATTATATTATGGCTTGACACAGAAATGGAACTAAGACTCACCCGCAATTCTGATCTTGCCCACATGGTGGCGCCCCTGGCTTGACAATGGGATATGACATGTCCAGACTGTCCATAGTAATAACAGAGGCCGTCCTCTCACCGTCACTGTTGTTCTGCTGATGACAGGCGCATGCGTCCCAACTGCATGGGCTCCTCTGAGCTGAATGGTGGGAGGTCGGCCTGAGCAGGAGTGGAGGCGGAGGGACGGCTTGGGGGTTTGTCGATCCGGTGAACTGGATAGCGGCTCCCTCGGCGCGGGCGGTCCTGAAGGCAACGGTCAGTGCGGATAGCCAGTGCAATTAATTCGTCGAGCTCATCCAGCAAGTCGACCGCTACCAGCTGATCCTGGATCTCAGCTGACGAGCCCTGGAAAAAGATGTCGATGAGGGCCGCCGGATTCCATTCACTTTTTGCAGCATAAATACGGAAATCGATAGCGTAATCGTGACCCGACGGCTACCCTGGTTCAGTCTCATGAGTGCGTGCGCTGCCTCGCGCCCAGGAGCTGTGTGCTGGAACACTTGTTTGAGTGCGGTGGTGAATGCTTGAAGTGAAGCAGAGGCTGGAGACTGACGTGCCCACTCGGCAGTAGCCCAGGCTGCCGCGTGACCGGAGAGGTGAGTGATCATGTACGCTATCTTGGTTCTGTTGGTCGGGAACATGGATGCCATCAGTTCGAAGTAGAGCTCACATTGTGTGATGAATGGTTTGACGTCTCCGGTGTCGCCAGAGAAGCGTTCTAGACATGACAGCTGATTGCATGCGACTGGTGCTGGTGCCAGAGAGACAGCTGACAGCCCCATGGCAGGTGGGCAGGGATCACGGGTGCCTGTCTCCGACGAAGCCTGAGAGTCGAGCCGTGACAGCAGCTGACTCATCTGTGCGTTGACAGAGGTCATAAAATCGTTCTGACGTTTAGCGAGTTCGGAGATTCCGGAGCTCAGTGATGCAAGCACCTCTTCCTGCTGTGCAATCTGCTTGCTGTGGAACTGAACTGCCTGCTGGAAGGGATCTGAGTCTGCTGCCTCCATTACTGGCCAGATTGATCTGACAGGTGGTTTTGTCTGGAGACAAATGCAAGACTCAGGTAGGCAGTTTGGGTTAGAGCAAAACTTTAGTGAGGTGGAGAGCACAGGTCGGTACACAGAGAGGCAGTCCAAAAAACACAGCAGAAGTACAATAGACATCAGGCTTAAACAAGGTCGGAGTGAACAGGCTGGAGGTCGGTAATATGCTAAAGCAGGCAGGACTATGGACACAGGAATCAAAGGCGGGAATGAAGGCACAGGGTGTATCAATCTGGCGACGAAGCAGAGCAACATGAGCAATATATATATCTTCAGATAATGAGTGGCAAAGAGACAGGAGTGCGCAGAAGGCACCAGAAAGAGGGCGTGGTCAGGGCGAGAAAGAGAGGGAGAGAGAGAGAGAGAGAGAGAGAGAGACATGCCCACATCCCAGAGAGACAGAAAACCCAACACAGGGAAAAAGTCAACCAAGAACATAATTAAAAGAAAAGAAAACAACCAATCAGATAAAAACTAATCAAAACCCCAAAGCAGATCAACTCATGCCCTGACACAAAAGGAGGATCTACTTAATTTTGATGTATTTTTTTCTGTTGGGGTGCCTAAATTTATGCACCTGCCTAATTTTGTTTAAAGAATTATTGCACACTTTCTGTAAATCCTGTAAACTTCATTTCACTTCTCAAATATCACTGTGTTTGTCTGCTATATGATATACGAGGGCTGTCCATAAAGTATAGGTCCTTTTTATTTTTTTCAAAAACTATATGGATTTCATTCATATGTTTTTACGTCAGACATGCTTGAACCCTCGTGCGCATATCGTGAGTTTTTCCACGCCTGTTGGTGACGTCATTCGCCTGTGAGCCCTCCTTGTGGGAGGAGTCGTCCAGCCCCTCGTCGGAATTCCTTTGTCTGAGAAGTTGCTGAGAGACTGGCGCTTTGTTTGATCAAAATTTTTTCTAAACCTGTGAGACACATCGAAGTGGACACGGTTCGAAAAATTAAGCTGGTTTTCAGTGAAAATTTTAACGGCTGATGAGAGATTTTGAGGTGACACTGTCGCTTTAAGGACTTCCCACGGTGCGAGACGTCGCGCTGCGCTCTCAGGCGGCGTCATCAGCCTGTTTCAAGCTGAAAACCTCCACATTTCAGGCTCTATTGATCCAGGACGTCGTGAGAGAACAGAGACGTTTCAGAAGAAGTCGGTTTCAGCATTTTATCCGGATATTCCACTGTTAAAGGAGATTGTTTTAATGAAAGACGTGCGGACGGGTCCGCGCATCGGGACGCAGCCGGCGCGGAGCGGCGGCACAGGAAAAACACCTCCGTGTTGATAACCATTTGTAAAATCCAAGCGGCTTTTGATGGCTTTCAGTGGAGTGAGTATATGAGAAATTGTTTAACAGCTGGACATGTTCCAACTTGTCTTTAAGGCTTCCAACAGAGGTGTTTTTCCTGTGGCGGAGCGTCGCGGCGGCTGCGAGCCGACGCGCGGACCCGTCCGCACATCTTTCATTAAAGAAATCTCCTTTAACAGTGGAATATCTGGATAAAATGCTGAAACCGACTTCTTCTGAAACTTCTCTGTTCTCTCACGACGTCCTGGATCAATAGAGCCTGAAATGTGGTGGTTTTAAGCTTGAAACAGGCTGATGACGGCGCCTGAGAGCGCTGCGCGACGTCTCGCACCGTGGGAAGTCCTTAAAGCGACAGTGTCACCTCAAAATCTCTCATCAGCCATTAAAATTTTCACTGAAAACCAGCTTAATTTTTCGAACCGTGTCCACTTCGATGTGTCTCACAGGTTTAGAAAAAATTTTGATCAAACAAAGCACCAGTCTCTCAGCAACTTCTCAGACAAAGGAATTCCGACGAGGGGCTGCACGACTCCTCCCACAAGGAGTGCTCACAGGCGAATGACGTCACCGACAGGCGTGGAAAAACTCACGCATGCGCACGAGGGTTCAAGCATGTCTGACGTAAAAACATATGAATGAAATCCATATAGTTTTTGAAAAAATAAAAAGGACCTATACTTTATGGACAGACCTCGTATTTAACTGAAATTGCTGATCCAAACAACCAGTGATTTATAAAGGAAAATCATGGAAACCATCAGGGGGGCCCAAACCTTTACATACAACTGTAAAAGCTTGATCAGTGATGATGTCTGTTGGTCACTTTCAGTTTTGTATAGTTTGTTTTCTGTTTTAAACCTGCCCAATGCCATGTCGATATGGTACTTGCTTTATACATTATATTGCATTTTGTGTACATTTTCTGCTTGTTTTGATTTCACTGGAAATCAAATCATCACTTATCTTCTATAAATCATGTTGACGTAAACTGTATTTTAAATGCTCTTTTTGGTCCAGCTGACTGTGGAAGCTCCTGATCTTCTCAGTTTTCATAACCTTTGTGGTGTTTCCTGCTGCAGTTTGTGACAGGCACCTCCAGTATCCCCTACGAGGGGTTTGCCTCTCTCCGGGGCAGTAATGGACCACGTAGGTTCTGTGTGGAGAAGTGGGGGAAAATCACATCCTTACCCAGGTACGTCCGCTGTTCTATTTAATGATGACCACAAGAAAAACAAAACAGGAGCAGGCAAAAACAATGACACCTACATGGAATCTCAAAAAAAAAAAAAAACAACTTCCAACACCCAATGATATGTTCTTCAACTTTCTATTCACCAGCCACATTATTAGGTACACGTGTTCAGACCCTCAGTACACTTGCAGGCGTGCAAAGCATGACCAAGAATTTAAAGTGAAGACGATTCGTTGATGTTCAAGCCATCATAGTGGAGAAGAAAAGCAATTTAATAGTCTTTGGACATGGTAAGGGGCAGTATGGTGGCTTAGCGGTTATCGCTGTTGTCTCACAGCTAGAATGCCCCGGGTTCGATTCCTTTCTGTGTGGAGTTTACATGCTCTGGTGTTTGGACGCGTTCCCTCCAGGTGCTTCCTCCCACTTCCAAAGACATGCAGGTTTGGTTTGAGTGAGAGTGTGAATGAGTTTGTTTGTCAGCCCTGTCATAGGCCGGTGGCCTGTCCAGGGTGCCCCCTGCGTCTCACCGAATGACCGCTGACATATGTTTGAATAACTGAGGAAAAAAATGAAAATGGATGGATGGATGACCATGGCGTGGTTGTTGGTGTCAGATGGCTGTTTGAGAAAATCCAGAACTGCAGAGTTACTGAGATTCTCACACACAACCATCTCTAAGGTCCACAAAGAATGGTCCGAAAAAACAAAGAAAAAACAGAATCATCCAGTGAGCAGTGGTTCTATGTGCAATAATGCCTTCAAGGCACCACTATTACACACCAATTAGCTAAACTGCAGGATTGTCTTACAGACATAAAGACATGGATGACCTCTAATTTCCTGCTTTTAAACTCAGATAAAACTGAAGTTATTGTACTTGGCCCCACAAATCTTAGAAACATGGTGTCTAACCAGATCCTTACTCTGGATGGCATTACCCTGACCTCTAGTAATACTGTGAGAAATCTTGGAGTCATTTTTGATCAGGATATGTCATTCAAAGCGCATATTAAACAAATATGTAGGACTGCTTTTTTGCATTTACGCAATATCTCTAAAATCAGAAAGGTCTTGTCTCAGAGTGATGCTGAAAAACTAATTCATGCATTTATTTCCTCTAGGCTGGACTATTGTAATTCATTATTATCAGGTTGTCCTAAAAGTTCCCTAAAAAGCCTTCAGTTAATTCAAAATGCTGCAGCTAGAGTACTGACGGGGACTAGAAGGAGAGAGCATATCTCACCCATATTGGCCTCTCTTCATTGGCTTCCTGTTAATTCTAGAATAGAATTTAAAATTCTTCTTCTTACTTATAAGGTTTTGAATAATCAGGTCCCATCTTATCTTAGGGACCTCGTAGTACCATATCACCCCAATAGAGCGCTTCGCTCTCAGACTGCAGGCTTACTTGTTGTTCCTAGGGTTTGTAAGAGTAGAATGGGAGGCAGAGCCTTCAGCTTTCAGGCTCCTCTCCTGTGGAACCAGCTCCCAATTCAGATCAGGGAGACAGACACCCTCTCTACTTTTAAGATTAGGCTTAAAACTTTCCTTTTTGCTAAAGCTTATAGTTAGGGCTGGATCAGGTGACCCTGAACCATCCCTTAGTTATGCTGCTATAGACGTAGACTGCTGGGGGGTTCCCATGATGCACTGTTTCTTTCTCTTTTTGCTCTGTATGCACCACTCTGCATTTAATCATTAGTGATCGATCTCTGCTCCCCTCCACAGCATGTCTTTTCCTGGTTCTCTCCCTCAGCCCCAACCAGTCCCAGCAGAAGACTGCCCCTCCCTGAGCCTGGTTCTACTGGAGGTTTCTTCCTGTTAAAAGGGAGTTTTTCCTTCCCACTGTAGCCAAGTGCTTGCTCACAGGGGGTCGTTTTGACCGTTGGGGTTTTACATAATTATTGTATGGCCTTGCCTTACAATATAAAGCGCCTTGGGGCAACTGTTTGTTGTGATTTGGCGCTATATAAAAAAATTGATTGATTGATTGATATTACAACCAAGATATGCTGAAGAGCATTTCTTAAAAGTCCAAGTCTTTGAACTTTGAAGCACATGGGCAACATTAGCAGAAGACCACACTGGGTGCCACTCCAGTCAGCTAAGCTCAGGAAACTGAGGCTACAGTGGACATGGGTTCAGCAAAACAAGACAGGTAGATTTAAAAAATACTGCCTGGCCTGATGACTCTGTTTCTGCCGTGACAGTCAGACACACTAAAACATGGATCCATCCAGCTAGCAGATGTCCTTCTGGACATCTTCAACATCTCCTGAAGTGAGGCAGTTGTACCCATGTGCTTCAAGGGCACCATTGCCATCATTCTAGTGCCAAAAAAGTCTTATTATCATATTGTGTCTCAGTGACTACTGCCCAGTAGCACTAACACCCGTCATTGTGCAGTGGGTTGGCGGGACGCCAAACCATAACCTCACCTCGGGCACCAAAATGGTAAGAGCCAGCTCTGATCTCATCTCATTCCAACCTGGTCTCATGGCAAGTCGTGATTCAGCAGCACAAAATATACATTAATCTATTGGTTTGTGATATTGTGACAAAAAGCGCCTCATTTTTGTCACGGCAGCATGAATTCATTCTAATTCATTCCGTGATGGCTGCACAAAATTAAAAGTGAAGCAGGGGGGTCGGGGTGGTTATGGTTAGGGTGGGGGGAATGAGTAGGATTAGGTTATGGTTAAGGTTAGGGTCGGGGTAGGAGTAGGGTTAGTAATAGTGAGTTTAAAAAAAACATCATGAAAATTTGACTCATTTCATCACAGGAGCACAAAAAAAAAAAACCGTGAGCTCCAATTTGAAGAAAAGATTTGGCTACTAAGAGATATATCAAAATAGACTAAAAGCATGTCAAGAAATGGGTGAAATTTGAAGTAAGCAACTTTCAGCATCTCTACGCTTGAAATAAACAGCAGAAAACTACTGCCCCAGAGAACATTACTGATGTTTCTATAATCGCACAGGATTATTATAACCTGAGATAATTTCAATGGATCATTTTCCAGAAGGTAAAAACACTGGAATTTTTTCTGACAGATAAACTCAGTAATAATAATTACTTTACTCCACCTCCCCATACAAAATTAATCCAATATGAATAGTCTTTCAGGGTCCCATGTGTGCCTTGAAATGTTCCAGTTTGACTAGCTGGTTGTAAATAACAAAATAAAAAAGTCACTGCTCCTCATGCACGAGGAAAAGAAACACAACCAGCATGAAATGTGGTCATTGAAAGCATGCAAATGTACCTTAAAGTGTGTGTGTGTGTGTGTGTGTGTGTGTGTGTATATATATATTATATATATATATATATATATATATATATATATATATATATATATATATATATATATATATATATATATATATATTTTTTTTTTTTTTTTTTTTTTTTTTTCAAATCCCAGGATGAATCACATCCAGATTACATGCCATTGATATTCCCATTCCAGAAGGTCCTTAATTTCCTGATAACAAATCTCTGCGTGATGCCATGTTAATGTGTCACCAGAACACCTCCACACACGCAAAAGATCATGAGATCCTGAAGTCATCTATATGGCTTTAGAAATAATTAACAAGAAAACCAGAATGCAGATGAACCTGGAAGCCCATGAACAGGAAGTAAAGGCGCTGTGAATTCAGAGAGCAGGTGTTAAAGTAAGAGTGCAAGGAATAATGAAGAGGAAAACTTTGGTGCAAGAAATTATAAAGCATTCAGGAGGGACACAGAGAATAAAACCACAACACTACAGTATAATACATACAGTGGGGTAAAAAAGTATTTAGTCAGTCCCTGATTGTGCAAGTTCTCCTACTTAGAAAGATGAGAGAGGTCTGTAATTTTCAACATAGGTACACTTCAACTATGAGAGATAAAATGAGAAAAAATCCAGGAAATCACATTGTAGGATTTTTAAAGAATTTATTTGTAAATTATGGTGGAAAATAAATATTTGGTCAATAACAAAAGTTCAACTCAATACTTTGTAACATAATCTTTGTTGGCAATGACAGAGGTCAAACGTTTCCTGTAAGTCTTCACCAGGTTTGCACACACTGTAGCTGGTATTTTGGTCCATTCCTCCATGCAGATCTCCTCTAGAGCAGTGATGTTTTGTGGCTGTCGCTGGGCAACATGGACTTTCAACTCACCTCAACAAATTTTCTATGGGGTTGAGGTCTGGAGACTGGCTCGGCCACTCCAGGATCTTGAAATGCTTTTTACGGAGCCACTCCTTCGTTGCCTGAGCGGTGTGTTTGGGATCATTGTCATGCTGGAAGACCCATGCAGCCACGTTGCATCTTCAATGCTCTCACTGATGGAAGGAGGTTTTGGCTTAAAATCTCATGATACATGGCCACGTTCATTCTTCTCTTAACATGGATCAGTCGTCCTGTCCCCTTTGCAGAAAAACAGCCCCAAAGCATGATGTTTCCACCCCCATGCTTCACAGTAGATATGGTGTTCTTGGGATGCAACTCAGCGTTCTTCTTCCTCCAAACACGACAAGTTGAGTTTTTACCAAAAAGTTCTATTTTGGTTTTATCTGACCACATGATATTCTCCCAATCCTCTTCTGGATCATCCATATGCTCTCTTGAGAAGCCTGGACATGTACTGTCTTAAGCAGGGGGACACGCCTGGCACTGCAGGATTTGAGTCCCTCTCTGTGTAGTTTGTAGCCTTTGTTACTTTGGTCCCACCTCTCTGCAGGTCATTCATCAGGTCCCTCTGTGTAGTTCTGGGATTTTTGTTCACTGTTCTCATGACCATTTTGACCCCACGGGATGAGATCTTGCGTGGAGCCCCAGATGGAGGGAGATTATCAATGGTCTTGTATGTCTTCCATTTTCTTACAATTGCTCCCACAGTTGATTTATTCACACCAACCTGCTTGACTATTGTAGATTCACTCTTCTCAGCCTGGTGCACATCTACAATTTTCTTCCTGGTGTCCTTCAACAGCTCTTTGGTCTTGGCCATGGTTGAGTTTGGAGTCTGACTGTTTGAGGCTGTGGACAGGTGTCTTTTATACCGATAACGAGTTCAAACAGGTGTCATTAATACAGGCAACAGGTGGAGGACAGAAGAGCTTCTTAAAGAAGAAGTTACAGGTCTGTGAGAGCCAGAAATCTTGCTTGTTTTTGGATGACCAAATACTTATTTTCTACCACAATTTACAAATAAATTCTTTAAAAATCCTACAATGTGATTTCCTGGATTTTTTTTTTCTCAGTTTGTCTCTCACAGTTGAAGTGTACCTATGATGAAAATTACAGACCTCTCTCATCTTTCTAAGTAGGAGAACTTGTACAATCAGGGCCGGTCTAAAGACTTTTTTACCCCACTGTAAAATCCTGGTTTGCATCTGTACTGTATCCGGTGTGGTGACTCTGAATAAAACTGGGGCAGCTGAAGGACAAAAATTAGAATATTATACAGTGGTGATGACACTAGAGATTGCAAAAACAGCGATCAGAAGGCTTCACAAGCACAGTGGTCCTCACTTGTACCGGTCACAACCCAAAACTCCAGCAGTGATTATGCAGTAGTATTTAGGAGGTCACTTCAGGAAGTGTTGCAGCCCCCCTCAGTGACTGACTCATTAATATGTTGCTTCACCTGACAGATAAAACATTCACACACGATGTGCTGATGATGTTCTTAGGTTTTTACTGTATACGTAATTCTTAATGTTTGGACATGAACATGTGGTACAGCATGTGTTTCTCTTGCGTATATTTTACTCTTTCGTAGCACTTGTGTTAGACAGCTTTGTGATGTTGACGTTGATGTGATTGTCTCATCAGGGCTCACACTTGCTTTAATCGTCTGGACCTTCCACCGTACCCCTCCTTCTCTATGCTCTACGAGAAGATGGTCACGGCTGTGGAGGAAACCAGCACCTTTGGTTTGGAATAAGCTCGAGCTGCAATATCAACGGACAATCAGGTGTAACTCTTGTGTAACCTGGAGAGAGTACAAACTGGAAATCTTACAGTCTCACTGAGAGAGACACACAAAATACAAAACTAAATATCCTCAAAAGGCAACTAACCCATTTCTCCAGCTGCGGCTGGCTCTTCATCTCACATCATGCTGGCTTTATTCTGAGATTTTTGCCTTCTTTCTCCCACATTTCTGATGGAGGTTGATCAAGTGGACACCTTGTGGAAGAAAGAAGAATCAGACAATTGCTTTTAAAAATGTGTATAGTCTTTTTTCTTCTTCTCATAGTTTAGTTTTCACTGAACCACACGTGTGCTTTAAGTTAATGGCCTTGGTTACTGGATTTCTAGCACCCAACCTTCTCCCTCCTCCTCCTTCTTTTCCTCCTCCTCCTCCCACAGGGATCCAGCCTGCACTACAAAGACACCCACTAAAAAGACTGCTAAGGTCCCTTTGAACCCTCCCTCGACCTCTAAACTGTGTCCTTTCTGCACCGAGGCCTCCATAATGACGGCGGCAATGCACCTGTATTCACACTCGCACATGAACTGGATAATAAGTTACACTTTGTGACATTTATGGACAGCGTGGCTGAGGTTAGCCATTTGTTGTCAGGAGTGTTGGCTTAAACAGGACATGACGGCTCCTACATACAGTCGGGTCCTTAAGCATTTGGACAGTGTTTTTGTTGTTTTGTCAGTGATGTTGCAATGAACCAAGCAAGGTGTCCTACACTTTCAGCTTTAATTCAAAGGTTTAACAAAACACTCCATTGGTCGTTAAGGTATTAAATCTATTTTTATGGATAGTTCCTCCATTTTCAGAAGACATAGGAAGTCCTATATAGGCAGTTCTTAGACCTGGATTCTGTAGCATGAAATGGGATGAGAATGTATGACTCCCCCTGGACAGGGTGCCAGTCCATGGCAGGTCATTTCCCCAGCCAAGGCTGGTACCCATTTATAGCTGGGTGGACTGGGACAATGCAGGTGAAGTGGTTTTGTCCACGGACACAGACAGGCACGCATTATTAACAGGATTCATCACCAAGTCTACATATTGGTCGCCCAGCACCACTCCTGCTATGCTACCTGCCCATCAACAGCTGTATAACTGGTGATGCAACAGACAACAGAAGATGATAACTCCTTCAAAGTTGTCACTGTGTCTTAGTGACTTCCTTCATTTGTCACTCGGTTTTTGAGAACTGCCTGCTCAAGACAGATCCGCGTCTTGACACCTAGATAGCAGACCAAGTAGGAGTGAGATATGGTAGGGACCTTGTGTGACCCTGTGGCTGCTATGATGTCCATGAAAGCCCAGCAGGTACCCTGAACATGAGACAGCTAACAGGGCTCTGGTGAAAAAAGAATCCTTAATGGCAAATCAGGCGGTGGAAGTGATGGCTTGTAACCCAACGGCTGTGAGGGTGGATGAAGACTGCAGCAGGTCCTCAGAGCCTGATTGTCTGGGATCTCCCAGCCATCAGACCAGGCTAAGGATCTGTCAGGGGCCATGTGTTTGTCGGCGTGCAACGGCATTTCCACCTTAAACAATCACACGCGCAGGCGTCTCTAGATGGACAACTGGGGGTAGATATCCTGTCCGGAAATCGATCAAGAGACCATCTTCCTCACCACTGAGGGACTGCCACACGAACAGTACTGTACCATGCTGTTTGTATTACTTAATAATTGATGTAAATGAAGTCCAAGACATATTCAGTGACTTGAATGTCCATGAGTCCATCCTCTGACTGTAAACATTAGGCGTTTTTTTTAAACTAACCCTTATATTAATTTGTCCAATTACTTATGGCCTCTGAAAAAGGAGGCATAAAAATGGCTGTATTCTTTTTCTTTTTTTAAACCCCTTGAATTAAAGCGGAATATCTACTCTACACACACGTTATTGTTTCATTGTAACTCCACTGGGATGGTGAAGCTAAATTACAAAAAGTGTTGCTGTCCAAATACATATGGACCTGACTCTCAATGATAAATACACATATCCACTAGACACAGTCCTGTTTCATGATACAATCAAACCAGCTTCACACAAACTGAAATCATCCAGCAGACAAGTTCCCTCCCGGACACATCACTCAGCGGAGCGGCTCCATGTAATTAGATGCACGTCCAAATATAAGGTTCCACCCGGTGAAAGTGATGAATGTTGAACATCTGAATGTACAGTACGAGCCTCGGGCACCCAAAGGAAACTCTCACATCGCTGTCCAAAGGAGCTGGCTGGGAAACGGGGTGAACCAGATCACATGTGACAGTCACTGGAGGAATGTGGGCGCTGGGTCAGGCCTCGTTAGCTGAAATGTGGCCGTCTGGGGTCACTGGAGCACATGATGAGGACACGCTGATGAGTTTGTAAATGGGCTTGTGTGTCACAGATCAAAACAACCGTTCCCAGACACAAGAACTCCAGGACCCACGTGAGAATCTAAAAATCTTTTGGGGCCTACCCCAAAATCTTTAAACCCAATTTTGACACATGGGACTAAGATGAAGTATTTCCTGACATATATTATGTTAAACTGGGTCAGATGAATGAAGAATAACACATCATTTAAATCCAACAGCTTTGTTATATTATTTTTATTATTATTGTCATTGTTGTTGTGATCATTTTAAAGTTGTGCGGCCTTTCAGATTTCACAAAACTGAAAAATGTCATTTCTACTCAAATCCAAGCATTATAATGTCGGCTTATTTTTGTACGTTTCAAAATTACAGCTCATTTTAATGAAAAGAACATATTTATCTGCGGGAAATTCCATAATGAATATTTTATTTTCCTTTTAACACCGTCTGCAGGAGGAAGCACATGTGCACATGAATGAGGTTAGATGACCTTTGACCTCGCGTGACACGCCGACATCCGTACAGTGTTGTGTAAATCACAGAGGTGTTATCTGGTTTCAAAAAGAGCACTTTTAGATTTTGAAGTGTTTATTTGTTGCTAACTTTTACAAAATATATGAGAATTATATTAGATTTATACAGAAATAAGATGTTTCAGAGCATTTTCTGCCAACTTGGTTTATATTGTTCGAGCAAGCAGCCAATTGGGTGTCACGCTGCCTTTCTCTGCTCTGATTGGCTGTCTCTGTGTTCTTCCCAGCATCCCTTGCAGGGAAGTCAGGGGAAGCCCCCACGTGATCTGATGTTGTTACCAAATGTGGGTCACAGTGTCTGATTGCTTTAATTTCTTCCTTTCGGGGGTCAAAATTCTAAATTGTTTGCAGACAGTGTGAATTTTGATCATATTGGCAATGTCATATTATGACGCCCTTATTTAAAGGTTAATAAATAAAATGATAGTGGTGCCACAGAAAAATGTTTTTATGATTTAAATCTTTAAAAACCCAGTGGAGGTGCGCCTTCAAACTTTATTACAAAATTGAAAATCAAACTTATTTAAGTATTTTTTTAATGACTTCTTATAGCCCACCTGCATTCCCTTCCTAGACCACAAGGGGGCTGCAGCCCACACTTTGGGAATCAATGTTTTAGTGGACATCTCCAAAGATTTTAACACCAGAGGGCAGTAAGACATCATTTTGGAGGCATGTCAACAACCCTACCGCAGGCCCTTTGGTCTGTCTGAATATTGTACTTTCTATCAAATGTTTGGAAGTACGTGTTCCATGCTGTGGCAGTTCAGAAAACATTTTTTTTTAAACTCCATATCCCACACCCAAAAAAGAGCATCTCATTCTAGCCATCTCACACACACACACACAAAATTCCAGCAAACAGAAATCATGTTCTTAGGGTGCGTGCATGATTACAACCACTGTACAGTCCTTCTGGAGTGACTTCAGTCCACATGGACTGTGATAGAGCTCGAGAGCCCCACGTGCCATGTAAGATGTGGAGGCGGCCTTTTGTATCTCGGTCCCTGATCCCGTACTGCATGTGGTACCTGCTCGGTCAGCTCCGTGAGCTGCGCTGGAGCACAAACCCTCGATGGTGTTGTGTTATAGCTCGATATTTGCATGCTGAAATAGTGCAACACTCTGTCCTTACTAGCTTCTTTGCATGAGGATATTGCTCTCCATTCAGAAAAGAGGTGAAGAAGCTGCGCGTGTCACTTTGGTTGTGTGGCCTTATGCTTACCCGACACTGTCAAACCGTTAGTGTTAAAAATAGAGGAGGCGGTGAGCGGAGTCGTGGGTGCTGTCGTCACTTGGATTTTGCTCTGGGAACACAGAATGTGTATGAGTGTTTGTGTTTATTTCATTTTATTTCTTTTGTCTGACAGTGTAATGGAAAGTATTTTGGCAGCATGCTCCAAAAATGCTACTTTCAAATGTGCGTGTCTCCCTATCTTAGTAATAGGTCAAAGGTTACGGTTCATTTCTGGTGAATCTGGAAAGAATCGATAGGGCTGTTTTGATTTTGCAAAAAGTGAGAGAGCACCTGTACTCCTGCCATGTGTGTGGTCCTGTTTGTCTCTTTGTATATAACTGTATATGTATGTCTGTCTTGTTGTGTGTATAAATATATATTTTGCACCGAATGTACCAAAAGTTTGGGGCTTGCGAATCAACCATGAGGTCTGCTCTCAGTTTCATCCTTAAAAAAAAAAAAATCCCGTCAGTTTCTGCCATATCTTCACATCACCTCCTGTTCAATTAAGTGGCAAATCTCTGGCATATGCAGTGCACCTTCACATTAAAATATCTGGTCAATTTGACTTTTTTTTTATACGTAATAAGGCTTTGCTGCTGCAGATGATGAAGTCTCACTCTGCTTCAGTTTTCAGACTTCCACTCTGTGCAAAGCTACATGTGTCTCCGTTTCACCATCAGGATTGTAATAAAAGAGAACAAATGGTAAGTTTCCATTCGTGACACATGACCCTGATTTATATGAGCTTCACTTCAATAAAACTACAGTAACATAGCGAGACAAAGATAGCCCTACTAAACTTCAGCTTCCAGCATTTCCAGTAAATGTTGAAATGTTTAAATGTAAAATAAGTAAGAAAAAAAAAGTATGAATTTAGAAATGTGAAGGAAAAATACTTGAACTGGCACTAACAGCAGATGCAGTAACAACCACTACCTTCAGAAGATGACAGGTATCAATCTGCCTTTGTGACATCATGATAGGCTCTTTTGAAAAGATGTATTTTGTACTGTCAAAGAAACATAGAATCATTTTTATTATTATTATTAATGAATGAATTTGGCAAGTACTAGGACTCTCGCACAAACTTTCCTCTGGCTTGAGAAAAATCTCAAACATTCCTAAAAGATTAAACTGTTAACAATCAGGAATAGTCACATGACCTCCTCTGTCAGTTGGGGTGGATTAAAGTGAAACTCTAAAAGTCAAGGAAGGAGAAAAATCTACAATTTAAATTAAAACGTTCCCATGCTTAGTAGGTGTCAAAATCCAACCCCTCGTCCGTATTGTGACAGCTGGATAATGGATCAAGTAGGGGATCATATGTTGGGGTGAAATATGGTGGGGACCTTCTGTGACCTGTGGCTGCTACAGTAACCATGAAGGCCCAACACACCACAGTGAACATAGTTCTGGTGAAACAAGTCCTCAAAGGGGGATCAGGCAGAGGAGGTGATGGCTTCCAATCCAACAGCTGTGAAGGTGGATGAAGGTTGCAGCAGATCCTTAAACCCAGATCGTCTGGGATTTCCTTCCATCGGCTCATTTTCAAGAGTCAGTGAATGCAATCTGTGGAACCGTGTCAAGAAACCCACAATACACAGAAACACACAGAGACTTTATCTCCATATACTTTCAAGTGCAGCAGCAAGATAGCAGGTCTGCATCTGTTTTGCACACTTCTTTATCTTTCAGCTCTCGCTATTCCAAGAAAGCCTGCCCGAGGCTGACCTGTGTGTGAGACCCCTCGCTCCGTAACACGCTCTTTTTCTCTTCCTCGTGTCCTCCGGCAGCACATTTCTTTGCGTTTTTTGCCGGTGTTGCCAACCGACCAGTCCCCCTACAAATTGGTCCCCCCTGATGATGCAGTTCATTGATTATCACCTCGTTTCTGCTTAAAACTGCCTCCATTCATCATCTATGTCAGCAACAGATATCTGAAGCTTTAGTACAACAATCATTTCCACATAAATTCAGGATTATTTCATCATAAAAGGTGGTGAAAGCGATCAGAGTGCCGCGGCTAAATGAGCTGCTAGCTGGTGTTCACTGTGCATCTGACATTTCAAAGCATCACAGAATTTGCCTTGTTTCTGCTTAAAATGGCCTCGTTTCTGCTTAAAACTGATCTTAGAATGTTTTAAGAGGTTTTACCTTTATCATCTGATGGTTAATAATCCCATTAATCCATTTGATCACTTTGGGTGAAGAAACTGTCTCAGACGTGCTGCTGTGGTCTGAAATGACACATGGACAGATGCAAAAGGCGGACTGATTTTTAGGGGCACACCGTTCAGTCTGCGACTCCGGCTCCGCCATGACATGAATATGAACATGAGACTCATTCAAAGAACAACACTAAGTCGGTGTCCCTAAAGTTGCAAGGCTGGTTTTCTGCTACGAGATGCATTCTCCCCAAAACAAGTCATTTTGCAATTACAGTTACTCAAAAACGGTAAAATTAAGGTAAAAATGTTGCATAGTTCCCCTTTAATTGGCCCCACAGAACTGAACCTGGTGTGTGGCTCATGTAATATACACACCTCCAGAGAATTTTTTGTTTCTTTGATAGGGAAGCGATGGTCTGACGTGGCGTGACCAAAGGATTCTCAGTTCGATTCCCCGACACAAATCACCGAGGTCTGTAATCCCAGCCAGAGTGTGTGTGTGTGTGTGTGTGTGTGTGTGTGTATGTGTGTGTGTGTGTGAGAGAGAGAGAGAGAGACCAGATTCATGCACAGATGTGTTTGGTGTTCATGTTAAGTAAAATAAAAGTTCAAACAAAAAAATTGTATATTTTGCCAATTAAGAAACTGCAGAGACACAAACGTGCGTGTTCAAAGGCATCCTGCGACCGTGAGGCAGGCGGAGTCCGTGGACATTTTTATGTAAAGACTTAAAGCCTATTTTTTATTCTCTTTCTTATGAATAGTTTTTATTTTTATCAGTTTTATTCTTTTACTTCTGTTTTTAATTATGTACTTCATTTTTTTATTTTTATTTATTCATTTTAATTTTTATGTTGAACTGTTTTATGTGAGGCGGCTTTTATTGTGATTTTGCGCTTTATAATATGCGCTATATATTTAAGTTTTGTCCCTCGCCGTGAAGTGACAGATTCCACGGACACCGGCCCCACTCCACGTCACAGTGCGCACGCGCCGCGCGGTGACGTGTCCAGATTACAAAGTGTCAAAGCGAATTTAAAAAAATAAATAAATAAAAAAACAGTGGAAAGTCACCGGCTGAAGTCGGTGAGACGTCGAATCTTCAGCAGCAGCAGCAGCAGCAGCGTCTCTCTGGATCAGTTGAGTTTTTGTCGCCGGCTCTTTGACGTTATAGCGGGATTCCGGAGCTAACGCTAGCTGTTTCGAGCTAACCGGCAGCGGACGATGATAAAGTTTGTCGCCGAGCTGCTGCCGCTCGCTTCCGCCTGTCGAGCGTCGAGCTGGAACATGTTAGCCGTGTTAGCTGCCCTGCTTGGTTAAGAGCTGCGTTTGTGGGTTAGTTTTTGTTTGTTTGTTTGTGTGTGTTTGTTTGTTTTGGCCCCGGCCGGCGGTGATCGATGGCTCGGCGGCGGCTGGACAGCCGCAGCGCGGCTCTGTTGTGCGACATCCAGACGTCCATCAGCACGGAGCCCATGGAGACGCTTTATGACGTCACTGGAGAGCTGGGCAGGTGGGTGTCCTTTATATAGAACACAGTTTAACGTCATTTAAACGTCTGTTCAGGGGCGATGCTACATCTAAATGGGGACGATCGCTATAAACACTGTTTATCTTCAGAAGTACTGTTTTGCATAAATAATTTGAATTCAGTGTTATTTGACTTTGTATAAACATAAAAGGATAAACACAATAAAAGTGCAAGTTTCCCAAACTTGAGAACGGGGATACATGATCAAAACAGTGGCAGACTAAAACCAACAGTAACCGTTTATCCCTTCAGCTGCTCCCTTGTCTGCTCCCAGTGGCTCCGGCTACGGACCCCTATATCTACAATGACCGTTCTAAAGATACGGAGGGTGTCTTACCAACCAATCAGAATGCGCAAATATGTCTGTCCCCGTACCATATGCAGCTAAAGGTCCAGCAAGGCTTCAAAACTCATCCGTACATTGTCCATATATCCGTACATTGTCCATATCTTCAGTGAACCCATGGAGCTGTATATCAGAACTAGAGAGCGCACTCCTAATGCTGCACACTAAACGAAAACGTCCCTTCATGGACAGCGACATGACGTCTCCTAACCGGGCAAAATATTGATGAAGTACCCAAATGTTAATGCATTGTCAATGGGGATTCATGACTGAACACACTCAGAAAAATGCTCGCAGAATACATGTTAAAATGCCATTTTGACCTGGATATCAAGCCAATAAAATTAATTTACATTAAATTATGTCAGAAAAGTATTAAACTTACTCTGACACACACACATTCCCAAATATTAGTGTTGAAAGTTACACGGATCTGCGCTGTTCAAGCTGCTGAGCTGAGGCGTCCTGCTGCAGCTGTTGCTGTGTTCAATGCAGCGCGGCTCCGTACCTTTAGCAGTCCCGCAGAAGATACGGATGTACGTACCCATAGCCACTTCGTTCAGGGTCGCTGCAAATCAAAGGTGGATCTCCATGTTGATTTGGCACAAGTTTTACGACGGATGTCCTTCCTGACGCAACTCCATATTACATGGAGAAATGTAGCAGGGGTGGAGTTTGAACCAGGAACCTTCAGCACCGAAACCAAGTGCACTAACCACTTGGCCACCACCTCTGCTTCTCAAACAAACAATAATAGTAGTAAAAAGTATTTTAAAAGACCATAAAAATCCAATTTAAAACTCTTTATAAGATTCAAGCTAATGCTGAATAAATGGAGAAGACTCCCTGAGAGATTCAATCATTGTATACAAAGTTGTTTAACATGACTTGAGCTGTGAGATTCTAGGTACAGTAAAGTACTCCAAACTGCAAAGTAGACCTCAGAAGCAAAATAGAATCAACTACTTTGATGATTATTCAACGTAACTGTCTGTATTGATAATATGCGTTTCTGTCCGGCTGGAGGTTTCTTCCTGTTAAAAGGGAGTTTTTCCTTCCCACTGTAGCCAAGTGCTTGCTCACAGGGGGTCGTTTTGACCGTTGAGGTTTTACATAATTATTGTATGGCCTTGCCTTACAATATAAAGCGCCTTGGGGCAACTGTTTGTTGTGATTTGGCGCTATATAAAAAAAAATTGATTGATTGATTGATTGTCCGTGCATATTTGTGTTAATTAGGGTGGGTTATGTACAAAGAATTAGATATCATTTGAGATGTAATTATCTGAGTAACTACATAGTCCAGGCAAATAAAACTTAACAGGGATAACGTTGAGCAAAATAAGGTTTATTCATCAAAATTTGAATGAGAAATTCAAAGGTTATGTGATTTTCATAAAAGATTTGACAAGTTCTCAATATGCCGACCGCCTGTGACGCGGCACACAGCCTTCCTCTTTGAACTTTTTGTGCCAAATCCAAATCTGCATTGAAGTTGTTGCATTTTTTTGTTTATTCTCTCACACGTGCACGCTGTGCAGTCTAGTTCAACTGTGTTCGAGCAAACCAGTGAATGACATTTGTATACCTGAAAAGAAAAAAAACCCCCAGTAAACATAGAATTTTGAGATGTTTCTACACATGTTGCTAAAATTTGAGATAATTTGATAGAAAATTGGTCCAGTTATGAGATGATATAAATTTTTCGGAAACATTCTGTATTATAACTTTTAGCAGGGTTTGAATTACACAGTGGCTTCCAGTGGAGCCCTATTTTTCGTTGAACTCTAAATGTCCCAAGCACACGCATGCACGGTAGGGCTGTCACAATTAGTCCACTAATCACAATTACGTCAACTATCAAAATCGTTGGCAACTAATTTAATAATCACCGTCATCTTTTTTTTTTTTTTTTTCTCTCAAAGCTGCTGCTGTATCTTCTGTTGCCTTTCTGTCTTTGACCCACATGCTCAGTAGAGGTAATCTGGGTCAGCTGCGATGTCACCGGAAAAGTTATGCCCAAACAATATCATGGCTTGCCTTCACTGTGCATGCGTCATTTCTGAGCATCAGCAGCAATTCACTGATTATCACCTCGTTTCTTTTTCAAACTGCTTCCAGTCATCATCTGTCTCAGTGACCGATATCTGAAGCTTTTGTACAACAATCATTTCCACATAAATTTGGTATTATTTCATAATAAAAGATGGGAGCTATCAGAGTGCAGCAACACCATGCCTGAATCTGTCGTGCTGCTGCACCTACGTCATTTCAGGGCGTCAGCAGCAATTCACCGATTATCGCCTTGTTTCTGCGTAAAACTGACTTTAGAATGATTTAAGAGGTTTTAACTTGTCATCTGATGGTTAAAGCTGCATGCTGGTGCGATACGCTGCAGTTTACGTCTGATCCAATTAGTTGACTAATCGCAAAAATAATAATAATAATAATTTGTGGCAGCCCTAATGCACGGCAATAACAGGGTTAAACATTACTATACAAACATACTACTTTGTATAGGCACAATAAAAAGAACAAAATCATGCAAACAAGAAAACAGCAGAGAGACCCTTTTCTTCTCAAACACACCCCTTCAAGAATAACATGTAACTTACACAATGAAAACCTGGTTACTTATTGAACTAAGTTGTGTCTTTTTACCACAGCACAGTTGTGGACTCTGACTGTCCCTTATTTCCTGACATTTCATTTTTCTTTGTTGATTGTGACAGGAAAAAAGAAAAGAAAACTAAACTAGAGCCAGAAGTTTAGTTTATAACCACAGAAAGTGAACACGCTGAACAGCCGAGTGGCCTCCACTGAGGCGGCACCCAGGAAAGAGCGCTGTCCGTGACGCTGCCACAACAGCTCCGATATTAAGTTGGTCTCATTATGGATCAGAGGCATCTTCATTTGGAAACATACTCATGCCACAAAAATCATAAAAAAAAATAAAGGCACATACACACCAGTGGTAAATAGGACTACAGGTGTCATAGACTGAACAGTCCGCCCTGCCTCCACTGCGCAGGCGTCATTTCGGAGCTCAGCCGCTCATCTGAGACCGAGTGTCTTCACCCAAAGCGATCAAATGGATTAATGTGACTATTAACCATCAGATGACAAAGTAAAACCTCTTAAATCATTCTAAAGTCAGTTTGAAGCAGAAACGAAACAATACTTGGTGATACTTTGAAATGATCGACGTGCAGTGAACACATTAACTAGCAGCTCATGTAGCCGCGGCGCTCTGATCACTTCCTCCATCTTTTCTGATAAAATAATGCTGAATTTATGTGGAAATGATTGTTGTACAAAAGCTTCAGATATCTGTCACTGAGACGGATGATGACTGGAGGCAGTTTGAAGCAGAAACGAGGTGATAATTCATGAACTGCGGCTGATGACGCATGCACAGTGAAGGTAGGGTGGACCGATTTTTAGGGGGGACAGTTGGGTCGGCGACACAGCTCTCTGTCCAGGGTGCACCCTGCCTCTCACCCTGTGAGTGCTGTGATAGGCTCCAGCTCCCCCGAGACTCTTGATAGGAGTAAATGGTTATAAAAAAAGAATGAATATATTTGTTTTAAAGATATTTTTGTATCTTAAAAAAAAAAACATCCATGAACCTGGTGACTGAACATGCTACATGTATGCTGATTAAGTGATGCAGCAACATTTATGTATGTGGGTGGAAAACTGATGACACATTTTTCAGTTCCTCAGAAGCGTATGTTTCAGACGTTATCAGTTGCTCTCGTTAATGCTGCCTTATTTTTCTGACAGTTCGGTCTTGCACATGACATCACACAGCATGATGCCAAACTCTGAATCAAGCAAAAAGGAAAACTGCTGCATTGATGCTGAAAATCTGTGTAGATTGACATTTTTGCAGACAGAAAATGGATCAGAAATCGATAAAGACATCAATAAAAAAAAAAATCTGATGATAGTCACAATTGATAATAAATTGATCTTTTTTTTTTTTTTTTACCTTTCACTTTTGATACTCTGTGTGCTTCTTACCCTGTGTGCTGCTATACAGTGCTGCTGGGACTTCATTTTCCCTGAGGGAGTCTTCCCAAGGGATCAATAAAGTTGTGTCTAATCTAATCTAATAGTGTAGATAGTGAGCGCTCCTTAATTCTCATTCTTAACAGCACTGGACATGGCAGTGAAAAGTGGAGTGTTCACTGGGTTACAGTTTTATACACTAGGATCTGTGTGTTTCTTGGGTTGATCAAAGAGCCAGTGCAGTTCAGTGCACATTAACTACACTAACGTTGGACTTTGGACTGTAATCTTTAACCACAACCACCGTAAATGCATGAGGTGAGCACAGGAAAGTCGTCTTAGAGTTTGAAATGAACCTCCATATGTTTATACGTAGGTTCAAGACCAGTCGTGATACTAAGTATTAGTAGTCCAGGTGATGCTAAATGTTTGCACTGAAATTTAAACAGTTGCTGCAAAATTAAATGTTAAAGTAATATCTCTTAAAAACCTTTCAAAATATGTTTAAGTAAATCATTGGGAGGGAACTATTTAAAAAAAAGTGCAGAGCAGCATTACTCAAAAAAACTGAAATCATTAAATAAATTCAATTCACAAGTTTGTATCCACTGTGCAAATGAGCACAGTTAAAACTAAAGTTTCCAATGTCATAATTAAATTGAATAAAAACTAGCAGTGTTGGATGATTGCATTCTCTGCACAAACGTTGAAGGCGTTTGAACAACGTTGCAGAGTTTGGAACGTTCTGCTGTGTTCTTCTGTTCTTTGTGGCCACCTATGGACACGGTATCAGCTGGTCGTCCTGTGCAATCAAAACATTCAAAAATCAGTTTTTAAAATAACGTTGTCGCCGTTTTGTTGTTGTGTCCATCTCCTGTCTGCGGGGGGGGGGTGTCATCCTGCCTAGAGTCCCTTTACACAGAGAGTACTGACAACTGAGAACATGGAGCCATTTTGGGGCCAGTTGTGCTAAACTACTGAACGAACCTTTTATGTTTTCAACATTATTTATTTATTTAAGTCAGTTAACACGTCATCCACGTACAGCTACTATTAACAATAAATCTAAAAATAGTTAAGCTATCAAATTTACATAAATTTACAATTTATGATTTATTTAATTAATTTAAAGCCTGATTTATGCTTCAGCAGCTCTGTAACTCTGTGTCATGCAATGACGTGCGTGACAGTTTTAAAGGTCTCTGTCACTGGATTATGCTTTATTCTGGAGTAATTTGACCCTCAACAAACTTTTCTTTCTAAACAACTTCCAGTGCAAAGGTAAGTTGTGTACTTTCCTGTTTTTCTGACTCTGTGTTGTAAATTTGTGGACTTTTCTGCCAAATGTATTTGATCCATTACTGAAATGTAATCAGTGTGCGCTCTGCAAAAAACTTTTAAAATATGAGAGGAAAGAGTGAAAGCAGAAAAATGTCAAATCCTTTTGCACTGCTGTAGAGCCCGACTGATATGGATTTTTTTTAAAGCCAATGCCGATAACGATATTTGGATAAACAAAATGCCGATATTTGATAAATCGGCTGATTTGCCGATAGCCGATAAATCAGCCAATATTAATTTTTTTTTAAATGAATAAAATGTTCTTTTTTGGATCCTTAACAAAAAAGGTATGAGCTAAAAGCTGAAGCTTTGTCCTCATATTGATTAACTTTATAACTGATAAGAATTTTCAAGTTCAAAAAATGCAAAAATGCAGTTGGAGCAGTTAGGGGCTATTCAAACAGGCCAACTAGTAAGATATCACTCCTGAAAAAGATCTTTGCCATATCACGTGAGGTAAATCTGGATTGAAAGTCCGCAGAGTTAACTTTTCAGCAAAAAGTAAGTTTCTATCTCATATCATTAAAAAGTTTACAATTTAGTAAAGCTTGGTCCCAGCCGTCATATACAACAGTGTCGGCCCCAGAGGGTTAATGGCGAACGGCAGTAATTCCAACCCTTCCGGACAACCAGTGAATCTGAATGTTTCAACCTCTTAGCAGTAAACGAAAGTTTTTCATGCTAGAAATAAGGTCTACACAACGTGGGCTTAATAAAAAGCGTGACCGACGCAATGAAGCACGTTTGACACATTACTACATAAACTGAGTTAATCAAACTGAGTTGAACTGAAACGGGAGAAATGTGGGGTGAATGTAATCGCAAAGTTATTACAAACAACATCCTTATAAACTGACTAATATGCTTTTGTCAGACGATCAGTGCAGTGTGACGGCGAACTACGGGGGCCGGTGATGAACACATTTAAGCAGGGGTGTAAGCAGCTCTCAGTTGAATGGAGTGAGAGCTCCATCTACTGGGCAAACAGTGCAAGGACATTTTACATTGTGGACACAAACATTATTTCAGTAACTGTTCTTTTTATGAAATTGTCGGCATTCTATCGGCAAAATTTCGGCCGATAGTGAGTACTTTGAAAAGGGCTTATATCACCCGGGCTCTACACTGCTGTCTGATTTAACAGGTGCATGTTACGGCTGTGGGTCTGTCTGAGCACAGTTTGACAAAAATAAATGTCGGCCTTTTAATCACAGAAATGACTCTGGCCCCACTATCCTTGAATCTGTGAGTGTCAGCGCGGAACTTTAATTTGTACCTCTGTTACTGTGGACGTCCAGACTGCTCTGGGTTTTAATGGAAATACATTGCCATCAGATGGGACATTTTATCTGATGTGAGCGAAAAATTCGTTATACAAAATCTGAATTATTTCTTTTATTTTATTCTGCTTAGCTTTAATAAATTTCCAGCCAATTCTGAATGTGCAAATAGAAAAACTATATCCAACAAATGTTTAATTGCAAAAGCCCTGCACTCCTACAGCGCTCTGGATTTACAAGAAAACCAAATGTCTCATTGTACCTGATGGGAAACCTCAGGGAATTAAAATACTGGGGGAAAACACCACAAACCTCCCGTCATTCAACATGTGTATTTTGTCAGATAATAGTAGAGAAGCTTGAATCTTCGACTGGACTGGGCTGCGAAGATTCAAGCTTCTCTACTATGGAAACCACCTGGACAACTGAGAGCCTACACAGAAACTTTGTCAGATAATAACACTCAGCATTTGAGATGTGTAAAACGCTATATTGACTGAAATGGTCATCTAAAATAATTTAATGTTTTTTTTTTTTTATTTATCAAAAAGACTAAAATGTCTTGACTGAAACAAGACTAAAATACATTCAGTCCTATTTTGACTAAAAATAGACTAAAAGTAACAGACTTTTAGTCAACTGAAACATGGGCAGAGGTGGTTACCAAGTGGTTAGTGTGCTTGGTTTCAGTGTGGAAGGTTCCAGGTTCAAACCCCACCCCTGCCACATTTCTCCATGTTATGTGGAGTTGCTTCATGAAGGGCATCCGGCATAAAACCTGTGCAGAAAGATGCACCTTGGATTTGCTGTGGTGACTGAGTGAAAACAAGGGAGCAGCCGAAGGGTCTTACTTACTGACTAGTCGACTTAAACATGACGAAATAAAAATGGTATGTGAATGACCAAATGTGACTAAATCTTAAAAGAACATTTGACAAATGACTAAGACTAAAAAAAAAAAGTCACCTTCACACATTCTTGAGAAATGTTGGTTTCTTGATGATGTGTGAGGTTTTGACTCACTGGGTGCGGTGAGTCGGGGTGTTGGTTTCTCAGAATGTAACAGATGGAGAACCTTTTCTGGTTTGAGCTCAAAGCGTCTGAATGGGCCCTTGTAAGCAGGCAGAGGCTTGCCAAGGACAAGTCGGGTTGCTAACCATAGATGAAGGGCCCATGATGAACCACTGCACTCTTCAAAATCATGCTTTTGTATAATTGCTGCACAATATAGCTCCTCTCATTAGAACCAAGGGACACCACACCACATTTTCTGTGACTTGACTGCTGCTGGGATATTTCTCTGTAACATTAAAAGATGTGCATGATGTTCAGAGGAAGACGTAAAACGAACTCCGCGTACAAGATTTCTTGTAAAAGAATGAAAAATATAACATCATTAAGGAACATAAAAAAAGAAAGTTTTTGGTTCTTGAGCTGGTTCCAACCCTTCATTTTAAAGTCGACATGGCTCGTGTATTTATTTAGTTATACGGTTTTTTGTATGTGATTTTTGAGATGAGGAACGTGTATTTGAAATAACGTGTTGTGTTCATATCAGGACTTAGGAAACGAGCACGACTTTCAGCTCGGTGAGAAAGAAGAAATGACACTGTCTAGTTCTACTTTTATCTCTCTGTCTCTATCAGCTGTTTGTGAGCACTTTTTCATCAGGAACATGATGAACGGTAGCATTAGGCTAAATGTATTCCACCCTTTGACCTTTTATGGAATCCAGAATCGTTTTTAAATTTGCGGTGTGTCAGTTTCAGTTCATACTGCTCTCTCATTATGTCATGTCTGAGCTGCTGACGCATCTAACAATTACATCAATTATGATCATTAAGCAGTTATTTCACATGTTCAGAGTTTAATGGCTTGATTCTTTTAAAATCTTTCTTTCAGATTCTTTCACAAAACAAAATAGATTTATATATGAAATTAGAATGTTGACCATCTGACAGACATATTGACTCTGCAAAGATTTTCAAAAGTTTCACTCATCAGGGTCAGGATGATTATTTGTAAAAGTTTTGTTTTGTGTGCTTATAATTTGTGTTTTTCGTGACTGGGTGGGCGTGTGTGTGTGGGGCAGGGCCAAGCATTCAGCAGTATGTTGCCTAAAACCTTTGATAACAACCTACTTTAACTGAAATCTAGGTCAAATTTTAATGAACTGTGTTGAAAGTCAGTTTTGGGTTTTTATTTTTTTGGTTCCTTCTTAGCTCCTAACCGAGCCTGTAAAAACTGTGGTCAGAACCTGGCAGCTTACTGAAGAGGTTTGTTTCCATCCAGGGATAGCCAAAATCATCATTTTTACCTTGAGACCATCCACTATGTTAAAAGTGATCGACATGGAACTGAGAATGTATCATTCTCTCCCCACCTGGAAAAAAATTACATTGGATTCTTGAAGCTGATGTACACTTTAAAAGAAAAATTCTTAGTTTGCAGTGTTGTACGAAATTCAGAGTTGAGCTCGTGTGGCCAAACAAAACTCAAAACCTCCTGCAATATGTCCTCCCAATTTTCATAGTCAGCCTAGTTTCTGCGGTTAAAGTCCAATTTTAGGGAGCACATTTGTAAAAACTGTTTTTTCCAGTCGTACCTTGGCAGCCTCCAAGACAGATGGTTGCAAATTGTGGGGTTCTGAGTTATAACTGGTTTGATCCTTTTCCTTTCCATGATGGTTTGCCTTCACATGGGTGCAGAATTCATTATGATTTCAGAGTCAAAGGTTTACTTTTGGATGTTTTGAATTTTAAAATAACTTAATTAGATGGTGCAGAAACCTTCACCTGCTTTGTTAATTCTTACCTTATCTTCAATCTGGTTACCAGCCCTGATCAATATTAACCTAAAGATTAAAAGAAAGATATTTTGGGTTATTTGAGAATTGTTGCATGGTTAAAATTACTAATCTGTTTAATTAGAGATTACTGAATCTGAAGTTAATAATCAACTGATATTTCTGAAACTGTAACACATACAGTAAGAAGGTGTGTGTGAATGCTATCAGAGATGACTAATGTGCATGAACATTTCACTGGGGTCTTTTTTTTTTCTGCCACTAGTTGTGTCAAAGTAACATAACGGTGCAGCACGCGTTCTATTACTTTTTTAAACATCCTCTCTGGTGGTGTGTTCTTCAGAAGACTGTGGAAAAGTGAAGATGGTTTTGCTTCAGACGGGAATATAGATGTTGTTCTGTGGACAGTGTGGTGGTAAGTACATTATGGCTCCCCATGTGCAGCCATGATGATAAACAGAACAGTTTACCACAATTACTGACTCGTGAGAGTGTGATGGATGCCGCCGTGCAGGCACAGGATGGTTTTAATTGTTCTGTGAAACTGGATTGTTGCTGTTCAGGTTCTTCAGCCAAGATGATTTTGGCACTACAGTCCTGTTAAGTGCTTTATTCATAGCCGCTTGTTTGGAATAATATGAAGTTACCACAGTGATGAAAACACCTTATAATTTATGAGTGAATTGATACTGATGCAGCCGTTAGACATCAGCTGCCAAACAGCACTCGTATTTGGCTCTGAACCAGCAGCATGATGTCATTGCAGAGTTCTTATTTTGATACTCGAATTCAAGAAGATCACTTGGCCATACGAAAAAGGATTTTCCATACCTTTATTCATATATATATATATATGTATATATATATATATAGAGAGAGAGACTGTAATGATCATTACATGCTGATGTACATGATGACACTTGTGGAGTATTGTGTATTGTTTTGAGTCTTGTGTGCCTATCACCTGGGTGTGAACAAAATGTCTCAGTTTTAATCTACTTTGGACCAGGATTGTTATAAAGATTGAGGATCATCCAAGAGTAAGGGCCCCTACACACAGAACATGATTGAAGCTGACTAACACACGAAGGAGGAATTGCATGCCATTTGTGAAAAATCAAAGCTGCCTCCAACGCCACGTACACCTGTCGCTACAATTATTCACACACATCAGCGGCTGAAAGACAGCGTGTGCGCTTTGAGAGCCTGTTCAATCCCTCTCGCAGCAGGTGTTGGCCAGATTCCAGGTGATAGACACGAACATTGTGGCTGCTGGCAGCAGCAGCTGTTGAGATCTCTGGTTCTGGGCATCACGGCTGGGGAACACATACTGTGTTTTGACGGATATGTCCTTACAACTGTCCACTGTGATGCACAGGTGTCTGCTTGCTGTCCTCACATGGAAATACATAAAAACATATATCGCTGTTGCAAAGGGCTGCAGCGAGCAAGCGCACAGCACATACATTGACAGGCTGCCCCAGGTGAAACGGACCATCAGATTTTTAAATATTTTCACTGCTCAGTTCTTGAAGGCACCTGAAACACCTTTAACCATGTGTCCTGCGTCTTTTCTTTCTAGGGGAAAGTTTGCTGTGGTGAAGCGCTGCGTGGAGAAGATCACAGGTAAAGTGTTTGCAGCCAAGTTCCTACGGAAGCGGCGGCGAGGTCGCGACTGCAGGGCAGAAGTCATTCATGAGATGGCCGTCCTGGAGATGGCACGCAACAACGCTCGTGTGGTCAAACTATTCGCTGCTTACGAGACGGACCACGACATTGTCTTGATACTGGAATAGTGAGTCAACAAAAAAATTTCTACTTAATGTTTAATGTTTAAAGTTTTAATGTCTTTTAGGTGATGATTGTGATGATGATGATGATCTTCCAGTGTCACCTTCATGGGCTCACCACCTGCAAGGAGACTGTAAAGGGTCTGGTGCGCTGTTCTATAGGCAGGGGACAAAAGAAAATACTCACACGGCCTGGCACTTGGAGAAAATAAATATAGGAAGATAAAACCAACACAGTGACACTTACGTTTACTTTGACTTCTGCTTCATTGCAAACTGTATGACCCCGAGATATTTCTTACTTTGTGTGGTTAACTTCATTTCATTTATTAATATAAATTATTCCTGAATTTCACACCTGCGACACATCCCAAAAAATTGGAATGGGACAATTTAGGTAATGAGGTTAAAAAAAAACAAAAACATAAAATTAAATGCTATTTCAAACAGATGATGTCAACAGGTAATTATACAAAAGAAGTATCCACAAAAGGCTGAGCCTTTGAGGAACAAAAATGGATAGAGATCTGCACAACAAATTCATGAGAAAATTATTGAAATGTTTAAAACCAATGTACGTCAAAGAAAGACTGGATGATATTTGCATAGTTCCCTCTCTACAGTCCAAAATATAAATAGGGATGGGTATCGAGAACCGGTTCCTTTCGGGTATCATTAAAAAATGATTCGATCCACCGACATCAATAAGCTTTGTGCTTAACGATTCTGTTATTGGTCCTTCAGAGTGGCTGTTGTTTTGGGGGGTGTTTGTCAGGGAAATTATAATTTCTCTACATTGATTACAGATTCTGCAGCGGGTCTGTAATCAACTTTTCTGCAGCGTGGCTTTGCTTTGAACCTTGAACCAATCGAAGCAGTGGTTCGCAGATTGAAGCAATGCTTCAATCTATTGCTTCATTTATTCTTTCTTTCTTTCGCTTAATTTTGCCCCGCTAAAACCCTAAAGAGCATACGTCTGTGAGTATTATTTACCTTTTCTATGTTAAACCGACCTGTTATGGTCTTCTGAAACAGTTGATAGATGTATTTTATAACTTAAAAACGGGAGCAATGCTAATGCTTTAGCATGTCTATGGCATTTTCAATGTTAAGTTAGCATTAAGCAGTTGCAGCCGTCATCACGTTCGGGTGCATTTGTTTTCAAATTGTAATATTTCTTACATTTATTTTTGTTTATATATTAATAATCTAATGATTATTATATACAATATATACTTATTATATACAATTTTAGAGAAAGAGACAAAAAGAACCTGAATAGAAATGCAACAGAAAATATAAAAGCAACTAACAATGAACATACATACATACATACAGAAATAAATGTGTTTCCTGTAAACACCTAGTGACTCTTACTCCTCCATTTCATTTCTGCCTTATTTAAGTTCAATGACAGTTTGTTTTGTTCAAACCATGTTTTCAGTTTGTTAATTTCTTCAGTGATTTCCTCCAGAATTATCTGCCAAACTAGAAAACTGCTGCATCCTAGTAAGAGCAGAATACTACTGGAATGAATTTGAATAAGGAAAGTTGTTTTTTTTTCCTCACTAAATGGATGCTGCACTCACTGCAGTTTATTGTCTGGAATAGTCCCAGATTGCATTTCAGAGCTTCTAGAATTCAAACATTTTCGTGCAGGTGGTGTTGGGGAGTAATTTTGGGTTTCAGCTTTTTTTTGTTTTTCACCACTTTCATCCCTGAATATGTCAATCGTGAGTCACTTTTGTGTGGATTAAAGTTACTAACTGGGACTCCTGTCTTGTTGCGAGAAAGAAACGAGAATCGTCCTCCGTTCTGTTCACACAGCTCCAAACGCTGCGTGGCTCTCTGCCGAGTCAAGTTAGAACGATAGAGTCCAGTCTGAATTAATAACTTCAAAGCGAAACACCATTTTGTTTATTTTTATTTATGTCCAGAGATCAAGGATCAATTTCATATTTATTTACTTTAAGACTCAATGAAATACATAGAAAACCTGTAAAGCCTACTTTTAGTACAAAATTCACGAGGTATCGATAAGGAATCGGATCAATAAGCAGAATCGATAATGGCATCGATATTGATAAAATCTTATCAATACCCATCCCTAATTATAAAATGATTCAAGGAATCTGGAGGAATTTGAGCGTAAAGGGAAAGGGTGCAAGCCTAAGATGAACACCTGTGGATGCCAGTCCTTCAGATTGCACGGCATCAAGAACGGTCATTCATCAATAGCTGATATAACCACATGGTCACGGGACCCTTGCCAAGCTCTACAATTCTGAGTTACATTCACTAATGCTACTTAACATGTTACTGTCCAAAAAGTGACCCTTACTGTGTGTTAACCTGAGCCAGAAGCTGCGTTTATTGCCCTGGGCTTTTTATTTTATTTTTATTTATTTATTTATTTTTGAAGAACTGGACAGTATGTGCTCCAGGCCAAAGATGAAAAGGACCACCCAGACTGTTATCACCAATAAGTCCAAAAGCCAGGGTCTGTCATGGTGTGAGGTTGTGTCAGTGCTCTTTGTAAAGGTTATTTACATGTATGTGATGGCATTATTATTGCAGAAAAGTACATTGAGGTTTTAGACCGACCAAATACTGCCTTCAAGATCACGGCTTTTCTAGGAATGTCTATGCATTTTTCAAGAAGACAGTGCAAAATCACATTCTGCACATGCTTCAAAGGCATGACTAAGAGTATATGGATCCTGGCCTGTCTGAGGTCCTGACTCATTTCCAACAGAGAATGTATGGAGAATTAAATTTTTTTTTAGAAACAAAAAAATGCAGCAATGATGACCCCATACATGGTAAGACGTGCGTGCCAAAAGAATGGGCCAAACTAACTCCCGAAACACTTCATTGCTTAGTATCCTCATTTTCTAAAACACCTTTTAAGTGGAGTGAGCAGAAATGGCAACATTATAAATTGATAAATGGTTTTGTATCCCAACTTATTTGGAATGTGTTGCAGGCTTTAAATGCTGAAATGGCTATGAAACAAATGAAAGGAAGCTGACTTGGCAAAACATGAAATACCTCATACTGCTCATACTGTCTGCAGTGGATAGCAGTCACAGTAAATGTAAGGATCACTGTATTATTGTTGTTGTTAATATTTTATCTTTATTTGCAGTTCCATGTCATCCCAACTTTTTCTGACTCGGCATTGTATTAAAAACACTCCCTTCAAATTGGGTGGCCTGTTTAAGATGTAGGTCTCCCGGCTGTGCCCTCTGCCTGTCAGTCTGTTGTGTCAACATCACTGCCTGTTGTCAGCTCTGCCTCAACCCCAACATCCACATGTGGGTGCCGACTGAGGGAAATGTGTATATCACATCATCACTCCTCAATATCACAAGTAATAAGTGATGAGGTTTGAGCCTAGAAGCCCAACTCAAACTACATGCTGCTGTTAAGCTGCTTTAGATGGTGTGTATCTAAACCAGGGGTCACCAGCCCTGTTCCTGGTGAGCCCCTGCCCTACATGGTTTCCACAGCTCCCTAATTTCCAGCTCTTGATAGACTGAGTACAACTTACCTTAAAACTGTCTGAGAGTGGAACAGGGAGAGATGGAAAACATGCAGGGCAGGTGCCCTCCAGGAACAGGTTGGTGACCCAGATCGAAACTATTCAATTTAAACTTAAAGTATGATATAACACAGATCAAGTTCACGTTTCACTTTAACACTTAAAAGTACAGTGTACAATAAAATGTTTTGCTCAGCCCTTAACATCTATAATATACAGTGGTGGGCACAGTTCAGCTAATCCAATATCAGATAATTATCAAAGCAAATGTTTTTGTTAGCGGATTAGCTTTTCAGATAAGTTTTAAAAATTTCATTGGACCAGTTATCTTTCCCATAAATTTAGTTCTGATAACTTTTTTTTTTTTTTTTTTTGCTGGTAAAGTGAGCAAAGTTTAACAGTCAGAAACGTTTGTACACCCTAAAATCAAACATTTTAGTCCGTCTACTGTGTTTATTTATGGCAGACTGGCGTCACTTCCTGATGATGTCATTAAGTGCAAACCGTGATTGGCCGGTTGGTGCAGGGAGCATTGTGGGTAGTGTAGTTCAGGTTCACTTCGGATGTTAGTGTTTCCATCCCTTGTCCCTTAGAAATCTGCTGCATCATACATCGTGCAAAAAGAATTATTTAAATATCTAAAGGACACTGGGTTACTTCATCGCATCTAAACAAATGTCACTGGCTGCCAGGAGTTAAGATTTTGTAAAATCTCAGCCATCAGTCACCAGCCCAGTAGGTGGCAGTAAATGCACTTTAAGCTGGTGCTGTCCGCCATTGGATCCGAAAGAAGAAGAAATATAGTCCGCTCTACACAAAAACAAAATGGACTAATTTTAACACTTTTATTTTATTTCTTTGTGGCTGACGGTATCACCAAGACTCGGTGGGAGACAGGAGCTCTCACGGTGCAGCTGTGTACAGATGTTTCTTCACCGTTTAGACCATTTTGGATCATCTCTGGATGATTATTTTTTTCAGATGAATCCCACTGAAACTAACAGGTAAGAATTTATATTTACTAGGTGTGTTACTACGTGTATTTCGGTTGTTTAAGCTGCAGGGTTGAAAGCATGTGAAAAAATCAGCAGCTTTTAGTTTGTAAATGACGGTGTATCTAATACTGAGATAAACTGTGACTTCTAATACTGTGTTTTACTGCTTTTGAAAGACGATGACATCTTTCATTCATTTTTCATTCGTTCTTGTGTGTTTGTGATCCTTGAATTTACCCAGCAGCCCCTGCAGCACTTAAAGTGAAACCGGTTTATTAGAAGCCGACAGTGTAAATCTGATGTGGCCGCGTCCAAATCAATACTAAAAGTTTTTGGTTATCTGTAATAAAGATAAATGTTTTAGCAGTTTATTGTCATAAAAGTTAACTTTTCAGTTATTGGATAAATGGTTATCAGAGCTAACTTTGTGGTTAGCTGTTGCCCACCACTGATAATATATAATACAATAAATAATACTTATCCATAAGTACAGAGTAAGATGAGCTAAAAACATAAAGACAACACATTTAAAAACCATCCATAAAATAAACCATGCAACCTCTTATGGTGTCTTATTTACAGTAAGCTTTCATTTGTTTTTGGTTTTTCAGACGTATCAGCTTGTGACCGAAATAAATAAGGACATAAATACCGACTGAATGCTGTAATTTTCCAACCACACCTTAAATACCTGTTGGACAAAACACCTTCCTCAGACCAAAGGTAGTTTGGAGAACTGCAGATATGCCATAAGGGGAACGGGTAATAACCTTTTTAAATACAGTGAGTCAGCAGCGAAAAACGTTTTGTGTGTTGCTTAAGAACACTTTGCCAGGACACGCACCTCGTCATGCTGAATGCAGGACTACAGAGTCACACTGCTTACCAAAAATAAAATATACACACCTTACCAATGTGTGTGATTTCTAAACAATATATCTAATCTATACCTAACATAAGACACAATCACTTAACAAGTAAATTTCCAGGATGAAAGCATCTTGGATACAAATCATTTGAGAAGAAACAAAGTTTTTTGACACCAGAACATTTGTAAACTGCTGTGTTTGTAAAAAGATGTACTATTTCTAAATACTGGCCAATTACTGCTCCAGAAATTACAAGACTATAATTTAAGAAACCTTAAATTAATTTTCACTTATATCATTGGCAGATTTGTTAATTTAAGTTTTTTTTTTTTTTTTTTTCATGTAAACAAACAAAAAAACAAATCTCCCAGTAGACCAAGTGAAAACACACTTCAGATTTCTTAAAATGTGCTAAATAGGATTAGGAATCAAAAACCAGTTCCACTTGAGCCTGTTCCAAATTTTTCAATCCATGTGAATCGTGTTTATCAGATGTTATGAATTTGTCTCATCAATGCCGGCAGGTTTTTCCTGATAGTTCTGCTTTGCAAGCTTGTATCATAAGTTTATATATACGTATGTATATGTGTATGTATGTATGTACACTTTGAATTTACAGTGAAACAGTTTTCCAGGAGAACAACATTTTCTCACAAATGAAACAGTTTTCATGTGTATTAGGAAGCATTGCATCTTTTACAAAAACTTAGGGTGAGTCAAAAAAGTTTGTTCCATCTCTGATATGCCATAAAAGGAGATGCTTCAAAGACTTTATTTAAATCTAAAATCCAGTCCTTATGTCTTCCTGAAATATTTGTGATCATGTCCCATATGAAGAATCGATGTGATAGTTTGACTAGAAATTAGACGGATATGCTCGGTAAGAGTTGGTGTTTTTCTTGGTCAAGCTGCCTGATGTTCTTGGGCCTGACTGTGTTCGCTTCCCCTTTGCTCAGTGCCGCAGGTGGAGAGATATTTGACCAGTGTGTCTCTGATGAACTGCTGCCAGAAGTCCACATCACCCGTCTGATCAGGCAAACCCTGGAAGGAGTTCACCACCTCCACCAGAGCAACCTGGTGCACTTAGACCTCAAGGTGTGTGTCGACGTCTTTACACAGTAAAGTAAACACTGTTCACACCCTTAAAGGACACTCCATCATGTGAACGCACAAAGCAGCTCTTGACCTCACCTTATGTATAGCAGGTTTAAAGCTACAGTGTGCAGCATTTACTGTCATCTAGTGGTGAGGTTGCAGATTGCATTATGTGGTGATTGGTCATGTTTTTAGCATCTTTGCTGGCGGGGATTCAAGCTCCTTGTCTTCTCTTGTGATAAGCAATATGTGTGATCCTCCAGTTCCTAAAAACGAGGGTTCTCAAACTTGTTAGCCTGCATGAGCACGTAGGAGACCGTATGAAGGAGCGCGAGGACTAGGGTTGGGTATCTTTAAGAAATTATTCGATCCATCGATATCAGTAGCCTTTGTGCTTAACGATTCCCTTATTGGTCCTTCAAAGAGGCCGTTGTTTTTGAGGGTGTTTGGCGCGAAAATGGTCATTCCTCTACGTAAATTACAGACCCTACAGCGGCTCTGTAATCAACCGCTTCTGCAGCGCGACTCCACTTTGAAGCGTGAACCAATGAAGCACTGGTGGAGTCACTAACTGGGACTCTTGTCTTGTTGCAGTCAAGAAACGAGAATCGTCCTCCATTCAGTGGACACAGCTCTAAACGCTACGCGGCTCTCTGCTGAGACAGAGTCCGGTCAGAATTAATAACCGCTTAATTGCCGCTTTAAATAAAATGACACCTCTTTCCAAACGCTGTAATACAGACCAGAAACTACAATCGACTAAAACGTTTTTTTTCTTCCTCCCAAAATGAGACATGCTGTATTCTTTATAAATTACATCCTGACGTGCTGTAAGAGCTCAGCTCAGATGTATTGCCATTAATGTCTGAAAGGAAATGCTTTTGACAAACTACAGATTTTGTTTTTCTGTTTCTGTCCAGAGATCAAGGATCCACCATGTAGAGTTTATTATGTCCAGAGTTTAAAGATCCAGTGACCAATTTCATATTTATTTACTTTATGTCTCAATAAAATGCTGTCCAGTTTCAATTCAGTTTCAGTTTAATCGGCTTATAAAGTGGCAAATCACAAAAAAGCTGTCTCACGGAGCCTCACATAGAACAATTCAACATAAAAAAAAAAAAAAAAATTCAAACATAATTAACAGAAGTAAAATAATAAAACAGATAAAAAATAATAACTATTCATAAAAAAGAGAATAAAAATAGGCTTTAAGTCTTGACTTAAAAATGTCCAGGGGCTTGGACTGCCTCACGGTCGCAGGAAGACCATTCCACAGAGCGGGTGCAAGATAAGAAAAAGCTCTTTGACCCACAGACATAGAAAACCTGTAAAGCCTACTTTTAGTTTACAAAAAAATTCACAAGTGGTGGTATCAATAAGGGAATGGTTAATGGTATCGATATCGATAAAATCTTATTGATACCCAATCCTAGCGAACGCTGAGACCATGTTTTTTTTCTTCAGTCTTCTGCAGAAGACTGAGAAAGTATAGGTCTTTTGGGTTACTGTATCAGCAGGGGAGTGCAGCATGGCGACGCCCACGAGGTTGTCTGCTCCCATGCAGATATGAAAGGATCATTTTAAGCTCATGAAAACGTATCAGTTAATTGTTGCATGTAATTATATACGAATGAACAGATGGTGAGGAATATTATATTCCATTTCTGCTATTGATGTAGGATGATAAAATAGTGTAGGTCTATGCATCTACCTACAGTAGTGTTCAGAATAATAGTAGTGCTATGTGACCTAAAAAGATTAATCCAGGTTTTGAGTGTATTTCTTATTGTTACATGGGAAACAAGGTACCAGTAGATTCAGTAGATTCTCACAAATCCAACAAGACCAAGCATTCATGATATGCACACTCTTAAAGCTATGAAATTGGGCAATTAGTAAAAAAAAAAGTAGAAAAGGGGGTGTTCACAATAATAGTAGCATCTGCTGTTGACACTACAAACTCAAAACTATTATGTTCAAACTGCTTTTTTTTAGCAATCCTGTGAATCACTAAACTAGTATTTAGTTATATAACCACAGTTTTTCATGATTTCTTCACATCTGCGAGGCATTAATTTTGTTGGTTTGGAACCAAGATTTTGCTGGTTTACTAGTGTGCTTGGGGTCATTGTCTTGTTGAAACACTCATTTCAAGGGCATGTCCTCTTCAGCATAAGGCAACATGACCTCTTCAAGTATTCTGACATATCCAGACTGATCCATGATACCTGGTATGTGATATATAGGCCCAACACCATAGTAGGAGAAACATGCCCATATCATGATGCTTGCACCACAATGCTTCACTGTCTTCACTGTGAACTGTGGCTTGAATTCAGAGTTTGGGGGTCGTCTCTCAAACTCTCTGTGGCCCTTGGACCCAAGAAGAACAATTTTACTCTCATCAGTCCACAAAATATTCCTCCATTTCTCTTTAGGCCAGTTGATGTGTTCTTTGGCAAATTGTAACCTCTTCTGCACATGTCTTTTATTTAACAGAGGGACTTTGCCGGGGATTCTTGCAAATAAATTAGCTTCACACAGGCGTCTTCTAACTGTCACAGCACTTACAGGTAACTCCAGGCTGTCTTTGATCATCCTGGAGCTGATCAATGGATGAGCCTTTGCCATTCTTGTTATTCTTCTATCCATTTTGATGGTTGTTTTCCGTTTTCTTCCACGTGTCTTTTTTTTTTTTTTGTCCATTTTAAAGCATTGGAGATCATTGTAGATGAACAGCCTATAATTTTTTGCACCTGCGTATAGGTTTTCCCCTCTCCAATCAACTTTTTAATCAAACTACACTGTTCTTCTGAACAATGTCTTGAACGTCCCATTTTCCTCAGGCTTTCAAAGAGAAAAGCATGTTCAATAGGTGCTGGCTTCATCCTTAAATAGGGGACACCTGATTCACACCTGTTTGTTCCACAAAATTGACAAACTCACTGACTGAATGCCACACTACTATTATTGTGAACAACCCCTTTTCTACTTTTTTTTTTTACTAATTGCCCAATTTCATAGCCTTAAGAGTGTGCATATCATGAATGCTTGGTCTTGTTGGATTTGTGAGAATCTACTGAATCTACTGGTACCTTGTTTCCCATGTAACAATAAGAAATATACTCAAAACCCGGATTAATCTTTTTAGTCACATAGCACTACTATTATTCTGAACACTACTGTATATATTTCAGGGTTTTTGTTATTACCATTAAAGTGTTATCTGCTAACAAAATTCTGCCAGATGACCTTATTGGACAGTTAGTCTTGATGGGTGGAGCCACCTCCTGTAATTAACTTCAGTTACTTCATCGTCAACCTTGCATTGTTATAAAAGAATGAATCAAAATTGGGACCAATGTGTCAACATTAGCATTAAATTGTATGACCATTTGTAAGAAACTGTTGTTCGCATGGAAAACTGTTTCACTGTAGATTCATCAAAGTGTACCAATAACATAGAGTGTAATCATATTGTGTTTTATTATTTAGCACCAAAATAGATCCTTGTCATTTGATTGGAGGTTTGTATGTCACATGATGTTGAATATTCATCCCATTTGCTATTTTGTTCCATTTATTGTGTAATTTTGGTTCCGTTTACCCAATTTTGGTTCTATATGTTTTGTACACTAGTTGTGAAGGCGCTTAGTTTAAAAAAAGCATGCTGGGGTTTGTTTTTGTGACAGACAAGATTTCAAATGAGCTTATTGACGCTGCTCATTCTTTTACCACACACAAAAACACATCCAGTATGCTGTAAGCCGTCTGGGGGCATTTGCAGTATTCGCTGGGACGTCTCTAGCTGAAGTAGAAATGCTGTCGGATAAAGACCTCAACAAACCTCTTTTACGCGGAGGCTTCGCGCATAAAGACCGATTCGCTTTGGAAGCGAGACAAAGGAACACCTCCGTTTCGGCGTGTCAGAGGACAAGTTTGGACATGTCTATCTCGGCTTTCAATGCTTACCAGTCCAGTAAGTATCAGTGAAATTGTGGAGAGCTGGACATGTCCAAACTTGTCCTCTGACACGCCGAAACGGAGGTGTTCCTTTGTCTCGCTTCCAAAGCGAATCGGTCGTGATGCGTGAAGCTTTCGCGCGGCTTTCCATGACAGAATCTCTTGTTAAAAGTGAAATCTGCCGGAAAATGGCTGATGTCCAGCTCTTGTGATAACCAGAGAAAGAGCACACGACGGTCTCGTATCCACAGAGCCATCCGTTTAGAAATGGTCCAGTGGCTTGTGCCGCGTCATCGCAGCTCGGAGCGCGGCTCGCCGAGTGTCCTTAAAGGGGTCCTTAAAGCTGTAGTAACAGTCCTTATTCTCTGTGAAGCCCGTAAAATTTTCACCGAAAGCCAGATAAATTTTTCGAATGGTTTCCAGGTGCCAGTCTCTAACAGCTTCTGAAAAAATTCTGATGGGGAAAAAAGTCCTTTTCATTCCGCCATTTCCAGACAATGAAAATCCGACGACGGGGCGGGACCACTCCTTCTCAAGGCGTGCTCACAGGCGAATGACATCACCGACAGGCGTGGAAAAACTCACGCATGCGCACGAGGGTTCAAGCATGTCTGACGTAAAAACATATGAATGAAATCCATATAGTTTTTGAAAAAAATAAAAAGGACCGTTACTTTATTGACAGACCTCGTATTTTAGGTGTTATATAAAACACATAATGAATGTTTTTTTCATTCATGCAATGGAAAGAATATTTCATGAGGTGACAGATGAAATGTTCCATTCAACGAGGTGCAGTAATTGGGGTGACTACTAAATGTTCTACTACAAAACTGGTTCATTTGTATTTATTTCTGAAAATATTTTGCAGTAAACTCTGTACTCAATGTTGAGGGCTGGTAATCCTGATGGGGACAGTAATACTACAGCAGATGAAACCATACATCATGAGACTCTTTCATTTTGTGATGCAAGCACCAAATTTGGCACAATGGTACTTCTTGGTCTAGTTTTTGGAGAAAAAAAAAAGCCATTAGCTCGTACAATTTTCAAGATTGCAACCATTTTATTCAAGATGGCACCCAGAAATATGTATTTTGTGTCATATATTTCCAGAATCTTGGTTCATTTCAGTGTTGTACTTGTTAAATGAACTGTGGACTGGGAGGATTTCAAATTAACTTCAGGCAACATTCTCATGTGTTTCAGATGGATTGTGTATGTGCATGCTGTAGAACATGTGTGATGGTGTTTGGGGTGTCAGGGTTTAGTAGTACAGGTAGTACTTTTGTTTTTGTTTTTTAAGTCAGCCATGCGCTTTGGTTGGACACTCGTCCTCACTCTCTTACCAAGCAGCTGTTTGTGTGTGGCTCAGGCCACAAACCAGCAAACTGCACTGACTTGTGGGTGTCAGTGCATGAAGATGGGAAACCTCCAGAATGGAACAATGACTTCAACATTACCCCCCCCCCCCCCCCCCCCCGAAATTTTTTTTAAAAATTCATGTGTCTAACAGCTTTTTTGAAGAAAATGACTTTTCAGAAATATGATTCTTACACGTATCTGCTGAACGATAAATCCTCTGATTTATTTAATTTGAACACTTTTTTTTTTCTTTTTAAGGAAAGGCTGTCAAGCACTTGTGTGATTTTAATTGTGATTGTTCCATTGTTCTTCCTGTTGTTAGCCACAGAACATTCTGCTGACCAGCCTCTCTCCTCCTGGAGACATAAAGATCGTAGACTTTGGTCTGGCACGTAGACTGGGCGCGGTTGGAGAGCTGAGAGAGATTCTCGGCACACCTGAGTATGTGGGTAAGGTGCTGATCATAAACATGCTTTGATGACGCACAGAGCACAGTTTGACATTATTAACAGTCAAACACGCAGATCAATGACAAAGTGATCAGAATTGTAACTGATACAACTTTGTCAATAAACACTCAGAACCACAGAGATGTTTGCAGAAATGTTATTTTTACTTTGTTTAGCACTTTTCTACCTGCATCAGAAGCCCATAGCACTTTACAATGATGCCTCACATTCACACAGACGCACTCCGATGTCAGGGTGCTGCCACGCAAGGTGCTCACTGCACACCAGGAGCTATTCGGGGATTAAGGACCTTGTCCAAGAGCCCTTAGTGATTTAGTGGTCTGGCTGGGTTTTAAACCGAGGAGCACAACGATTAACCACTAGACCATCACCTCCCCTAATATATAAGGATAGAAGTGAAAGTAGATAAAATAATAGAAGCATAAAAGTAGCAGTAAAATTATTATTTTTTTTAAATTGACAAGAAGATATCCTGCTTGTATGACAAATTGAGAATCTTTTTTCATGCAGCTCCAGAAATCCTAAATTATGAGCCCATAACAACAGCAACAGACCTGTGGTGAGAGACACACACACACACAATTTGCTTATTTATTTTTTGTTTTTCTTGAGGAAAGTTATATTTTTCTCAGAGGCTTCACCAGTGTACCCGGTAAAATGCAGTGACTGAATGAGTCCTTCTTCTCTGGTTTGTTGGATAACTCAACAATTATAAATCTGATGATCTGTTCATTCTCCAAATTAAAAGTTCAGATAATAAAAATGCACAGACTACAATTTGGTAAACTCTGATGGATCAGATCAACACAAAAAACAACTTTTCACTTGTTTTCATGATGATGACATGAACGTGATGATGCTCGCTGAGTTGTGTGTTTGTCTCACAGGAGTGTGGGTGTGATCGCCTACATGCTGGTGACGGGCGAGTCTCCATTTGCTGGAGCCGACAAGCAGGAGACGTATCTTAACGTGTCCCAGGTCAACGTGGACTACACCAGGGACGCCTTCTCCAGGGTGTCGGAGCTGGCCATCAATTTCATCCGCAAGCTGCTGGTCAAAGCGCCCGAGTAAGAAACGTGAATAAAAACGCTGTCAGGAATCAGAATGAAGTCTGAGTGCAGCTGGAGGTGTTTTTATGTTCTTTCTCCTCCATGTTCAGTCCCACAGATGTGTAATGTTTTATTTTAGATGATGAAGCCGCTCTGTGCAGACCTGATCATGTCAGGGGTCCCGATTAGTCCTTTGCTGGGGGCCAGTTGGGAACTAAAGGAGATGCAAGTTCCTCTGTGTAGGAATTCGGTGGAAAACCTGCCAAATCCCAAAGCAGGTCTCAACTGGATCCACTGCAGCTTCTCCGATACTTGGCTGAGTTTAGCATTGTGATGAGTTCCAACTCGTCAAACCTCGGCTGATTTTTTTATTTTTTTTTATTTTTTTTTTCCCCTCCCCAAAACAGCTTCACCTGGATACCTTTGGGGCATCAGTTTTTTGTGGAGCTCGATCACACTCCCGGCCACCTCGGATCAATCGGCACTCGGCTCAGGACAGCCTGGGATAAGCCCGGTGTAACTCCTGGCCGGACTCCAGTGTTTGCTCTGCACAGCCGCAAGTCCAACTGGACACTTGGAATTTATTCAGTGTTCTCAGAACCAGTCCGAGTTTAACCAGTTTTTCCAAACCTGTGCCAAACCGCCACGTGTGAGCGCTGCTTTACAGATAATCACTCAGTGTTTCATTTTGATATTTTGCAGCGATGACTAAATCCTGACTATCTCAAAAAGTAACGTTTAATTGTTTTGACCGTGTTTCTGTGTGGTGTCGACAGGGACCGGCCCAGCGCCGCGGAGTGCCTGAGCCACCCGTGGCTGTGGCAGCTGCAGCTGTACCAGAGCCCAGAACCCGCCACTCCCCGCTCCGCCCGCGAGAGGAGCTGCGGCACCAAGTGGGCAGCTTCACCCGAAAACCTGGAAGACAAGGAGAACTTCCTGCAGTCACTCCACTCTCAAGCGAAAAGGTTCCGCTACGACGAGGAGACGATTTCTGTCGGAGACGGTGATATTTGAAATGGGAAAAAAAAAAGACAGAGGGGAGGGAGCGGAGGGTAAGGCGGGCTCGCCCGCTCCTTCCACAAGGCTTTTATTTCTTTTAAGCATTCAGAAAAGTAGCACAGCGACGGAACTAAACCTTCTTTACTAACACAGACCGCTCAAACCAAAGATAACCAGCTATTTAGTCTGTTTGGTCTTTTTTTTGACTGTTTCACTGTCACAGCATGTTAAAGAGTTCAAATCATGATGATGAGCTCCCGCAGCCTGGTGTTGGCTGTAGTTCCGGGAGGACCAGTCTGTAGGAGTTAACGGCACGTTTTGTCAGCGGGTCTGGTTTTAATAACCAGAGCTGCAATGACTCAACCCCGTCTGCACTTGTCCCTCAAGTCAGCACCCAAAAAAAGATGATTTGATTTCAAGTGTTGCGTGTCTATTTTACGTTAGTCAAATCAGTCTTTGAAGAGAGGCTTTGACACTATGGTACAGTTTGTACAGTGAGGCTCAAGTGAGGGGAACCACCAAGATAACACCGAGTTGCAAACTCTGGCTGTGATTGGAGAAATGGTGCGTGCAACAACTTCCACTGAGCCGCTTAAAGTTTCCCTTAAATCACGAGGGATCCTCGAACAAAGACTTGATGCATCTTCTTGACCTTGAGTGTCAGTGGGAGCAGTTGGCATGCCGGTTTTCACTAGACGTGGTCGGAATACCCCTCGAGTGAGTGTCTCCAGATAACCACACGTTGAAGCAGATTGGTCAAAGTTGTCAATATAGTCCAAAAGGTGCATTTTTAAAGCAGATCTCCAGAACGTATGGTGCTACAGAGACATGTATTTGTAAACAAATGGTTTGATTGCCTTTATGATGTCATCATGTTTGTCTCAGTACTGTGTACCACAGTTTTAAGTTCTTCATATTTCACTTGACTGAAGGCCAAAAGATACTGAACACTTGAAATCAGAAGTTCAAGACGTGCTGGTAATTCCTGCACCGTGCACATGATCATTACAGATGCTCATCTCGTTTTTTTTTGTTTTTTTTTTAACTGTTAACGTCCAAATATGGGCCAAGCTAATGATATATTTTGATGCCTAACGTTGATTTGTAACTGTTGATATTTGTGTCAGCTCATGTGTTCACCTTCAGTTTCAAACTCTGCTCGTGTGATGCAGTTCTGTGCAAAAGCAGTTCAAGCTGTCGGACATCAACAGCGAGTTTTGGTTGGTGCCGCCTAGCTAAGGTTTAGCTCGTTAAACCCACTGCTGCTCGCTGTGTTTTACTTCCTCTTTTCAAAATAATCACACAGTCCTCACATTCACAGGTCGTTTTTTGTGTAAATAAGATTTTAATCTTAGCTCAGGGTTTTAGATAACTGGTTTTAATAACTCCAACCCGCGTCGGGACCCTTTGAATTGAACACGCTGTTTGTTTAGTGAGTTGATCTTATTGTTGGGTTATATTTATAAAAGGAGACCTGAAGTGAAATGGTGTCATGGCATTATAAAGCAGGACGAGCGTGTGGCGTCTCAGACAGCAGTGACTCATCCCGTCTATTGCAGAGCCGCATCTTAACTCGAGTGATTTCCTGAAAGACCCGTCACTTCCTCTTTGCCAGAAGAGGAACGTTGTTTTAGCACTTGCGTAATAAGCACATATTGAACCAAGAAGCAAAGCTGAACTATTTGGGGTTTTTTTTGTACATTTCAGTGTCTGGGAGCTTTAGTCTAGCTCACCCTGTCACCAAAGTTACCTGGTGTGATGTCATAAAGCCTCTGGCTGCTCTGACAGCCCTCTCACATTTGTGCTGGACTCTCTTATGTGTACGTAAATGTTGCGCTTGTCTCCTACAAGAGGTTAGAGGTCATGGTGTGTTATTTAAATGATTAAAGGATCGTTTTGGTTGCCAGGTGATGAATGATAAATGGAAAAGTTGAAAGTGTGGATTTGGTTTGATGGTGGAACTGTGATGTTTGAAGTGGAGAGACGAGTCATTTTGATTTAAATTTTCAGTGGAATTTTGAAATGTTGGACAGAAAGCTTTTTGGACAATGAAGCAAGAGACAGATGGAGGCGACACAAAGGCACACGTGACACTAAACCGCCGTCTAATGTGAAGTACGAGGTGCTGATTTACGCCACGGTTTGCTGGCAGCTCTGGTGCTGATTAAACATTCTCTTTGTCATTGTGAGGCATCAAAACCAAGAGCACAGTGTGTGTTCGTTGTTCTGAAGGGTCGCACGAGCAGCCACCAGCCAGCGCCGTTGCCTCTGTGTGGGAGCCGTGCACCTCCAGACACGGCCGTGCACGAGCGTGTGCTGTCATCCTGTAAAAACTGGAACACCACACTAAAAAGATTCCCATCTTCAGATTTTTAATGTCATAAGATCGTAGTGTTTTTGTTGCGGTAAGAAATTAAGTTTGAAACTTCACATTTTTAATGCGTGCAGAAAACTTTTGACAACTTTTTCATCTCAACATAAGCAGAAATGACACAACGCCGCGCAGGAAGTTTCTCAAGATGGAATTTCTCAAGCTGGCTTGTGTACATACGTGAAGCTGCTGCCTTCCTGCTGCTGTGGGAAACAATGATTTTGACTTGACATGGTATTTTTACTTTGAAGTTTGGTTCTTTTCTTTGCAGTGCAGTGATGTCACTCGACCCATCAGGATGATGGGAACGCTTGAATCAGTCGGACAAAGGCCGCTTGTTTGCTGCTATTGTTTCAATCCAATGAGATTTACTATGCCGCTGTTTTTTTTTTTTTTTGTGCAGCTGTCAGTCATGCTGTTGTTCTTGCGCACCGACTGATGTCACATTATTTTGACCACAGCGACACTGATGGATACTGTCAACCCCCAACCAACCACAAGCACAAAAAAAACTTTGAGATGTTTGTCTATTTTGCATTTTATTGTATTTTTTAATGTTATGAGCATTTTGATTGCATTTGAAATGGAAAAAAAAAAATCTATATTGTATTCTGATCAACAGCAGGCTAATAACTTACGCACTACAAAGCAAACTGAGAAAGCTCATTAAAGATTGTAGAGTATTTGCCATGTAGTGTTTGTGATTTAATTTTAATTCTGTTCCAGTCGGTGTCTTTACTTCCACACTGCTGCCACCTGCTGGCTGAGGAGAGCTCAGACCAGCAGCGTCTGTGGTTAAATTTATTATTAAACGGAATCATAGATTTTCCAGAGTACAAGTTGCAACTTTCTTTCTGCATTATCTTATTAGCTTGAGATTTTTTGTTCATTGTTATCATGCACTTCTTCTTGTCTAATGCATGCTTTGATTCCTGTGAAAGTCTGACATAATTACTGTAATTATGAACAAATGCATTTTTTAAAAATGTATTTATTTTTGGTATACGTTTAAGTCGCATAGCCTCCCAAACTAGCAAACTAGTTAAAAAAAAAAAAAAAAAAAATGCAACTTATACTCCAGAAAATCCAGTGATGATCTGTGACATAAAAATCTGTGTTTTAACGCCGTCCCTTTAAGACAGTTTTATTTGTAGCGTCCTTGAAGCCGCAAAGCATAGAGATAATGGAATTATCTGGAGTTACATTCAGTGCCAATAAGCTTTAGTGCAAACATAGTGTTGACGTACAGCAGTGATCACATTCATACACATGCTGTCCTTGTCGCAGCTGGTCAAAAACTCAACTACACGACAAAGTACAGACGGCAGCCTGAAAACATGACTACACATTACATTGACGAGAAGAAACCTCATAAGTTATAAGAAAAGTTTTTCACTAAATAAGGTGCTTTGTTGTGAGAAACAACTGATGGAACACAGTATGTTCTGAGGTTCAGGCCTGTGAAGAGATTAAAGCCAGATTCAGTACAGTGAGTTCAGATAATGGTCTAACCGGACTCAAGTCAACAGTAGTGCATCATTTAAAAAACAAAAACACTTAAGCATTTCATGAATACGAGGTGGTCTGAAGTTCTTACACAGTTTACTTAATAGGGATGTAAAATACACTTAAATTAAAGCTTGAATCTGCGATTTCACTGCTGTGTCTGCTCCAAGAGACTGGCAAGAACAGCCATTGTCCAAATATTTATAGCCCAACCTCACATATGTCCTGTATAAGCAGTGCTCAAGGGTTTACATACCCCCCTTTTTGCCCATTTTTCAGATAATATGCATAACACAAAACTTTTCTTCCCCCTCATGGTTAGTGGTTGTGTGAAGCCACTTAATGTCAAACAACTGTTACTCTTTTTAAAAATCATAACAGAAATGACCCAAATGACTCCACATGGTATTAAGAACAGGGGGATGTAAACTTTTGATCAGGGTCATTTGGGTAGTTTATGATTTAAAGAGAGTAAACACAGATGTTTGACAATAAATGACTTCACCTGACCACTAACCATGAGGGGAAAAAAGGTTTTTGTTATTCATAGGCTCTGAAAAATGGCCAAAAAAAAAAACAATTCTGCCAGGGTATGTAAACTTTTGATCACAACTGCATATTTTGGGCAGCGACTGAATCCATGCTTACATGAGGCAGCGTGGTGGCCGAGGGGTCAGTGCACTTTGTAGGTTCAAGCCCACCTGTGTCCATTCTCCATGTAATGTAGCGTTACTTCCAGAAGAGCATCTGGTGTTAAAACTTGTGCCAAATCAACATGCAGATCTGTATCTGATCCTTTGACTAAATTAAAGCTTCATCACCAGAAAACAAAGTGTTTTATAAGATTGGTCTGATTTCAGTATTTGCTTTTCCAGCTCAGACTTTGGTTACGTTCACATTACAGCTTAAAGTGGACCGACTGAGATCTAATGAACGGAGCCGAAGTGCACGTGTCAATATGAAAACGGAAATACATAAACATATACCACAAGTTGTAAATCTGAGCCTTTACAACGGTGAAGAATGATGTAAAAGCAATGAACGAGTCCCTCGTGTTATATTCTCAGAATTCTAAAGTGATGAACTGGTTTTAAAAACCAAGTTTCAAACTGACACTCATCTTCAAACACTCCAATTCAGGGTCGCGGGGGCTGGAGCCTATTCCAGCAGTCACAGGGTGTGAAGCGGGGTTCACCCTGGACAGGACGCCAGTCTGTCACAGGGTCACATACAGAAACAATCACATTCACACCTACGGACAATTTTTAAAGTTTCCAGTCCACCTAAACTACATGTTTTTAAATGTGGGAGGAAGCCAGAGCACCTGGGGGGAACCCACACAAACACGGGGAGAACACGCAAACTCCACACAGAAAGGACACAGGTGGGAATCGATCCCATGACCTTCTGAGGCAACAGTGCTAACCACTCATCCACTGTGCTGCCACATGTCATATTATTTGTAATCTAATCCAAAATCAAAACTCCTGGATGACCCTGAAGTGGTTCTCGATGGACGGGGGCTCGTGCTCAAAGTGCAGCTTCTGGCTCGGATGGGCGCCGAACTCTTGCAGCATCTTGATGAACTGTCTGTGCTCACAGCCGACCCAGGCCCGCATCGGGTCGCACACCTCGTACGGGGTCACGTGGGTGTGAATCTCCACTCCGCTGACCGCCAGCTCCTTCAGCGCCTGCTTGTCTGTCACCCAGGTCTCGCTGCCGCCCGGGTGGCCTCCGTCCAGCCAGTACATGTCCGAGATGCATTTAACGAAGTGAGACATCTGCGGGTCCTTCAGAGCGCCGGCCAGCTCGTACACCATCTGGTTCAGCACCACGCAGCCTTTGCTGAAGCCCACCAGGGTCAAGGAAAACCCTGAGGAGATGCTGTCGGTGCTTCCTTGTGGTGTGAGGGGGTTTGGAAGGTTGGCCCGCTCCATGCCGTGACTCATCAGGCTCCTGCCAACAGAAATACTGTTCAGAAAACGCAGTACTGCAGAGTACTGACAGCACAATACACCTACTGGAAAATTACAGTATTTCTGATCTGAGACCAGTGAAATCTTGGATTTTGACACTGGATTTTCTTCCAATTCCATCAGACATCCTTCAGAAACCTGATACACAGATGAGCAGGAGGCCAATCACCTGAGGTGGTGAAAGGCTCCAAAGTCAGGTGAGTACGGTGAGTGATCCGGCGCCCCAAACAGGTTGCTCTCCACAAAGTTGCTGTAGCAGCTGAACTTGTGGAGGTACATATGAGAGGCTCTGACCACCCAAATGTGCTGGTCGGGAAAGCGGCGGCCGAGGCTCAGGGTGACTTGTTCCAGGCTCCAGGAAAGCCATTGTGCTCCATCAGGCTGCAGAGACATCTCCTCCTGGAAGTTCTGCACACACAAACAAAACGGTAACGTGCACGCAGCGGGAAGTAATCAGGAAAAGCTTCACAATCATTAATGATACAGCAGATTATTAATGACTGCAATTAATTTTGGTGACAAATGAATCCACAGGAAAATCAAGGCTCATCATGGAATTAAAGCTGTGCGGCTTTTCAAATTTCACTTAGTTTCTAAAGAAATCTAAACAATACATCTGTTTACTTTTGTAAACATGTAAAATTACGGCTCACACGGCAAACACACCAAGAGAATGAGAGTTCAGTGATATCAAAACTTCTTATTTAATGATGATGTACTTGCGTTGTCCCCATGACAGACTGGCATTATGTCCAGGGTGACCCCCGTACCAGTGCTTTTCATTGGGACAATAATATTCTGGCAATTTATGTCCATGACTGTTTGGAGATTGTCTCTGGATGGGATGTAGTCACGAGTACATCAGCAATCAAATTCCAACCCCTACACAAAACGACAGATGGCCAAGAACATTTCAATTCTGTGCAGGTGACGAACACACGTCATCTGGCTGCGGCGGACAGATGGCTACATTAGAGATGTGAGGATGGACTGGCTGTCTGCCTGGGTGGTTGCCATCCAGACCAGGACCCAAGGTTGGTGCAGACTTGACTTCAAGTTGCAAGCATCATCCATGTTGAGATAAGCATGATAGTGTTTTGACAACTTCCACAAGAAAACCCAACACGTGCTGAAAGTGAGAGGTCTGATATTTCCCCGTACAGACCGAGCAGGTTAATAATTTGTTTATTATATATAAACACTCAAACTTACAGTATCACCTGAATATGCTGCTGACGGTGTTGGGCTTGTTCACTTTCTTCACCTCCGTGAAGAACTTGCTTAACAAACTTTCAATCTGGTTTTTTTTCCAACAATGTTTAGATATTTATGAAGTACGTTAATGTCCGACTTGGTTTTTCTAATCGTGTTTTTAGCTTCCTGGTTTGGAATGAAAATATTCGTTCCAGACAGACTGTCATGAAAACTGGTCTGATATGGGAAAATATCTGACTGGTAATCAGCCAATCAGAGTGCGCATAGCATCGCAGCCAATATAATAATCTGATGTATTACACTGTTTATATCGTTTGGACACAAAATTTCATAAACAGCAGGATCTTTTTTTAATGTGCTCATTTTGGTTTCTCTGAAAAATGCAGGTTTTACTGTGCAAGCTTAAATGAGTTTTAAAAAACAATGCTTCCTGTTACTGCCCACAGCCGCAGCCATGACGCTGTGCTTCAGACTGTCGCTGGTTCGAGAGACGGTGTACGACCTGGACAGGCTGACGGACTATCGCAGGACACAAACCAGCATCTCCTGAGAAATACTGGTGTTGCTGACTGAACGGTCCCCTCTAAAAATCGGATCGCCCTGTCTTCACTGTCATTTCTGAACGCTATTAGCTATTCACTGATTATCACCTCGTTTCTGCTTCAAACTGCCTCCAGTCGTCATCTATCTCAGTGACAGATAGCTGAAGCTTTTGTACAACAATCATTTCCACATAAATTCCGTATTATTTTATCATAAAAGACGGGGAAGCGATCAGAGCGCCATAGCAGCACCTCTACCTGGAACTTCCAGGTAGAGGTCTACCTGGAGGTCTCTGTCCAGAAGGCCTCTGGTGAAGGACCTCAGCCTGAGGGAGAGAGACACGCCCCCGGTACCGGCCCACGTGATCAGCTGGTTTAGTATGAACCTGTTTCAATGTACCTGAATGTCTCCGTGAAAGAACACAACGTGCCTGTTGTTGCACACGTCTCGGTCCTCTGAGCCGGGCTGTGTGTGGCCATTGGTGCAAACGTCAGGCCGGAGCAGCAGCAGGTCGTTGGTTCGGTTCCGGTCGGATCCGGGCACAGCGAGCAGCCGCTGCAGCTGACGCGGGCTCGCGGGGCGCGTGTCTCGGCTCGCTGATGCACGCAGCCCCGGCCGCTCGGAGGACATCATCCCCGCCGTAGAGCTCATCGCTTTGGCCGCTGCTGTCAGAGTAACTACCGCTACGGCTCGGACGATGATCATGAGCTCTAAAATAAGAAAATGATTTGGCGTTTTTTCACTCCGACGTTAGCTAACAAGCGTTAGCCGGGACAAGCAACGCAGCATCACGACGTCTGCGTTAAAAACAAACAAACAACAAAAAAAATCAGGCCTCCTAATGTTTTAAACTGAAGCTTACTCGAAAAAACTACCACTTACTTCGGGCTAAACGTTTACGTTTTTCTACACACCACAACGTGGCGCCATTAAGTAGGAATTAAACAAACTCATCGTTCTGCGCGTGTCTGTTTCCGACAACAAGAGTATTCACTCCGTCGCTTCCGCGTTCGTTTAGTGTACGTCTATGGAGATGTAAAGTGGGATAACACCCATATTCAAAAAGGGGAATCAAAAGGAACCTAGCAACAGTAACAGGGGAGATTTTAGAAGGCATCATCAGGAACGAAACTGTGCAGCACATGAAAGAAAACATTCTCTTTATGAAGCACCAGCATGGGTTTCTATCAGGGAGCTCTACCACCACTGGAGGAGGGCCTAGAAGACTGGACAAAATGGATGGACCATGACTTACCTGTCCATGTTCTTTATTTGGATTTCTGAAAGGTGTTCGATTCAGTACCAATTAGCAAAGTTGATCGCCACTGCATCAGGGGGAAGCTACAGTGGGTCAGATCATAACTCCTTCTCCTGTGCTCGGACCAGTGTTGTTTACATTGTTTGTCAACAACATGCCCAACGCAGTGTTGAGCAACTTAAAGCTTTTTGCAGATGACACAAAAGTATACTGCACTGTGTGTGAAACCAGGGACTGTAGAATGCTGCAAAACTGGGCAGACAACTGGCAACTAAGTTTCACCCTGATAAATGTGCAGTATTAAGGATTAGCACAAAACATCCTGATTATAAATACAATATGGTGGATCAGTCTGCAAAACAAGTCCTTGAATTTACGCAAGAAGAAAGGGACCTAGGGATCACTGTGAAGCAAGACTTGACATTTGAAAGCTGTATTGCATCCATTGTTTCAAAGTTACCAAATAGTGGGTCTACTGTGCAGATCATTTGAATATGTGGACAAACAAGTTTTCAACATTCTGTATAAGTCACTGATATGACTACACATGAGTACGAGGCGCTGATTTGGGCACCTTGCACATGGAAACTAGCAGATTTAGTGGAAAGTGTCCAGAGATGAGCATCCAAGAGAGTGCTGGGACAATGTGACCTGCCATATGAAGAAAGGTTGAAAACCCTACAACTAGCCTCTCTACTCTACAGGAGACTACGGGGGGGGGGGGACTTTATCGACACATTTAAATATGTACACGGATTACCCCTAAACTTAATATGACAGTTAGCTGGGGAAAAAGAACCATAAGGAGAGGTTTCAACTGGAGGAAACTCCTCCCTAACCCAGTACTCTACTCTAATTTAGTGTGATTCAGAGGCAAACTTGTAAACCTGATCAAATTATTTTCTTAATTTATGTTTAAGCTATTTAGTGTTGCCATTTATTATAATTTATTTATTTATTTATTTCTAATCCCAAATCTGGTCAGGTTTTTTTTTTTTTTTTTTTTTGTATTAAGTATCTGTTGGTGCCACATCTGACACTAACATGTAAAATATTTTTTAAGTAAAAAAATAATGAAATACTTAATAAATAGTAAAAATTCCCACTGTTGAAGCACACTCACAAAGCAGCTTTTAAAAGCAAAAATGTCCTAATTATGAACATTTAACAGTCGAATAACTTCAACATGAAAGAACGAAAAATAAATAAATAATCACAGCCTTTTTGTCTTGACTTACATTTTATTTAGTGTCAAACTGAACCTCCTTCAACTTTAAAAATGGGTAATAAGCATATGTACGGTTTGTTGTAATAAGTCCGTAAATAATAATAATAACAACAATAACTTCACTGTCAGAAACCTGACATGAAAATAAGAGATGATAAAGTAAATTTTAAATAAATCCTTATAAAAAAAATGTCTGGCTCAAAATTTTGACGTATTTAGTCATTTGACTTTATTAAGTATTTTTTTCTGACTGTTTCAGAATATTTGCTTGGTATCTTATAATGTGTAAAGACCAATAACATTGCAAATCGGAATCTCGTGTTTTCTCACTGGGGATTTTATTAATTTCGTCCTGGTGGAAATTAACTCAAGTTTGGAACAAAAGACGTTTGGCAGGAGGAGTGAACCATCTTGACACTGAAGAGTCACGTGTTAAAGTGTTGACGTCAGTTCTTGCGCAAGTTCGCTGTTTTTCGACGTGGTGCAGCTGAAGACAGCGCACTCCCTGACTCTCTAAAGTGGAATCATTTTATGCAAGTATGATAAAGTTACGTACTGATATTTAGGTGCTTGGAATGTTTTGTATGTCCTGTTTTATGTTTTAGTTTCAGGTTGGACTTTGAACATGTGTGCGCACAGCTGGTCAGATTACACCACTTTAACTATTAAATATTTAAATATGAGGCGAACATCACATCTACTCACAAGGATACTCCAAAACAGCCTTCCCAATGTCTGTCAAATGAGCTTTTTCATTCTCAAACCGGTGGCCCGTGGGCCACATGAGGTCCATTAGTTATAGTTTAAGGCCTGATGTATTGTTTATGTGTTAGACATACAAACCACATTATTTTACTAAAAAAGCTTCATATTTATTAGATATTATAGGAAAACACCCTGGTCAAATCCTCAGGCACATATTTACAAACATTACGGTAAAGCCGTAAGGTTGTGTGGGTAACTTGTCCCGAACCACACCGCTGAACCGTAGCCTTGGTTTCTAAACCACATTTTCATTACGGTATTACGGTAGGCGCCGTTTTAGTGAAGAGAAAAAAAAAACAGGAGATTAAGTGAGCAAGTTTTAAAAACAGAGTGAGATAAGTACTCGACATGCAGTGATGCCAGGCTTGGACTTTTAACACCCCATTTTTTGGTATTAGCTCAACTTATACAAATAATTTTGGATTTATTTATTTGCTCTTTAAACCTCTGGGGTCCAGGGTATAATTGGCCATTTTTAACTACTTTTGGTTTTACCTTCTGTAGAGGCACTCTGTGTCTTCAAAGTTCATTATACCTCCTTTGCAGCTTGTCTAACAACCAGTATTTGAATCACACGACTGAAACCAAGTCTTCTTTTATAATGTTTACTTAGAGAACTCAAATAATACATTTACAGAAGAAATTAAAAGGCTTGGTACAGATCGGTCAAAAAAACTGTGTTGCTTCCATCGTATCTAGCTGCAATCTGACCTTAACGTGCGTACATGCAATGTTAAAATGACGCATTACGTAGTGGAAGCCAAATTTACGTTTCACAGTAAAAGTTCTACATTACTAAGTTATGCATTCTAGAAAATATACTCATTATGAATTTCTTAAAATAAAATTAAGCATATTTAAACATTTTTAAACTAAATTATTATTCTATATGAATTCCCCATTAACTGGCTCTTACATTGTCCGGCCCCTAATTGGTTAGGCTGGAAAACTATGCAATTATAAACTTAAAACATTAAGAGCCAAACTACTTAAACTAAAGAATGTCCACAAATATCAACTTGTCCTTCTTCGTTAGTCTTCTGGCCTAGCTTCTTGAAGCAGGCATAGCTTGTTCACAGGTCGTTCCAGCGTGCTGGTTTTGGTCTTCAGTTTCACTCTTCTCACTGCTCCACTTGAGTCTGGCAGTGTTTCAACTATCTTCCCCATGACCTAGGAGTTGCGAGGGGAGGAACTGTCCACCAAAAGCACTATGTCACCTGTCATGAAATTTCTTCTAGGCTTCAGCCATTTCTGTCGTTCCTGAAGAAGTATTGCCACATGCCATTGTCTGACCTCATGGTGGTAACTTGACCTCTCCTACATATAAAATGACAAATGGCATTTATGCAGGAGTCCGTGTCAAGGCTGTCAACAACTTTGATGTGCACGGCTTGGAGAGTGAGGCAAGTGAACATTACCCCGTATCTCTTGACAGTACCCCGGCCCCATTTTACCTCAAACGGGCCGAAGTAATTGACGCCGGTGTTCGTGAAAGGAGGCTGGTCTGGAAGGAGGCGATCTTCAGGTAAGCTTGCCATCTTTTGCTCAACCAACCTACCAGTCATCCTACGGCACACCGTGCATTGGACCGATGATCTTCATGATTGCAGAATTGGCTTGTGGAATCCAATATTTCGGTCTCATTTTGCCAACACATAATTGCGTCCACAGTGGCCTGTTCTTTGATGCATGTCCGTCAAGATCAAGGTGGCAACTTTGCTATGTTTAGAAAGAATCACTGGATGTTTGGCACTTTCCAGCATAGCAGACTTGTTAAGTCTTCCACCTACTCTCAAGGTGTCATCTTGAAGAATTGGATCCAGTTTATGCAGCAAACTGTTGTGACTGAGTTGATTTCCTTTCTGCAGGACCTTGATTTCTTCCTCAAAATGCTGTCTTTGACTGAACTGTATTATTTCTGTTTCAGCAGCGTCCAGATCATCCAAGGTAAGTGATGTCTTTTTGGTTTGAAATTTCTTCATATGTTGTTCTAACATTTTTCTTTGTTTTTCAGGGTCAATTTCAGTTTGGCTGATTGTTCTTAACGCCTCTTTGCATTCTTTGCATTTCCTCAGAGCATCCTTTACCTTTACAATCCAAGCCACTGATCGTTTCAGTGTATTCCAGTCCAAGTTATAGGTAAGTAGCTGGTTCGTTGGTGCCATACTTTCTTCAACTTTGACTGTGTGGACAGCGACTGTGTTCTTGACCTCCGGGTCATCTTTTAGGCTTTCCTTCTTTCGCACAGGCTGTTCCAGCCAATCCTTTTTATTTGGTAGAAAATCTGGCCCACTTACTCACATTCCTCCTTCGACCAAACTCTTCGCCTTCAGGCCTCTGCTGGCTTGATCTGCAGGATTTTCATTTGTTCTGACATTCATCCATTGTGAGAGCTTGGTTGCTTCTCGGATCAAAGAAACTCTGTTAGCAACAAACGTTTTGAAACGTGCCGTTTCACTGTTGATGTATCTGAGCACCGTAGTGCTGTCTGTCCAGAAGACAGATTGTTGCAGTGGAATTTACAGTTCTTGGTGCAAGATCTTGTCAACCTTCACAGCGACTACTGCCGCGGTCAACTCAAGCCTAGGGATTGTGACTCTCTTCAGTGGGGACACTCTTGATTTTCCCATAAGGAAAGCACAGTGTTTCTCGCCATGCTCATTCTCCAGCAGTAGGTAAGACACAGTGCCGTAGGCGTACTCTGAGGCATCCGAAAAATGATGTAACTGCGCTGCAGTAGTGCATCCAAAGTTGGTGGGTTTCAAACATCTATTCACATGGAAGTTGGAAAGGTAAGTAACATCTTTGAGCCATCTGCTTCAGTCTTCAGCATGCTTTCCATCAATGTTTTCATCCCAGCCAAGATGTTCTTTACAGAGATCTTTCAACAAAAGCTTAGCAGGCAAGATAACCGGAGCCAGAAAGCCAAGAGAATCATAGATGGAGTTGACGATTGACAAGATTCCTCTTCTGGTCACTGGCTTGTCTTGCAGCTTTATTTTGTACGTGAAAGTCATAGGTATTAAAGGCACTGCGCTGCAGTGGTTTGAATCATATTTGTCTAATAGATTACAGTTTGTTCATGCAAATGGGGAATCTTCTTCACAGACTAAAGTTAATTATGGAGTTCCACAAGGTTCTGTGCTAGGACCAATTTTATTCACTTTATACATGCTTCCTTTAGGCAGTATTATTAGACGGTATTGCTTAAATTTTCATTGTTACGCAGATGATACCCAGCTTTATCTGTCCATGAAGCCAGAGGACACACACCAATTAGCTAAACTGCAGGATTGTCTTACAGACATAAAGACATGGATGACCTCTAATTTCCTGCTTTTAAACTCAGATAAAACTGAAGTTATTGTACTTGGCCCCACAAATCTTAGAAGCATGGTGTCTAACCAGATCTTTACTCTGGATGGCATTTCCCTGACCTCTAGTAATACTGTGAGAAATCTTGGAGTCATTTTTGATCAGGATATGTCATTCAAAGCGCATATTAAACAAATATGTAGGACTGCCTTTTTGCATTTACGCAATATCTCTAAAATCAGAAAGGTCTTGTCTCAGAGTGATGCTGAAAAACTAATTCATGCATTTATTTCCTCTAGGCTGGACTATTGTAATTCATTATTATCAGGTTGTCCTAAAAGTTCCCTAAAAAGCCTTCAGTTAATTCAAAATGCTGCAGCTAGAGTACTGACGGGGACTAGCAGGAGAGAGCATATTTCACCCGTGTTGGCCTCTCTTCATTGGCTTCCTGTTCATTCTAGAATAGAATTTAAAATTCTTCTTCTTACTTATAAGGTTTTGAATAATCAGGTCCCATCTTATCTTAGGGACCTCGTAGTACCATATCACCCCAATAGAGCGCTTCGCTCTCAGACTGCAGGCTTACTTGTAGTTCCTAGGGTTTGTAAGAGTAGAATGGGAGGCAGAGCCTTCAGCTTTCAGGCTCCTCTCCTGTGGAACCAGCTCCCAATTCAGATCAGGGAGACAGACACCCTCTCTACTTTTAAGATTAGGCTTAAAACTTTCCTTTTCGCTAAGGCTTATAGTTAGGGCTGGATCAGGTGACCCTGGACCATCCCTTGGTATGCTGCTTTAGACGTAGACTGTGGGGGGGTTCCCATGATGCACTGTTTCTTTCTCTTTTTGCTCTGTATGCATCACTCTGCATTTAATCATTAGTGATCGATCTCTGCTCCCCTCCACAGCATGTCTTTTTCCTGGTTTTTTCCCTCAGCCCCAACCAGTCTCAGCAGAAGACTGCCCCTCCCTGAGCCTGGTTCTGCTGGAGGTTTCTTCCTGTTAAAAGGGAGTTTTTCCTTCCCACCGTAGCCAAGTGCTTGCTCACAGGGGGTCGTTTTGACCGTTGGGGTTTTTCATAATTATTGTATGGCCTTGCCTTACAATATAAAGCGCCTTGGGGCAACTGTTTGTTGTGATTTGGCGCTATATAAAAAAAAAGTTGATTGATTGATTGAAAGTATCCGATTCTGTGTCCCACTGCACACCAAGTGTCCTTTCCACTGGTAGAGTGTCGTGTTGTAAATCCAGGTCTCTGACTTCAGTGGCTCTGTGCCCTGCAGGAATTGACAATAACACCTTTCTGCTGTTACTCATCCACTTTGTTAAGGTGGACCCTCCACTGCTGCACAAAGCTTGAAGATCCTTGACCAGTCTCACTGCATCGTCATCTGTGGCTACACTTTTCAGGCAGTCATCTACGTAGAAATGGTGCAGAACTGTCTGAACCACGTCTGGTGATGCAGTGTCTCTGCGAGCCTCCGCAGTTCTTCTCAGTGCATACAAGGCCACACTTGGAGAAGAAGTGGCTTCAAAAAGGTGCACTGCCATCCGGAATTCCTCCATGGGCTCATCCAGTCTGTCGCTGGGCCACCAAAGAAAGCGGAGTAAGTCTGCATCATGTTCTGGCACATTACCTTGATAGAACATTGATTCAGTGTCTGCCATTACTGCTAAAGGCTCTTCTCTGAATCTGAGGAGGACACCAACCAACATGTTGGTCAAGTCGGGCCCTTGGAGCAACTCACTATTCTGACACCGATCTTGGTAGGAGGACGTGCAGTCAAATACCACCCGAAGCTTTGTTTCTTTGGGTGGTAGACTCCATGGTGCGGTATATAGAACACCCTGTTGTCCTCTCGGGTCAGTTGGTGTGTTGGAACCTGGACCGCGTAGCCCTTGCTAATGATTGCTTCCATGAAGTCCTTGTAATCTTTGAAGAACTCAGGACTCTTCTTGAATTTCCTGAGCAATGACGCTATGCGTTGCTCTGCCACACAACGATTGTTAGGCATCTGGAGCTTCTCATTTCTGAGTGGCAATCCAATGCAGTAATGCCCGTTCTCAAAAACTGTTGTCTTTTCTACAGACCGCAGAAATTGTTTGTCTTCCTGAGACAGCTCTTCCTTGTCATCATAATTGCGTTCCAGGAAGTCAGTGTTGTACTGTTGGATCAACAGGTTCTCTGTCTCCACCAATGAGATTCTGTTCACAGACGCATGAGGTGATTTGTTCTCGGTTTCATTTTTTCTTATAGGTCCATTTACGACCCAGCCAATAGCCGTCTTGACAGCGTAAGGACCTCCATCTTGGCCGTTAATAATGTGCCAGGGCTCCATTGCTCTTGAACAGTTAGCTCCAATAAGTAGGCCTACATCAGCTTCTATCTCTGGCAAGCTCACTTCACAGAGGTAAGGCCACTATTGGATATCTGACTGCTTGGGTATGTTACCAGCATGAACAGGTATGCTGCTGTGAGTAAACACCTTGGGCAACTCAACGTACATGCTGTCCTCCAACCCACACACTTCCAGTTCGGATAAAACAAAACTGTTCATGAGCTTTTGTTTTTCTGCTGCATCTTGGCCCATGGTGCTGAGAAGTAGCAAGCAAGACTCTTGTGTGATGGGAACCTCGACGGCTAGCACCTCTTTACCAGTAGCACCATCATTCTTTCCTGGTGAGGCGGAGCTATCATCCTTCTCTTTGTGCAGAATGTCAGGGTGCTTAAATCCACATTCTTTGCACTCTGTTTTTCATTTACAGGATTTGCTGAGATGGCCAGGAATCAAACATCCAAAACATAGACCCTTTGATTTCAGGAATTCCACTCGTTCTTGATGGGGCTGACCTTTGATCTTACTGCATGAGGCGAGAGCGTGAGACTGCTGACAGTACAAACATGGTTTATCAAAGGCATTCACCGCTTTACCACTGCTAGCAGGCTTGACCTTGGCAGGCCTATCTTGAGGCTGTTTGGCTTCAGAAACAACAATGGTTGCAAAACTGCTTCCACGAACTTCCTTTTTTGCAGACTGCTTTCCTTTTTGGTTTCGTCTTGACAGCTGTGGTCGAGTGGCCATCTGATATATCACCAAAGAGCGGATCTATTGCGATCTTAGCTTGGGGGTCTATGAAGTTCACCAAATCAGTAAATCTGGCCCTGTCACCACGTCTTTCTTTGAGGTCGAAAGCTTCTGTTTGCCAACGTTCCTTCATTTTGTAGGGCAGTTTGGATATCAATGCCCGTAGATTGGTAGGATTATCCATCTCTTCTAAAAATTCAATGTCCTCCATAGAGTTACGACATCCTATCAGGAACATTGCATAAGCGTTTAACGCTTTCCCATCATCTGCCTTCACTTGTGGCCATTTGAGTGCTTTCTCCATGTAGGCACTGACGATCTGAAGCTCATCTCCATAATGTTTATGCAGAAGTCGCTTTGCTTCTTTGTAGCCCTTGCTTGGTGCCATGTGAGCGCAACTACGAACGAGTTCTTGGGGCTCACCATCTGTAAACTGCTCCAAGAAGTATAGTTTTTCTTGGTTGTTGTTTCTGCTCTATGGCATGTTCAAATGCCATCATGAAGGACTTGAACTAGAGTGCATCACCTTTGAACACAGAGATGTCCTTTGTCGGTAGCTGTGAAAGCTGCTGTGGTTTTACAAGCAATTCAGTAATTGCGTTCTGCCTTTGCATGACTGACACAATGTCATTCCCTGTTTGTGTTCTAGGACTTTGGTTTGAGACTGGCTGTGGCACTTGTGGTATTCGTGAGCGCTGCACTTGTCTTGGTGCTTGAACATTCATTGTAGCAGGTTGCGGTAGCGATATGCTAACTCTTTCTTTCTTTATGTTCCCACTGATTGATTTTTGCACTGACACGTGACTACTTCTGCCATCTACTCTTTAAGCACTTGTATTTTTGCTTGACTTTCAGCCAACGCTGTCTCCAGTTCTAATTCTTCTTTTTCGGCTTTAATACTAATTTCTTGGAATTCAAGCTGTTGTTTTTTCTTCAGCGCTGCTGCGCGTTTCAGTAGAGCGGCATGTTCTGCTTCCTGACGATACGTGTGGACGATACACGTGAAGTGTTGGAGGTGTTACTTACATGAGAGTTTGCTTTTGCAACATTACTGGCCCCTATCTGTGAAACACTGTCACTGGGCAAAACAGTATCTTGTTCATTTGTCACTTGTTCAGTAGGTTCATCTAGTTTTCCTCCTCTGTGGAATCATGCACTTCTGCCAGCCATCTTTTAGTTGTTTTCATGAAGCCTGTTATCTGATCCATTTTAGGTTCATACCAATTATTTTGGTCGAGAATTTTTTCATCTTCAGACAGCAGACTGCAAACGTCACTATTGAGACTATTAAACTCGTTTAGAGACTTTGCAAAATCACTCTCTATCTTAAGATGAACATTTTCCACATTTTGAGTGTCACACTTCAGTGCCTCTATCTCTTTCATTTGGCTGGTTAGAGTTGCTAATGTTCGTTTCCTCAATGCTATGAACCGTCGTAATCTTTCCTCCACGCCCTTCTCGGTTAGCTTGCGTGCTCTCGCCTGTTCCAATTTATCCTTGCCACATCTGTCATCTCCGTCAGCCATCTTACTAATCGCGGAGTTAATGTGCAGTATGCAGGCACAAAGTTTAAAGCACTTACTTCAAAGTTGCCTTTCTTCTCTAACTGAGTGCAAACAAACTGTCCAAAACCACAAAAAGCTCCACACTGACCGAATCCAATACTGATATGCACACGTGTTGTTACAGGCAATTAAAGTGGATCCAGCGTAATTTTACTGACAGGTTTTTAACTTTCATTTTCGTCCGAACTCCTTCATTCATCTGTATGACGTCTTTTCTTCACAACATTCAAAGATAAAGAAGCCTTTTCATTACCTTTTCCAGGAGAATCATTCAAAGGGTTACCCGTTTCAGTCTTAATTTCTCTCAGCGAGGTGCGAGCTTCTTTTCTCCTTGGCCGCGTTATCCAGGCAGCAAGGCTCCATTAGCTAGTTTTTTTGACTTTATGTAGAGGCACTCTGTGTCTTTAAAGTTCGTTATACCTCCTTTGCAGCTTGTCTAACCAGTATTTGAATCACTCGACTGAAACCAAGTCTTTTTTTTATAATGTTTACTTAGAGAACTCAAATAATGCATTTACAGAAGAAACTAAAAGGCTCAGTACAGATCGGTCAAAAAAACTGTGTTGCTTCCATCGTATCTAGCTGCAATCTGACCTTAACGTGCGTACATGCAATGTTAAAATGACGCATTACGTAGTGCAAGCCAAATTTACGTTTCACAGTAAAAGTTCTACATTACTAAGTTATGCATTCTAGAAAATATACTCATTATGAATTTTGTAAAATAAAATTAAGCATATTTAAACATTTTTAAACTAAATTATTATTCTGTATTCTGAATTCCCCATTAACTGGCTCTTACACCTTCATAATTTGCCTTAAGAAACTGTTTATTTTGCCTTGTTTGGTGTCATTTATTTCAGCACAACCTCACCTGTGTGACTTTACAGCTTTTTTCATTCTAACATACTGTATTAACACACTGAACCTAAATTGACACAAAACATGAAATCTGACTGTGAAAACCACAAACATGTTTAACAAACCATTTTTATAACTTATAGAATGCAAATATAAATAGTAAATAATAAAGACATAGCAAACAACAATATTATATACAATTATTTACATTAAAATGCAGGAAATGCTTCAGGAAGTCAGACTCGTGTTTGGTGCGTGTATATAATATGTGCACCACAAATGACCAAAAAAGCTGGATGTTTATTATTATTTATTATTCAAGTTATACTAAGCCCATAACACAATTTAAAAACTGGTATGTAGTTTGAGATCGGCACTTTCAACATATATTCAAAAGGAGACTCAGAGTCTGGTGGTTTTCATGGGATGACCTCTTAATTCAGTTGTGTGACCTTTACGCTGATAGGCGTCAGGCGACTCCAGAGACTTAAAGGCCAACATAATGGTTTAAGGACGCCAACCCTCCAGTATAACACAACTCAGTTACTACTTTTACACTGTTTTCTTCAGAACATTTCAAAGTTGCTGAATATCTCTTGAATGTCATTTAAATCGAACATAAGAAATATACATTGTAGGGTAATGTACAGTAAATCTGGGTAACATGGTGTCTTAGTGGTTAGCGCTGTTGCCTCACAGCAAAAAAGTAATGGGATCGATTCCCACCTGTGGCCTTTCTGTGAGGAATTTGCATGTTCTCCCCATGTTTGTGTGGGTTTCCTCCGGGTGCTCCGGCTTCCTCCCAAAGACACGCGGTTGGGTGAATTGGAAACTTTATAATTGCCCAGGTCTCCCTTGTAAAAACGATTTCGATCTCAATGGGACTAACCTGGTTAAAAGAAGTTAAATCTGTCTGGAGTAGGTTGGTCTCAACTAAAGCGTCATTGCATGGGAGGTGATGGTCTAGTGGTTAAGCGTTGGGGTTGAGACCAGAGGATCCTCGGTTCAAGTCCCAGCCTGACCGGAAATCACTAAGGGCCCTTGGAAAAAGGTCTTTAATCCCCTAGTTGCTCCCGGGTGTAGTGAGCACCTTGTAGGCAACAGCCTGACATTAGGGTGAATGTGAGGCATTACTGTAAAGAGTACCTCGTCCACACCTGCACGTGGCATCCAAAGCGCATGTAGACAACAGGTAGATGGATACAGACTGCCATCAGACGGCCATAAAAGGCGCTAAGACTGCCTGATCTCCAAACGTCTGGATGGAAAACACGGGACCAGAGTGGGAGGGAGCGCTGTGTTCCACGCGTGCACGCGGTGCACGTGTGCTCTGCGTATATGTGTGGAGCAGTTATCACTCACCCGTGTGTGTGTGTGTGTGTGTTTGTATGAGCTACTAAGAGCGCGCATGCTTAGTGCCACTGGACAGCTTCGCTTTGCTGGCATTGTGCCATGCTATCCCCTGCATCAGACGGAGCATTTACAGGGAACTTTAATATTTCTTTTTTCTTTTTTGCTCACTTCAGGAGTGCAACGCAACTCTGGACACCATGATAGTTGGATTATCACATGGGATTTAATTTTTTTATTTTGGGTGAGAGGATTTTAACCACAGGCTGCCGGTTTCGGCTCCACATCCACGTCTGCGCTGTGAAACACTCCTGGACCGCTGTTGGAGGTGAGATTCATGTTTATTCATGCTGTCATGACCTGACACAACAGTTCCATGTCATTAATAGTCTGACGTATGCAATGATGTGTCACTGTGCACCACAGAGAGGCGCAGCTGCCCGTGTTATATACAGATATGATGGAGACAATAGTTCACATTATTTATGTCGCCCATGGGAAGGAATGGACAAATATCTGTACTGTAAGGTCTGTTGTGGATATAACAGCCTGTTCAGATTTGTGGTGGCTTGTGCACAGTAGTGCACGGTGCTTTTGGTTTGATAGCCGCTGTCCACATTCACTGTACATGATAATAATTCATAATTATTATCATGATGAAGTGTGGCACATACATTTCAACAGTTCCTTTGCGCTTGGGAGGGAGGGGGGGAGTATTGGACATTATTATACGTGGCACGTGCAGGTCATACCGGCAGGCTTTGCTGTGCCTGATCCATCTCGAGGTTCCCTCGTATGCACTCAAATTGTTTCGGATCCTGTTTTGCTGCCATCAGAATATGTAAATTGCAGTCAGATGGTTGTCAGATTACACATGAACCGCTGTCGTATAGGTGTCCCATCTCGACAGCGCCCGGAGGGTTTTGAACATGTACATCACACTCGGGGCCGCGGCCGATTTTGACCAACTGTGTGGACTCTCTGTCAAGCAGACCAGACTCAAAGGTGCGACCCTCTGCTTGGGCCATGCTACAGACATAAATTACAGAGCAACTCGCAAAACGAATATACAGGAAATTAATCAATCAACTATTTTCTCAGTTATGTCCTTAAATTTAACCCCCCACCTCGCACCAAAAAAAAAAAATCAGTTAATGTTATCACAAAATGCATCACATTTTCATGACGTGGTCAAGTTTTAGTCACTATTTCTAACTAAACTATAACACCAGTGCCCACCCACCCCAAATTTTTCTATTACCGCCACTTTTCGTGACACCATCACAAACTTGGTCTGAGACTGGGTTGTATCCAGAGCCCAGTGTGAGACCTTCACATGTCTTTTATGCTGGTTATTTGTGAAGCAGCTGATAAAATTAACCAGAAAATATTCACATTTAAGATGCTGAAATTAAAGAAAAAAAAAAAAGACTCCAAATGTGTTTTCCAGAGTATAAGTCATGTTTTTGTTACTAGTTTGGGAGGTCCTGCGATTGATACTCCGGTGTGACTTATATAATGAAAAATAATATCACACTTTCATTATTAATAATAAAAACTATAATAGAGATTTATGTAGAATTTTCCAAGGAATCAAATCATTAAACAAAATAAACTACAATAAAATAATAAATGACAATAATAAAAAATAGACTGCAGTAATGCACAAAAATCCCAAATTAACAGCTGAAACTAAAGAAAAAAGGCATGACTTGTTTATGGGTTTTTCCTCTTCAAGAGGTGTTTTATAGCAGGTGCAACTACTCTGGAAAATACGGTAATCGATGATCAAAATTGTTGTAGATTAAATCAGCTGTTGATTATTTAGCCATTAATTGTTGCAGCTGTAATTTGACTCACATTCATGATGTTTGGTGCGTAAACTAAAAGCTGTCCTGTTGCAGACACATGGCCTCCAGCTCTGTCGGCTCACGGTTAGTGGCCTGTCTCCTCAACATCTCTGAGGCTCGCAGAGTAGACGTGGTGCAGACCGTCGCCAAGGCGGCTGTGTATAACAGCCAAGGCAAGTGACCAGGAGCCGCCTTTTTAAAAAAACTTTTTAAACTCCACAGTGAATTTACAAAAAGTCAAGCTCTGTCAAAAAAGATGGAATTTCTTTCATATTTATATATTTTTATATATGTAGGATGATATACTTTATGAACTGACAAAGTTTGATCTGGATCTGATCCAGATTGTGGACATTTGAATTTAATATTCAAAAGCCCATTTGGTGTACATTTTGCATTATATCTCAGTCAGAGGTGCTTCAGTCACTCTCATTTTTCTGTTCTGGATTTATCTACACCACTAAAATTGATGGAGGTTCCAATTTTATACCTGTTTGTCTTCCAAATATCAGTCAGAAACGAAGTGCCAAAAAACAATGAGACATTTCAAACAATGTTCTGTGAAAATTATCTGAAAAAGAATTCAGAAACTGAAAAGTTGAAAAAGCAAAACATAACTTTTATTCAAGTTTATGAACTAGTACATCCTCTGACATTTGATCACATCCACTTTAGCACTTCAAAAAGTCTAAAAGTCACTTTAGCAAGTCACTTCTAACAGGACTTTCAACTGGAAATATTTTTCAAGGTAAAAATTTGTGGAATTGTAAACTGGTGTTGGTGGAGGTTTGCGCTCGATGAGTGCAGTACTCAATTATTTATTTTATGCAATATTATACCCTAAAATATTTAATGTAAAATTTGATCTTTTTCGTGATCACCTTTCAGGCGTTAGACGCGAGGGGACGACCGTACTGAACATCTTCATCGACCACGACTACAACCGCTCCGTCCTGACTGTCGTGTCCTCTGTGGAGTCCATCAGTGAGTTCAGAGTCCTGAGCTTCTGCTGAGGGAAGCGGGGAGTTGACTCGGTGATGTAGAAGAATCTGTCGTGTTTCATCATCACCTCTGTTTTTTTGCCGTTCTGACTGTATGTGAGAGAGGAACAAAAAAAAAATCCTTTTTATACGATTTCTCAGGCACTTAAATATAAAATGCAGGAAGGTTTTCCTGCCACAGATCACAGTGAAGCTGTTTGCTTCAGTGCTGGAGCACAATTCTGTTTGCTGACGATGCCAACGAAGTTTACTGTTTTCTGATGTTTGTCTGAAAATAACACCAGATTTTATTTGGTGAACTCACCAAATTATTTGCACTGAACATGTTGAGTTTCATTTTTCTCTAAAGTGGTCAGAATTTGCTCTTCAGTGTTTAATTCATGAGTCGTTTCCTGGCAGATGCTGAAAGTGGGTCACTTTACTATTCACTGTGACCGCACTGAATGTTTCATGTCTTCCAGGAGAGTCCGTCTTGTCTGCGTGTAAGGAGGCGTGCACGCTGATCGACATGCGCACGCACGCTGGAGTTCATCCATGTATGGGTGCTGTGGACCTCATACCCATCTACCCCCTGGGGGAGGAGGTGGGAGTGCAGGATTGTGCTGCGGAGGCTCGAGGTGAGGTGTGTGTGTGTGTAGGTTCTTTGTGTTTTAAGAGACGCTCCACAGTTTCAAACATACTAAACTCAGTTTTAGTCTGTCTGTGTCACTCTGGACAGACGCTACGGATCATGACATGTTTTTGTGTGTGTAGAAAATTCTTTATGTTTTTAGCACTATAACTCACAATTTCTACATATTAGACACGTGATATGAAGAACATAGGCCGCCCTTTGTTTGTAGATGAGCTGGCTGTGTTTGGGAGATGTTCTGTGTGTATACGAGGTCTGTTGGAAGTCCCAAAAACCAGTTTTATTTGTTGTTATCTATCGTCCACCTGGTCGTTACTGTGAGTTTCTCTGTGAATTTTCAGACCTTTTGTCTGACTTAGTGCTTAGCTCAGATACGATAATTATAGTGGGCGATTTTAACATCCACACAGATGCTGAGAATGACAGCCTCAACACTGCATTTAATCTATTATTAGACTCAGTTGGCTTTGCTCAAAATGTAAATGAGTCCACCCACTACTTTAATCATACTTTAGATCTTGTTCTGACTTATGGTATGGAAATTGAAGACTTAACAGTATTCCGTGAAAACCCCCTTCTGTCTGATAATTTCTTAATAACATTTACATTTACTTCAATGGACTACCCAGCAGTGGGGAATAAGTTTCATTACAGTAGACATCTTTTGGAAAGCGCTGTAACTAGGTTTAAGGATATGATTCCTTCTTTGTTATGTTCTCCAATGCCATATACCAACACAGTGCAGAGTAGCTACCTAAACTCTGTGAGTGAGATAGATTATCTCGTCAATAGTTTTACATCCTCATTGAGCACAACTTTGGATGCTGTAGCTCCTCTGAAAAAGAGAGCTTTAAATCAGAAGTGCCTGACTCCGTGGTATAACTCACAAACTCACAGCTTAAAGCAGATAACCCGTAAGTTGGAGAGGAAATGGCGTCTCACTAATTTAGAAGATCTTCACTTAGCCTGGAAAAAGAGTCTGTTGCTCTATAAAAAAAAGCCCTCTGTAAAGCTAGGACATCTTACTACTCATCACTAATTGAAGAAAATAAGAACAACCCCAGGTTTCATTTCAGCACTGTAGCCAGGCTGACAAAGAGTCAGAGCTCTATTGAGCCGAGTATTCCTTTAACTTTAACTAGTAATGACTTCGTGACTTTCTTTGCTAATAAAATTTTAACTATTAGAGAAAAAATTACTCATAACCATCCCAAAGACATATCGTTATCTTTGGCTGCTTTCAGTAATGCTGGTATTTGGTTAGACTCTTCCTCTCCGATTGTTCTGAGTTATTTTCATTAGTTACTTCCTCCAAACCATCAACATGTCTATTAGACCCCATTCCTACCAGGCTGCTCAAGGAAGCCCTACCATTAATTAATGCTTTGATCTTAAATATGATCAATCTATCTTTATTAGTTGGCTATGTACCACAGGCTTTTAAGGTGGCAGTAATTAAACCATTGCTTAAAAAGCCATCACTTGACCCAGCTATCTTAGCTAATTATAGGCCAATCTCCAACCTTCCTTTTCTCTCAAAAATTCTTTAAAGGGTAGTTATAAAACAGCTAACTGATCATCTGCAGAGGAATGGTCTATTTGAAGAGTTTCAGTCAGGGTTTAGAATTCATCATAGTACAGAAACAGCATTAGTGAAGGTTACAAATGATCTTCTTATGGCCTCAGACAGTGGACTCATCTCTGTGCTTGTTCTGTTAGACCTCAGTGCTGCTTTTGATGCTGTTGACCATAAAATTTTATTACAGAGATTAGGGCATGCCATAGGTATTAAAGGCACTGCGCTGCGGTGGTTTGAATCATATTTATCTAATAGATTACAATTTGTTCATGTAAATGGGGAATCTTCTTCACAGACTAAGGTTAATTATGGAGTTCCACAAGGTTCTGTGCTAGGACCAATTTTATTCACTTTATACATGCTTCCCTTAGGCAGTATTATTAGACAGCATTGCTTAAATTTTCATTGTTACGCAGATGATACCCAGCTTTATCTATCCATGAAGCCAGAGGACACACACTAATTAGCTAAACTGCAGGATTGTCTTACAGACATAAAGACATGGATGACCTCTAATTTCCTGCTTTTAAACTCAGATAAAACTGAAGTTATTGTACTTGGCCCCACAAATCTTAGAAACATCGTGTCTAACCAGATCCTTACTCTGGATGGCATTACCCTGACCTCTAGTAATACTGTGAGAAATCTTGGAGTCATTTTTGATCAGGATATGTCCTTCAATGTGCAAATTAAACAAATATGTAGGACTGCTTTTTTGCATTTGCGCAATATCTCTAAAATTAGAAAGGTCTTGTCTCAGTGTGATGCTGAAAAACCAATTCATGCATTTATTTCCTCTAGGCTGGACTATTGTAATTCATTATTATCAGGTTGTCCTAAAAGTTCCCTGAAAAGCCTTCAGTTAATTCAAAATGCTGCAGCTAGAGTACTGACGGGGACTAGAAGGAGAGAGCATATCTCACCCATATTGGCCTCTCTTCATTGGCTTCCTGTTAATTCTAGAATAGAATTTAAAATTCTTCTTCTTACTTGTAAGGTTTTGAATAATCAGGTCCCATCTTATCTTAGGAACCTCATAGTACGATATCACCCCAATAGAGCGCTTCGCTCTCAGACTGCAGGCTTACTTGTAGTTCCTAGGGTTTGTAAGAGTAGAATGGGAGGCAGAGCCTTCAGCTTTCAGGCTCCTCTCCTGTGGAACCAGCTCCCAATTCAGATCAGGGAGACAGACACCCTCTCTACTTTTAAGATTAGGCTTAAAACTTTCCTTTTTGCTAAAGCTTATAGTTAGGGCTGGATCAGGTGACCCTGAACCATCCCTTAGTTATGCTGCTATAGACGTAGACTGCTGGGGGGTTCCCATGATGCACTGAGTGTTTCTTTCTCTTTTTGCTCTGTATGCACCACTCTGCATTTAATCATTAGTGATTGATCTCTGCTCTCTTCCACAGCATGTCTTTTTCTTGATTCTCTCCCTCAGCCCCAACCAGTCCCAGCAGAAGACTGCCCCTCCTGGTTCTGCTGGAGGTTTCTTCCTGTTAAAAGGGAGTTTTTCCTTCCCACTGTAGCCAAGTGCTTGCTCACAGGGGGTCGTTTTGACCGTTGGGGTTTTTCTGTAATTATTGTATGGCTTTGCCTTACAATATAGAGCGCCTTGGGGCAACTGTTGTTGTGATTTGGCGCTATATAAATAAAATTGATTTGATTTGATTTGATTTGTAGCGCTTCAGCCGTCTGAATCGTCTGAATGGTTTCCACCTGGCTGTCGCCCAGTTTCTGGCAAAATTTGATGCAGTCGCGCTGCTCCAGTCGTTCCGTCTTTTTCCTTGAAATGAAAATCCACCGAGTGCACAGCACACGTCCCACACAAAGGCTGCTTACCAGGAAATGACGCAGTCGACAGGCGTGAAAAAGATCATGCATGCGCACGAAGGTTCAAGGTTTGCTCATGCAAGCACACGTGATTCAAATCCATCAGGTTTTTGAAAAAATAAAAAGGTCCGATGCTTTTCTAACAGACCTCGTATGTGTCGATTAATACAGGGATACATGATCCTTTGGAACCACTGTTGGTGCCATTGAATATCATGAATACTGAATCCACACGTTGGACCGCCTCTGATCGAGCATCAACCCACCTCCACCTTTTTTTGAAGAAAGTTGGTTAAACACATAAATTAATTTCGTGACCCCAACACATCATAAAAAGAAAAAATAATGAGTTTTCACAATGTTTTTCTCGTCTCTTCTGCGTCTTATCTGTGATGATGTCATCAGTGTGCGCTGGTAGTGGAATCGAAGTTGAAATGTGCTCTTATTTTGAAAGACTCTGGTGCAACAAAACAGGAAGTGTTCTGTAACAGTGGCGAGCTTTGTGAAGTTTGTAACACGATTCTGCTGTGACAGTTTTTCCGCTGTCAAGGTGAGAAAGCGGCGTAACGTCGGCTGGTTGTCCAATGGCAAACTACGAACACGTAGAGGACAACACAACCATCTGGGAAGTTCTCTGTCTGATGCCTGATCAAAGTTTTGGGCATGTACTGGAACATGCACACAAACTCACCAGACATCAACGACAACGAAGACATTAAATGAATGAGAACAGGACAAAAACAGACACAGACAGCTGAGGTATTTGTAATTAAAATCAGACATTTTATTTAAATGGGCGGTCCAACAAATGCAAAATTTGGGCATGCTTGTGCATGCACCCACGTGGAACCCACAGGACACTCGAATACAGTATGTCATTTGGAGTAGACGTTGCAACAAGAGTGTTGCTATGGTATTTGTACACATTTGCAGAGTAAAAAGTCAATTTCAATTTTTGAAAACTGCAGACGTGAACATTTTCTGGGATCAGCCGTGTTTCCAGATGTGGAGCATGTCGCTGTCCTCAACATATCCACACCAGGGTGCTGACATGGAACACCAGACTACTGACTCGCTGTATTTAAAAAAGAAATGCTAGCTGTCATTAGCATTAGCATACGCAACCCTGGTGCAGCTAGTGGCTGATGCTAATGATTAGCAATTAATGCTCCATAGTTAGCATATGCTAATGCTAACTGCTCATATGTGACAGAATATTTAAGGCTCAAACAGAACATGTCAGTGTGAGGAGCAGGACGCTCTGCATGTGGACATCGTGTCATTTTCAGGAAAGAGGAGACAAGGAAATGATATTCACTTGCCTGACAAGTAGTGTGTGTGTGTGTGTGTGTGTGTGTGTGTGTCCCCCTCTGGGTGCAGCTGTAGCTGAGGGCCTTACAGAGCGTGTCCTGGGTACGAGTGCGTTCCTGTTTGGCTGGGCAGACTCCCCGCTTCAACGCGGTCTGGCCCAGAGGAGGAAGGAGATGGGCTGGTTCAGAAAGACCACCGACCTTCAGGGAGTCCGGCCTGACATGGGACCACGACCACAGACACGATATGGACTCACAGGTGAGACACAGCAGAAAGAAAGTACACCCTTAATAATAATAAAAAATAACAATATAACCCATTACTATTGTTATTATTATAGTAATAACATAACAATAACTCCAGTAAAACTGCTACTAATTATGGTTGTTGTTGTTGTTGTTGTGCAGCTGTTGTGGTCTGAGGACACATGATTCCTGCAGGTCTCAGAAGTGAAGCAGAGTAATTTTTGCTTTGTACGAGGCAGGGAGGTCACGTAGCAGCACCAGGAGCTGAGCATATGTTTCTCCGGGGGAGGTGATGGTCTAGTGGTTAAGTGTTGGGCTTGAAACCAGAGGATCCTTGGTTCAAATCTTAGCCTGACTGGAAAATCACTAAGGACACTTGGGCAAGGTTCTTAATCCCCTAGTTGCTCCCAGTGTGTAGTGAGCACCTTGCATGGCAGCACCCTGATATTGGGGTGAATGTGAGGCATTACTGTAAAGCGCTTTGAGCATCTGATGCAGAGAGAAAAGCGCTATATATCCATTTACCATGTTGACCTGGAGTTACATCTGGAAGTGGAAAGTGTGTGTGTGTGTGTGTGTGTGTGTGTGTGTGTGTGTGTGTGTGTGTGTGTGTGTGTGTGTGTGTGTGTGTGTGCGTGTGTGCGTGTGTGCGTGTGTGTGCAGTTGTCACCAAATCCTCACAGAAACAGCAGAACAAAAATATAAATGCAATTAATGAACAATACAGTATTTTCAAAAATGAAATTAAAACATTAGTAATCCATCCATCCATCCATTTTCTTCCGCTTTATCCGGATTCGGGTCGCTATGGCAGCAGCTCAAGCAAAGCCTCCCAGACCTCCCGATCCACACACACCTCCCCCAGCTCCTCCAGGGGAACCCCAAGGTGTTCCCAATCCTTCCAGTGTGTCCTGGGTCTTCCCCGGGGCCTCCTCCCAATGGGAGGTGCCCGGAACACTTCTCCAGCGAGGTGTCCAGGGGGCATCCGAAAAAGATGCCCGAGCCGCGTCAGCTGACTCCTTTCGACGTGGAGGAGCAGCGGCGCGACTCCGAGCTCCTCCCGAGTGACCAGTAACTACGAGTACTTGGCATCGGATTGCAGTACAAAATAAAACGACCTCGAGTTAAAGTTGCACAATGAAGTTTTCAGTGATATATTAAAATAGCAAAGTGGCCTCTTTGTGTGTGTGTGTGTGTGTGTGTTTGGCTTCGATCAGATAAACACATTTGCTGTTTGGTATGTTTATGTACTTTGGGTCAAAGATGAACGGCACCAAAACTGGACATTGATAGAACAAATATTTTTAGAGAAACTACAGCTATTAGCTAACAACACTGACTGAACTGCTGATAACTACATTCTGGACTCACACACCGTTCCAGCAGTGTGTGAACGTATTTAGTAAGTTCAATGTAAGTACATAATATAATTGTAAATATGTTAAAAATACAGGGATGACACAAGAAAATGAAAACACTTCCATTGTGATCCATTTAAACATCAAATAACAAAATAAAAGTAATAATAACATAAAATTTATAGTGTATATCAGTGGTGTCTAACGTGTTCCAGAAAGGGCCAACAGGGGGCAGGTTTTCTTTGCAGATGCTGACTCCAGCAGGTGATTTCACTGATTAACATCACTTTGAGCAGATGGAACGAGTTCATCAGTGAGTTTATATATATATATATATATATATATATATATATATATATATATATATATATACACAGTAGTGTTCAGAATAATAGTACTGCTGGCCCACCACCAGAGGGCGCCCTGCCTGAAGTGCGGGCTTCAGGCACGAGAGGGCGCTGCCGCCATGGACACAGCCGGGGGTGACAGCTGTCACTCATTATCTCATGACAGCTGTCATCCATCTACACTTCATCGTTCCACTCCATAAAAACCGGACGTCATCTCCACCTCATTGCCGAGATATCATCTACCTGTGAAGGTAATATTCTCAGCCTTAACTGTGTCTTAGTCTGAACTCTTTTTGCAGCCGCTTTCCTGTGGTGTTCCCTATCTGAGAGATTGGCGTTTGGTGTGATCAGCGACGGCTTCGCTTCACACCCCAACCAGATAAGTGGTTAGATAGGAGCTGCACAAGTGTGTTAGAGGTGGAGGTGGAATTCCCACCATTGTTGTTACTGGGTGTGCACGCACCCACATGTGACTATTTTTGCTCCTCGCTAGCAGAACCAGATCCGACACTCGGAGACGGTGGCCACCTGGGGACTCGGAACTTGGCGGCTCCAATATTCTCCAGGTTCAGTGGCGGAGGAAATCGTGTGGTTCCGGTTCTTCTCAGGACAGACGTCTTCTATCCTCGAGCCTGCCCACACATCACCTTTGTGGATTGACTGTTTGCTCAAATTCTGTAATCCTCTGTGTTTTTGTTGTGCTCTTTCACGACAGTAAAGTGTTCATATTCGACTCTTTCATTGTCCGATCATTTGCGCCCCCTGTTGTGGGTCCGTGTCACTACACTTTCCCAACATTTTGAGTATATTTCTTATTGTTACATGGGAAACAAGTTACCAGTAGATTCACTAGATTTTCACAAATCCAACAAGACCAAGCATTCATGATATACACAAAGTTGCAGTTGACCCTAATTCAGAGAAGAAAATCATCAGGTTCTGTGCAGCACATCCTAAGAGCTGATCTGCATCTCTTTCCATCCAAAATTCAGTCTCAGAGTGAAACTAACTCCCCAGCAAATGACAAGGAGACTTGAATTTGTTCGGTGGTTTTCTGGAAAACTGGAGAAGGATGATTTGTTTCTTAGGAAACTTCAGACGAGGAGGTTACATTGACCATGTGGTGTAAAAAATAAAGGGTTAAAACATCGCAAAGGAAAAACAACTAAAAACTGTACATGGGGGAGAAAAATTACCTGCTTCAGCCACATGATCATACAGAAAATGTGCTGTCAAAATACTTTGGGGTACATTTTTTGAGACACCCTATATATATATATGTATATATATATATATATACACACACACACAAACTGTAGCAATGAAGTTTCAGATTGCAGTAACTCAGTGCCCAGCCCTCACCCCTCCCTTTCCAAACATGCTCACTGTCATGAGTGAGTGCTCTGCCATCACTGAAGCAAGACCTGCCATTGGTTCCTCTGCAGACCTTGATTTCATGTCTAGGGCTTCTTCTGCCACATTGGCTTCAACACTTTTTTTCAAAGGGTTCTCTGCCACAAATCAGTCAGGAGGAGGTTCTAAAATCTCTGAATGATGATTGGTAATTTCATTTTTCCCTCCACCCTTGGCTCATGTGCTGCAGGTGTTGGGGCCAGTCCATACGTGATGAACTGCAACGTCACCGTCGACACTCAGGATCTCGCCATAGGACGCAACATTGCCACAGCCATCAGGGAATCCACCCCAGACGGCCTGCCTGGGGTGCAGGTGCTTGCACTGCCACATGAGGGCACTGTGGAAATTGCCTGTAATGTGGAAAGTGTGAAGGGGAGCCCACCTACCCACATGAGCTCAGATGAACCGTGGCCTTCTTTCAGCATCAGCGGTCACATGTACTTTCACACTCCAGCTTCCCTCATCACAGCGAGGGTCACAGAGCTGGCTCGGAGGCAGGGAGTGGACACGAAGGGCACCGCCCTGGTGGGGTTCACGCCCCGTGAGTGCAGGGGCCTGGCAGAGTTGGCACTGTCTCAGGGGATTGCTGCGTTCTGGAAAGAGCGACATGGTTTACGTATGTGAACATTAGTGCTGCCAAATGGTGTCATATCTATTCAAGCTTAGATTTATTATGAGGAGGATTAAAACAAAATTAGAATTTACTGTAATGTGCCCATGTGAATACATACATCTTCAACCACTTATCTGGGATCGGGTCACAGGGGCAACAGCTCCAGCAGGGGATCCCAGACTTCCCTTATCCTGGGCCACATTGACCACCTCTGACTGGGGGGATTTCGAGGCATTCCCAGGCCAGTGTAGAGATATAATCTCTCCACCTAGTCCTGGGTCTTCCCCGAGGTCTACCCCTAGATGGACGTGCCACAAAACACATGTACACTGGATGGGCACACTCCCAGGCCCCTCCAGGATCCTTGTAAAAGTTAAGAGCTGGTCGGGTGTTTAGCTGAACAGTTGTTCGGGTTCGACTATCGGCCAAACCCTCCTTGCCTGCACCCTGGAGTAGACTTTACCAGGGAGGCTGAGTCGTGTGATGTCCCTGTAATTGTCACACACTCTCTGGTCCCCTTTTTAAATATGGGGACCACCACCCCAGTTTGCCACTCCTTTGGCACTGTTCCAGACCTCAGCACCATGTTTGGAGCTGCTTTTACAATAACAGTTTGAATAGAAATGTTCAGTAATTAAACTTAATTCTACATCTTCACACCCTTTATATAATCAATCAATCAATCAATTTTTTTTTATATAGCGCCAAATCACAACAAACAGTTGCCCCAAGGCGCTTTATATTGTAAGGCAAGGCCATACAATAATTATGTAAAACCCCAACGGTCAAAACGACCCCCTGTGAGCAAGCACTTGGCTACAGTGGGAAGGAAAAACTCCCTTTTAACAGGAAGAAACCTCCAGCAGAACCAGGCTCAGGGAGGGGCAGTCTTCTGCTGGGACTGGTTGGGGCTGAGGGAGAGAACCAGGAAAAAGACATGCTGTGGAGGGGAGCAGAGATCAATCACTAATGATTAAATGCAGAGTGGTGCATACAGAGCAAAAAGAGAAAGAAACAGTGCATCATGGGAACCCCCCAGCAGTCTACGTCTATAGCAGCATAACTAAGGGATGGTTCAGGGTCACCCGATCCAGCCCTAACTATAAGCTTTAGCAAAAAGGAAAGTTTTAAGCCTAATCTTAAAAGTAGAGCGGGTGTCTGTCTCCCTGATCTGAATTGGGAGCTGGTTCCACAGGAGAGGAGCCTGAAAGCTGAAGGCTCTGCCTCCCATTCTACTCTTACAAACCCTAGGAACTACAAGTAAGCCTGCAGTCTGAGAGCGAAGCGCTCTATTGGGGTGATATGGTACTACGAGGTCCCTAAGATAAGATGGGACCTGATTATTCAAAACCTTATAAGTAAGAAGAAGAATTTTAAATTATATTCTAGAATTAACAGGAAGCCAATGAAGAGAGGCCAATATGGGTGAGATATGCTCTCTCCTTCTAGTCCCCGTTAGTACTCTAGATGCAGCATTTTGAATTAACTGAAGGCTTTTTAGGGAACTTTTAGGACAACCTGATAATAATGAATTACAATAGTCCAGCCTAGAGGAAATAAATGCATGAATTAGTTTTTCAGCATCACTCTGAGACAAGACCTTTCTAATTTTAGAGATATTGCGTAAATGCAAAAAAGCAGTCCTACATATTTGTTTAATATGCGCTTTGAATGACATATCCTGATCAAAAATGACTCCAAGATTTCTCACAGTATTACTAGAGGTCAGGGTAATGCCATCCAGAGTAAGGATCTGGTTAGACACCATGTTTCTAAGATTTGTGGGGCCAAGTACAATAACTTCAGTTTTATCTGAGTTTAAAAGCAGGAAATTAGAGGTCATCCATGTCTTTATGTCTGTAAGACAATCCTGCAGTTTAGCTAATTGGTGTGTGTCCTCTGGCTTCATGGATAGATAAAGCTGGGTATCATCTGCGTAACAATGAAAATTTAAGCAATACCGTCTAATAATACTGCCTAAGGGAAGCATGTATAAAGTGAATAAAATTGGTCCTAGCACAGAACCTTGTGGAACTCCATAATTAACTTTAGTCTGTGAAGAAGATTCCCCATTTACATGAACAAATTGTAATCTATTAGACAAATATGATTCAAACCACCGCAGCGCAGTGCCTTTAATACCTATGGCATGCTCTAATCTCTGTAATAAAATTTTATGATCAACAGTATCAAAAGCAGCACTGAGGTCTAACAGAACAAGCACAGAGATGAGTCCACTGTCCGAGGCCATAAGAAGATCATTTGTAACCTTCACTAATGCTGTTTCTGTACTATGATGAATTCTAAAACCTGACTGAAACTCGTCAAATAGACCATTCCTCTGCAGATGATCAGTTAGCTGTTTTACAACTACCCTTTCAAGAATTTTTGAGAGAAAAGGAAGGTTGGAGATTGGCCTATAATTAGCTAAGATAGCTGGGTCAAGTGATGGCTTTTTAAGTAATGGTTTAATTACTGCCACCTTAAAAGCCTGTGGTACATAGCCAACTAACAAAGATAGATTGATCATATTTAAGATCGAAGCATTAAATAATGGTAGGGCTTCCTTGAGCAGCCTGGTAGGAATGGGGTCTAATAAACATGTTGATGGTTTGGATGAAGTAACTAATGAAAATAACTCAGACAGAACAATCGGAGAGAAAGAGTCTAACCAAATACCGGCATCACTGAAAGCAGCCAAAGATAACGATACGTCTTTGGGATGGTTATGAGTAATTTTTTCTCTAATAGTTAAAATTTTGTTAGCAAAGAAAGTCATGAAGTCATTACTAGTTAAAGTTAATGGAATACTCAGCTCAATAGAGCTCTGACTCTTTGTCAGCCTGGCTACAGTGCTGAAAAGAAACCTGGGGTTGTTCTTATTTTCTTCAATTAGTGATGAGTAGAAAGATGTCCTAGCTTTATGGAGGGCTTTTTTTATAGAGCAACAGACTCTTTTTCCAGGCTAAGTGAAGATCTTCTAAATTAGTGAGACGCCATTTCCTCTCCAACTTACGGGTTATCTGCTTTAAGCTACGAGTTTGTGAGTTATACCACGGAGTCAGGCACTTCTGATTTAAAGCTCTCTTTTTCAGAGGAGCTACAGCATCCAAAGTTGTCTTCAATGAGGATGTAAAACTATTGACGAGATACTCTATCTCACTTACAGAGTTTAGGTAGCTACTCTGCACTGTGTTGGTATATGGCATTAAAGAACATAAAGAAGGAATCATATCCTTAAACCTAGTTACAGCGCTTTCTGAAAGGCTTCTAGTGTAATGAAACTTATTCCCCACTGCTGGGTAGTCCATCAGAGTAAATGTAAATGTTATTAAGAAATGATCAGACAGAAGGGAGTTTTCAGGGAATACTGTTAAGTGTTCAATTTCCATACCATAAGTTAGAACAAGATCTAAGATATGATTAAAGTGGTGGGTGGACTCATTTACATTTTGAGCAAAGCCAATAGAGTCTAATAATAGATTAAATGCAGTGTTGAGGCTGTCATTCTCAGCATCTGTGTGGATGTTAAAATCGCCCACTATAATTATCTGAGCTAAGCACTAAGTCAGACAAAAGGTCTGAAAATTCACAGAGAAACTCACAGTAACGACCAGGTGGACGATAGATAATAACAAATAAAACTGGGTTTTGGGACTTCCAATTTGGATGGACAAGACTAAGAGTCAAGCTTTCAAATGAATTAAAGCTCTGTCTGGGTTTTTGATTAATTAATAAGCTGGAATGGAAGATTGCTGCTAATCCTCCGCCTCGGCCCGTGCTACGAGCATTCTGACAGTTAGTGTGACTCGGGGGTGTTGACTTATTTAAACTAACATATTCATCCTGCTGTAACCAGGTTTCTGTAAGGCAGAATAAATCAATATGTTGATCAATTATTATATCATTTACCAACAGGGACTTAGAAGAGAGAGACCTAATGTTTAATAGACCACATTTAACTGTTTTAGTCTGTGGTGCAGTTGAAGGTGCTATATTATTTTTTCTTTTTGAATTTTTATGCTTAAATAGATTTTTGCTGGTTATTGGTGGTCTGGGAGCAGACACCGTCTCTACGGGGATGGGGTAATGAGGGGATGGCAGGGGGAGAGAAGCTGCAGAGAGGTGTGTAAGACTACAACTCTGCTTCCTGGTCCCAACCCTGGATAGTCACGGTTTGGAGGATTTAAGAAAATTGGCCAGATTTCTAGAAATGAGAGCTGCTCCATCCAAAGTGGGATGGATGCCGCCTCTCCTAACAAGACCAGGTTTTCCCCAGAAGCTTTGCCAATTATCTATGAAGCCCACCTCATTTTTTGGACACCACTCAGACAGCCAGCAATTCAAGGAGAACATGTGGCTAAACATGTCACTCCTGGTCCGATTGGGGAGGGGCCCAGAGAAAACTACAGAGTCCGACATTGTTTTTGCAAAGCTACACACCGATTCAATGTTAATTTTAGTGACCTCCGATTGGCGTAACCGGGTGTCATTACTGCCGACGTGAATTACAATCTTACCAAATTTACGCTTAGCCTTAGCCAGCAGTTTCAAATTTCCTTCAATGTCGCCTGCTCTGGCCCCCGGAAGACAATTGACTATGGTTGCTGGTGTCGCTAACTTCACATTTCTCAAAACAGAGTCGCCAATAACCAGAGTTTGATCCTCGGCGGGTGTGTCGTTGAGTGGGGAAAAACGGTTAGAAATGTGAACGGGTTGGCGGTGTACACGGGGCTTCTGTTTAGAACTACGCTTCCTCCTCACAGTCACCCAGTCGGCCTGCTTTCCCGGCTGCTCGGGATCTGCCAGAGGGAAACTAACGGTGGCTAAGCTACCTTGGTCCGCACCGACTACAGGGGCCTGGCTAGCTGTAGAATTTTCCACGGTGCGGAGCCGAGTCTCCAATTCGCCCAGCCTGGCCTCCAAAGCTATGAATAAGCTACACTTATTACAAGTACCGTTACTGCTAAAGGAGGCCGAGAAATAACTAAACATTTCACACCCAGAGCAGAAAAGTGCGGGAGAGACAGGAGAAGCCGCCATGCTAAATCGGCTAAGAGCTAGTAGCTGCGCTAAGCTAGCGGATTCCTAAAAACACGCAAAGTGAATAATGGGTAAATAATTTAGAGGTGATTCAGCAGAAGGAGTGCTTTAGTTAAGGCACGTGAAGATTACACTGGGAAACAAATCGTTATCTAGATAACTAGATCAATCTAACTGCGCAGATTAAACAGCTAACAGATACAGCAAAACACCGCTGTGCTCCGGAACAGGAAGTGATACAATACCGCAGTGAGAGCCAACCCAATATAAGACCTTACTGTTCTGAAATAGTTTCATACCCAGTAGTGACCAAAGCAATAAGTCATAGAACATCCTAACGTCGTCCTGAGTGGATTCTAAAACCGTTTTTGTGTGTGTGACTGTTTCCTCTTTGGAGTTTACTGACGGGTCTCTGCTGATGAGTCTTTTCCCATCATCAGCTTTACCACACATAACCCTGTGGGAGAGTCACCCTGTCTCTGGAAAACATCTATTATTATCACAAGTCATGGACACAATCTTCTCAGAACGTTCAGCAGGCAGCAGGGAAATTGTCCATTTCAGTGTGATTAATCATGCTTTAAGCTTTTTCTCCAGTCTTTCCACAGCGCGAGCTTCTGATGCACAGGATTAACCATTTTTTAACATGTAGGGGAAGTTGGCCAGAAGACAAGATGGGCGTTAACTGGGGCGAGATGATCCCATTCATTCAGACATATAACTGTTCAGCCGTGGATCACGGTGAAATGGGTTGGATACGCTATGGCTAAAAGCCAGGGCGTATAGACGCGGCGAGCAGACAGAGAGCGAGCATGAGGAGAAAAAGGAGCTCAATAAGGTCACGTCATTTTGTGCCACATACACAGGAAACTCGTGATTCCAGAGCCTAGAGAGAGAGTGGGCGGTCATCTTTTGAGCTTGATACAGGCCCGGCGCCAGAAAAAAAATATTAAGGGGGCGATGAGTTTATCACAGGGGGCGGGGTCCCCCCCCCAAAAAAAGTGTGCACTGGAGGAGACGTGCCTCTGAGCGTGCGTAATGAATTGGGTGCGCTCCTGGAAAGCTCGTGTATTTAGGCTACACCGTTGTAAGAGACTGACTAAGAGTAAAGAGTGATGACAGTATTTTTTAAATTATTATTTGAATGTATAGACCCTCGGTCAAGTGATCTCCTGCATACCACACAGAGCTGGTGTTCTGTTGAGATGAGGTGCGCCAACTTTCGACACTCTGAGCTGTGACGTACCTTTGTCTTGTCCAATAGGAACGACGCGTCGGGCCAAAACACGGAAGACTTGTGGCAGAAACCACTGATCTGTACAAAATGGATTGGACCAATCCGATTGGTGCAGAAACCACTGATCTGTACAAAACATTAACGTGTGACAGGACTGCTCATTTATAGAGCAGTTTTCTGAAGAAAAATAATTGGAAATGTTTTTTTGTTGTTGTTTGTTACCTCAACATTTCTGTTAAAAAAAAGTTTAGAACACTTGTAATTAAAATAGCTAAATAAATCAATAAATGGTTCTTTAGAAACCTTTCATCTGTATTAAAACCACCTGTTTTTCAGATTACATAATTTCTTGTTTAACATAAGGAACCTCAGACATTTATTTTTAGACAAATAAAATAACATGGAAACTTGTATATTTTTTAAGTCTGGTAGATTATTTATATCTCATTCAACCAGAAAAACAAACACTAAATAAATACAAATGTTTATTATAAATGCAAAAGGAAATAATTTAACAATGACTGCAGTGTGATTGTAAAGTAGGATTTCTGTGACATAAACCTCATGATGATTTTTGTATAGTCATTTCAACTTGTAATTTCGTCAAAATATGTAATTGCCTTTAATGTTGTTATCAGGACAGTCATTTCTAAAATATGAATTTGAGCACAATAAGTGGAGAGCTTCTACTTGTGCAAATGTCTTTTGACTTTGATTCGTGGACATTTTTAATGATCCGTTCATTTATTGTTAAAATATAAAATGAAACAGCTTTTTAAAAAATAATAAAATAGTTGCTGTTCAAAGAGCCTTTTATTTAGAAGCAGGTGATGTTCTGCTGGATTCTCGGGACCAGATGAAGGTCTCTTCTGCAGCTTTGAACTCTGGTGGTGTTGCTGAAAAGCAGAGTTTTCTTTCGACTGGACTTCGCGGTGTTCAGCTCATCAATGGAAGTTTGATTGTCTGCACAGCAAATGTTCCTGATTGGGACAAATAAAAATATTTCTTTAAATATAAAGAAACACTAAACAGTTTATACATAAAAAAGGGGGGGAAAACGGCAAAAAATGATGGAAAAAACTCCCGAAAAAATCAGTTATTTAAAGTTGAGCTTTTGTGGTGTCTGAAAAAAGCTGTAGCTTTATTTGTTAAAAATAAAAAATACTGAACCATTTACAAATTAAAGCGTTCACTCAGATCAACTGTGCTAAAAGGCTAAGCTAATGTTAGCCGATCATTAAACCTTCACAGTTCAGTAAACGTCACATTTTATTTTTACATTATTCTCACCTCAGTAAAGCTGCAGAACTAAACTCCGTTGGTCAAACTGGGACTTCGCATATATCCAAAAAGTGGGAGATTTCGGACTGAGTGGGTTTGCTCCATCACCCAGGCGGCCTGCCTCGGTCTGCACAGTGATGATGCCTGAAGACCGGCTTCTCCGTGTGGGTTGGCCCACTGTCGCGGTTCGATCGATATCCCACCAAGTCGACAGTCCTCCCTCGGTCGGCGTCACTCTGAAAAGTAGCTGAAAAAAGCTTCTCCCAGCAGGGTGATGGGAGAATCCTTCTACTGCTGTTTTTTAAAGGTTTTTTTGTGGTTCAGGTGATCGAAGTTCAAGACGACGATCGCTGAACTTTTTTCAGATTGTGGAAACAGCCAGAGTGTGACGTAGCAATCTCTGCCCCATTGCTGCTTCCAAAGCGACGCGTCTGACGTCACGACGCGTTGGAAACACACCGCCCTCTGCCGCACTGACATGCGCAACCCTCAACCTATCAAATCCCTTGAACACAGACACACGCCATATCCGTTTGTTTTAAAATTAATTACTTTAGTTTATTAATTTGGTTTATTTGTTAAATATGTGATATTATTGAATAACTAATATTTTTGCTATATTTTCCAGTATTTCTTTTTTTTTTTTTTTTTTGATAACTCTAACATCCGAGGGGGCGAGGTTGATGACGTGAGGGGGCGTTGCCCCCAAACGCCCCCTCGTGGCGCCGGCTATGGCTTGATATGCTGGCAAACACAGCAGGATTCCCAAAATGTTCCCAGGAGTTGCCTTGTCTTGGCTTTAGACATGTACAGTTGTGGTCGGAGGTTTACATACACTCATCGTGGATGCTAACTTTGGGCTGTTCACGATATTTAACCAGGTTAGTCCCATTGAGATCTAGATCTCTTTTTCAAGGGACAGTTATAAAGTTTCCAATTCACCTAACCTGTATGTCTTTAAATGTGTGAGGAAACCAATACAAACACACGGAGAACATGTAAACACTACACAGAAAGGCCACAGGTGGGAATCGATCCCATGACCTTCTTGCTGTAAGGCAACAGTGCTAACCACTAATCCACTGTGCTACCGAATCCTTAAGCTGGCAAAGAGAAACTATCAGTTGTATTCAATCATGATCACGAACGAGAAGTTAATAGGCCTTGTCACGGTAAGAGACATTGTAAAACCTTCAGCACCACTTGTTAAAAGGTTCGGGTGACTGTATATATATGTACCCTCAACAAAAATATAAACGCAACACTTTTGGTTTTGCTCCCATTTTGTATGAGATGAACTCAAAGATCTAAAACTTTTTCCACGTACACAATATCACCATTTCCCTCAAATATTGTTCACAAACCAGTCTAAATCTGTGATAGTGAGCACTCCTCCTTTGCTGAGTTAATCCATCCCACCTCACAGGTGTGCCATATCAAGATGCTGATTGGACACCATGATTAGTGCACAGGTGTGCCTTAGACTGCCCACAATAAAAGGCCACTCTGAAAGGTGCAGTTTTGTTTTATTGGGGGGGGATACCAGTCAGTATCTGGTGTGACCACCATTTGCCTCATGCAGTGCAACACATCTCCTTCACATAGAGTTGATCAGGTTGTCAATTGTGGCCTGTGGAATGTTGTTCCACTCCTCTTCAATGGCTGTGCGAAGTTGCTGGATATTGGCAGGAACTGGTACACGCTGTCGTATACGCCGGTCCAGAGCATCCCAAACATGCTCAATGGGTGACATGTCCGGTGAGTATGCCGGCCATGCAAGAACTGGGACATTTTCAGCTTCCAAGAACTGTGTACAGATCCTTGCAACATGGGGCCGTGCATTATCCTGCTGCAACATGAGGTGATGTTCTTGGATGTATGGCACAACAATGGGCCTCAGGATCTCGTCACGGTATCTCTGTGCATTCAAAATGCCATCAATAAAATGCACCTGTGTTCTTCGTCCATAACAGACGCCTGCCCATACCATAACCCCACCGCCACCATGGGCCACTCGATCCACAACATTGACATCATAAAACCGCTCACCCACGCAACGCCACACACGCTGTCTGCCATCTGCCCTGGACAGTGTGAACTGGGATTCATCCGTGAAGAGAACACCTCTCCAACGTGCCAAACGCCAGCGAATGTGAGCATTTGCCCACTCAAGTCAGTTACGACGAACTGGAGTCAGGTCAAGACCCTGATGAGGACGACGAGCATGCAGATGAGCTTCCCTGAGACGGTTTCTGACAGTTTGTGCAGAAATTCTTTGGTTATGCAAACCGATTGTTTCAGCAGCTGTCCGAGTGGCTGGTCTCAGACGATCTTGGAGGTGAACATGCTGGATGTGGAGGTCCTGGGCTGGTGTGGTTACACGTGGTCTGCGGTTGTGAGGCTGGTTGGATGTACTGACAAATTCTCTGAAACACCTTTGGAGACGGCTTATGGTAGAGAAATGAACATTCAATACACGAGCAACAGCTCTGGTTGACATTCCTGCTGTCAGCATGCCAATTGCACACACCCTCAAATCTTGCGACATCTGTGGCATTGTGCTGTGTGATAAAACTGCACCTTTCAGAGTGGCCTTTTATTGTGGACAGTCTAAGGCACACCTGTGCACTAATCATGGTGTCTAATCAGCATCTTGATATGGCACACCTGTGAGGTGGGATGGATTATCTCAGCAATGGAGAAGTGCTCACTATCACAGATTTAGACTGGTTTGTGAACAATATTTGAGGGAAATGGTGATATTGTGTATGTGGAAAAAGTTTTAGGCTAGGGGGGAAGGAGCCTGAGCTTGTGCGGGAGGTTGAGAGATACCGACTAGAGATAGTCGGGCTCACCTCCACGCACAGCTTGGGCTCTGGTACCCAACTCCTGGAGAGGGGCTGGACGCTTCATTTTTCTGGCGTCGCCCATGGGGAGAGGCGGAGAGCTGGGGTCGCATTGCTTATTGCTCCCCAGCTCAGTCGTCAAGTGTTGGAGTTCACTCCGGTGAACCAGAGGGTCGCGTCTCTACTCCTTCGGGTCGGGGACAGGTCTCTCACCGTTGTCTCGGCTTACGGGCCGAGCAGCAGTGCAGAGTACCCGACCTTCCTGGAGTCCCTGGGAGGGGTACTAGATAGCGCTGCGACTGGGGACTCCATTGTTCTCCTGGGGGATTTCAACACTCACGTGGGCGGCGACAGTGAGACCTGGAGGGGAGTGATCGGGAAGCACGGCCTCCCCGATCTGAACCCGAGTGGTGTTCAGTTGTTGGACTTCTGTGCTAGTCACAGTTTGTCCATCACGAACAACATGTTCGAGCACAAGTGTGTCCATAAGTGCACGTGGCACCAGGACACCCTGAGCTGGAGGTCGATGATCGACTTTGTAGTCGTATCATCTGACCTTCGGCCACGTGTCTCGGACACTCGAGTGAAGAGAGGGGCAGAGCTGTCGACTGATCACCACCTGGTGGTGAGTTGGATCCGCTGGGAGGGTAGGAAGCCGGTAAGACCTGGCAGGCCCAAACGTATCATGAGTGTGAAGCGTCCGGGATGAAAATCAGCACCTCCAAATCCGAGGCCATGGTTCTCGACCAGAAAAAGGTGCTTTGCCCTCTTCAAGTCGGTGGAGTGTCCTTGCCTCAAGTGGAGGAGTTTAAGTATCTCGGGGTCTTGTTCACGAGTGAGGGACGGATGGAGCGTGAGATCGATAGACGTATCGGTGCAGCATCTGCAGTGATGTGGTCGCCGTATCGGACGGTCGTGGTGAAGAGAGAGCTGAGTAGGAGGGCAAAGCTCTCGATTTACCGATCGATCTACGTTCCAATCCTCACCTATGGTCATGAGATTTGGCTCATGACCGAAAGAACAAGATCGCGAGTACAAGCGGCCGAGATGAGCTTCCTCCGCAGGGTGGCTGGGCGCTCCCTTAGAGATAGGGTGAGGAGCTCGGTCACTCGGGAGGAGCTCGGAGTCGAGCCGCTGCTCCTCCACATCGAAAGGAGTCAGTTGAGGTGGCTCGGGCATCTTTTCCGGATGCCCCCTGGACGCCTCGCTGAAGAGGTGTTCCGGGCACGTCCCACTGGGAGGAGGCCCCGGGGAAGACCCAGGACACGCTGGAGGGACTACATCTCTCGGCTGGCTTGGGAACGCCCCCGGAGGAGCTGGAGGAAGTGTGTGTGGATCGGGAGGTCTGGGCGGCTTTGCTTGAGCTGCTGCCCCCGCGACCCGACTCCGGATAAAGTGGAAGAAAATGGATGGATGGATGGATGGATGGAGAAAGTTTTAGATCTTTGAGTTCATCTCATACAAAATGGGAGCAAAACCAAAAGTGTTGCATTTATATTTTTGTTGAGTGTATTTGATCCTGTGTGTATAAGTTTGACCCTGTGTGATTCAGACTGAAATCAAACTTGTGCACACAATTCTTGAATGATGTTTGCTGTTCAGTCACTCCACCCTGACAAAAGAACAAGTCAAAGACATCCATAAAAGCCCAAAGTGCCCACGGTGAGTGGAAACATTCAAACACAGCTGTACTTCCTTTTGAGTACGCTGTTTAATTTTTTTTTTTTCCATTTTAAGTTCAGGTCAGTTGCTGGTGCTTGTAAGCTGTGTACTTGGTACCAATGTGTGTTATTTTTGGAAAACCTTTGTTTCTGTGTGAATATTCACCTCTTTGTGTCATGATCTGCCCCGGGCCTGGATTTTCATCTTGGTTTTGTCTGTGTTCATTTCCCATGTCTTTGATTTTCAGTTTAGGATTACTTTAGTCACTGGTTTTATTTTGCATTTTACCACTATAGTCATTGCTTGTAATTTCTGTTTGTTATGCTTTTGTTGATCACTTTTCACTTCTCACCTTTGTTTTCCTGATTTTGTTTCTTTGCTCCTTCCAGGTGTAGATTTTTCTTGCATTATGTTTAGGACTCACCACCTTCCACTTTCTTTCTGTCTGCTTAGTGTTTACTTTTCTGCACTCTGTTGCACCTGTTCGCTTCATCTTTGTCTCTTCCATGTCTCTATTTTTGTCTGCTTAGTGTTTGTTTTATTGCACTCTCTTGCTCCTGCTTGTCTCAGCTTTGTCTCCTTCCTGAACTTTCTCACACACCTGTTTTTACTTTCCTTAATCACACCCTGTTATTTAAGCCTTGCATTTTTCTCTGTTCTCTGCCAGTTCGTTTGACTTTGTCTGCGTTCTAACCCAGTGTTGCTTTGTTAGTCCTTGACCATCTGCTTTTCTGTGTATGACCTTGCTCTGTGTTTGACCTCATTTTTTTTGTCTCTGCCTCTTGATTTTGGACTCACTGTGTTTTTGAACCTTGCTTGTTTTTTTGGACTCAGATTTTGCTTCAGCTCTGACAACCTTGTTTCTCCGTACCTCTGAACCCAGCTTGTTTTTGACATTTGCCTCTGCCTCACGTCTGCTGATTACCTTTGCCACGCTAACTGATCACCTTTTTACTGAACCTGTGCCTGTTTTTCTATATAAAGCCTGTAAATACTCAACCTTCTGAGTCTGCATATTGTGTCCAGCATGTTGTTTGTTCCACGCCATGAATCCTGACACTTTGTGTCTCTTACAGGCTTTTAGACACACATGCTGCCGTCCAGCTTCATCTCTTGCGCTCTCTCTCTCTCTCTCTCTCTCTCTCTTTATCCTCTGTTCTGTCACTCTCTTGTATGCAAACAGGCATTTTACTCTCTGCATGCTTCCCACACATGCACGCACATCCACTCAGCCTGCCAGGCCGGAGAGCATCAGGGCCTTATCTAGGTCACCGTGTAAGCCCAGAGGTGTCCTAGGCTCCACAAAAACACACACACTTTGAAAATAAATTCACACCATCTCACTCATGAAAATCAATTTATTGCGATTTTCACTTCACAATAAACATCCCTCATTTGTTTTTCTGTCAGTGAACAGCAGCTAAAAATAAATCCAGTAAATTATGCATTTAAAAATAAAGCCTGTCCAAGTTTGCCTCAATAGATTCCTGTGAGTCCTCCTTTTTTTTTCTTCCAGACTCTCCATGACTTTGGGGCTGGGGAATGAACGGGCTCGTACACGTGGCCACTGAATCCTTATTCCGGTGTGATCTGTTTTTTTTTTTTTTTTTTTAAACAGATAGATGTGGATCTTTGTAGGAGAGTCTTGCCTGCTGCAGGAGCAGGGTTGCTGTGATTTGACTGAGCCTGACAGCGTATCATCCCAGATCCAGCTGCGTGTCACCGTGCAGAAACAGAGGAGCTTATTTCTTTGCATCAGTCTCCCACCTTCTATAAATATTCCAAAGCTCTCTCTCTCTCTCCTCCCTCTCCTTGTGCCCCCTTTTTCAGGCTCATTCTGCCTCCCACACCCTCCCCCTCTCCTTCCCTTCCCTTTGCTTCCTGTCAGATGGCATTGAGAGCAATGCGTCTGTTTTGTTTTTCTTCCCTCTCGTGCTGCGTGGATGTTTTTGAAAGCAGCGGTGCTAAGATGGAGTGAAACGTTGTAATGTTTTGCTCCCCCTCCCTCCCCGTTGGAGCTGCAGAGCGCCACGGTATCACAGCATGTGCCATCATTTTCTTCCACCAATCATATGTGCCGTGAAAATTAAACACGAGTATTTGTCTCGTTTGTGAGTCTGATCACACATGCAAAGGCTGTAAAGAAGACGGGAGAAGTCAGCAGGAAAGAAGCGGATCAGACTAGCTGGTGGTCGCCACCTCGGCGGGCATCCTGAGTGCCATCACCCATCTCGCTGTGCCACTGCCACCTATGAAGTCAGTAATCCTCAACCCCCACACTCAGCACATGTTCAACATCCTCTGGGCACAGAGCGCTGAGGCACAGCTGAGAATGAGAGCGAGCGAGCAGTGAGCTGGAAGCATGCGTGAGGGTCAGAGAAAGACTGAAATAGAGCGAGTAAAGCAGTGGAACTGGACAGAGAGGGGAGGAGATCTTTCACTGAGGCGCCGATGCTTCACACAGCCGTGACTGCATCCTTGCAGCAGGAAGCTCGTCGGACACAGAGGCCAGAGCTCATGGATTTGCTCCCATCTGTTTCCCAGCGGGAATCATTACATCTGGATCAGAACCAGCTGCAGACGGGCCTGTGACGCGCGTGCGGCCCCTGCTCCGTCAGGATGCGCCGGCAGCACTGATCCAGACTCTAGAGAGCTCGGTTCTTGCTGTGGATTCATCCTCCTGCTCTCCGCGCGCGTGATGCAGACGAGACGTGCTCTGGAGCTTGGCGGCGACAGCTCAGGGTGCACTTGACACTGACACCTGCCCCCGTGGATACACACAGAGATCTGCAGGGTAAGGACGCACCGCTGACCCGCTGCACGCTGCATACGATGTGCACGTGTGTATCAGCCTGTGAAGCATTTAAAAGATGAAATTTACATTTTGAACAGGTCTCCGTCCGTCACACAGTCTGTTCTTGAAGAAAAACTGTTTTTCTGCTGCTGTGTTTTATGTACTGTGCAGAGTAAATGTGCATAATGTATGAGCAGGGAGGGAACAGGCCGAGCAACAAGTAACTGCATTAACCCCCAAAGTGCCCCAGAAAGTAGGTTAGGATGGCACAGGCCGGGACCCCAATCAATTATTTACTCAAGTCCTTATTCCCAAAAGCTGTGGAGTTTTTCCTGCTTGGAAGAAAAGATGGGCATGTAATTAGGGGAGGAAGCTATTAGTGGTTTGTCAAAAAAATTTTAGTTGGGTCAAAGCTGCCTATTCAAGCAGAAATGAGCCATTCTGCTCCTTTGGCTGACGTCAGTTCTGTTCCATTTCATTTATTTTTTTGTCCATATTTTTGAAAAGTCTGACTTGGAAAAATGAGTGAGTGTAATTTTGTAAGAGGTCAAAGAGAAGTCAGTGGGATAGAAAAAAGCATCTGATTTAGTCTCTAATGTAAGCCACACAGATTTTAATGCCAAATTATCCTCATAATCCTCAGAAGATGATTGTTGGTGTCAGGACTACAGAGCATCCAGAAAGTATTCACAGCACTTCACTTTTTCCACATTTTATGTTAAAGCTTTATTCCAAAATGGATGAAATTCTTTTTTTTTCCTCAAAAATTCTACACACAATACCCCATAATGACAATGTGAAAAAAAGTTTCTTCAAGATTTTTGCAAATTTATTAAAAATATAAAAACTAAAGTCACATGTACATAAGTATTCACAGTCTTTCCTGTGAAGCTCAAAATTGAGCTCAGGTGCCTCCTGTTTCCATTTATCATCCTTGAGATGTTTCTGCAGCTTAATTGAAGTCCACCTGGGGTAAATTCAGTTGCTTGGATATGATTTGGAAAGACACACACCTGTCTACATATAATGTCCCACAATTGACAGTCAGAGCACAAACCAAGCATGAAGTCAAAGGAATTGTCTGTAGACTTCAAAGACAGGATTGTCTGGAGGCACAAATCTGGTGAAGGGTACAGAAACATTTCTGCTGCTATGAAGGTCCCAGTGAGCACAGTAGCCTCCATCATCTGTAAATGGAAGAAGTTCAGATCCACCAGGACTCTTCCTTGAGCTGGCCACCCGTCTAAACCGAGTGATCGGGGGAGAAGGGCCTTAGTCAGGGAGGTGATCAAGAACCCAATGGTCACTTTGTCAGAGCTCTAGCATTCCTCTGTGGAGAGAGTAGAACCTTCCAGAAGGACAACCATCTCTACAGCAATCCACCAATGAGGCCTGTATAGTAGAGTGGCCAGACAGAAGCCACTCCTTAGTAAAAGGCACATGGCAGCCCACCTGGAGTTTGACAAAAAGCACCTGAAGGACTCTCAGACCAGGAGAAACAAAATTCTCTGGTCTGATGAGACAAAGGTTGAACTCTTTGGCATCATGTTTGGAGGAAACCAGGCACCATCCCTACAGTGAAGCATGGTGGTGGCAGCATCATGCTGTGGGGATGTTTTTCAGCAGCAGAAACTGGGAGACTAGTCAGGATTGAGGGAAAGATGAATGCAGCAATGTACAGAGACATCCTGGATGAAAACCTGCTCCAGAGCGCGCTTGACCTCCAACTGGGGCGACGGTTCATCTTTCAGCAGGACAATGACCCTAAACACACAGCCAAGATATCAAAGGAGTGGCTTCAGGACAACTCTGTGAATGTCCTTGAGTGGCCCAGCCAGAGCCCAGACCTGAATCTGATTGAACATCTCTGGAGAGATCTGAAAATGACTGTGCACCGACGCTCCCCATCCAACCTGATGGAGCTTGAAAGGTGCTGCAAAGAGGAATGGACCAAACTGCCCAAAGATAGGTGCACCAAGCTTGTAGCATCATATTCAAGAAGACTTGAGGCTGGAATTGCTGCCAAAGATGCATCAACAAAGTATAGCGCAAAGGATGTGAATACTTATTTTATGCTTAATAAATTTGCAAAACTCTCAAAAAACCTTTGTCATTATGGGGTGTTGTGTGTAGACATTTGGAGCAAAACAAACAAAAAAAAAAATTCATCTATTTTAGAATAAAGCTGTAACATAACAAAATGTGGAAAAAGTGAAGTGCTGTGAATACTTTCTGGATGCTCTGTTTGCCTGATTTCCCTCCATGTATTATTTCCTGAGAATTTGATAAAAATGTTTGAAATAAGTTGTCGCCGTCTGCCCAGAAATTTAAATGTTTCTTTTTTTCCTGGACTATTTCATAATGGCCCATGAAAGTGAAATTAGTTGGTTAACTTTTTGAGTAACAACCAGCTAATAAACACGTCAGTGGATGTGGATGAAAACATCATCTCATTGGTGGAGATGAATATTTCAAAACATACGCCGTTTAAATTTAATGTAAATACAAATGTTACCACTTAGGCCTTAATGTGGTTCCACTGCTTCATTAGTACACTTGAATCCAAATGAGAAGGTCCCTGGTTTGAGGACACCTGTGGCCTTTCTACTTTGGAGGGCATCCAGTGTAAAACTTGTGCCAAATCAACATTCAAATCAGGGATGTGCAGTGGTGACCCCGAATAAAAAACAGGAGGAATCCAAGTAAGTCAGTCACAAATCTCTAAAACATAATTAAAATAATGTATTGCATCACTTCTTCATTTTAACAAGTTAGAAGATGGACACAGAAACATGTCCAACATTGAATATCTGTTGGAGTTCATTAAATCCTTAAGAACACACACATGGGTCATTGGATGTAAACTTTGTGGCCAAGCACATCAGCAAAACACAACTATGAAAGAAAGTTCACTTTTCAGGTGAAAAAAAAAGCCGATATGAGTTTTTCTTTTTGCTTTTTGCTGAATTTATGAAACTAAGACTGTTTTTATTACGTTTGACCTTTGTTCATTAATACAACCAGTTCAAATTACTCTTTTATATTTTGTATATATACTTTGTATATTAAACGTGTGGTGAATTTACTGTGCTTTTTCCCCTTAATTTTTAAATCACAAACATGCCTGTTTAGTGCATTTTTAACGGTAATGTTGACTGGAATCCTGGCAGATTTTGCTAAACAACACAAACTAAAAATCCTGGAGTCAGGTTGGTAAGGTTATGAAGTGCCTTGAGGCAGCTTTGTTGTGATTTGGTGCTAAATAAATGAAATAAATTGAATAGTTTCTGACCTGCATCTCATTTTGATGAAAACATCATATGTTTGTGTCAAGTTTGAGCCTGATCATGAGAGTATTTTTCAAACCTTTGGGGTCTGAACCAAATATTTATTGTATGTAATAATAATATCTTTATAATATTTATTTTTATTGTTAATTTTCTTATTTTTAATTTATTTCTTGACTATTGGGGTTTATATCGTGTTTCTATGTGCAGCACTTTGGAAAGTCTTTGTTGTTAAATGTGCTATTGGATATTTCCATGAACACTCAAACTACAAGGTCTGTTAGAAAAGTATCCGACCTTTTTTTTTTTTTTTTCAAAAACCTGATGGATTTGAATCACGTGTGCTTGCATGAGCCAATCTTGAACCTTCGTGCACATGCGTGATTTTTTTCACGCCTGTCGATTGCGTCATTTGCTTGTAAGCAGCCTTTGTGTGAGGATGGGTGGAGTCTCACCCAGTGGAGAGCGAGCCGTGCTCCGATCGGCCATCAACATGCCAAAATGACCGGATCATTTCCAAAGTGAACACTGTGGTGATGCGGGACTGTCGTGTGACTATCTGAGAAATTGCAGAAGAGGTGGACATCAGCATTTTTTCGGCACATTCCACTGTGAAAGAAGATTTGGCCATGAAAAGAGTGGCGGCGAAATTCATGCCGATGGCTTCGGCACGAAGCTGCTGACGGAGCAAAAGTGCCTCTGTGTTGAAGTCTCACAGGACATGCTGTGACATGTCCACCTCTTTCACAATTTCTCAGATAGTCACACGACTGAAAAGCCACCGAAAGCCGTCTGAATCTTCCGAATAATGGAAGAGGTGGGCATCATTTTTCTGAGTCCAACATGTCCTGTGAGACTTCAACACGGTGGCGCTTTTGCTCCATCAGCAGCTTCGTGCCAATCATTTTGAAAAAAATAAAAAGTCGGATACTTTTCTAACAGACCTCGTATATCATGTTCACAGCCCACCAAGTCCAAGTCACGTTTAGTTTAAACAGCATTAATCCCAATCTGTGACCACACAAGCCCAGATTTAAAACAACCATCGTGAATATCAGTGCAGAGTTAGTTTGAATTCTTTTTCACTTGACATCAGCAAGAAGTGTTAGTGTGGAAAATACCCATTTCAGCTCAAACACTATGTACCCAGAATTCCCTTTTTCCTCAGCTTCAAAAGGACTTTTCCCCCAAATGAACATCTCCCTGTTCTTCATGTTCACATCTTACCCCCCCCCCCCCCCCCCCCCATCCCCGACACTTTGTATTACTGATTTGTGGGGTCTGGGGGGGGCTCTCCTGATGACTCTTGTTATTTTAGAAGTCACTTGCAAGTCACCAAGTACTGACGCATTAAACTCAGATTTTTAAAAAAGGGGCATTTAGATGATGTAGCACGTGGTGGTGGCAGAATAAAGCTCATGCTGAGAATGGCACTTCTGAGCTCATCATATAATAGCAGCACGGCTGAGCTGACCTCGATGTAGTGACGGCCTTTGATGGACAGCAGCTCAAGGTGAGCGGAGGTTTGTTGTCTACGTTCAGCTCATTCAGGCAGTCTAATGTATTTGGTTCTTAGATAAAGGCACCGTGCACATACAAAGAGGGCAGCCTGGAGATTATCTGAACATTTTGAGAGGAAAGTCAAAGATTTGAATGGTTAAGCAGGTCAAGGAGAGTCAGTGTGAGTAATGCTGTCCTGCAGCAGCAAGCGTAGGTGTCATCACTATACAAATAATACATCTTTTCCATTTGTGCAACACCAAGAATATTTGCATGAGCTGAATGATGGAATGTACCAATGAGGCAAAGCTGACCTGAGCTCCAAATACAGACAGTGACCAGCAGGAGTAAAAAATGAAGCATTTATTTTACCAGTTGGCAGCACAGGGACAAGGGGAGACAATCAAACACAGTTCCAAGCACCTGCAGATTTGACCATCACCAGTTCAAACTTCTATTTTGTCATTTGATTTTTAAATGGACCACATGGAAATAAGTGCTTTCACTTTCTTGTGTCATCCATGTATTTTTTAAAACATATTTACACTTATATTATTTACTTACACTGAACTTAAAATGACTTACATTTTAAATATAAAGATGACTTCCCACTCCCTGCTGGAATGGTCTGAGTCCAAAAGTAGTTAGCAGCACGCACGCACAACTGTTTTCTACATTCTGCTGTACACAGGTGCTTTTAATTTGACAAACAAAGACAGTGGCAGAAGACATTAAAAACACTACACTTTTCACTCATGGTAACAGCAACATAACACTTATCTGAACTAACTAAACCAATTAAACCACACAAACACAATAAATCAATAACACTAATAACACTGTTAAACTAACATGAACCACAATAACAGCATTTAAGATCCAAAACCCCCAAACTCCCATGGTGCATTGCAGCACAATGTCCATTTATTGATTAGTTAAAATAGCTAATTTTTCCAATAATATTTGTCCTATGAACTTTGTTTTGCAGCGTTCATCCTTGACCCAAAATACATAAACATACCAAATGGCAAATGTCAGCCCTCACCAATTTTTGTGTGATCGAAGCCATACAAATGAACAGAGAGTCAGTTTGGCTATTATAATAATATAGTTGCCTTCAAATTTGAGGAAAATTTGCAGGTGACCACATAAACAAAGGGGAGGAAAAAAAACAAGACTTTCTTCAGGGAAGTTGTGTGGTAAAATGAAATGACCCGAGCTATTTTTGAAGGAGTAAAAGGTGAGGCATGCAACCTCAACAACAATGTACCAGCTGTTACCACAGTGGGAGCATCATGTTCTGGTGCTGAAGAAGGACTACAACATAAATCTTCAGCCAAACCTTAAGCCATCAGTTTGACCATTGAAGCGTGGTCACATTTTTCAGGATATAAGTCCCTTTTTTAAAAACAATATTTTGAGGTACTTCTACTTATCCTCAAAACGAAATCCCACATTCATTATTTATATGATGATTTATATTGGGTTTTGCCAGGAATCAAAGCACTAAACATCATAAACTCAAATAATAAAATAAATGTACACAACGACAGTGTACAAAAATCCCAAATTAAAGAGATGATAATGCAGAAAAAAGTGCAACTTGTACCCTGGAAAATGTGCATTTATCCTGTCTGTCCTTGTCCTCTGGCTCCCCCCTGTGGCTGTTGCTAGTGTTGGTTTTGTTGGGGTTCCTGTGGGTTTTCATGTTTGTGTGTGCTGTCTGTAGGGTCGGTATCATTAAGAAATGATTTGATCCCCCGACATCAAGAGCCTTTTTGCTTAACGTTTCCCTTATCTGTGCTTCAGAGCGGCCATTGTTTTTGGGGGTATTTGTCTGGAAAATGATAATTTCTCTATGTTGATTGCGGACCCTGCAGCGGCTCTGTAATCAATCTCTTCTGCAGCGCGGCTCTGCTTTGAAGCTTGAAGCAATGAAACATGCTCCAACCCATTGCTTTATTGGTCCTTTGCTTTGATGCTTATCTGAAGCGGCAACTCTGCTTCTTAACCCTTCTCAAAGCCATTAAGGTATGACAATTGTGAGTCACTTTTGTCTGGATTAAAGTCACTAACTGGCACTCCTGTCTTGTTGTGAGAAAGAAACGAGACTCATCCTTCGTTCCGTTTGTTGTACAGCTCCAAACGCTGCGTGGCTCTCTGCTGAGAGTCCGGTCGGAATTAATAACTTCAAAGCGAATCGCCATTTAAATTAAATGACACCTCTTTCCAAACGTTGTAAGAAAACAATAAACTGCAATCGATCAAAATGTTTTTTCCTTCCTGAATGAGACGTCCTACGCTGACGTGCAGCAGCCGACTGAGCTCAGCTCAGAGGTACGGAGAGACATTCATGCCAAAATGTCTGAAAGGAAATGCTTTTGACAAAAACTACAGATTTTGTTTATTTTTATTTATGTCCAGAGATCAAGGATCCAGTGACCAATTTCATATTTATTTACTTTAAGACTCAATAAAATGCTGTTGACATAGAAAACCTATAAAGCCTACTTTTAGTACACATAAAATTCACAGGAGGTATCGATAAGGGAATTGATAAGGAATTGGATCGATAAACGGAATCGATAATGGCATCGATATTGATCAATACCCATCCCTAGTTGTCTGTATCCTTGAATATCTTTGGTGTTTATTTTAATAGTTTGCAGTTTTGTTCTGGAATTATTGTCATCTGGTTTTATTTTATGTTTCATTCCTGTGTTTATTTTATTGTGGTTTTGTTTCTGTATTTATTGTAGTTAGTCCTTCCTGTTTTATTTTGGTGGTCGTTAGTTGCTTTTTCTTTTATTAACTTTCTTTCTGTGTCTTTTCCCCACCTGTTGTCATTCAGTAATTACCCTCACCTGTCTTCCATTTGTGTGATTACCCTCAGTGTGTATTTATAGCCCTGTGTTCCTCTCTTATGTTGCCTGAATGTTGTGCTTTTTGCACATTGGTTTATATATATATATATATAGTTATTATTGTTGTTTGTTTTGTTTTTAAGTGGTACCTTGTGATTGATTTCTTGTTGTTGAACCTGATTTTTTTCCTTGAGTATTTTTGAGACTGCCTGCCACTTATTGGCCAGTGTTGCTCATCACTGATTTTCTTTTGTGCTTTGGCCTCTGGCTCTGTTTTGTTGTTGTTTTGTTTTTTTGCCTGTCTCCTCTCAGACATGGTCACCCTCATTATCTGGCTGCTCTCCTGTGTACCAACATCCGCATTCCTGGCTCTAGCAAATAAAACTGTTTTTCTTACGCCAACCCATCTTTTCCATGCATGGGAGTCTGACTGTGGCAAACAGTGCAGTTTGATAGCAAAACAGGAAAAGACCTCAAAAATCACCTTCTGAGGTTTCAACTTCTGGTCCACAGGGTTACATATTGGCAACATAATTACATCACCAGCAACTTCCTGAATTGTTGATACACTTGAAGTCAGATTCATTCTTTCATGATACTTATGCCAAATTCTGACCCTATGCCCTGAATGTTGCAGTTTGATCAGATCCGATGGGTCCAGTGTAACGTCGGTTTCCTGTAGTGATCACTGACGTGATGTTCTGCTGCTGTAGCATCTACGTTAAGCACCAACAGCATCTTCTGCATATCTGGGATGCAGTGGCTGATTGAGTTACTGGTGCTTTTCAGCAGGAACCAGTTTGGCCTTTTTTTTTTTTTTTTTTTTGCTCAGAGAGCTCATATTTTTTTCTGACTGTTCTCTGTAAACCCTGCAGAGGCTGTGTGTGAAAATCACAGCAGATCAGCACTTTCTGTAATAGTTCAATGTCACTTTAAATCACTTTTCTTCCCTCATTTGTGTCAACATGCACTCAGTTTATGTCGCATGATTAATCGATTAGATTTTTTTCTTTAATGAGCAGTTGAGCAGGTGTCCTTAAAGTAGTCCTGTATGTGTACTGGAGGGTTCCTTGTTTTGGGTAGTGGTGGTTTTTTTTTTTTTTTTACACTGAAATGCAGAAGATCTTCCCTTATGAAAATGTTTCTCTTGGGTCTTTGTCGGTGGAGCTCTGTATGTACGATCACTAACTGAGAACCTTCTGGTCTTTCAGAAAGTGATGGAAGTTTATATCAGAGTTGAAGCAGCTCAAACTAAATAAAATGAAGCAGAACACAGTAATGTTCAATGTGCACCACTTTACCTCCTCTCTGTATAAGATTTTAACATTATATACACTGTGTGAGTAGGTTAGTCTGGTGTTTTTGTTTTTAGCCCACTGAGCTTGAGCCGCTGTTAAACTTTTCAAAACCATGAGGTTTGGTCACGTTCATCAAACCCAACTGTGGAGAAATGGGTTTTGAACTGTCAAGTTTAAAACTGTTGTGGTCTGGAAATTCAGGCTGAGTGAGCTCAGATTTTACGTGTGTGTGTGTGTTTGAGTGAATGATGATGACTTTAGGTTAAGAAACCGGCAGGATTTCAAGCCTTTTCTTATCGTGCTCCAGTTTTTTGGAATCACCTGCCACTGGAGGTGAGAAGGTCACAATCTAAGCACACTTCTTTTCTGTAGTTTGTAATTGTTTATTTGAATTTGATTTATATTATATTAATATTTTATATTTACTTTTGTGTGTGTGTGTGTGTGTATTTGGTTCTAATGTCCGTCTCATTCATGATATTAATTTGTATTGTGTAATGTTTTTAATGTGAGGTTAGTGATGTAAAGCACATCGAAAAACTATTTATATATTTTGGGATTACTGGGAGTGCCCTTGCATGACTGACGTCATACTTGACCAGTCGTTCTCACTGTGTTTTATACAGTAACACTACCTCTAACCTTAGTGACATGAAATATGGGGTTCCACAGGGCTCTGTCATAGGCTCCTCTTTTCTCCCTTTTTTATATAGCACCCCTTGGGCACATATTACAGCATTTTGGTATTACCTTTCACTGCTATGCTGACAATGCTATGCTATACATGCAAATAACTGCTGGTAATCTCGTTCACATAAAATCCTTAGAAGACTGCCTTGCAGCAGTGAGAAGTTGGATGTCTAGAAACGTCCTACTTTTAAACTCTGGTAAGACTGAAATGATGGTTCTTGGTCCAGTGAGACATCGGCATCAATTTGACAAGTTAACGCTCAGCCTAAGCTTGTGTGTTATACATCACACTGACAAACTGAGGAACCTTGGGGTAATTTTTGATCCTACATTGTCCTTTGATCTCCACATTAGAAATATTACGAGGACTGCTTTCTTCCACCTGTGAAATATAGTGACGATTCCTTCCCTCCTGTCTATGGCTGATGCTGAGACCCTGATCCATGTGTTTATCTCTTCCAGATTGGATTACTGCAATGTTCTGTTTTCTGGTTTACCGCAGTCCAGCATTAGGGCTCTCAGTTGGTTCAAAATGCTGCTGCCAGACTTTTGACAGGAAGCAGAAAGTTCAATCACATTACACCTATTTTGGCATCTCTTCACTGGTTTCCTGTCCCAGTGAAATCAGATTTTAAGGTTCTGCTACTAGTCTATAAAATTGTTCACGGACTGGCACCTCCCTACTTAGCTGACCTAATTGATTTAATGCTGACAAATTATACAGTATTTCTTGTCTTTCTGATGCCTGATTCTGTTTTTTTTTTCTCTCTGTTTAAGGTGCAGCTCCATCCAGAGATGGGAGTTGTATTTGTGCTGGAGACCCTCCTGTCCTGTGCACCAACAGCATTTCCTGTATATTTGTTTTGTGAATTGTTCTGTAATTTATGTCTGTATCATGGCCCAAGCAGAGGGTCGCCCCTTTGAGTCTTGTCTGCATGAGGTTTCTTCCTCAGTGGGAGTTTTTTACTTACCGCTGTTGCTCTGGGGGTTAGTAAGGTTAGACCTTACTTGTGTGATGCAGCTTGAGGCAACTCTGTTGTGATTTGGTGTGATATAAATGAAAATAAATTGACTCATTCATCTGTAACCACTTATCATGGGGAAACAGCACTGAAACTGTGTATAGAGACCAACACCGAATTTTGTACTAAGCTATAAACATCTTTATTTCTGCAGTAAAGTTAAACATTTTTAACATGGAGTTGAATGGGAATCTGCTCACTTTTGGAGCGAGCCTCAAGTGGCCAGACAAGGAACTGCAACATTTTCTTCTTGCAGGTGGGCTTAGTTTGAGACCCTCAAACTTTTACTGCTTGTAAAATGCACATGAGGATTTAGCATCATTTTGTTGTCTCCTGTGCATCAGCACAGATTTTTATTTTTTTCTAGTTTTGTAGAAATAAGGAAAGTTATGACGTGGACCATATTTAATGACACATTAGAGCGTTCTGCACTCTGTCAGCTATGAGACTATGAGAGCCTTGTTCTGAACCATCGTCAAAGCTGCTCAGAAATTTTGAATTAATGGCAAAAAGTTCCAGTTGTGAGACATTGAAAGACTTTGAACATGAACACAAAGATTTGTCTGCTGACAACTAGTTTTAAACTATCAGTACTGAGTTTTCCATCTCAAATCACTTGAACCCAACATTGAATAGAAAGTGGGTGGAGCCAGACGGGGACATGGGCCTTCACTGGATAAATGAAAGTAAGAACTCTGTAATAAATAGCTCCTCTTCGAAGATCAAACTTGAAAAGTCACTGCAGCATCGTGTTGCGACAGAACAGCATCACAGTGAGTGAGAACATCAGGATGCACGAGAAGCTGCTGCGCGCTAAAAATAACTTGACCAAAGACTATTTTGAGAATAAAGGGTGATGGAAGTGAATAAAATCTCCATGTTCATCAGATAAATTAATCTTCACTCACCGAGCTGAGTTAGAAGGGCCAGTCAGTATTCAAACAGTGCATGTTTATCAGCTGCACTCATCTCTCTCTCTCTCTCTCTCTCTCACACACACACACACACACACACACACACACACACACACACACACACACACACACACACACACACACACACACACACACACACACACACACACACACATCAGTTTGTGTGAGAGAGGGAACATAAATCATAAGTCAAATTTTATGTGATCTTTGGGACTCAGACTTATATTTGCACAAACAGGAAGCTGAAATTGGTGGCTCGGCCATGTGAGATTGTGTCCTATGACATTAATTATCTAAAACTTGGTGGAAGAAGACGAGATGAGATATGAGAACGTCTTTTGTTACATGGGTCACCTCACACAGCCCAAAGTTATGTGACATCATGCTGCTGGGCTCCAACGGTGTGTATGTCATTAGACCAAAAATAAACTACCGAAAAATAATTTAATAAGAAGTGCATTCAGACGGAGCATATCACTGCCAAACCCAGACAATCCAAGAATTTTACATTTCATTTAACATCAGTGTTGCATTATTAACTTATGGCTTCCCAGTGCATCAGATAAATGCATATATCATATGAATCTTTCATTTTGTGATAGAAGCATAAAATTTGGCACAAAGGAACGTCTTGGTCTAGTTTTTGCAAAAAACAAAACAAACAAACAAACAAAAAAACAGCCATTAGTGACTTCACTTTTCAAGATGTTGCCCGGAAATATGTATTTTTGTCACATATTTGCACAATCTTGGTTTATTTCAATTGTTGTACCTGTTACTACTGTGGACTGGTAAATTTAAGTTAAGGCAATATTTTCATACTACTTTAGATGGATTGTGTATGTTTTTAATCCAATCCTGTCTCGGAGGTCTACAGAGAATTCCTTTACGAGCTCTGAACAAAGGAAATATCTCAACCTTGCCAGTTGTAAAACGTGACATTAATTAAATGTGCCAAATAAATCTAGAAATAAATACAATTATTCACAAACTTTCATTTTCAGTTTAAAGTGTGTCAGTATATTATACTATATATAGTATATTATAGAAACTTTGCATAATTTATTCCTGCCCTTGAAAAATGTCAGCTACCTATTTTATAAACACGACGATCTGCATTGGGCTCTTGCTTGCCTCTACTGGTGGTTGGCTCTCACTGCAGTATTGTATCACTTCCTGTTCCGGAGCACAGCGGTGTTTTTCTGTATCTGTTAGCTGTTTAATCTGCACAGTTAGATTGATCTAGTTAACTAGATAACGATTTGTTTCACAGTGTAATCTTCACGTGCCTTAACTAAAGCACTCCCTCTGCTGAATCACCTCTAAATTATTTACACATTATTCACTTTGTGTGTTTTTAGGAATCCACTAGGTCTTAGCCGGTTTAGCATAGCGGCTTCTCCTGTCTCTCCTGCAGTTTTCTGCTCTGGGTGTGAAATGTTTAGTTATTCCTCGGCCTCCTTTAGCAGTAATGGTACTTGTAATAAGTGTAGCTTATTCGTAGCTTTGGAGGCCAGGCTGGGCGAATTGGAGACTCGGCTCCGCACCGTGGAAAATTCTACAGCTAGCCAGGCCCCTGTAGTCGGTGCAGACCAAGGTAGCTTAGCCATCGTTAGTTCCCTTCCAGCAGATCCCGAGCAGCCGGGAAAGCAGGCCGACTGGGTGACTGTGAGGAAGAAGCGTAGTTCTAAACAGAAGCCCCGTGTACACCGCCAACCCGTTCACATTTCTAACCATTTTTCCCCACTCGACGACACACCCGCCGAGGATCAAACTCTGGTTATTGGCGACTCTCTTTTGAGAAATGTGAAGTTAGCGACACCAGCAACCATAGTCAATTGTCTTCCGGGGGCCAGAGCAGGTGACATTGAAGGAAATTTGAAACTGCTGGCTAAGGCTAAGCATAAATTTGGTAAGATTGTAATTCACGTCGGCAGTAATGACACCCGGTTACGTCAATCGAAGGTCACTAAAATTAACATTGAATCGGTGTGTAACTTTGCAAAAACAATGTCGGACTCTGTAGTTTTCTCTGGGCCCCTCCCCAATCGGACCGGGAGTGACATGTTTAGCCGCATGTTCTCCTTGAATTGCTGGCTGTCTGAGTGGTGTCCAAAAAATGAGGTGGGCTTCATAGATAATTGGCAAAGCTTCTGGGGAAAACCTGGTCTTGTTAGGAGAGACGGCATCCATCCCTCTTTGGATGGAGCAGCTCTCATTTCTAGAAATCTGGCCAATTTTCTTAAATCCTCCAAACCGTGACTATCCAGGGTTGGGACCAGGAAGCAGAGTTGTAGTCTTACACACCTCTCTGCAGCTTCTCTCCCCCTGCCATCCCCTCATTACCCCATCCCTGTAGAGATGGTGCCTGCTCCCAGACCACCAATAACCAGTAAAAATCTATTTAAGCATAAAAATTCAAAAAGAAAAAATAATATAGCACCTTCAACTGCACCACAGACTAAAACAGTTAAATGTGGTCTATTAAACATTAGGTCTCGCTCTTCTAAGTCCCTGTTAGTAAATGATATAATAATTGATCAACATATTGATTTATTCTGCCTAACAGAAACCTGGTTACAGCAGGATGAATATGTTGGTTTAAATGAGTCAACACCCCCGAGTCACACTAACTGCCAGAATGCTCGTAGCACGGGCCGGGGGGGAGGATTAGCAGCAATCTTCCACTCCAGTTTATTAATTAATCAAAAACCCAGACAGAGCTTTAATTCATTTGAAAGCTTGACTCTTAGTCTTGTCCATCCAAATTGGAAGTCCCAAAAAACAGTTTTATTTGTTATTATCTATCGTCCACCTGGTCGTTACTGTGAGTTTCTCTGTGAATTTTCAGACCTTTTGTCTGACTTAGTGCTTAGCTCAGATAAGATAATTATAGTGGGCGATTTTAACATCCACACAGATGCTGAGAATGACAGCCTCAACACTGCATTTAATCTATTATTAGACTCTATTGGCTTTGCTCAAAAAGTAAATGAGTCTACCCACCACTTTAATCATATCTTAGATCTTGTTCTGACTTATGGTATGGAAATTGAAGACTTAACAGTATTCCCTGAAAACTCCCTTCTGTCTGATCATTTCTTAATAACATTTACATTTACCCTGATGGACTACCCAGCAGTGGGGAATAAGTTTCATTACACTAGAAGTCTTTCAGAAAGCGCTGTAACTAGGTTTAAGGATATGATTCCTTCTTTATGTTCTCTAATGCCATATAACAACACAGTGCAGAGTAGCTACCTAAACTCTGTAAGGGAGATAGAGTATCTCGTCAATAGTTTTACATCCTCATTGAAGACAACTTTGGATGCTGTAGCTCCTCTGAAAAAGAGAGCTTTAAATCAGAAGTGCCTGACTCCGTGGTATAACTCACAAACTCGCAGCTTAAAGCAGATAACCCGTAAGTTGGAGAGGAAATGGCGTCTCACTAATTTAGAAGATCTTCACTTAGCCTGGAAAAAGAGTCTGTTGCTCTATAAAAAAGCCCTCCGTAAAGCTAGGACATCTTACTACTCATCACTAATTGAAGAAAATAAGAACAACCCCAGGTTTCTTTTCAGCACTGTAGCCAGGCTGACAAAGAGTCAGAACTCTATTGAGCCGAGTATTCCTTTAACTTTAACTAGTAATCACTTCATGACTTTCTTTGCTAATAAAATTTTAACTATTAGAGAAAAAATTACTCATAAACATCCCAAAGACGTATCGTTATCTTTGGCTGCTTTCAGTGATGCCGGTATTTGGTTAGACTCTTTCTCTCAGATTGTTCTGAGTTATTTTCATTAGTTACTTCCTCCAAACCATCAACATGTCTATTAGACCCCATTCCTACCAGGCTGCTCAAGGAAGCCCTACCATTAATTAATGCTTCGATCTTAAATATGATCAATCTATCTTTGTTAGTTGGCTATGTACCAAGGGCTTTTAAGGTGGCAGTAATTAAACCAGTACTTAAAAAGCCATCACTTGACCCAGCTATCTTAGCTAATTATAGGCCAATCTCCAACCTTCCTTTTCTCTCATAAATTCTTGAAAGGGTAGTTGTAAAACAGCTAACTGATCATCTGCAGAGGAATGGTCTATTTGAAGAGTTTCAGTCAGGTTTCAGAATTCATCATAGTGCAGAAACAGCATTAGTGAAGGTTACAAATGATCTTCTTATGGCCTCAGACAGTGGACTCATCTCTGTGCTTGTTCTGTTAGACCTCAGTGCTGCTTTTGATACTGTTGACCATAAAATTTTATTACAGAGATTAGAGCATGCCGTAGGTATTAAAGGTACTGCGCTGCGGTGGTTTGAATCATATTTATCTAATAGATTACAATTTGTTCATGTAAATGGGGAGTCTTCTTCACAGACTAAGGTTAATTATGGAGTTCCACAAGGTTCTGTGCTAGAACCAATTTTATTCACTTTATACATGCTTCTCTTAGGCAGTATTACTAGAAAGCATTGCTTAAATTTTCATTGTTACGCAGATGATGCCCAGCTTTATCTATCCATGAAGCCAGAGGACACACACCAATTAGTTAAACTGCAGGAATGTCTTTCAGACATAAAGACATGGATGACCTCTAATTTCCTGCTTTTAAATTCAGATAAGTTATTGTACTTGACCCCACAAATCTTAGAAACATGGTGTCTAACCAGATCCTTACTCTGGATGGCATTACCCTGACCTCTAGTAGTACTGTGATAAATCCTGGTGTCATTTTTGATCAGGATATGTCCTTCAGTGTGCATATTAAACAAATATGTAGGACTGCTTTTTTGCATTTGCGCAATATCTCTAAAATTAGAAAGGTCTTGTCTCAGAGTGATGCTGAAAAACTAATTCATGCATTTATTTCCTCTAGGCTGGACTATTGTAATTCATTATTATCAGGTTGTCCTAAAAGTTCCCTAAAAAGCCTTCAGTTAATTCAAAATGCTGCAGCTAGAGTACTGACGGGGACTAGAAGGAGAGAGCATATCTCACCCATATTGGCCTCTCTTCATTGGCTTCCTGTTAATTCTAGAATAGAATTTAAAATTCTTCTTCTTACTTATAAGGTTTTGAATAATCAGGTCCCATCTTATCTTAGGGACCTCATAGTACCATATCACCCCAATAGAGCGCTTCGCTCTCAGACTGCAGGCTTACTTGTAGTTCCTAGGGTTTGTAAGAGTAGAATGGGAGGCAGAGCCTTCAGTTTTCAGGCTCCTCTCCTGTGGAACCAGCTCCCAATTCGGATCAGGGAGACAGACACCCTCTCTACTTTTAAGATTAGGCTTAAAACTTTCTTTTTGCTAAAGCTTATAGTTAGGGCTGGATCAGGTGACCCTGAACCATCCCTTAGTTATGCTGCTATAGACTTAGACTGCTGGGGGGTTCCCATGGTGCACTGAGTGTTTCTTTCTCTTTTTGCTCTGTATGCACCACTCTGCATTTAATCATTAGTGATTGATCTCTGCTCCCCTCCACAGCATGTCTTTTTCCTGGTTCTCTCCCTCAGCCCCAACCAGTCCCAGCAGAAGACTGCCCCTCCCTGAGCCTGGTTCTGCTGGAGGTTTCTTCCTGTTAAAAGGGAGTTTTTCCTTCCCACTGTCGCCAAGTGCTTGCTCACAGGGGGTCGTTTTGACCGTTGGGGTTTTTCCGTAATTATTGTATGGCTTTGCCTTACAATATAAGGCGCCTTGGGGCAACTGTTTGTTGTGATTTAGCGCTATATAAATAAAATTGATTTGATTTGACCCAGTCTAGAGCCCGTGGATCCCCACAGGACAACACGCTAATAAAAATATATTGGTCTGAGAAACTGACCACAACATTAAAAATGTCTTTTCTCACTTTGTAAAAGTAAAGAAATTGTAGAAAGTGGATGCTAATATTCAAATTAACTGCAGAATTTCACGAGCTGTTCTTCCTCATGAGATCGACCTGTCAGACTTACCGAGATGGCATGACTGGACACAAATGCAGGATTCAGATATCAGTAAAACAGAGTTTAATAAAAATTCAGGCCGGGTTTGGTACACAGGTAGGCAGACCAAGATAAGCAGCAGGATCCGAAACATGAGGCAGAGACAACGTCAAAAACAGGGGTAGACAAAAACAGGACAGAAATGCTCAGAATAAGTGCTCAAAAGTGGCTCAAGGCTCAACAATCTCGCAACCAGACAGGGTGACAGGTGTGACTAAAATAGAGGGAGTGATTAGCAGGAAATGTTGAACAGGTGTGTGTGTGTGTGTGTGTGTGTGGCGGGATCTGGAAGGGGTGTGGCACGCTGGAGAGAGGATTACAGGGAAATGCCCACCACCAAGCAGAAGACAGAGCAGAAAGATCCCACCACCAAACATGACAGTGACAAAGAATGGTAGCTAAAAAATAAAGAAACAAAAAGACACAACATAGAAGCCCCAATCATGACATCACCCCTCCCCTACGGCCGACTCCAGATGGCCCAGGCACCCCAGGATGGGAAGCATGAAAGTCCCAGATCAACGAAGGGTCTAAGACGAACCGAGAGGGCACCCAGGAAGATTCCTCCAGACTATACCCCTCCCAGTCCACCAGGTACTGCACCCCCCCCGGCCACAGTGGCGAGACAAAAGAAGACAACAAATGAAGACGACCACCCTCCATGAACCGGGCGGCCGGAGGGGGCTTGGCCGGAGGGCAAAGAGGACTGGACCTGGCTGGCTTGATACGACTGACATGGAAAGATGGATGTACTTGAAGAGACCGAGGCAGCTGCAGACGAACCGCCGCTGGATTGATGACCCTGGAGACAGGAAATGGACCGACAAACTTGGCAGCCAGCTTGCGAACGGTCCCACGGAGAGAGAGGTTCCGCGTTGAAAGCCACACTCTCTGACCAGGTGTATACAGTGGGGCCGGGGTACGGGCAAGCCCCAATCATGACACGACCTTTCACCAACTCTCAAGAACATCAGCTGAAAATAATTTGAGTAATCAATTAATTAAAATCTTGGGTGAAAAATGGGCTCTGAATCCATATCCAGAGCCCAGTCAACACCAAACTTAATTGTCTTCTTGATTTTGATATAATGGATTACAGCACAAAATTTAATGGAGTTTAACTGAAAACTGTTTGAGTAATCCTGTAAACAGTAAAGAATAAGAAAATGCTGACAATTACTCAACCTTAAAGGCCCCCTCACACAGTGCGAATTGGTCAAAGTGCGCATGAAGCAGGAATTGTATGCAAACCATGTAATTTCGTAGCTGCTTCCAATGCCTTGTACACCTGTTGCTACAACTGTTTGCGCAAACCAGTGGCTGACAGAGTGTCCGCTGTGAGATCCCATTGATCCCTCTCACGGCAGGCGTCGGCCAAATTCCAGGTGACACGCATGAACATCTAACACTGCTTGTATGACAGTTGAAAATGTGTGACCATTCATACTATTAACACGAAAACAGTCTGAAGACAATTGCTGTTGTACTGGCAGTGAAATTTGTCTAAGTGCCCCATGAGTGTGGCTTTGGTGTGTGCACTAAAAACTGACAGGAGGTGTGGCCACCCAGCGAAGCAGCTGTGGAGATCTGTCATTCTGGACAGTACTGTGTTTGGATGGACATGGACTAACAACTGACCATTGTGATGTGTGTGTCTCTGTTTGCTGTCATCAAGTGGACATGAATAAAAACATATATCTCTGTGTTTATGGGCTGCAGTGAGTGAGCATGCACACATGGACAGGCTGCCCCCAGGTTGAAACGGACCATCAGATCATAACGCAGCAGGCAATCTGACTGTCACGTCACCCACGTGAGCTCCGTTCCACATGATGCGGCGCGCTGTCCACAAGACATGCGTGTCGGCAGGACACGTGCCAGCAGATGTAGACATGAATGAGACAAGTGAACTGTTCTCATTCATGTAATTTCATGACTGTGCGTCAGTGACCATGGGTCATCTACAGAGGAACAGACAGACCATATTTGTATTGCCCGCTTGATGAGAGGGATTTAATACAATGCAGTATCTTGATATGGTGCGTCTTTTTTTTTTTCATTAGGTCCATGTGCTTTCTGATATGAGCCAGTTTTCCAGCACTTGTCACAGGACAGTGATGATAGCCCACTGGTAAAGTTTCTGACTGGCAGTCAGTGCTTTTGGAAGGCGTGGGTTTGAATCCCATGGGTGACATGTATTTTTTATTTTTATTTTCAATTCGCATGGCTGCTGGGAAAAGCTACTGTGTTCCCGCGTGCACGAACTGTCTCACCAGCATCGTGCACGCCTGCCCATTGGTGCGATGTTTCGTGGTGCACATAATTAGAACTGTTTTGCGCTGTTTCACCGTATTTGACCAAACTTCACACTATGTGTGAAGGGGCCCTAATGGATTAAAATTGGTGATAAAATCACTTCAAGGATTCAAACTGTTGTAGCATGAATGAATGGTCCAATCTGAATATAAAAACATTAAAAAAAAAACATGTTATTGACAACCACACACACTGGTCCATAGTGATCTGACACCAGGGAAGACGTGTAAAAATAGATAACAGGGTAAAACTAAATTCTTAGGTGCACCAAGTTTTCATTTCTTAAGCCTGGTGGTACACATGATGATTTTCTGCTGTCCCAGACAGACGAGTAGAGTAGTGAAAGAAATGTGGAGTTTTTCCTTGGTTACGGGTCTGAAATCGGTGGTCTCATGTCACACTGAGTGACTGGTTCAAGGACAACTATTGTGACCAAAGACACCCTCAGAAAAACAAGTGGAAATATTTGAAATCTAGAAATGGAGCTTAATATGTTGCAGTATAGCCATTGTCCAATCTAACCCGTGTCCACAGTTTTGTAGCTAAGGTGTCAATCTGACCGTTTTATTTATTTACTTATTTATTTTCTGAAAAGCACTTTTGCAATGTGTTTCTGAACAGCTCATCCGTGTGGTCTCCTTCACCACAAGCATAGCATCTGTCCAGTCTGTTATCATAAATGAACTTTATTATCTGACAGATTTTATGTGACTTGTTGGCAAATATAACCTGGTTCGGTTGTCAGAATGTCACGTGATCATGTTTTGTCCCACGATCCTTTGTGGCATCGTACAGTCTGCATGCATCAAATCTGCTTATCATTAATGAAATCCATGCCGTACATGTGGCTTGCAGTGAATTTGTGAGACTACTTCAGATTGTAATTCCTTTGTATATTTGGTACTCTTCCCGCTTTTCCACTGAGAGTGTTACAGGAAAAGTTCAGAGTGTCACCATCTATCAGCAGGATGTGACTTAGGTTTGAAGTGTGCATTCATTAAATGTCCAGGGGACGACGACACGTGAGTGAAGGCCCGTCCTCATTCTCTCCCACATCAGTGGTTGAAGTGCTGCCTTGATTACACCAATTTAGGCTCCCACCCACCCAAAAGGAACACATGCAATTACACTGTTTATCCTGGAGCACTTTTCTCTCTGAATGTTCCAGATCGAGGAAACACACCAGCTATTATTTTTCCCCAGAGTCAGTGAGATAACCACTGAGAAGTACAGCTTGTCTTTGTGATATGTGCAGAGTTACAAGGACAGAAGGACAACAAACCTGATATCAACTGCAAAATACAACACCTGCACCTTCCCAGCAGTTACTGGGCAAGAGGAGGTGAGGTACACCCTGGACAAGCCTCCAGTCTGCTGCAGGCAGGGGCGCCACCAGGGATTTTGGGCCCCTTGAAGAGAAATCTTACAGGGCCACTCCCCCCCCCATATTATTTTGTCAGTATTATAATTGTATTAGGGACTTCTCTGTGCCCCTGTCAATCATGGGTCACTAGAAAACGTCTCCCTTTTCGGCACCCCTGGTTGCAGGGCACATTAAATTCTGAGAGGAAGTGAGACGGATGCTGGGTGGTGTTGAAGAGATGTTGAACTACTGGACTGGATGATGGTTTGCAGGATGACTTTGTAGGTGAAAAAGTGGAAGTGAATGAGCGACAAACTAAGGGTCAGTTTGGGGAAACTGAAGCAGGAAGACTGTCATGAAAGAGACACGGAGGTGAAGTGATGGTAGACTACTGGATAACTATCTCAGAAGTACTAAGGGAGACAGTTAAGAAGGTACTGGGTCTTAGATCTGGACAGAGGAAGTAAGAAAATGAGGTTTGATGTTGGAACAAAGGAATACTAGAAAGTATAAAGAGGAAGATGTTGGGGGGGAAAGAACTGGGATGGTCAGAGAGCTGAAGAAAACAGAACAAATGGGGTCACGAAACACAGGGTGGCACGGGGGGTCTGGTGGAGTTAGGGTTAGGAGAAGGGAATGATTTACGTTATGGTTAAGAGAAGGGGTTGGATTAGGAAAAAAAATGTCACGAAAATATCACTCATTTCTGAAATGTTTCCTATGAACAAACAAATTCATCATGTGATGACGCCTTTATATCAATATGTGTGCGGTCAATAGCTCTGTTTACATTCAGGAAACTCGCTTTCACTGCAAATTGCGCTTTAATGTTGGAATGTGATGTACCTGGATGACATTCGGGTGATTGTGTTCCACACAGCTGGCATGGTTCAGCTCAAGGTTGACTGGCACATTCCTGACTGATCGGCCAGCTCCCGCTGGAATGCCCATGATGCCAGGAAGCCCAGCGTGGTCAGCACCTGTGTGGGCACAGACAACCCCTGGCTCCTCACCGTATTGCACTCTGGGCCGACTGTAGTTCTGTGCGCAACTCCAGTAACAGTGGCCTTGGTCATCGAAATCGGTTTATGAGCCAATTATCATCATTTGCAAGTAAATCTTCGCAGTACTCGAATACACGCTCATGTCAGATTGCACCATTTGTAAGGTCCTCTAACAACGCTAACACAGCCACCGTTAGTGCTGTTTTGCACGTCACTTTGCTTTTATATCCATCCATATAACTGCAAACACGTGGGTGTGTTAATTGTTCATCAGTGTGTCTCTGATGACTTTGTGGTTCCCAGCATCACCTCTACGTGTCGGTGGAGGAACAATAGCTGTAGAAACATGCGTATGACAGCTACGATTTTAGCGTGATGCACATTTCCACAGTCATTTCACTTTTGATACATCTGGACGTGGAGACGCACGTACGCCATGTTTTTGTGTGTACGCAGCCTTTGTACATGAGGCCCCTGGTGTCTCGAGCGGGGATCGTCTCCTGTATCACAATCCCACTAAGTTACGTGGTCGGTCACATAGAACTTTTAATTGTGCAATATTCCAGACTTGTGACAAAATAACACTGAACAAGTTGATACTTTGTGCATTTATTTTATACTTTATTTCATATTTACGCAAAAAAAAAAAGTGCAAAACTGTTAAATTGAATGACTCGTTTTCTACATTATTTTTCATCCATTAGATTTGTGGTAGTTTTTGAGCTGCTGACTTGTCATTAAAGATTTGGTGCAACTCAGAAGACAAACGATGAGTGACAGTGTGACTAAAAAGAATCTGTTTTACAGCCGGTTTGATTTGATGTCTCGTATGTTTGTTTCAGTGACACAGGGACAGAAACACAGAGACGCACAAACAGATATAATGTCAATAACATACTTAGAAAGGTGAGTCATATGTTCAGAATACATAGAAAAGAAATGATCCAAGTTCTCCATCTGCTGGCCAACTATTGAGAAACAATGAATTTAAAACACTGGAAACACAGACTGTATATCTGGAACATTTCAGAGCATTTCTTTGGAATAATAATAATATTATTATTATTATTATAAAGGATATGGAGAGAGAAAGTTATATCAGTAGTGACAACAATAAGTTTTATTATTGTAATTTATTAATAATGTTCTGGATCTGCAGTTGTGATGCAGAGTGAACAGGAAGTTGTTCTGGAAAGAGTTCCTGGGTCTGTCCCTCTTTAGTAGTTTTAGTTCTGGGTTATTCTTTAAGAGCATATCTGGTTCCAGTCTTGTTTTTAAGTGTTACTGAGGTTTGTGTTTCATTTCTAAATGTCTTACTTTGGTTTAATTCTTACATCTTGTCCGTTTCACCGTACTTCCTGTTTTACTTTGACTCATTCTTCTCTGTTCTTCTTTGCTTTGCTTTCTTCTCATTCATTCATTCATTCAGTAATCACCTTCCCGTCTATTTAAACTCTCCTTTTCACATTCCTGGGTCGTCAGTTGTTCCTGCTTTAGTGTTGTCTTTCTCTTTGTAGTTCTGCTTTTCTTTCATGACCTTTGACCCTACACTTTGATTTTTGGACTTTGTGCTTTGAACGGCGATGACCTTTGTGTGTGACCTTGGACTGAAATTGGCTTTGATTTAACAAAAAAACAGTGTTTGAACATGTCCTGCAGGTTCTCTGCCTTTGGGGTCAGAACTCAGAGAGAAACAGTGACAAGAACAATATTTGTTGTTATTGTAGTTTTTAATAATATTCTGGAACTGCAGTCGTGACCCAGAGTGAAGAGGAGCAGTCCAAAGAAGACACAGAACTCATTCAAAACAGTTCTCCCCATTTTTTGTCCTGTTTATATTGTGAAACATCACATGACATTGTTTACTCTTTTTTTTTTTTCTTGACTTTAAATTTAGTGAATAACCCTGTTGTGTCTGATGATTTGTGGACGTTAATGTTGGATTTTACAGTCGCAAATTGAGTTTTACTGGCGATGCATTAGAGGAGACAGTAAAAAGGAGTTATTTAATCCAACATTAACATCTGCAAATCATCAGACACAACAGGATTATTCTAATCTAATTGTTCTAATCCAATTCCATCATTTGCAAAGTTTATTTTTCTGTAAGTAATTCGGTCGGCGAATTGTTGAAAGGGTGTGATCAGCTCATCAAAGCTTACCATCGCAACAGCGTGTTGTTGCTGTAAATTCTGTGCGCAGACCCACAGATTTCTCCATCTTGTCAACTGCATAGATTAAATCCACGCATTTCAGCATCGTTGTCGCTCCGCTAGTTTCTCTCGCTCTCAGCTGACAGCGCCATTATTGACATCTGCAGAGCAACGCGGTCAGGTCGCGGAGTAATACATCAAATGTGAAACAGTCGAATATTTTGCCACTGTGAAGGCAATATTTTATCTGAAAATCTGAAATCTCATACAGTTAACTAATCAGATTTAGGGAACAAATGTAATTGGATTAGAATGCAACTTTTTTTTTTCTAAATTACAGTAACTTTATACTGTAAAGCATATCGGATGCTTTCTGAAGATATTTCTGTTTATGTGTGTGTGTGTGTGTGTGTATATATAATATATACATTTACGGACTTATTCTGACAACTGCTGCTGGTGTGTGTGTGTGTGTGTGTGTGTGTGTTTGTGTTTTACATTATTCCAGTGGAGGAGGAGTTTATTTGCCACAACATGAAGTTATGAGGAACAGTTGTTGAAAATAGGCCGAGAAAAGAGGTGAAGAACTGCAAACAGAAGGTTTGACCAGAAGTAATGTAGAGAGAGTCTGTGTCAGGGTGCACAGAGAGGAGTGGTGGTATGGAGTGATGGGGTATGGTGCAGGATCAGTGAGGCAGATATATCAAATGACAACATGTTTTGTGGTAAAAGCAACAAATGTTGCAGATATTGTTTGATACATTATTTTTAAAACATTTACCTGCCCAGTTTTTCCTCTGAGGATAATTTATTCATGTTCTAACGCTGATCAGTGCTTATGACTGTTTGTTTGTTTTGTGAAATATTACAGGGTATTATTTACTTTTGATGAGCATGGACATGCACGTTTTCCAAATACTAGATTAAAAAAAAATACAAAAATAAAATTGAACTCGTTTTTAGTGTGCCCAGTAATTAAAAAAAACCGTTAACAAAACAAACAAACAATTTTCAGAGAAGGAGGAAAAAAAATATGGGATTGAGTCTGGAACCATTTTATGCAGCTCCTGAAATGTCCACTAGATGGCAGTGCTGATTCAACTTTGCAGCTTCCTCCTCCTCTTCACGCTTCCAGCAGTTATAATTATTTTATTTCAACCATATACTTATATTCATTGGAAAGGGAGGAGGCTGGATTCTGTGGAGTAACTCAGGATGAATTGTGGAAAGGCGGTTGGTCCAGATGTTTCAGATGAAGGCGTGGAAATGTTTAGGAGCTGTGGCAGTGGAATTTTCAGCCAGATTGTTTAACAAAATCTTGGAAAGTGAGAGGAGGCTTGAAGAAGAGTGGTTCTTATTTTTTAAGAACAAGGGTGATGTGCAGAGCTGCAGTAACTGCAAAGTCACGAAGCTGATCAGCCACAGGATGAACCTATAGATAAAAGAGGAGCAGAAGCTGGACACAGGTCCACTTACCTGTTTGTTTGTCTGCACACACGTGGTGGCCCGTGTACATGGATATATGGTCTGGAAGGCCACCACATGTGTGTGTAAACAGACATCCACACTCACTTGCATTTATGGGGAATTTAAAGTTGTCATTTCACCTAAGTTGCATGTCTTTGGAAGTGTGTGGAAACCCTGAGAGGGACCCCACAAAACCCCACGCAGACCTGACCAGGACGGACGTGAACCTACGACCTTCTTACTGCGAGGCCCATATATAACTACAGTAACAGTCAAATGTTTGGACACAGTAGAGTGTTCTTCATTTTCATGATTTTACCACAGACTGCATATACACTCACCGGCCACTTTATTAGGCACACCTGTTCAATTGTTTGAACAGGTGCACACAGCAGCAACTCAATGGATTTAGGCCTCTAGACGTTGTGAAGACAAGCTGCTGAAGTTCAGGCCGAGCATCAGAATGGGGGCAGAAAGGGGATTTAAGTGACTTTGAACGTGGTGTGGTTGTTGGTGTCAGACAGGCTGGTTTCAGTGTGTCACAAACTGATGATCCACTGGGATTTACACACACAACCTTCTCTAGGGTTTACAGAGAATGGACCGAAAAAGAGAAGATATCCAGTGAGCGGCAGTTCTGTGGATGAAAATGTCAGAGGTCAGAGGTGAACAGGCAGACTGGCTGAACTGGTGACTGCGTGATGTCATCATGTCCATATGGACCAACATCTCTGAGGACTGTTTCCAGCACCAGTTTCAGTTAATTTATTTCATTTATATAGCAGCAAATCACAACAAAGTTGCCTCAAGGTGTTTCACACAAGTAAAGTCGAACCTTATCAGCCTCCAGAGCAGCACACAGGCGACAGTGGGAAGGAAAAACTCCCTCACGTGAAAAACACCACAAACACTATCAATGACGTCAGTATTTGCTGAACTGTGGTCTGTTTGTTTTTTCAGTTTATTGTCAGAAAATCAGGTGAAGAGGCCAAAAGCACAACTTTAAATTGAATCTTTCTTCACGGCTTTTCTTTTATGATATTCAGACACGACACCATCCAAAGGACGAGACACAAGCTGCCTGTCTGGATGAGTGCATCCCTCAATATTAGATACACACGGGGGGTTGGTTCCAAACCCACAGCTGAGCCGGAGGCCCCAGTTTAAGTTGTGAGTTGGGGTGTCAGTCCCAGCCGTGGAGAGAGACACAGATTCATGTGAACGGTGCAGTGAGGAGGGCTGAATACGACGCCGTGCACGGCCTGCTGCTCTTCCAAACATGCTGACAGATTTTCATTTTTTCAGGCGAGAAAGTGAACAGATGCACTGTGTCTTTAAAATATTCAGTGGGATTACAGTATGAAAGATTAACTGTGCGTGTTCCTCTTTCCTGCAGCTACACCAGCAAGACTGCACCCTAATCATAACCATCATAATCCCCAGCTGGAAAACAAATAGCATCTGGGCGTGGAGCGGAGGGAGAGGACGAGGCCTCGGCAGGCCGGCACCAGATGGTCACAGTGCAGCAGCACTTCTCCAGGTAGCACCTCCACCACCACATCCCTTATCTATCCAGGCTGCACGAGGAACCTTATGCACTTCAAAAGTCAAAATGAGTCATTTACACACAACTGTGATTTTTTTTTTTGTTTGTTTTTTTTTTCTTCAAATGATTCAAATACATCAGCGTGGAGGCGTGGCCACGTGTGCATGCAAAATAGTTGGAAAAGTAAGTTTTCGTTTCTGTTTATGCTGATTCATATTTATGCCATAAATATTTCAGATCTTGGTGGAATAAATGTAGCTGTCCTTCCAGGGATACAGGAGGTAAAGGTGCTGGGGGGACTGCACCACCCCCTGCTGGAGAGGAGCTGTGGTTGCAAGGGAAATACGTTTACTTAACAAATCAATAAAAAAAGCTTTCTTCTTTTATTTTAATAGTAGCTCCAAAACCAGCCTTTTTAAATTATTAAATTAGATTTCATTTTAGAACATTCAGTTATTTTCTGATGCACAAACACAGACAGATGGACCACAGGGCATATGAATGAATGAATGACATCATTTGATAAGTTGCATTATTTCTTGTTTTGTCTTGTTGTTCTCCGTATACAGTACAGTGGATATTATCCTGCAGTCTGTATGTGAGAAAAGTCCAGTTCTATCGACATTTTTAAATAAAGCCTGAAAACATTCTTTTTTTTTTCTCGGCTGCTTACAGTTGTTGATTGGGGGAATGAGGGTTAGGGTCTGTCTCTTTCTGTCTCTGTTACTGACTGACTGACTGGTTTTCTGACCCCCCTCCCAAATAAAACAAAACTGCACATTTCGGAGTGGCCCTTTACTGTGGCCCGCCTAAGGCACACCTGTGCAGTAATCGTGCTGTCTGATCAGCATCTTGATATGTCCCACCTGTGAGGTGGGATGGATTATTCTGGCAAAGCAGAAGTGCTCACTAACACAGATTTAGACAGATTTGTCAACAATATTTGAGAGAAACAGGTCTTTTGTGTATATAGAAAATGTTTTAGATCTTTGAGTTCACCTCATGAAAAATTGGAGCAAAAACAAAAGTGATGGATTTATATTTTTGTATTGTGTGTGTGTGTGTTTATAATATACAGCAAAGTACTGGTTGGCATGCTCATTAGTCGGGAAGTACTGGGAGTAGAAAAAATTGAAGCACCCCACTGGAATCACTCAGAGTTAATACCCCACCAAGGACACTCATAACTCTGGAACTACAGGCCAAAGAAAATAAATTACGCACTGTGCTAGAATCAACACATCAATGCAGTGGTTTAGGCTATGACTAAACCTCAGCACTCAGAGTGCATACTCTCAATCAGAATATTTGTTCACTGGAAGGACTTTTCTTTATATGACAGAATTTAGAACCTTGATCATTGAGGGCTCAGGTTTTTATTGTTTTTATTGATCTGAGTCGCTTTCTGCTGCTTCAAAAAAGCAATGCAGCAGCACTACGCTGTGACCACATCTGATGTTAGGACCAACACGCCTCTGGGCAGACAGTAAAAATGACAACTGCGCCAGTCGGAAACTAGTAAGAACCTCCGTGCTCTGGGTGGGAGATACGACACTTAAGGTGCTTTTCCACTGCATGGCACCTGCTCCGCTGGACTCGGCTCTCCATGGCTGTTTAGTGGTTTTCCATTGTCCAGACCCTGTAAAGGCAAAGGTCTTTATTTCAACGTGAGTCACCAACCAAAGCACAAAGCCTGTGTCCAGAGAAGCCATGGTGCACCACCTGTCCAGCACCCTGGCTCAGTGTTGGCACAGTACGGCACTCAGGTGAGAACTCGGCTGCGATCTGTAAACGAACCTCAATCGCCAGAGTGCAAACCACCAATAAGGCCGGCAAAAAACATCATCTCTGACGCTAACCATGTTCTGAGCACGAACATGTCCTTCTTCCATCTGGATGCTGATACAGTGTTCCACGGTTTAATAAAGTCAGACTGAAATATTCTTCTGTGCATCAGTCGATACTTAAACTAAATAAGGAGCTTAATCCATAACAACATTATCAAGGCCGCAATGCAAATACATTTTTGTTGTGTGGATTGTTTGTGAAATATTTGTGTTTATGTATTGTGTTGTAACAGAGCTACTGAATACGTAAGACAAATTTCGGATCTCTGATCTGACAATAAAGTATTATCTCATCTCACCACCTCCCTGAGCACGTGGTGCTGTTTTCAGTATCTCCTTCGTAGTGAGACGAGGTGATACCAAATGATGACGTGAAAACACTGCCACTCTGTCATCACTGTGCAAGACAGCAAACAAAAACCTCCAGCTTTAAAAATCCTTTGGTGAGCCGAGCTGTTGGTGTTGTCTTCTTCTCTGTGTCCTGTTGAAGACGTCGTCACAGGCAGTTTCACACGATGTTGCTGTGATGAGTAGAACTGGGTTGAACTTGTACCATCTGGTGGATCAGCGCTGTTATTTAGTGTGTTTTCAGAAAGTAACTTATGAAGGAGTGAACAGTAAACAGAGTGCAAAGCAACACGTCCATCAAAGACAAAATAACAAATTTTGGCAACACCAACCCTTTCATTAAGTTGTCTTGCAGAAAACATTGTTTAGAAATTCTACTCAGTCTGCACCTCGCCATAAATTGGACATGAAGTGTGAACTCTCTGCCATTAGAGAATTCTGTGTCCCCACTTATTGATTTCACCTCTCAGCGTGTGATAAAGAGAAATAATAACCAAACATTATGTCCAGCCAAGTGTTGGGCCACTGATGGCCCCTCACGCTCGGCTCTGATCCCATCTGCACATACTCAGTGAGCTGTGAGATTAGGTCCCGTGATTTATGCCTTCAAATTAATTCACCCCAGCCACGCAAAAGATATCCAACATGCTGCCAAATATTTATGGAAACTAAAAACTTGTATTTATTTATTTTTCCATCTTGTCAGTTTGCACAGGGTTAGTGGGACATGATGATGACAATCAGCTCTGGAGTATAAGCTATAATTTAAAAAAAATGGGAAAAAAAAATCTAAAATACATAAATCTGAACATTGTGCTTAAATAAAATTGTAAATTTTATTGAGATAATTATTTTTCAGTTATTTTCATGCATGTGTAAACTTGTTTCATAGAAGAAATAAAAAAGAGTCACCCAGCAAGAAGATACATGAGAACATCAGAATGTAAAGAGTTTTAGCTTTGCTGAATGCCAACAAAATGCAGTTTGTCCTTAAAAAGTATATATAATGTTGAGAGGGTTATATTATGAGGAAGGATGCAGGAAGCATCAGGGGAACCCAAAGCCTAGTGTTTGCAAGTATAAACCATCTTAAAGCTGTGACGACTGCATCGTCTGAAGTGTCTCCCAGCAGCATCTTTGGATCACTGCTAAAACTTGTCTGCACCTGGTGGAATATAGAGAAAACTGGATGGTCCGAGGAGAAGGAGCAGGAGGTGGAGGAGGTGCTGATGATTGCTCCTCAGGCTTGCAGACTTGTTGCGGAATTGTTTCAGCACAAGAAAACCTTGCACTTCAGAATTCTGCATTTAGACAGGCATGCAGCAGATGGTGGTGCTCATAGTGTTTACACAGGACTGACGGCTAACACTCCTGGACCTGTATCCACGAAGCAACTCAGAGTCCTCTCAAAGAACCCCTAACTGAGCCTAAAATTTCCTGGCAAGGAACCTTAGTCTAAGAGTGATCCAGCAGGTGTCTGAGAGCAAATCTGAGCAAGGAGGGGACAGAAACTCCAGCGGGGCTGACCCCATTGCTAGGTATGACACAGTCCACTAAGAGCTGTGATTGGTTGTCACGGGAAGGGGAGGAGAAATACAAAAACAAATATGCTCCACCTTCCTAGTCATGAATGGACAGTGACATCAACTGATCATATAAGCTGAACTGCATTAAGACGTATAGTCGTGACGATAAATTTGTTATGATGATGAAACTCAGCAAAATTAAATGAACTGTTACACAGCTTGAAAATGTTTGAATGAACCTCACATGCAGATTGTATATATTAAAAATGTGCATGCGTTCGTGCGTGGGGTTATTTAGTATGTTCATTGTGAGTACATAATATAATTGTAAATACATTAAAAATACATCCATACACACACACACACACACACACACACACACACACACACACACACACACACACACACACACACACACACACACACACACACACACACACACACACACACACACACACACACACACACACACACACTTTCAAGGTAATGTGGTTTTGGTGAATCGATGACTCTCAGTTGACTCGAGGTGTGAGTTTGTTTGTCTTTAAGTGGCCCTGCAGCGGACTGGCTTCCTGTCCAGGGTCTACCCCACCTTACACCCTACGACTGCTGTGATAGGCTCCAGTGATCATAACCTAAAAACAGATCTTAAGTCTAGGCATTGACTTTGTGGTATTCTAAGCAGGTTCATACACACACATACATGAACAGAGAGCAATACCACATAACATGAACAGAAATCTGAGCTGAACACAAAAACAGGAGTGACACTGAAGTAATAACTGATGGGAAAACCTAACTGTATAATAATGGTTTGTACCACATTTAAAGACTGCTTTTCTCCCCACAGCTGTGACTTTATTTTGATTTTATGTCATAAAAAGTGAAAAGTCTCATTTGTCCAGAGGGATTCCACCTTTTGCATTCAACTTATAAAAATAATATCAAACATTTTGCTATGTAACTGTAAGCTCATATTTTAGTTCAACATTTCCAGCCACCTGGACACGTGTGACCAAGATAACATTGTTATTTTAAATTACACACAACTGCAGTATTACTGCATTACTACACATCATTATACTCAGGTGAGGTCTAGTAGAAGCTTGTGCTGGTGTCACCCGTTGCCACGTCCATGTTAAATCCTACAACATCGAGGCACCTACGGAAATGCATGACATGGCCACAATGTAACATGTGACAATCTCTCATCAACTGAGTATCCGTAAGTAAATACTGTTGCAGTATTACTGCATTGCTACGCATCACTATACTACATACATGTTAATATAGTATAATGATGCAGCTGCTTTGGGATATTTGGGATCTTATCCATAGTTTCAGCGACTCAGCTCTGAATTTATAACAGTATATACAACACACAGGTACTGGTAGTAGCCAGTCCCCATTAAAACAATAGTTCTTCTTCAGGATTTGATATGCAAACGTGTCAGTGTGCTGGAGAGAGTAAGCACAAACAGCACAAACTCAGTGATTTGCCTCCCTGTGGTAGTTTAGCTTTTACCGAACTGGGGAAAGGACTCGTGTTATTGGCTGACGGTGAACCTAGAACAATGTCGTGCTTTGCAAAGTGCAGCCTGCAGCAGCAGCATTGACCTTTTGTGGAATGTGGGTATGGGTCATTTCATTTAATAGTCACAACCCCGTGTCTGACTGGAAGAATGTCATGGGCATTCTCAAAACGTATGCACGAGGACACACGTTTACCTTCATACAGTATGCACACAGTACACACTTTACTGTTTCTGCCATATGTGGAGCTCTGTTATAAACCACAAAATTACATGTGCTTTACATACAGACATTTAGGAGACAATGATGATTGTTGTTGTGCTACGTCTTCATCATCTGGCAGCTGTGGCTGAGAGTTGGCACACAACCGTACACCAGCAACCACGGTCAGTCACATATGGCTCCTCTCAGATCCTCTTCACAGATGCTGGGGTCCGGACTGACCAGGAACGTCACTTTTCTGTTCTTTGATGGTTTCCAAGGATTACACAGCTTCTCCTTACATTCTACCTGCCCAGAGAGCCATCATCTACCAGGCCGTGATAAGATCAAGAATGGAATATGCTAGCAGTGCTTGGATTGGTGCAACCTCCACCTCACTAGCTCAGCTTGACTGTATCCCAGAGTAGAGCTAAGCGAGTCATCGGTCTGCCAAAGATGAGTATGCAGTTCATTGTATTCAGCCGCTGAGCCACCGCAGGGCAGTTGGAGCAGCCACCCTCTTCCATTGTATGCTCTTCTGGGAGGCCCCTGAGTCATTTTGCCAGCTGATGCCAAACATCCATGTCCATGACCCCAGGTTCTGACGGTCTGTGTGATCCCATGACCTAGCAGTGGAAGTCCCTAGATCAGACCACGTCAGCCATGCAAGATCTTTTCTACCATCTGCAGCCCAATTGTGGAATTGTCTTCCTGCGTACATTCCATCCATTGGATCAAGGGCCATCTTCAGCAGGGAGGTTAATCACATTCTGGGTGCTACTTTGTCAGCAGCTTCTAAATAATTTTTTTGTCTCTGCTGTTAATGCCCAGTTATGCCATGTCATGAAAAAAAAAAAGGTCAGAGACTAGCTTGTGTCTTACTTGGTAACTGTGACCAGCAAATTAGGCCCGACATTGAATTTGACACTCACTTAGCGGTGGCACGTCCCTGTTTATTTGTGTGGGATCTGAAGACCATGATAGGTTCTGTACCCTTCTGAGGAGATGTGTATAGCAGCTATCTGCATTAAGCGTCCAGGTTGCTGAGCTGTACATCAAAATGGGTTCTATGACACTCTCCAATAGATCAGTTTTAAGGTTGTTCTTAATATTCCATCAGCAGATTTTGTCCATCTTATTATCTGCTGTCCAAGCCTGTGCCTTGCAGATCTTAAAATCCTTCCCAGGGTCCATGAGCCATGAACCCAGGTATTTGAAATCATCCAGATTTGACAGACACTGAGGAGCTAATGGTCAATTCTGTCTTGGCGAAGTTACAGTACAGCCCAACGTGTGCTGCATCAGCATCCATAACAGAGCTTGATGGAATAACTGTCATTGGCGTAATAGAGATCTGTAATGTTTGTTGCTGGGTGTCTACGGCTCTTTCTGGGTTTGATGAGTAACAGTCTGTTGTTGTTAACATCCATGGAGACGTAGAGAACATAATCCACTACTATTATGAAGAAGAAAGGAGCAAGTGCTACTTAATGTGGTCTGAGGTGTCCTCATCTTCACATGACTCTATTCTGCCTCTTTTATTATTGTTTTTTGAAATGGTTATTTAAAATTTATTAAGCAAGACCAGTTAAGCAATGGAGTGTTATTTTATGGACTCGTGTGTGATTTACTTTTTACCACTTTGGTTAAGTCAGTTTTTGCAGCCCAGTGATTTGATTTGATTTCATTCATTATTATATGGCGTTGTATTAAACCAACACCGTAACAAGGTAATAAAAGGATATAACAAATGCGGTGCTTGCACTTATTTCCATTGTGGTCCTTGAGAGTGAGAATAAATGGTAAATGGACTGCATTTATATCGCGCTTTTCCATCTGCATCAGACGCTCATAGCGCTTTACAATAATGCCTCACATTCACCCAGATGACCCAGAGAATAAATGATCAAGACATGAGCACAAAATGGAATCAACAGTGACAATCAACAGTGACAAACTAACATGAACATTACTAGGAGCAAAACATACAAAAAAATAGTGAAAGGCACAAAAAAAATGTAAAAATGAAATTTAAAGCTATTTCAAAATTAAGTTTTTTTTTTCTCTACTTCTTTGCTTTTACTTTTTGTAAGGTGACCTTGGGTGATTTGAAAGGCACCTCCAAATTGTTATTATTATTATTATTGTTGTTGTTGTTGTTGTTATGAGTACCGGTAGGTTATCTGGTATAACAAAAAGAAGATTCACCACTGCACTTTACAGGGTATCTGGAGAGACGTGGTATTAGATCTTGTTCCAACTGGACGCTGATTACGTGTTGGTTTGAAAAAGGCTGAAAAAAGGCACACACTATAGTGGTTAAGATGTAATTAAACAGGTAACGTACCAACCAAAGAAAATTCCTGCAGTGTGCATTAGATGGACCGAAATTGTTATATACGAGGGCTGTCAATGAAGTAACGGTCCTTTTTATTTTTTTCAAAAACTATATGGATTTCATTCATATGTTTTTACGTCAGACATGCTTGAACCCTCATGCGCATGCGTGAGTTTTTCCACGCCTGTCGGTGACGTCATTCGCCTGTGAGCACTCCTTGTGGGAGGAGTCGTCCAGCCCCTCGTCGGAATTCCTTTGTCTGAGAAGTTGCTGAGAGACTGGCGCTTTGTTTGATCAAAATTTTTTCTAAACCTGTGAGACACATCGAAGTGGACACGGTTTGAAAAATTAAGCTGGTCTTCAGTGAAAATTTTAACGGCTGATGAGAGATTTTGAGGTGATACTGTCGCTTTAAGGACTTCCCACAGTGCGAGACGTCGCGCAGCGCTCTCAGGCGGCGTCGTCAGCCTGTTTCAAGCTTAAAACCTCCACATTTCAGGCTCTATTGATCCAGGACGTCGTGAGAGAACAGAGAAGTTTCAGAAGAAGTCGGTTTCAGCATTTTATCCGGATATTCCACTGTTAAAGGAGATTTTTTTAATGAAAGACGTGCGGACGGGTCCGCGCGTCGGGATGCAGCCGACGCGGTGCGGCGGCACAGGAAAAACGCATGCGCACGAGGGTTCAAGCATGTCTGATTTAAAAACATATGAATGAAATCCATATAGTTTTTGAAAAAAATAAAAAGGACTGTTACTTTATTGACAGACCTCGTATTTAATCAGTTTGCCTGAACATCATCTCAACCACTATAGTGTGTGCCGGATAAATAAATAAATTCAAATTGTGCCGCCGCACAGGTGTGCGGCAGCACAGGAAAAACACCTCCGTGTTGATAACCATTTGTAAAATCCAGGCGGCTTTTGATGGCTTTCAGTGGAGTGAGTATATGAGAAATTGTTTAACAGGCAGGACATGTTCCAACTTGTCCTTAAGGCTTCCAACAGAGGTGTTTTTCCTGTGGCGGAGCGTCGCGGCGGCTGCGTCCTGACGCGCGGACCCGTCCGCACGTCTTTCATTAAAAAAAATCTCCTTTAACAGTGGAATATCCGGATAAAATGCTGAAACCGACTTCTTCTGAAACTTCTCTGTTCTCTCACGACGTCCTGGATCAATAGAACCTGAAATGTGGAGGTTTTCAGCTTGAACAGGCTGACGACGGCGGCTGAGAGCGCTGAGCGACATCTCGCACGGTGGGAAGTCCTTAAAGCGACAGTATCACCTCAAAATCTCTCATCAGCCGTTAAAAGTTTCACTGAAACCAGCTTAATTTTTCGAACCGTGTCCACTTCGATGTGTCTCACAGGTTTAGAAAAAACTTTGATCAAACAAAGCGCCAGTCTCTCAGCAACTTCTCAGACAAAGGAATTCCGACGAGGGGCTGGATGACTCCTCCCACAAGGAGTGCTCACAGGCAAATGACGTCACCGACAGGCGTGGAAAAACTCACGCATGCGCACAAGGGTTCAAGCATGTCTGACGTAAAAACATATGAATGAAATCCATATAGTTTTTGAAAAAAATAAAAAGGACCGTTACTTTATTGACAGCCCACGTATATATATATATATATATATATATATATATATATATATATATATATATATATATATATATATATATATATATATATATATTTCACTGCCGGGGGGGTGCACAGAGATGACTAATCCTCAATACGTGAATCCAGCTGAACCAAGCCACCTTTCATTTGTCCTTACACTTTTAAAACTTAAAATTTTAAATTTTACATGGAAATGCATCTTATCACAAGATAATAATCTCAATCCTGCTTTACGCTGAGGCCCCCAATCAGACTCTAAAAGTGTTGCTGTTTGAATTTAAGCCTTTGATTTCCTGCAGGTCTTGCATCACTTCATTCAGGACAGTGTCGTGACTTGTTCCTGGAGACTTGGACTTGTTCATCATTTCTTCACACACACTTTGTGAATATGGAAGTGTGGTGATGTTCTCTCCAACTGAAGTATCCCTTAAAACAAAAGAAGCTCTGCCATTAACTCCTTTCACATGAACATGTTCTACACCTTTGCATCCTATTAGCAAACTTCATTAGTGTCTCCACCACAGTGGAGAAAATGACATTGTGCTCCAGTCGTTGGTAATTTCTGCTCTGTCAGGAACTATTAGTTAAAGGCCCAATCAGTGACACAAATGTACACAAAGGTCAACTCTCACCATGAATATTTTAAATACATGACTGGAACCTCTGAGTGACCTGAAGCTGTTAATTCAGGGATGAACAAGATCCACTCATCCAGCTGTCTAACAAGACCAAGACCTAAATTAGTCTGGAACAATACTGACTTCAACAAGAACAATGCTGCAAATAGTTTTCTTATCTTATTAACATGTTGACACTCATCACTACATGATGGAAAATTGCACCTTGTTTAAAAATAACGTGGGATTTCCTGTACACATAACAATGTAGCAAAAATAACAGAGGAGTGTGTTTGTGAGTTCATCCATCTGCGCCAGCTTGTCTAGACAGTCACTCAAGTCAAGTCAAGTGTGGGAGCATGAGCTGGTGCTGCGCTTTGCTGCACCAGCAACACCACAGAACCACCTTGGGTCCTGGATGGCAACCACCCAGGTGCACAGCTGGTCCATTCCCACATCTTTAAAATAACCATCTGAAATGCAGGCATCGCGTTGGCCGTCTCCCGCTACTCAGGTCCTCGGCACTCAGTCTGGAGTAGGCATTGCTAAAATTATGACAGGGAAAGAAGTGAGGGAAGCCACCTAGACATCAATGAGAAAGATGGCTGGCTTCTCCAGCTGTGATTGTAGAAACTGTGCATAGTACAACTTTTATGTTTTACATCACCAGTGGCAGCTTCATGGTGGAGTGACACCTAGAAGGACCCCCCCAAAAAAAGACAAATTTTCACCAATACAAGGCTCAGTTGTTGGTTGGACGTTGAACCTGGAGCATTAAAATCCTTATGCTTGTGTCCGCATTCATCCATTATAACAGCTGAACTACTGACAGGGACTCGATGGCTGAGAAGTACACTCTTGTCAGTCATGTACTCGTCTGTGTTATGAAGGCTTGTCCCAGCCGCCATGACTTCATGATGGACGCTGGCATCCATGTTTGCCCCAATGGCTGTTTTGTTAACATTTGGAATTCCGATATCTTCTCTTACCATCAGCAGTCATGTGACGTGTGGAAATATCTGACGTGAGTCTTCTTTCGTCTTCTGTGTAATGGCATATTCTAACAAACTTCCTTTTTCTACTTGAATACAGCATGGAGGAGACGGCAAAAACATTCCTACCGGAACAGGACTCACTGGAAGGCCCCAAGGTGGATCCACTGGACCTCATGAAAGCTTACAAGGTACCAGAGGGAGCGCCGGCCACATCTCTCCTCAGTCTGTTCATACTGGACTTGTTTTGATTGTACGATCTGTATGTTGTTGTCATCCTCACCCTCCGTATCTAGAGGTTGTCCCATATGCGGTTTGTGCAGAGCTCAACTGAGATAGAAACTAAATATGAAATGAAGCTTTATTTTATTGAGCACTCAGTGCTACTGTGTGTGCACAGCATTCAGTTATTTCTCTGACCAGTTTGTGCACATGATAAGTATCTGTGCTGTGACAAGTTTCAAAAAACATAACGTGCTGATTGAGAGGTGAGAGGAGGGTTTGGCCTGGAAAGGTCGACTGAACCGGTGCATCGGAGACTGCAGACAGAAGTCAAGAGGACCAATAACTGCAGCTTTTTTTTTTTTATACCATGCCAATGTTTTCTGGTTTTGGGTTGTAACTGAACATCTTCTAAGCATCTGTTTGTACTCCACCTTTTGAAAGAGCAGCCTTCTTTCTAGTGTCATCCTTCCAGAACAGAAAACAAATGTGGATTACAAAGTTGACAAAATATCACCCATCATGAAGAAAGGACAAAATCATTTCTCACATTCGCAGGTTAAAGCAAAATATCTCATTCCTAGTGAAAGGTCGAACTAAGAAGTGAGAAGTTTCTGGAGCAGGAGCAGATTGCAGCAGGCAAACGGCACAAACTGCTGGAGGTGTATTTGCTGGAGGGAGTGTTAGAACAACACCTGTTGCCTCCACTGCTGTGTGTGTGTGTGTGTGTGTGTGTGTGTGTGTGTGTGTGTGTGTGTGTGTGTGTGTGTGTGTGTGTGTGTGTGTGTGTGTGTGTGTGTGTGTGTGTGTGTGTGTGTGTGTGTGTGTGCAGATTGCTCACTTTAACAGCGCACTAATGGAATTCTTGGATTAGGAAGCACAGACCCACATGGAAACATGTTGCCTGCAGCAGAGTTACTGATAAACGTTGTGTTCTGGGCTCTGACTCACACGGAGGAGAAGACCCACTTATTTTCTGTTAATGTTGGTGTGTGTGATTAGTGTTGGTGATGTTTTTCTGTGTCTAAGCACGAGTTGCTCCACAACTTGATGTATTATCAGCAGTCCGTTTTCATTTCATTCCATGTTTAAAGTCCGTTCCGCTGTGAAAATGGAGAGAAGAGAAGGAAACACAGTGGAGAAATATGCTACAAACTGGCTTTGCTTAAGTTAATGCTTTTGTTTTCAGTTCAGGTTCCTGGTGCTGTGATGCAGTAATGTGCATCTTTTGAATGTTGCATGCTTTGAATGGTAGAAACCTTTTGTGCTGGAATTTTGACCAGTAAATGATGCTTCAGCTGGCAGGGACGAGGGTTTTTCACAACTGCAAGTTCTGTTTGTAACAAGAAATTGCTGTCCATCCATGTGTCCATCCGTATAGGAAAACCTTCAAAGTCCTACAACTCAAGAATCTTAAATCTCTCAAAATAAATAAAAAAAAAATACACATTAATACTGGGAGGACAAAGATCTGCCTACCCAAAAAAAAAAAAAAAAAATGCAATTCTGACATTTATGAATGCCTTTTTTTAAACTGCATTTTGGGTTTCAAGTACAGGTTTGCTGCAAAGTCTCAACTGCTTTTTCATTTGAGATTTTTGGGTGAAAATAAGATGGGCTTACAGTTGTGTCCCTGCCTTATGGTTTACTTTTCTTTAAAAAAAGATGTGCAATTTCAGCTCCAGTTTGAGAGACTTGAGTCTTGATTAGATCTGTTTTCTTATATAAAAATTCTTCTCTGTTCTGCTCCACCATCAAGCTGTGACTGATGGAGCAACAGATACATTTTTCTCTATGATCCGTTTCTCCAGTCACATAAGCTTATAACGCCTACAGAGGTGTCTTGGGTCGTGTCCCTCACTACTTTCCTTCTTGCATGCTGACTCAGTTTTTGAGAACAGTCTCCTCCAGACACAGTACCACACTGTTTGCTTTTCTTCATGATTCATTGATGTAAATGAAGTCCAAGTCATATTCAGTGACTTGGAAATGTTCATGTTGTCATCCTCTGATTTCTCAAAAGAAAACTGGCTGTAAAGGTAATTACTTGTATTCAGAATGCAAATTACATGTATTTTGCCTAATTGCAGTCTCTGAAAAGGGAAGGGCCGCGCATAAAAACGGCTGTAATTCCACAATTATTAATGCAACATTTGTGTAGCGCCTTTTGATTTTAAAACTGAAACTGCAGAAGAGTCACATGCAAAATGTTATTGTCCAAATACTATTGGAGCTGACTGTAGTTCTCTCTGCAGTCTATCTTGGAAAAATGATAATAGTATTTAAAAGTATTGTCAAATTACCAAATGCATTGTCAGTCAAAATGAAACGTATTACTTAATTGACCTTTCAAGTGAAATGGAATTGAATTTTTGTCAGTACTACATCCTGAAGTATTATCTTAGTACTACTTTGCAAGTACTACATCAGTGCTTCTTTGTCTGTGCCTATGACCTGAAGGCTTCATTTCTTCTGTATCTGTGATGTTTCCTGTGTTCCAGGATAAACTGTTGGAGGAAATGTGGAAGCAGCAGGACGGTTTGGAGGGTCCCACAGCCTCGGCAGCAGACACGTCCACCTCCGCTGAGACCGATACTCCAGTGCAGGACAGTTCTAAGGAAGGCAATCAGCTGCTGGAGCGACTCAGAGCACTGGAGGTACTGAGACTGGTTCCAGTGAGGAATCAGAAAATAAGCTGCTATTTTCTGATTATTTCACAGCAGCTTAGTTCTAAAACTCAAATAACACAGTCACAACCCCACAGAAAGGATTTTCTATGAATGAAGCCAAATCAGATGTCTTCCTTCTCTCTCTGTGTCTCTCAAAATGTTGGTTAAAGTCACACACAACCTGAAATGAGCGTGTTTGCCATTTCATTTCATTTCCAAAGCCTACAGTAGGTCTGGTGGACACCAACATCACCGTTACTTGTCTCAGTATTATGTTATTAAATCAAAAATTACACGTCTTAACACATAAATCACGCTATTTTGTGAAACACTTTTTAACAGTAAATTTGTAACAGTTTCTTGTTAAGGAGACACATCAGCTTAAAACCAAACTTGTAGTTATTTTTAATCCATCTATATTATTAATAGCCAAGTGGCGTGTGTGTGTGTGTGTGTGTGTGTGTGTGTGTGTGTTAGACAGTACTCTTCAACCACATCAGTAAAAGATTTCTCCTCCATCCCTCTTCTTTTTCCTTGTTTCTTCCTTCTTGTTTCTTTTTTCTTGTTCACGCCACCACCTCTAAGCAATGCAATATCTTCAGGTACCTGATACTTCACAACAGAATACATCTGGAATGTATTCACAGCACTTCACTTTTCCAGATTTTGTTATGTTACAGCCTTACTCCAAAATGGCTAAAATTCTTTCCCTTTTTTTGTCAAAATTCTACACACACCATAATGACAACATGAAGTTTTTTCATGTCAGAGCACAAACCAAGCATGAAGTTAAAGGAATTGTCTGTAGACCTCCAAGACAGGATTGTCTGGAGGCACAAATCTGGGGAAGGAAACAGAAACATTTCTGCTGCTGTGAAGGTCCCAGTGAGCACAGTGGCCTCCATCATCTGTAAATGGAAGAAGTTTAGATCCAACAGGATTCTTCCTTGAGCTGGCCATCCGTCTAAACTGATTGATCGGACCTTAGTCAGGGAGGTGACCAAGAACCCGATGGTCACTCTGTCAGAGCTCCAGCACTGGAGAGAGGAGAACCTTCCAGAAGGACAGCCATCTCTACAGCAATCCACCAATCAGGCCTGTATGGTAGAGTGGCCAGACGGAAGCCACTTCTTAGTAAAAGGCACATGGCAGCCCACCTGCAGTTTGACAAGAGACATCTGAAGGACTCTCAGACCAGGAGAAACAAAATTCTCTGGTCTGATGAGACAAAGATTGAACTCTTTGGTGTCATGTTTGGAGGAAACCAGGCACCATCCCTACAGTGAAGCATGGTGGTGGCAGCATCATGCTGTGGGGATGTTTTTCAGCAGCAGGAACTGGGAGACTAGTCAGGATTGAGGGAAAGATGAGTGCAGCAATGTACAGAGACATCCTGGATGAAAACCTGCTCCAGAGCGCGCTTAACCTCAGACTGGGGCGACGGTTCATCTTTCAGCAGGACAATGACCCTAAGCACACAGCCAAGATATCAAAGGAGTGGCTTCAGGACAACTCTGTGAATGTCCTTGAGTGGTCCAGCCAGAGCCCAGACCTGAATCGGACTGAACATCTCTGGAGAGATCTGAAAATGTCTGTGCACCGACGCTCCCCATCCAACCTGATGGAGCTTGAGAGGTGCTGCAAAGAGGAATGGACCAAACTGTCCAAAGATAGGTGCACCAAGCTTGTGACATCATATTCAAGAAGACTTGAGGCTGGAATTGCTGCCAAAGGTGCAACAACAAAGTATTGAGCAAAGAGTGTGAATAATGCCGTTACTGTAGGTTTAACTACGCTATTATACTTTATACACTAATTACCATTTTTGTTTATCGTGTTAGCTTGCTGGGTATGGTTAGCATATTAATGGCTAATTTAGCTCTTCTAACTATAACTAGCTTATTTTTGTTATTTACAATTTTATTTTACATGGTGTATATTTTTTAATGATTCATCAGTTTATGTGTTCTTTTAAAGATGTACCTAAGTTCTTAGGTTTCCATTTGAGAGCATAATGATTATGCTTTTTAATTTTCCTATAGTATGCTAACAGAGTTACTTTAGATAGATACCAGTACACTCATACATTCATAGTAGCTTCTGTTTCTATAATAAAATACCAGATTTATAGCTTAGCCTACAAACTATATTTAATTTTACTACTAGTGTTGTGTGGGCCGCTGAAGAGGAGGTACTGCTGGCCCACCACCACCAGAGGGCGCCCTGCCTGGAGTGCGGGCTCCAGGCACCAGAGGGCGCCGCCGCCTCACGGGAGCAGCCTCGGTGACAGCTGTCACCCATCACCTGAGACAGCTGACGGCAATCATCAGTGGGGTATATCAGCAGGACGGCATCTCCACCTCATTGCCGAGATATCGTTTCTACCGGAGAGGTAACGTATCGAAGCTAACGGAGTGTATCTTTTTGGATTGAGCTAGTTTGTGGATTACTGTTCCAACGAGAGGTGGAGGTAACTTCCCTGCTGTTCTGAGTCCTGGGTGCAAACGCGCCCCCATCTAACTGTTCTTTGTTCCTCGCCAGCAGTACCAGGTCCGACACGCGGAGGCAGTGGCCACCTGGGAGTTCGGGACTTGGCGGCTCCAGTATTCCCGGGGTCCTGTGGCGGAGGAAGCCGTGTGGTTCCGGTCTTACCTTGGAGAGGCGTCTCCTATCTTCGAGCCTGCCCACACGACACTTTTGTGAATTGACTGTTGTCCATTTCTGTGATTGGTTGTATTCGTTGTGCACATTCACAACAGTAAAGCGTTGTTATTTTGACTTACTCCATTGTCCGTTCATTTGCGCCCCCTGTTGTGGGTCCGTGTTCCTACACTTTCCCAACAGGATATCTCGGCCAGCGTCATAGATCCCGAGGGGCGTCAACCGGCTGTTGAACGGCCAATGGAAGAACAGGGCGCACAGGCGTCCGCAGGAGGGGTAATCGGTGAGTTGCAGCGGATCCTCACCGCTTTCACGACTCGGTTGGATTTGATGACCGAGCAGAACGTCCTCCTGAACCGCAGGGTGGAGGCTCTCGCCGCGCAGGTGGAAGCGCGCCCTCCGGGCGCCGCTGCGGCTCTCCCTCCCGTAGAACCTGTGCGTAACAGCGACGTTCCACTGGTTGTCCAACGACCCCTCCCACCTTCCCCTGAAGCATACATAAGCCCCCCAGAGCCGTACGGAGGCTGTGTGGAGACGTGCACGGATTTTCTTATGCAGTGTTCGCTCGTCTTCGCACAGCGTCCCGTCATGTACGCGACCGACGCTAGCAAAGTAGCTTATGTGATAAATCTGCTTCGTGGTGAGGCACGCGCTTGGGCTACAGCGCTCTGGGAGCAAAGTTCACGGCTCCTTCTGACATATGATGGGTTTGTGAGGGAGCTCAGAACGGTGTTCGATCACCCTAATAGAGGAGAGACCGCTTCAGCCGTGCTGCTGTCAATGAGACAGGGGCGCCGGAGCGCAGCTGCCTATGCAGTCGACTTCCGCATCGCGGCTGCGAGGTCCGGCTGGAATAGCGCTGCCCTCCGCGCCGCCTTCGTAAACGGACTGTCGTTGGTCCTCAAGGAGCACCTGGTGGCTAAGGACGAACCGCGGGATTTAGATGGGCTTATCGATCTTGTCATACGATTAGACAATCGGTTAAATGAGCGCCGTCGGGAATGAGACGAAGGGCGTGGCCAGGCACGCGTCGTCCCTCTCCCTTCCAGTTCCGACCGCGTTCCGCCCTCCCCACGCTCCACGGCCCCTGCGCTCCGTGCGGTTACAGCCCCCCCTGCTGACGAAGCTATGGACACGAGTAGGGCAACATTTAGGGCACCGGTCACACAAAGGAGGCTGGCCCGCGGGGCGTGTTTTGTTTGTGGCTCGATTGAGCATCAGGTAAGAGACTGCCCCGAGCAGTTAAACACCAACGCCCGCCCCTAGAAACTGGGCTAGGGGTGGGCCGAGACGTTCACGTGGGACACACCCACATCGCCACACGACTCCCAGTTACAATCCTTTATGAGGATTTAACCCTGAAGGCCCCAGCACTGGTGGACACGGGCTCAGAAGGGAATTTGCTAGACAGCAAATGGGCCAGGGAGATAGGGTTCCCTCTGGTGGCGCTTACCTCGCCTGTGCAGGTATGGGCGCTAGATGGCTCCCTACTCCCTCCAATCACTCACAAGACACCACCAGTAACTCTGGTGGTGTCGGGGAATCACCGGGAGGAGATCGAGTTTTTCGTGACTCCGGCCACCTCCTGTGTGATTTTAGGTTTTCCCTGGATGTTGAAACACAATCCCCGGATCGATTGGCCGTCCGGGGTAGTGGTTCAGTGGAGCGAGACCTGCCATCGGGTATGTTTAGGTTCCTCGGTTCCTCCCGGTTCCCAGGCCAGGGAGGAGGTCAGAGCCCCGCCCAATCTAGGGACGGTGCCGGTGCAGTACCATGACCTTGCGGAGGTGTTTAGCAAGGATCTGGCGCTCACCCTTCCCCCGCACCGCCCGTATGATTGTGCCATTGATTTGGTTCCAGGCGTTGAGTTCCCGTCCAGTAGGCTGTACAACCTCTCACGACCTGAACGCGAATCAATGGAGACCTACATCCGGGACTCTTTGGCTGCCGGGTTGATCCGGAATTCCACCTCCCCGATGGGTGCGGGTTTCTTTTTTGTGGGGAAAAAGGATGGCGGATTACGTCCATGCATTGACTACAGGGGGCTGAACGAAATCACGGTTCGTAACCGATACCCCTTACCCTTGTTGGATTCGGTGTTCACGCCCCTGCATGGAGCCAAGATATTCACCAAGCTTGATCTTAGGAATGCGTATCACCTGGTTCGGATCCGGAAGGGAGACGAGTGGAAGACGGCATTTAACACCCCGTTAGGTCATTTTGAGTACCTGGTCATGCCGTTCGGTCTTACAAACGCTCCCGCGACGTTCCAAGCATTAGTTAATGACGTCTTGCGGGACTTCCTGCACCGATTCGTCTTCGTATATCTAGACGACATACTCATTTTTTCTCCGGATCCTGAGACCCATGTCCGACATGTACGTCAGGTCCTGCAGCAGTTATTGGAGAACCGGCTGTTTGTTAAGGGCGAGAAGTGTGAGTTTCACCGCACCTCTTTGTCCTTCCTGGGGTTCATCATCTCCCCCAACTCCGTCGCTCCTGATCCGGCCAAGGTTGCGGCGGTGAGAGCCTGGCCCCAACCCACAAGCCGTAGGAAGCTGCAACAGTTCCTCGGCTTTGCGAATTTCTACAGGAGGTTCATTAAGGGCTACAGTCAGGTTGTTAGCCCCCTGACAGCCCTGACCTCACCAAAAGTCCCCTTCACCTGGTCGGATCGTTGCGATGCCGCGTTCAAGGAGTTGAAACGGCGCTTCTCGTCTGCACCCGTTCTGGTGCAGCCCGATCCTAGTCGCCAGTTAGTGGTTGAAGTGGACGCCTCGGACTCAGGGATAGGAGCTGTGCTGTCCCAGAGTGGGAAGACCGATAAGGTCCTTCATCCGTGTGCCTATTTTTCCCGCAGGTTGACCCCGGCTGAACGGAACTATGACGTCGGCAACCGAGAACTCCTTGCGGTGAAAGAGGCTCTTGAAGAGTGGAGACATCTGTTGGAGGGAACGTCTGTGCCATTCACGGTTTTCACTGACCACCGGAACCTGGAATATATCAGGACCGCCAAGCGGCTGAATCCCAGGCAAGCCCGCTGGTCACTGTTCTTCGGCCGTTTTGACTTCCGCATCACCTACCGGCCCGGGACCAAGAACCAGAAATCGGATGCCTTGTCCCGGGTACACGAAGACGAGGTCAAAACGGAGTTGTCGGATCCACCGGAACCCATCATCCCGGAGTCCACTATCGTGGCCACCCTCACCTGGGACGTAGAGAGAACCGTCCGGGAGGCCCTGGCACGAAGCCCGGACCCCGGGACTGGACCAAAGAACAGACTTTACGTCCCACCAGAGGCAAGGGCTGCAGTCCTGGACTTCTGTCACGGCTCTAAGCTCTCCTGTCATCCAGGGGTGCGAAGAACCGTGGCAGTTGTCCGGCAGCGCTTCTGGTGGGCGTCCCTGGAGGCCGATGTCCGGGACTATATCCAGGCCTGTACCCGGCCCTCCTGGCCGACTTCTACCGTCGCCACCCGGACAAGCCCGGTTGAGAGGGGGGTATCAGCCCCCATTATTCCCGGTGGTTGAGGGAGAGGTCGGTGTGCCCTCGGTGTGCCCTCGGTCCAGGCCCACCTGCGGAAGTGCCGTCGGGTGTGGCGTGCCACCCGTTCTGCTTTGTTGAGGGCCCGGATGAGGGCGAAGACCCATGCAGACCGGCGGCGGACCCCGGCCCCTACGTATCGCCCCGGGCAGGAAGTGTGGTTGTCCACCAAGGACATTCCACTGCAAGTGGCCTCCCCAAAACTGCAAGACAGGTACATAGGTCCGTTTAAAATTCTCAAGGTCATCAATCCCGCCGCAGTGAGGCTGGAAGCCGAAGCCTCACTGCGGATCCATCCAGTATTTCATGTGTCAAAAATCAAGCCCCATCACACCTCGCCCCTCTGTACACCCGGTCCGGCACCACCTCCTGCCCGGATCATCGATGGCGAGCCGGCTTGGACAGTGCGCCGGTTGTTGGACGTCCGACGGATGGGCCGGGGCTTTCAATATCTGGTGGACTGGGAGGGGTACGGTCCCGAAGAACGCTCCTGGGTGAAGAGGAGCTTCATCCTGGACCCGGCCCTCCTGGCCGACTTCTACCGTCGCCACCCGGACAAGCCCGGTCGGGTTGAGGGGGGGGGGTCCTGTTGTGTGGGCCGCTGAAGAGGAGGTACTGCTGGCCCACCACCACCAGAGGGCGCCCTGCCTGGAGTGCGGGCTCCAGGCACCAGAGGGCGCCGCCGCCTCATGGGAGCAGCCTCGGTGACAGCTGTCACCCATCACCTGAGACAGCTGACGGCAATCATCAGTGGGGTATATCAGCAGGACGGCATCTCCACCTCATTGCCGAGATATCGTTTCTACCGGAGAGGTAACGTATCGAAGCTAACGGAGTGTATCTTTTTGGATTGAGCTAGTTTGTGGATTACTGTTCCAACGAGAGGTGGCGGTAACTTCCCTGCTGTTCGGAGTCCTGGGTGCAAACGCGCCCCCATCTAACTGTTCTTTGTTCCTCGCCAGCAGTACCAGGTCCGACACGCGGAGGTAGTGGCCACCTGGGAGTTCGGGACTTGGCGGCTCCCGGGGTCCTGTGGCGGAGGAAGCCGTGTGGTTCCGGTCTTACCTTGGAGAGGCGTCTCCTATCTTCGAGCCTGCCCACACGACACTTTTGTGAATTGACTGTTGTCCATTTCTGTGATTGGTTGTATTCGTTGTGCACATTCACAACAGTAAAGCGTTGTTATTTTGACTTACTCCATTGTCCGTTCATTTGCGCCATCTGTTGTGGGTCCGTGTTCCTACACTTTCCCAACAACTAGTCTGCATACTAAATTACCTATGCTACAGTCTTCTCCTGTGATGTCTTATCTTTCTTATGTCTTATTATTTATTATTATATATACTTTTTTCTTGAGCCGCTTGGGTGTGTAGGGAGAGTTCCCATGGGATAAAAAAGCTTTTCAACCTGCCATCCCCGGTTCTCAAGACCAGGCACCTAAGTGACTCTACTCTACTCTTTTGTACTCTTTTATTTTACTCTTCCTTTTTAGATATTTAGATATATCTTTTTATACTGTCTATCTCGGCTTTCAGTGCTTACCAGTCCAGTAAGTATCAGTGAAATTGTGGAGAGCTGGACATGTCCGAACTTGTCCTCTGACACGCCGAAACGGAGGTGTTCCTTTGTCTCGCTTCCAAAGCGAATCGGTCTTTATGTGCGAAGCCTCCGCGTGGCTTTCCATGACAAAATCTCTTGTTAAAAGTGAAATCTGCTGGAAAATGGCTGATGTCCAGCTCTTGTGATAACCAGAGAAAGAGCACACGACGGTCTCATATCCACAGAGCCATCCGTTTAGAAATGGTCCGGTGGCTTGTGCCGCGTCATCGCAGCTTGGAGCGCGGCATGCTGAGTGTCCTTAAAGGGGTCCTTAAAGCTGTAATAACAGACCTTATTCTCTGTGAAGCCCGTAAAATTTTCACCGAAAGCCAGATAAATTTTTCGAATGGTTTCCAGGTGCCAGTCTCTAACAGCGTCTGGAAAAAACCCCCAAATCATTCCACCATTTCCAGACAATGAAAATCCAACGACGGGGCGGGACCACTCCTTCCCAAGGCGTGCTCACAGGCGAATGACGTCACCGACAGGCGTGGAAAAACTCATGCATGCACACAAGGGTTCAAGCTTGTCTGACATGAAAACATATGAATCAAATCCATATAGTTTAAAAAAATAATAAAAAGGTACGATACTTTATGGACAGACCTCGTATGTTTGTATTTTTAAATATTTGTCAGATTTGTGTTTTTCTGTACAAATTTACAATAATTTCTTAGCTGCTGTTTAGAATCCAAACATGGACTGGAGCTCACTCAGTGGTCTAACAAACACTTTTATCAGATTCATTATTTATTTCCTGTACATGGTGAGATTTGCTATGAATAGTTTTTAGCTCTTAGTGTCATTTCAGCTCACCAGTGCCGGTGAACCCGGAATAAAAAAAGTTGTGTGGTGATTTCCATCAGCTGTGGCCTTTGGTTAATTGAAGCCATTAGAGAAAACGTTGAGTTGTGTGAGGGAAGTGAAGCGTTTGAACCTTGTTCGCTCTCGTGATTATCGGGGATTGCTGGGATTTTCTGCGAGCTGAACAGTTAAGAGTTGCCTACAGCAAGTAAATGAAAACAACCTGGCTCAGGTATCTCTAAGATTTACTGGATTAATCTTTTTCAGCGGAGTCATCCTCTGAGCTGCCAGAATAGATTCTGTTTCCCTGTCTGCAAAACCTCTGTCAGTAACTGAATTATACTTTGGCTTCTTCAAGTGGGCCTAATGCACTAAGTGAAGGTCTACAGACATGAAAATTAAAGCATCATTCATTTAGCAGCACTGACTGTCTCCAGATTTCAAATCCCACTATAGTTGTGTGAGACCGTTTTAAACAACGCCGAACTCCCTGTTAACTGAGTCTGTATCTGTTGAGGTCACTCGCCACGTCCACCGTCTGCAGCTCAGCGAGGAAAAACATTTTAATGTGTTCAAAGACAACATCACTTACTTTTCATATTGTGTAGATTAAGAGCTGACGTGGACCGTCTGAAGCCTCAAATTTTTCTCATCATGTATGAACTATAATTTCTTTCTTTTTTTTGTCATTCGAGTTTTTATTAATTTTCCTTTTTTTACACAATCAAAAGATTATAAACAACACAACAAAGCAAAATAAAAAACAACAAAATACGCATAAAACAAAATAATCAGTGGCACAGTCATGGTATTGTGATGATAGCAGAGTCTTGCTCTTTAAGAAATGACATGAAATCTGTCCATGTTTTGCTGGCTTTATCATGGACATTATGTACTTTTATCACGCTTGTCAGACGAGGAAGGCAGGAGACAAATGCAGGACTCACTGGAACAGTTCTGGTTCAGAGAGGCTTTTACTGAGGTGCTTAGCAAGGTTCGGTACACAAGCAGACAGTCCAAGAAGAGCAACCAAAACCGAAACATCAGGCAGAGGCGTAGACAAAAATACAGGCAGGCAGTCAAAACACCAAGAGACAGCTTAACAAAATGTGGTACTGAGCTTGAAGCACTGGCACAGGGCACAACGATCAGGCAACACCCGGTGCAACTAGTGGCGTCTAAATACTCCTGGAACAAGTGTAGAAAGACCCAGAACAGGGCGTGACCCACTCACCGAGCACCGCCCCCACCAAGCACAGTGAAGGCAGACAAGAGACATACAGACCCAAAAAACCCAAACACAAACCACCCAGCCACAAAAGGGAACAAACAAAAACCCCAACATTAACATGATACATGACAGGACCCCCCGCTCAACGGCCGGCACCTGACGGCCCGGGGAACCCAGGATGCCGAGCATGGAAGTCCGCGATCAGTCCAGGATCCAAAACGAAATGAGAAGGAGTCCATGAGCGTTCTTCAGGTCCATAACCCTCCCAGTCCACCAAGTACTGCACCCCCCGCCCACGCCGCCGGGACCCCACAAGGCGGCGCACAGTAAAAACCGGGCCCCCGGCCACAAACCGGGCGGGAGGCGGGGGAACGGCCGGAGGGCACAAGACACAGGACCGAGCAGGCTTGACCTGGCTGACGTGGAAGGTGGGATGTATCCTCATAGTCCGGGGCAGACGAAGGCGGACAGAGACCGGAGTGATCACCCTCGTGATGGGAAACGGCCCCACGAACCGAGAAGCAAGTTTCCGTGGCAGACCACGGAGGGAAAGGTGCCGGGTGGAGAGCCAAACCCGCTGTCCCGGGGAGTAATGTGGTTCTAGGGTCCTTTTCCTGTCGGCAGCAGCCTTGTAGATCGCTGAAGAGCGCAGTAACGTTCGTCGGGCCCGCTCCCAGATTAGACGACAATGGCGGATTAAGGAAAGGGCTGAAGGCACCTGGGTGGTTAAGACTGTAGGAGAGAACAAAGAAGGTTGATACCCATGCGACACGTGCATTGGGGAGTAACCAGAGGAGGCAGACGGTAAACTATTGTGAGCGAGCTCTACCCATACTAATTGTGATGACCAGGAAGCGGGGTGCTGGGAGGCGAGGATACGTAACCCCTTTTCCAATTCCTGATTGACCCTCTCAGCCTGCCCATTCGCCTGAGAGTGATACCCGGAGGTGAGACTCGAGGTGACTCCCAGGAGTCGACAAAACTCACCCCAGAAGTGTGAAACGAACTGTGGTCCACGATCGGACACGATGTCCTGCGGGAAACCGTGTAATCTAAACACATGGTGCAACAGGGCCTCTGCGGTTTCCTTAGCTGATGGGAGTTTCGGTAGCGGAATGAAATGGGCCATCTTGGACAGACGGTCCACCACTGACAGAATAACAGTATGCCCCTTGGATGGCGGCAACCCGGTAACGAAATCCACCGAGATATGTGACCGTGGTCGGGTGGGGACGGGTAATGGGTGGAGCTTGCCGGACGGTGAGCGGTTGGTTGACTTGTGCATAGCGCAGACAATGCACGCCCCCACATAAGCTGTGACGTCGGGAAGTAACCGAGGCCACCAAAATCTTCCCTGGATGATCGTGGCTGTCTTCCCAATTCCGGGATGACACGAAAAACGGCTGTTATGAGCCCACCTTATCACCTCCCCCCTAAGAGCATCTGGGACGTACAGTCTCCCCGGAGGGCAGTCCCGCGGCACAGGGTCACCGCGCGTAGCAGACCGGACCTTGGTTTCTATGTCCCAGGTGAGAACTGACAGGAAGCAGGACACGGGCAAGACCGGACCTGGGTCCGCCGGCACAGCCACAGGTTCGTCCCGACGGGAGAGCGCGTCGGGTTTACCGTTCTTTGTACCCGGTCGATAGGATAACACAAAGTTGAAACGGCTAAAAAAGATGGACCATCTAGCCTGTCTGGCATTGAGATGTTTCGCAGAACGGAGATACTCTAGATTTTTATGGTCGGTCCATACCAAAAACGGTAATTGTGCCCCTTCCAACCAGTGTCGCCACTCTTCCAGGGCCACCTTAACCCCCAGCAGTTCGCGGCCTCCAATGTGGTAATTGCGCTCTGCCGGCGTCAGTTTTCGGGACAAAAACGCACAGGGATGTAATGTCTGGTCTGAGGGTTGGATCTGGGATAAGACGGCCCCGATCCCTATGTCAGAGGCGTCAACTTCGACAACAAACTGTAAAGCGGGGTTGGGGAGGAGCAACACTGGGGCCGTGGTAAACCGTCTTTTCAGGCTTCGAAAAGCTTCCTCGCAATCCAGCATCCAGGAAAAGGGCCGGTGTACGGACGTGCTGTTATGCAGAGGCGCGGCCACCGAGCTGAAATTACGGATGAACTTTTGATAAAAGTTGGCAAAACCAAGAAACCGCTGGACTTCCTTGCGGTTCCTTGGTACAGGCCAATCACGCACTGCGGCTATCTTGGCTGGGTCCATCCGGATAGACCCAGGCGATATGATGAATCCCAGAAAGGTCACTGAGGACCTATGGAAGTCACACTTTTCTGCCTTTACGTATAACTGATTGCGTAAAAGGGTCTCAAGCACGGTACGGACATGACGGGCATGCGTTTCCGCATCCGGGGAGAAGATCAGGATATCGTCGAGGTACACAAAGACAAATTTACCCAGACATTCCCGTAGTACATCATTAATCAGGTTTTGAAACACTGCGGGTGCATTGGTTAAACCAAAAGGCATGAATAGATATTCATAATGACCAGTGGGGGTGTTAAAAGCGGTCTTCCATTCATCACCCTGTCTGATTCGCACTAAATGATAGGCATTACGGAGATCGAGTTTGGTGAAGAGTTTGGCGCCCTCTAGCAGGTCAAACGCGGAGGCAATTCGGGGCAGAGGATAACGGTTCTTTACTGTGACGTCATTAAGCCCGCGATAGTCGATGCAGGGACGGAGTGATTTATCCTTCTTTTCAACAAAAAAGAACCCCGCCCCCGCAGGAGACAACGATGGGCGGATCAACCCGGCATCCAAAGAGTCCCGGATGTAGTCGTTCATAGCGACATGTTCAGGACCAGTCAGAGAAAACAGTTTTCCCCGCGGGGGACTCGTGCCTGGCAATAACTCAATGGCACAGTCGTATGCACGATGCGGTGGCAGCGACTTTGCCTTGACCTTGCTGAATACGTCGGCAATATCGTGGTACTCTGCGGGCACACCCGCCAACTCAGGATTAGGGACCTTGCCGTCCCTGATGGTCATAGCAAAACAGGGCCCGGTACATGCGGAACCCCAGGAAGTGATCTGCCCGTCGGACCAGTTTACGTATGGACAATGTTTACGTAACCAGGGATGCCCCAAAATGGCGGAGTGAGTCATTTCATCGAAGACATGAAAACTGATTGTTTCGGAATGAGTACCGGTTATGATTAATTGAACGGTCTCCGCGCGGTGGGTGATGTGACCCAATACGTGACCGTCCACGGCATGTATACCCAATGGTCGTGAAAGACGGTGAAGTTTGAGGTGCAAAGACCTAGCGAGGGAGGAGTGCATCAAATTAGCATCTGAACCGGAGTCCACAAAAATCGGAACAGAACATGACGTATGCTTGGATATTAACTTGGCAGTGACCTTGTTACGGGGAGAGACGGAAAGAATGGAATGTTCACTCACCCGGCGTACCCGTTGTGACCGCACGGGGGCACCCCTGGCATGGCACTCCGTGACCACATGCCCCGCCTGACCACAATAGAAGCACATGCCCTGATCTTTCCGCCGCTGCCGCTCCTCGATGGTCAATCGGGTTCGTCCCAGCTGCATCGGTTCATCAGCGGCAGCCGGGAGCGAGCTGGAGGAGGACGCCGAGGACCCAACGTGGAGAGCGGACTCAGCGTGCTGGGACGAGGCTCGCATGTCCCGCCGGGGCCGATCCGCCAGCCGGCGATCGGTGCGGATGGCTAACGCGATTAGCTCGTCGAGTTGCTCCGGGAGGTCGATGGCGATCAGCTGGTCCTGGATCTGCGGAGACAGGCCTTGAAAGAACACGTCATGGAGTGCGGCCGGGTTCCATTCGCTCTTTGCCGCGAGGATGCGGAAGTCGATGGCGTAGTCGGCAACTCTTCTGTTACCCTGCCGGAGGCGCATCAGGGACCGGGCTGCCTCACGGCCCGATGACGTATGCTGGAACACCTGGCGGAGAGCGGTCTGGAATGCCTGGAGAGTACTACACGCCGGGGACTGTCTGCTCCACTCTGCCGAGGCCCACGCTGCGGCCCGGCCGGTGAGGTGAGTAATAATGAAGACGATCTTCGCCCGGTTGGACGGAAACATGGCTGACATCAACTCAAAGTGCAGGTCACATTGTGTTAGGAACGGTATGATGTCTCCGGATTCACCAGAGAAATGTTCAGGTCGAGATAGCTGATTGCAGACATCAGGAGCAGCAGTGGGTACCGGCGGGGCCGCACTCAGTCCCATCGGTGGCTGGTTGGTGGTTGCAGAGGCAGATGGTGTCTGTGGAGACAGAGAGGTTACGAGCTGGTTGATCTGAGAGCTGACAGAGGACATGAAGGCGTCCTGTCTTGTGGCCTGATCGTTCTATCACGCTTGTCAGACGAGGAAGGCAGGAGACAAATGCAGGACTCACTGGAACAGTTCTGGTTCAGAGAGGCTTTTACTGAGGTGCTTAGCAAGGTTCGGTACACAAGCAGACAGTCCAAGAAGAGCAACCAAAACCGAAACATCAGGCAGAGGCGTAGACAAAAATACAGGCAGGCAGTCAAAACACCAAGAGACAGCTTAACAAAACGTGGTACTGAGCTTGAAGCACTGGCACAGGGCACAACGATCAGGCAACACCCGGTGCAACTAGTGGCGTCTAAATAATCCTGGAACAAGTGTAGAAAGACCCAGAACAGGGCGTGACCCACTCACCGAGCACCGCCCCCACCAAGCACAGTGAAGGCAGACAAGAGACATACAGACCCAAAAAACCCAAACACAAACCACCCAGCCACAAAAGGGAACAAACAAAAACCCCAACATTAACATGATACATGACACTTTGGAGATGAACGCTTCTTCAACTGCGGTCTCTGACATCAGTGTAACCCAGTCCTCAGGTTTAGGCCTATGGGGACTCTTCCAAATCCGTAGGATTGATCTGCAGCCATCAAAAATCCAAACACTTCTTTTGTAGATGAAGCGGCAGGAAGGACTTACCTCCCAACAGGCACATCTGCCGTACTGCTGGAATAGTCATCCCAGTCCATTTTTCCAAGTTTTTAATGCCCTCCATCCAAAATAAAAAGACCAGTGGACATTCCCAGAAACAGTGAAGTTACGTTCCGATATCTATGCCACATTTCCAACATATATTACTCTGTAGTTGTTGTGTGGCTGGGGTGCCTGGCTGGCTTTTGTTTCTGTTTTCTGTCTTTCCTTCCAGGTGGCATGCGTTCAGGACTGAGTGGCTGATGTGTGGCTGAGTTATCAGGACCTCACCCTGATCACCTGAGGCTTGTCATGTGCAGCTCCTCAGGACTCACAGCTGTGGTGCATCTGTATGGATTGGGGCATGGTTGCATTTAAGTCTGGAGTACACAGTGTGTATTTGCCAGAGACTCGACCTTGTGACCAGACGGGTGAGATCGACGTTTGGAGAACCATCTCATCATTATGGATGCAGAGACCGTACCAGGTTTGATGCCATGGTCTGTGAAAGAGGAGGGGGTGAGGTCTCACGCTCGTCAGCACACTTCCTGAGGTACTTTAGGTTTTGTGACTAACATGAGTACAGTCAGTAGATATGGTGTCCCTCACACCTTATTATATTGAGCTGTTATGTTAGTCGTTTAATCAGCTTCCACTGCAGTGGAGAATTGAACTGGGTGTTTCATGCCTGCAGGGTGGGAAGCTGATTGGTGATTAAGCCAGGAAGTGTTTGCTGATTATGTACACCTTTGAGTGGTCTCTCTGTGTGTGGAGTGGTGGACTCACATTATGGTTTCTTCTTTCACAGACTCGGTTGGTCGCGGCCACCTGGGGGGTGTCGGCGGGGTCCTTGGGTCCGAACTGTTCTGGCTCTGGACCGTTTGTGCTGCTGGGAGCGCGCCGTTTTTCCACCTCGCCAGACCGCGCACTTATTGGTTATTAATTGAGCACTCACTGTTATGTCATTAAATTCTGTTATCCTTTGAACCGTGCTCTGTTTCCTTTATGCTGGGTCCTAATGTCAAACGCTGGTCGGTGCTCCAACTGCGTCCGACACATAACAGTAGTAGTCCCATTTTGAACAGCTTTGATGGTGTAAAAATAATATTAAAGTATTGTTTTGTAATGGATAAATGTGCGTCTGGCATCTCTAGGTGCTCAGCCTATATTTGAAATTATATCACTCCACACCTCTTATGAGCTATAATTTCTGATGAAATCATTGAAATGAACAGGATTTAGCACATGGGATAAAGTGCACATCTTGAGAAATGAAACTTTGACTTTTCTGCACTTAAACATACTTCAGTTTGACTGCAAGAGGTCTGTGTGATACATGTGCCAGTTTTTACACATTTGTGCTCATCGTGTAAAGATGGAGAATTAGAAAGTCTATTTAATGCAGAGCAGGTTTACGCCCAATCGTCTGTCTCATGACAGCGTCTCTTCTCTATTTCCTTGCTGTTCTGACAAAAGATGGCTCACTGTGGACAAACAAACTGTTTCTTTCCAAATCTTCTGCCATTTTTGTTTTGTTATTGTTCCTCAGAATGCATACTGTACCTCCACCAGTGGCACCATCATGACCATTATTACTGACAGAGGAGGCCATCAGGTTTCTGACTGTGTGCAGAGGTTTCACGTCTTCACCCACCTGCTGGTGGAAATAAGACTCGTTATTATACGGCTATGACTCTACGTGCACTCTGATTGGCTGATTTCCAATCTGATGTTTTCCCACATCAGTCCGTTTCCATGACAATCGGACTGGATTGCATATCACATTCAGTACAAACCAGAAAGCTAAAATTAACCTCGCTTGCTTGGTTAATGATCCTTTAATATTTGGTTTTGAGCTGAAATGGCCATGCCATAAGAACTGCCCCAATCATCTCAGAGGAAGTTTGGTCTTCAGGGTTTTTTTGGTTGGTTCTGGTCTGGAATAGTAATTAAGTAATTTTTGTGTGGCATCTGTAAAACAGAGTGAAGCCATGAAACATAACCTTTAACAAAAACACCCTGATAATACAACCCAGTTTCAGAAAACTTGGAGATACGTTTCAGTGAATCCTGGAATAGATTAATTAGTATTCTCAGCTGATACCAATTGGAGGGCAGAGATAAAATGTATTATTTACTTATTTATCTTCCTTTGCAAGGTAAACTTCAGGTTGATTTTTAGAAAATCATAGAAATATTGCCCCTGGTCTGATTAAAATTAACTGGTAAATCCTGAACATTTAAATAAAATGAATGAATAAATACATAAATGGCAATAATGCTTACAAGTTGCAACTTAAAATACATACCTATATATTCCATGTATCTCCCAGGGTTTGTATGGCTGTAATCTGAGTGAATGAGTCATCGAGTGTATCCACATTATTTCAGACACGATAACACCAACATCTTGTTATTTGTCATGTCACGTGTTGGTACGTAAGAGATGATGTGACTAACTTTGGTCAATATAGGTATTGGATAACATGTTCAGTTCAATTTATTTATATCAGCTCAAACCACAACACAAGTCAGCCCAAGGTGCTTCACAGGGGTAAAGTCTAACTTTATCAACCTCAAAGAGCAAAAACTCCCTCTGGCTCTGACTTATTTTATGAGACTAAAACCTCAACATGTTCAACTATCGATTGATTTTAAAAGCTGCTGGTAATGGACGTACATGCTGCTGCCTGCCAGTTTTGAACTAGATCTCAAAACATTGTTGAGTGGGTCATGATACCTGGTTATGACAGGGGCAACAGAGCGATATATCAGTACAACCTGTCATGATAACCAAATTTGGTCAGTGGTAAGACTAGTAAATATGAATCAAACCAGATCAACTGCCAGCTTTATATGTCCGTGTTACTGAACACCCAGAATTACAAAGAGAAGAAAGATGTACAGCTGATAAGCCTGTACGATACTCGTATGTTATGGCAGATTAACAAGATGAAGTTGAAGTTCACATGTGGATGTTTTGCCTCCACAGGCGGAGAACTCTGCGCTGTCGATAGAAAACGACAACCAGAGGAAGCAGTACGAACGCTGTCTGGATGAGGTGAGTGTTATCAGTAAGATGCACAAAGTGCTCAGTAAACTTTGTGAAGTCAAGCAAAAAACCAAAAGCACAACCATTTCCTGAGGTCCTCGCTTTCTAAAACAGGCAACACACAACAAAATCAAAGCTGCACACACTTTTAATGCCAACAAAAAGAAGACGAAAAAAAAAAAAGCTGGTGTTTCTGATTGGGGGGGCTTTTCAGGTCACAAAGTTGCACTCACCGACCACTTCATTAGTGACAACCAATCGATTGATTTTTAATTTTGCAAAATTCAATGATACATTGTAAACATGTACATTAAAGAGAAAACAAGAAAGTGACAAATACATTTATTTAAACTGTGGTCCTTTGAAACATGAAATGAACAGGAAAAAAATAACCAACTCCTTAAGCAAGTAAATTGAGAAAAAAAATTACATTATGAACAAATAAATAAATGTAAAGACTAAAAGTGACTAGACAACATGATTAGGAGTAAATAAAAGAACTGGATTCAGTAATACATAAAAACATTATGGAATATAAAAAAATATTTAACACCTGATTTAAAATGGACTTTGTTTGTCGAGATTAGACATGACGAGGTCGACTGTTCCATAAACAAGCACCAGTGTAAGTGAAAGAAGACGGCCCAAAAGACTTGACAGAAGGAATAAAGAAAGACCAGGACCTGAATGAGTACTACGGGAGGAAGAGACAGGACGGGGCTCGAACCGTGCACCACGGTGTGTATGTGGTTGAGTTGTAGTTGTTGAACACAGATTTCCACTGGTAACATATTGACTTGCTCAAATCCAGTGAGCCCTTTGTGGGTTGTGGGAGGGGCATGATGCATGTCGGCACAAACATATGGTGAAGAGGATCTGCTGAAGTTCAGACCAAACATCAGAATCGGAGGAAAAAAGATGATTAAGATTTAAATATTTTTGCTATATTTTTCTGATGTGACTGACTGAAGGTGGCGGTGCGACTGTCTAACCCCCGTCTGGCCTTGTGGCTGGTGGGTGATTTGTCGGCGCTGTGGGAGATGACTGCGGCTCCCGTCAATGATCTGTGTCACACTTTGACGATATTCACCCAAAATCGTTTCCTCACCAGGAAACTTCAGCTTCAGCCGCTCCCACATTGGTCTTTATTGTCATCACACAAAACTGTCTGATTATTTTGCGTTATCTCTAAAACACACCCATTATTAATAGACTAAATACAACCTTACATTGGGCTTAGATTCCCTGTCGTGTAAATGGCACAGTGGAGTTGCACACGTCCCCAACGCACATGTTATGCACCATAAACTGTCAAAGTTGAGCTGAATGTTGTCAACATGCATGAGCTCGAGAACGGAGCCCTTACATGTTTCAGTTCAGTGTATTCTCACAAAAAAATCTCACAGGAGAACATATAAGTGGTGCGCAAAAAATAGTTTTCTTTTTGTGGACTTTGTACCTGTTTTCTGCTGTGGGTGGTGATGATGTCACTGACAACAAGATGGATATCAGAGTGAAAATAAAAAGTGGTAAGTCATCTTTTTCCGATTATTATTGTTATTCTAAACCTAAACAAAATGCAACGTGGCATTTCTGAACATTAAATGCAAATGTGCATTGCACAAGCCTGCAAAAATACATGGGAATATGCACAAAACATAACACATCTTTTCATGTCATCTCACACAAAATGTGTTATTTATCCAATGAAATTCAGTTAAAACATATGATTTATGACTTATTTATTTTAAGCTGAAGACAAGCTAAGTTTTCTTGTTAGATCCAGACATAGATAAAAAGTTGTCTGAGATGACGTGAGGTTTTTCAGTGGAGACACACAGAATGCAGTCTCGGTGGAGTCCACAGAGCAGGACGCAGCTCTAATTGAAGCACACAGACAATAGAGCTTTGGGTGATGTGAGGATCCAGGCTGTAGCTGAGGAAAGAGCACAGCAGGACAGACTCCAGACTAAAGCCTGCTGCTTTATCTGCGTGCGCTTCCCTTGTCTACATGACAATACTCTGTCTCTCCCTCAATGTTTTACTCTTGTCCTCCATCACTATTCAGATGGGAAAAATGCTCCAACCAATTTAGTTTTACCAGGTTTCACTCATGGTCTGGAAACAATACAGATGGCTGCCTTTGTGTGTGAGTTGAAATGAATGTAAAAGAGATGAATTTTTACCCGTTTGTTTGAATGCATAATGCAAAAGATAAAACAAATAAATGAAATGACCACATTACATTAACCAGAGAATTAACTGTTTGAAAAAAGACTAAATACTGACCATAGATGCTGTCATTTTAGTGGAAAAACGTCTGTTTCCCCACAAAAAAATCCTCAAATCATGTGATGTAATTTTGGATATGAATAGTGTAACTAGCATTTGTAGTAGCTTTTGGTAGCTTCACTACGTCTGGCTGCTAATCGACGATTACTGAGGAAATTATCGGGTCAGAATTTTTAATGCCCACATCAAAGCAAAGCCCTTATGAGAACCACTGTGTTGGGAAGGTGTCGTAGCACGGACCCACAACAGGGGGCGCTAAAGAACGGACAATGAATAAGCCAAAAAGTAACAATTTAATGTTGTGACAACACACAACTAAACACACAAAATCAGTAAAGTCAATTAACACCAGGTGACGTGTGGGCAGGCTCAAAGATAGAAGACCCCCGACGAGAGAGGAGCCACGTCCCACATGGCTTCCACCACCAAAGGTCTGAAGAACACCGGAGCCGCCAAGTCCCGAATCCCCAGGTGGCCTCTGTCTTCGGCTGTCGACCCTGGTACTGCTGGCAGAAAACAAAGACAAGATGAATGAGTATGAAGTCACACACTCAGTAATCCACAGTCTGCACTCAGTTAGGAGGGAGCACCTCCACCTCCAATCACACACTCGTGCAGCTCCTGTTTAACCACTTATCTTGGTTTGGGGTGTGAGGCGAAGCCGTCGCTGATCACACCAAACGCCAATCCCACAGATAAGGCAGAACACCACAGGATAACGGCTGCAAAAGAAGTTCAGATTATCACTCAACGATTTGAGTCAGCAGAGAATATTACCTCTTCGGTAGTTGATTTCTCAGCGAGGAGGTGGAGTTGCAGTCCGGCCTTTATGGTGATGGTGATGATGAGGAATGAGTGACAGCTGGAGCTGAGGATGAGTGACAGCTGTCACTTCTTCTGGGTCTGGCGCCCTCTCGTGCTTGAAGCCCGCACTCCAAGCAGGGCGCCCTCTGGTGGTGGTGGGCCAGCAGTACCTCCTCTTCAGCGGCCCACATAACAGGACCCCCCCCTCAACGGGTGCCTCCTGGCGTCCGACCAGGCTTGTCCGGGTGTCTCTTGTAAAAATCGGCCAGGAGGGCCGGGTCCAGGATGAAGCTCCTCTTCACCCAGGAGCGTTCTTCGGGTCCATACCCCTCCCAGTCCACCAGATATTGGAACCCCCGGCCCTTACGACGGATGTCCAGGAGCCTGCGGACTGTCCAAGCAGGCTCCCCGTCAATGAGCCGGGCAGGAGGCGGCGTAGGTCCCGGAGCACAGAGGGGTGAGGTGTGGTGTGGTTTGAGGCGGGACACGTGGAACACAGGGTGGATCCGCAGTGAAGCTGGGAGTTGGAGCTTCACTGCGGCCGGGTTGATGATTTTGAGGATCCTGAAGGGTCCTATGAATCTGTCCTTTAATTTTGGGGAGTCCACACAGAGAGGGGGAGGGACGGCTCGTGCCCGGTCACGCCCCCCGGCCTGCTCCCGACGATGCTCATTCAAACGGTTGTCTAAGCGTATAACCAAATCGACAAGCCCGTCAAAATCCCGCGGTTCCTCCTTAGCCAGCAGGTGCTCCTTCAGGACCGGAGACAGTCCATTTACGAAGGCGGCGCGGAGCGCAACGTTATTCCAGCCGGACCTCGCTGCCGCAATGCGGAAGTCGACTGCATACTCGGCTGCGCTGCGACGCCCCTGTCTTATTGACAGCAGCACGCTCGAAGTGGTCTCGCCTCTGTTGGGATGGTCAAAAACTTGTTTGAACTCCCGTACAAACCCAGCATAAGACGTTAGGAGCCGTGAATTCTGCTCCCAAAGCGCTGTAGCCCAGGCGCGTGCCTCTCCTCAAAGCAGATTAATAACATAAGCCACCCGGCTGGCGTCTGACTCGTACATGACAGGACGCTGTGAAAAGACGAGCGAACACTGCATGAGGAAGTCTGCGCACGTCTCAACACAGCCTCCGTACGGTTCCGGAGGGCTTATGTATGCTTCAGGGGATGGTGGGGGGGGGGGTCGTTGAATGACCAGTGGAACGTCTGTTATGAGCCCAGGACCAGCAAGAGGAGTGGCTGCAGCAGCGCCCTGATCGCGCGCTTCCACCCTGGCGGTGAGAGCCTCCACCCTCCGGTTAAGGAGAACATTCTGCTCGGTCACCAAATCCAGCCGAGCCGTGAAGGCGGTTAAGATCCGCTGCAGCTCACTCAACACGCCTCCCGCTGACGCCTGCGCTCCTGGCTCTTCCATTGGCCGTTCAAGCTCGGGTTGACGCCCCTCGGAATCCATGACGAATGGCCGAGAAATCCTGTTGGGAAGGTGTCGTAGCACGGACCCACAACAGGGGGCGCTAAAGAATGGACAATGAATAAGCCAAAAAGTAACAATGGAGCTGAGGATGAGTGACAGCTGTCACTTCTTCTGGGTCTGGCGCCCTCTCGTGCTTGGAGCCCGCACTCCAAGCAGGGCAACCCTCTGGTGGTGGTGGGCCAGCAGTACCTCCTCTTCAGCGGCCCTCATAACACACTGCTCAGCCCCCAAAATATGATGTATTAAGCATCCAAACACACACACACACACACACACACACACACACACACACACACACACACACACACACACACACACACACACACACACACACACACACTGAACAATGCATTTATTTTATGCACTCCCAAGGCAGGACATAAACAGAGGAAAACTCCTTGTACATAGACCTGAGTGTTCACACAATATTAATATAACTTGAGCATTCAAGGTCAAATATGCAACCTACCAGGGTCTGCGTGTAGCATATATGGTGCATTCCAATGCGGCAAAATGAATTCTGGTAATTGTTTTACCACACCTACCCTTATAAAGCCATCGAAAGCCTGTCCTGGCTGAATAATTTCTGCAATAAGGGATTTATCAAACAATCAATGATAACTACAAATTAAACTACAGTGAGAGTCTTTCACAATTGACAAAATCCACAGTGACAATAAAAACCAAAAATGCCACTAGAGTCTTTTATAATGTGACCGAATCCAAGGTGATATCAAAATACAACAAAGAGTCTTTGGAATTAGACAAAAATCCACAGTGACTAAAAAATCTAAAGGCAAACAGTCAAAGTGGAACAAACAAATAAGAAAATAATGACAAACCAAACTGTCTAAACTGACAGAGAAAAAGTAACTTAGATAAGTTGGCTGAGTGCCATTCCAGAAAGACAAACAGAACCAACTGACCTATTAGGGGTGACAGCAGATACACATCAAACCAGAATACACATGAAATCTGACTGAATACTGAGTGACATGAAAATGAACACAAAGGGGCATGAAGAAAGAAAAAGCCACACAGCCACTGCAGGAAGCCAGTGTGAATAATGACCATTAAGATTACATACGAGGTCTGTTAGAAAAGTATCCGACCTTTTTATTTTTTCAAAAACCATATGGATTTGAATCACGTGTGATTGCATCAGCCAAGCTTGAACCTTCGTGCCCATGTGTGAGTTTTTTCACGCCTGTCGGTTGCATCATTCGCCTGTGAGCAGGCTTTGTGTGAGCACTGGTCCACCCCTCTCGTCGGATTTTTATTGCGAATAAAATGTCTGAACAATTTGGAGCTTTGCTGCATCAAATTTTTCCAGAAACTGAGAGACCTCCAGGTGGACACCATTTGACCTGATTATTCAAAACCTTATAAGTAAGAAGAAGAATTTTAAATTCTATTCTAGAATTAACAGGAAGCCAATGAAGAGAGGCCAATATGGGTGAGATTATGCTCTCTCCTTCTAGGCCCCGTTAGTACTCTAGCTGCAGCATTTTGAATTAACTGAAGGCTTTTCAGGGAACTTTTAGGACAACCTGATAATAATGAATTACAATAGTCCAGCCTAGAGGAAATAAATGCATGAATTAGTTTTTCAGCATCACTCTGAGACAAGACCTTTCTAATTTTAGAGATATTGTGCAAATGCAAAAAAGCAGTCCTACATATTTGTTTAATATGCACACTGAAGGACATATCCTGATCAAAAATGACTCCAAGATTTCTCACAGTATTACTAGAGGTAATGCCATCCAGAGTAAGGATCTGGTTAGACACCATGTTTCTAAGATTTGTGGGGTCAAGTACAATAACTTCAGTTTTATCTGAATTTAAAAGCAGGAAATTAGAGGTCATCCATGTCTTTATGTCTGAAAGACATTCCTGCAGTTTAACTAATTGATGTGTGTCCTCTGGCTTCATGGATAGATAAAGCTGGGCAACATCTGCGTAACAATGAAAATTTAAGCAATGCTTTCTAATAATACTGCCTAAGAGAAGCATGTATAAAGTGAATAAAATTGGTTCTAGCAAAGAACCTTGTGGAACTCCATAATTAACCTTAGTCTGTGAAGAAGACTCCCCATTTACATGAACAAATTGTAATCTATTAGATAAATATGATTCAAATCATCGCAGCGCAGTGCCTTTAATACCTATGGCATGCTCTAATCTCTGTAATAAAATTTTATGGTCAACAGTATCAAAAGCAGCACTGAGGTCTAACAGGACAAGCACAGAGATGAGTCCACTGTCTGAGGCCATAAGAAGATCATTTGTAACCTTCACTAATGCTGTTTATGCACTATGATGAATTCTGAAACCTGACTGAAACTCTTCAAATAGACCATTCCTCTGCAGATGATCAGTTAGCTGTTTTACAACTACCCTTTCAAGAATTTTTGAGAGAAAAGGAAGGTTGGAGATTGGCCTATAATTAGTTAAGATAGCTGGGTCAAGTGATGGTTTTTAAGTAATGGTTTAATTACTGCCACCTTAAAAGCCTGTGGTACATAGCCAACTAATAAAGATAGATTTATCATATTTAAGATTGAAGCATTAATTAATGGTAGGGCTTCCTTGAGCAGCCTGGTAGGAATGGGGTCTAATAGACATGTTGATGGTTTGGAGGAAGTAACTAATGAAAATAACTCAGACAGAACAATTGGAGAGAAAGAGTCTAACCAAATACCAGCATTACTGAAAGCAGCCAAAGATAACGATATGTCTTTGGGATGGTTATGAGTAATTTTTTCTCTAATAGCTAAAATTTTATTAGCAAAGAAAGTCATGAAGCCATTACTAGTTAAAGTTAATGGAATACTCAGCTCAATAGAGCTCTGACTCTTTGTCAGCCTGGTTACAGTGCTGAAAAGAAACCTGGAGTTGTTCTTATTTTCTTCAATTAGTGATGAGTAGTAAGATGCCCTAGCTTTACGGAGGGCTTTTTTATAGAGCAACAGACTCTTTTTCCAGGCTAAGTGAAGATCTTCTAAATTAGTGAGACGCCATTTCCTCTCCAACTTACGGGTTATCTGCTTTAAGCTGCGAGTTTGTGAGTTATACCACGGAGTCAGGCACTTCTGATTCAAGGCTCTCTTTTTCAGAGGAGCTATAGCATCCAAAGTTGTGCTCAGTGAGGATGTAAAACTACTGACGAGATACTCTATCTCACTTACAGAGTTTAGGTAGCTACTCTGCACTGTGTTGGTATATGGCATTAGAGAACATAAAGAAGGAATCATATCCTTAAACATAGTTACAGCGCTTTCTGAAAGACTTCTAGTGTAATGAAACTTATTCCCCACTGCTGGGTAGTCCATCAGAGTAAATGTAAATGTTATTAAGAAATTATCAGACAGAAGGGAGTTTTCAGGGAATACTGTTAAGTCTTCTATTTCCATACCATAATGTTGTGTGGGCCGCTGAAGAGGAGGTACTGCTGGCCCACCACCACTAGAGGGCGCCCTAGTAAACGGACTGTCTTTGGTTCTCAAGGAGCACCTGGTGGCTAAGGACGAACCGCGGGATTTAGACGGGCTTATCGATCTTGTCATACGGTTGGACAACCGGTTAGAAGAACGTCGGCGGGAACGAGACGAAGGGCGTGGCCGGGCACGCGCCGTCCCTCTCCCTTCCGGTTCCGACCGCGCTCCGCCTTCCCCACGCTCCACGGCCCCTGCGCTCCGTGGGGCCACAGCTCCCCCTACTGACGAAGCTATGGACACGAGTAGGGCAACATTTAGGGCACCAGCTGCACAGAGGAGACGGGCCCATGGAGCTTGTTTTGTTTGTGGTGCACTAGAGCACCATGTGAGAGACTGCCCCGAGCGGTTACAACACCAACGCCCGCCCCTAGAGACTGGGCTAGGGGTGGGCCGAGACATTCACGTGGGACACACCCACATTGCTACACGACTCCCAGTCACGATCCTGTATGAGGATTTAACCCTGAAGGCCCCAGCACTGGTGGACACGGGCTCTGAGGGGAATCTGTTGGACTGCAAATGGGCCAGGGAGATAGGGCTCCCTCTGGTGGCGCTTACCTCGCCTGTGCAGGTTCGAGCACTAGATGGCTCCCTGCTCCCTCCGATCACACATAAGACACCACCTGTAACGCTGGTGGTGTCAGGAAACCACCGGGAGGTGATCGAGTTTTTTGTGACTCAGGCCACTTCCCGTGTGGTTTTAGGCTTTCCCTGGATGTTGAAGCACAATCCCCGGATTGATTGGCCGTCCGGGGTAGTGGTTCAGTGGAGCGAGACCTGCCATCGGGTGTGTCTAGGTTCCTCGGTTCCTCCCGGCTCCCATGCTAAGGAGGAGGTCAGAGTCCCGCCCAATCTGGGGACGGTGCCGGTGGAGTACCACGACCTTGTCGACGTGTTCAGCAAGGATCTGGCGCTCACACTCCCCCCCCACCGTCCGTACGATTGTGCCATCGATTTGGTTCCAGGCAGTGGGTTCCCGTCCAGTAGACTGTACAACCTCTCACGGCCTGAGCGCGAATCAATGGAGACCTACATCCGGGACTCGTTAGCTGCCGGGTTGATCCGAAATTCCACCTCCCCGATGGGCGCAGGTTTCTTTTTCGTGGGTAAAAAAGATGGCGGACTTCGTCCATGCATCGATTATAGGGGGCTGAACAAAATCACGGTTCGCAACCGATACCCGTTACCCCTGTTGGATTCGGTGTTCACGCCCCTGCATGGAGCCAAGATTTTTACCAAGCTTGATCTTAGAAACGCGTATCATCTGGTTCGGATCCGGAAGGGAGACGAGTGGAAGACGGCATTCAACACCCCCTTAGGTCACTTTGAGTACCTGGTCATGCCGTTCGGCCTCACAAACGCCCCCGCGACGTTCCAAGCCTTGGTTAACGACGTATTGCGGGACTTCCTGCACCGGTTCGTCTTCGTATATCTAGACGATATACTCATCTTTTCTCCGGATCCTGAGACTCATGTCCGGCATGTACGTCAGGTCCTGCAGCGGTTGTTAGAGAACCGGCTGTTTGTGAAGGGCGAGAAGTGTGAGTTCCACCGCACTTCTTTGTCCTTCCTGGGGTTCATCATCTCCTCCAACTCCGTCGCTCCTGATCCGGCCAAGGTTGCGGCGGTGAGAGACTGGCCCCAACCAACAAGCCGTAGGAAGTTGCAACAGTTCCTAGGCTTTGCTAATTTCTACAGGAGGTTCATTAAGGGCTACAGGCTGGTAGTTAGCCCCCTGACAGCCCTGACCTCACCAAAAGTTCCCTTCACCTGGTCGGATCGGTGCGATGCCGCGTTTAAGGAGTTGAAACGGAGCCGTCGGATCCCCCGGAACCCATCATCCCGGAGTCCGCTATCGTGGCCGCCCTCACCTGGGACGTGGAGAAAACCGTCCGGGAGGCCCTGACATGAGACCCGGACCCCGGAACTGGACCGAAGAACAAACTCTACGTCCCACCAGAAGCCAGGGCTGCAGTTCTGGACTTCTGTCACGGTTCTAAGCTCTCCTGTCACCCTGGGGTGCGAAGAACCGTGGCAGTCGTCCGGCAGCGCTTCTGGTGGGCGTCCCTGGAGGCCGACGTCCGGGGTTACATCCAGGCCTGTACCACCTGTGCCAGGGGCAAGGCGGATCACCGTAAGACACCGGGATTGCTACAGCCGCTGCCCGTGCCTCATCGCCCCTGGTCCCACATCGGCCTGGATTTTGTCACGGGTCTCCCGCCGTCCCAGGGAAACACCGTCGTCCTCACGATAGTGGACCGATTCTCCAAGGCGGCCCACTTCGTGGCCCTCCCGAAGCTCCCAACGGCCCAGGAGACAGCGGACCTCCTAGTCCACCACGTCGTCCGTCTGCATGGGATACCATCAGACATCGTCTCCGATAGCGGTCCCCAGTTCTCCTCGCAGGTTTGGAGGAGCTTTTGCCGGGAACTGGGGGCCACGGTCAGTTTCTCGTCCGGGTACCACCCCCAGACCAACGGACAAGCAGAACGGGCAAACCAGGAGATGGAGCAAACCTTGCGCTGTGTGACAGCCGCGCACCCGACGGCCTGGAGTACCCACCTGGCCTGGATCGAGTACGCGCACAACAGTCAAGTGTCGTCCGCCACCGGCCTCTCCCCCTTTGAGGTGTGTTTGGGGTATCAACCCCCGTTGTTTCCGGTGGTTGAGGGGGAGGTCGGTGTGCCCTCGGTCCAGGCCCACCTACGGAAGTGCCGTTGGGTGTGGCGTGCCGCCCGTTCTGCTTTGTTGAAGGCCCGGACGAGGGCGAAGAACCATGCAGACCGGCGGCGGGCCCCGGCTCCCACGTATCGTCCAGGGCAGGAGGTCTGGTTGTCCACCAAAGACATTCCCCTTCAAGTGGACTCCCCGAAACTGCAAGAACGATACATCGGCCCCTACAAAATACTCAAGGTCATCAATCCCGCCGCAGTGAGGCTCCGGCTTCCGGCCTCACTGCGGATTCACCCGGTATTCCATGTGTCAAGGATTAAACCCCATCACACCTCACCCCTCTGCACTCCGGGTCCGGCGCCACCTCCTGCCCGGATCATCGACGGAGAGCCAGCTTGGACCGTGCGCTGGCTCCTTGACGTCCGACGAATGGGCCGGGGTTTTCAGTATCTGGTGGACTGGGAGGGGTACGGCCCCGAAGAACGCTCCTGGGTGAAGAAGGGCTTCATCCTGGACCCGGCCCTCCTGGCCGACTTCTACCGTCGCCACCCTGACAAACCTGGTCGTGCGCCAGGAGGCGCCCGTTGAGGGGGGGGTCCTGTTGTGTGGGCCGCTGAAGAGGAGGTACTGCTGGCCCACCACCACTAGAGGGCGCCCTGCCTGGAGTGCGGGCTCCAGGCACCGGAGGGCGCTGCCGCCTTACAGGAGCAGCCAGGATGACAGCTGTCACCCATCACCGGAGACAGCTGATCCCAATCACTACGGAGGTATATCAGCAGGACGGCATCTCCACCTCATTTGCCGAGATATCGTTTCTACCAGAGAGGTAACGTATCAAAGCAAATAGAGTGCATCTTTTGGATTGAGCTAGTTTTTTTGGATTACTGTTCCAACGAGAGGTGGAGGTACCTTTCCTGCTGTTCGGAGTCCTGGGTGCATACGCGCCCGCATCTAACTGTTCTTTGCTCCTCGCCAGCAGTACCAGGTCCGACACGCGGAGGCAGTGGCCACCTGGGAGTTCGGGACTTGGCGGCTCCAGTATTCCCGGGGTCCTGTGCCGGAGGAAGCCGTGTGGTTCCGGTCTTACCTTGGAGAGGCGTCTCCTATTTTCGAGCCTGCCCACACGACACTTTTGTGAATTGACTGTTGTCCATTGCTGTGATTGGTTGTATTCGTTGTGCACATTCACAACAGTAAAGCGTTGTTATTTTGACTTACTCCATTGTCCGTTCATTTGCGCCCCCTGTTGTGGGTCCGTGTTCCTACACTTTCCCAACACCATAAGTCAGAACAAGATCTAAGATATGATTAAAGTGGTGGGTGGACTCATTTACATTTTGAGCAAAGCCAGTTGAGTCTAATAATAGATTAAATGCAGTGTTGAGGCTGTCATTCTCAGCATCTGTGTGGATGTTAAAATCGCCCACTATAATTATCTTATCTGAGCTAAGCACTAAGTCAGACAAAAGGTCTGAAAATTCACAGAGAAACTCACAGTAATGACCAGGTGGACGATAGATAATAACAAATAAAACTGGTTTTTGGGACTTCCAGTTTGGATGGACAAGACTAAGAGTCAAGCTTTCAAATGAAATAAAGCTCTGTCTGGGTTTTTGATTAATTAATAAGATGGAATGGAAGATTGCTGCTAATCCTCTGCCTCGGCCCGAGCTACGAGCATTCTGGCAGTTAGTGTGACTCGGGGGTGTTGACTCATTTAAACTAACATATTCATCCTGCTGTAACCAGGTTTCTGTAAGGCAGAATAAATCAATATGTTGATCAATTATTATATAATTTACTAACAGGGACTTAGAAGAGAGAGACCTAATGTTTAATAGACCACATTTAACTGTTTTAGTCTGTGGTGCAGTTGAAGGTGCTATATTATTTTTTCTTTTTGAATTTTTATGCTTAAATAGATTTTTACTGGTTATTGGTGGTCTGGGAGCAGGCACCGTCTCTACGGGGATGGGGTAATGAGGGGATGGCAGGGGGAGAGAAGCTGTAGAGAGGTGTGTAAGACTACAACTCTGCTTCCTGGTCCCAACCCTGGATAGTCACGGTTTGGAGGATTTAAGAAAATTGGCCAGATTTCTAGAAATGAGAGCTGCTCCATCCAAAGTGGGATGGATGCCGTCTCTCCTAACAAGACCAGGTTTTCCCCAGAAGCTTTGCCAATTATCTATGAAGCCCACCTCATTTTTTGGACACCACTCCGACAGCCAGCAATTCAAGGAGAACATGCGGCTAAACATGTCACTCCCGGTCCGATGGTGGAGGGGCCCAGAGAAAACTCCAGAGTCCGACATTGTTTTTGCAAAGTTACACACTGATTCAATGTTAATTTTAGTGACCTCCGATTGGCGTAACTGGGTGTCATTACTGCCGACGTGAATTACAATCTTACCAAATTTATGCTTAGCCTTAGCCAGCAGTTTCAAATTTCCTTCAATGTCGCCTGCTCTGGCCCCCGGAAGACAATTGACTATGGTTGCTGGTGTCGCTAACTTCACATTTCTCAAAACAGAGTCGCCAATAACCAGAGTTTGATCCTCAGCGGGTGTGTCGCCGAGTGGGGAAAAACGGTTAGAAATGTGAATGGGTTGGCGGTGTACACAGGGCTTCTGTTTAGGGCTACGCTTCCTCCTCACAGTCACCCAGTCGGCCTGCTTTCCCGGCTGCTCGGGATCTGCCAGAGGGATACTAACGGTGGCTAAGCTACCTTGGTCCACACCAACTACAGGGGCCTGGCTAGCTGTAGGATTTTCCAAGGTGCGGAGCCGAGTCTCCAATTCGCCCAGCCTGGCCTCCAAAGCTACGAATAAGCTACACTTATTACAAGTACCATTACTGCTAAACGAGGCCGAGGAATAACTAAACATTTCACACCCAGAGCAGAAAAGTGCGGGAGAGACAGGAGAAGCCGCCATGCTAAACCGACTAAGAGCTAGTAGCTACGCTAAGCTAGCGGATTCCTAAAAACACACAAAGTGAATAATGTGTAAATAATTTAGAGGTGATTCAGCAGAGGGAGTGCTTTAGTTCCCATGTTAGAAGACAGAAAGTAACTGGCTAATTAATGCTATTATATGTAGCAAAAAGAACACTTCTTGTCACCAGTGAAAAGGCAAAAACATCAAAAGTGCCTGGTTACATGGACTGCTTTGTTTACCTCACTGAATGCAAATATACTTTGTAAATTGACACCATTTTTTCTACAAGAAGGTCAGGACCGGTTGATCCTACCTGCCCAGATGGAACATATCCTGCGGGCTATGTCCTCGACTCCTGGGGGTCTTGGTGTTTTGCATGCTTGGCGCCTTTTAATGTTGAGGATGTCGAGGATTTATTCATTTTTGGTCTCATGGCAGCAGGGCTGGTACTTTTTAGCTTATGTGCTGCCCTGATCTACTGGAAAATTGGCAAGACGGCGGCATCAACAATCACAGCCCCTCCGGACCCGGCACCACGAGGGGGCGTTTGGGGGCGACGCCCCCTCATGTCATCAACCTCGCCCCCTCGGATGTGAGAGTTATCAAAAATAAAAATAAAAAAGAAAGAAAAGAAATACTGGAAAATATAGCGCCTCGTAGTTTTTTAGTCCAATTTTGCATGCTTTTTTTTTTTTTTTTTTTTTTTTTAAACAGCGCATTGTGCTCTGCGTCTTCATCAAGCAGGCCGGTGTTCTGTCGAGATGACGGGACACTTGTTGCGGCAACGCGAAGGGAGAGCACGCGCATTGTGTTCTGCGTGTTTGTTTATAAGAATCTTCTCGCCCAGAAGAAAAAAGAGCGCCAACAACTACCCATAACTGTGTTCTTCACTCGGAAAAAGACACCTGCACCGAGGTGTGAGTGGAAAAAGGCGCGACAGGACGAAGAGGCGAGATCAGAGGAACTGTGAAATACCGGTCAGTCACTATTAATAATTTCTTATGTGTCCAACCTCGTAGGTTGATCGTTAAAATTAAATTTGTTAGTTCTAAAAGCCATCATAATTATTTAGTAATTTTTATTATATTTTATATTTATTATATATTATATTATATATATTTTATTGTATTAATTATTATTTATGAATTATTTTTTATTTCTCAAACAAATGTTTGGGCCTGAAAACAGGTTGATCTTATTTTCTACTAAGGATTGAACTTTGAGAGTGTTTACACACGAGAGAAAGTGAGAAAATGTTAATGCCTGTTTAGAAAAGTGTATAAAGTGTGTAGTGAGGGGTTTTACAGACTTAAAACGTCTATAATAATTGTAAAAAATAACTCTGACTACTTCGTGGATTTTGCCTATTGCGGGCTATTTTTAGAACGTAACTCCAACGATAAACGAGGGACCACTGTACATCTACATGAAAGGTTTATCTTTGACCCGTTGTGTGACATCATCCCAATTGCGCTGTGTTTGCACTTGTGATGGAGGGCTGTATGTAGGGTTAATCTACTGTCTTGTGTCGTTTCTCAGATCAGTTGTTGGTTTGGTTTTGTGGTATGCAGGAGATCACTTGACCGAGGGTCTATACGTTCAAATAATAATTAAAAAAAAATACTGTCATCACTCTTTACGCTTACTCAGTCAGTCTCTTACAACGGTGTAGCCTAAATACACGAGCTTTCTTGGAGCGCACCCAATTCATTACGTACGCTCAGAGGCACGTCTCCTCCAGTGCGCACTTTTTTTTGTGGTGGGGGGGACCCCGCCCCCTGTGATAAACTCATCGCCCCTTTAATATTTTTTTTCTGGCGCCAGGCCTGGGCCCCTCGGTTGTCCGTCATGATTAACGAGGTTGGCAAGGCAGTGCATTCTCAGACTGTGTTGACTCTTGAACTCAGACGCAAACTGGATGACATCTTGGAGCTGATGCGTGCCTTGCAGTTGAAGCTGAAGGTTTTGGAGGCCGGTGAATATTCTTAATTCATAATTGGGAATATTCTTAATTCATAATTGGGATTTGGTTGTTCAAGTGGAACTGTTAAAAAGTGTTTTTCACTGCTCAGCTATAACACTTCAGGCTTATCTAGCCTCAAGGTCAATTGCCCACTGTTTACCTCCAGAGGAATTTATTCAGGCCTTGGTGAGATTATTCGGCTCTATTCTTATCTCAACCCACAAAGACAATAACTGACTTACACATGGACTGAAGCATGCTCCAGCTTCTCCTTTTACCTCCCTTCCTGCCCCCCCGTGACAGGCCCCCATCCTTCCCAAGCTGGCAGGTGGCGCGACTCCAGTTGCAGCGGCTACCAACACACTCACATCGCCTCAATTTGGAAAACGGACTGTTTCGAGTTTAGTGCACATAAACAATGTCAAATGTATGTTGTCCTAATTCTGATGTGTGCCATTATTATGGTAAACAAGTAATAATTGTGAATAAATTGCTGTTTGTATGTGGAATGTGAGAAGCGGAAATTGTTGTAATGACAATGATAATAAAAGCTAGCTATCTATCTATCTATCTATCTATCTATCTATCTATCTATCTATCTATCTATCTATCTATCTATCTATCTATCTATCTATCTATCTATCTATCTATCTATCTATCTATCTATCTATCTATCTATCTATCTATCTATCTATCTATCTATCTATCTATCTATCTATCTATCTATCTATCTATCTATCTATCTAAATGAATATACAGTTAGCCTTACCTTAGCCAAGCCATCATCTTCTCTTGTGATTGTCCCATATAGTGCATAGAATTTGAGTGCAGAGTAGGGGTTGGATTTCAGAGGTGAGCAGAGCAGTCAGGAGCTTGACTGATAATGTTTTAATATGACATTTAGGAAAAAGTAAACTCATCCTTTGATGTTATATCTACCATGAAAATCCATCCATCCAAGGGTGAGAAGCGATCTCACAACAGTCTTACTGTGAGGCATCAATTCTAACCACTAAGTCACTGTGCCGCCAATCTACCATGAAAATTCAAAGTAAAATCTAAACCAAATTACATAAAGTTGAACACCGCTTTGTCCTCACCCCATGCAAGAATCAAAACAGTGAATATCTCGAATCTGGTCAATTTCTTACCCTGGATTCATCAACGTGACCAAGGAAATGAAGTATGATCATGCAGACGATGAAGCTGGATTTGCTGACTTCAGGCAACTGCTGTTTGAATTCAAGAAATCAGACTGTGATGCAACGTGCCATCAACTTGTCTTTAGCAGCATATCCTAGTTCTACTTCATATTGAATCATTTTATACATCGACACTGAAGACACTGAAATCGTCTCCACAGCTTTTCCTGTTACATATTCATGTACAATCATTTGACAAACAGCACATTTTAAATGTATATTATGTCTCTTTTTCTTTCCACATTTCTCTTCAAGGTAGCCAACCAGGTGGTCCAGGCCCTCCTCACTCAGAAGGTTTGTCTTTGTCTTTTTTGATGCAACAGCATCTACTGCAGAGACACAAATGTCCATACTATATCTTTCATGAAAGTGTATTTCCGGTGTAGCTGTTACTGTCAGCACCTATGTAAATCCATCTGTCAGTCATCGTTATGTATCCATGTTTTATTTTGGGGGTTGTTTTTAGGACCTGAAAGAAGCGTGTGTGAAGCTGCGGACTCGTGTTTTTGACTTGGAGCAGCAAAATCGCATTCTGAGTGTTCTGTTTCAACAGCGTGTCAAAATGTCTGCAAGTCCTGTCTCCCAGGTAGGAACGAGGGGACACTGACAAAAACACTCTGCTGCGAGGCTGTTTGAATTTTACATGAGTGGCATTTTACTTCTAATGGTTACTAATGTTAAAAGGGGCCACACTGATCTGAATCTCAATCTGCACTCAGACATTAGTTCTTTTTTTATGCTTTAATTGAAGTGTAAAGGCCACTAAAATACTTTATTTCATTAAACACCATTTTATTTTCAAAATTAAGCCTACGAAAAGGAGGACTGGCCTCAAAATAGACATTTTTCTCTAAATTTTTTTCATTCACAAATTTTTAATTCAAAGTAGCAGTACAATAAAAGCCTATGTAAAAAGCAGTGTGTGTGTGTGTGTGTGTGTGTGTGTATGTGTGTGTGTCCACAGCTCCTATATGGGTAAAGAGGTGGAGTGTGGGTGAGACAGTGTGTCGGTTTGGGTGTTTATTAAATCATACTTTGCGGATCAAGTGGTGGTTTTCACAGTGGTTCAGCTTTAATGTGGGCATTAAAAATTATGACCCACTTATTTCCTCAGTATTCGTGGATTAATGACCTAGCATTATGAACCTACCCATAGCTGCTACAAATTCTACCATTAGCATCCAAAATTATATCACACAATAATTTCCCTTAAGGCACAGACACATCTTAGATTATTCCATCAGAGTTAACCACACAATAAGCCATATTATTACAGATATTTGTTCATAAAAAAGGGGCCTTCATAGTAGCTCCAGCTAGCAGTCTCTGACCGATCAGCGCTAACACAGGAGAAAACAAACCACAAATAAAAAAAAAAAAAACCACAAAAATCTGTCATTCCAAGAACCCAAAACCCATAATGTGTTAAAATAATGAGGATTTAGTGAATGTGAGAATGAACTTGATAACGATGATGTCTGAAAGACAATAAATACCTATTTAGTTTCTATCACTGGCTTTGATCCACCATGTTTTTATTTCTTCGATTTGCTCCAGCAGAAGGAAGGGTGTGTTCATATTTTCTGAGGCAGTACATCGTCCAACACAATTTGTTATCGTGACAGCTGCATGGAACGTCTTTACGGATTTGAGAAATTTGAATCATGAATGAACATTTGAGTTAACTAAGACTAATTGCAGACATAAATGCAGAACATACATCTCATGCCTCAGTTCTTCATGAATATGAGGATAAATCCTTCAGTGCCACTAGTCAGAGGACCAACTGAACCAATGCTTCTCTCGTCTTTGGTTTGAGGTAAATCAGTTTCTTGTAAAAGTTTTAGTTGTTGTAACTTGTGCAATTTTTCCAATATTCTACACAATTTAAAGCGTTTGGAATTTTAAAGAAAAATGTTGGTGGATTTAGGTACAGAAATGGTTCAGTTGGGGTTTTACTGGCTTGTGCTTAATTAAAACTACTTAATTGTTCTCGTGTACTGCAGGTCACAAACCCATTACCATCGCTTCTGACTATTTTTATGCTAATCGTGACAGGATGTAGTTCACGGTGAGGTTGACCTCCAACGCAGCTGGAGCTGTAAAGTGACAGTGCAGCAATCTAAGATGGAGCCGAGCATGCTAATTGGAAAACTCTCAACCTTACCGTGCCCAGAGATAATTGCTTAAAGCTGTAGCATACATTTTTTATGGAATGGGTCTGATTTTTTTTTATTTATTTATTAAAAAACCTGTTTCAATGACTGAAAACCCCCTAATATCAATATTTAGATGTGCAATCTGTTTGTGGGTATGAGACAGATGGGTAAGTGAGGTGGTGCATGGATCACCAACCGATCATACATATATCTGTCTGTCTATCTATCTATCTATAGAGAGAGAGAGAGAGAGAGAGAGAGAGAGAGAGAGAGAGAGAGAGAGAGAGAGAGAGAGAGAGAGAGAGAGAGAGAGAGATTGTGGTATTGCGTGTAGAAGTTTGAGGAAAAAAATGAATTTCATCCATTTTGGAATAAGCCTGTAACATAACAAAATGTGGAAAAAGTGAAGATAGATAGATAGATAGATAGATAGATAGATAGATAGATAGATAGATAGATAGATAGATAGATAGATAGATAGATAGATAGATAGATAGATAGATAGATAGATAGATAGATAGATAGATAGATAGATAGATAGATAGATAGATAGATAGATAGATAGATAGATAGATAGATAGATAGATAGATACTTTTAATGTCCCCATGGGGAAATTTGTCTTGGACGTCTCAAAAATCATGACCCATACAAAGATACAGAACAAGACATAAACAGTTCATAACAATAAATAAATAAATACATAAATAAAGAATAAAAATAAATAAAAAAACATACAAGTACTAAAACCTCCTAATGTGCCTGATTGTTAGCGGTGTTTATTATGATATTTGTTAAGGGCTATGATTGATATAGGAACAAAAGAGTTCCTATATCTATTCAGTCTGCAATGGGGGACTCTGAAACGCCGGCCCGATGGTAGCAACTCGTATTGCGTGTGCAGAACATGGGAGGAGTCAGAAAGAATTCTGTCCGCTTGCTTCATCACGCACTGATCAAAATTGACTGAGGATTGTTATACTGTTTCAAACCAATGATTTTCATTGCTGTGAGAACAAGGTAGTTTAATTTTGATCTTAGGGACACAGGAAGGTTCCCAAACCAAGTGGTTCTGTCATATCTTAGAATGCTTTCCAGAACTGCCTGATAAAACAGTAACATAATTTTTTGGTCGACTCCATGAAAACGCAAACGCCGTAGAAAATAGAGTCGTTGATTCAAGCGGGAACATAACCAGTCAACATGAGTGTTCCATGTGAGGGAGCTGTCTATACAGACACCAAGATATTTGTACGATTGCACCTGTGTGATTGGTTGCTGGTGTATAATTACAGGGTTGTGATTGCCAACTAACTTTGGGTCAAAAATGACTTCCTCTGTCTTTTTAACATTTAAAGTAAGGTAACTGGAATCACACCACTCAACAAACTGCCTCACCTCTGAATGATAGATATTCAAATCATCATTCTGTTGAAGTAAGCACAGAAGTGCTGAGTCGTCTGAATATTTAAAAATATAGTTCCCAGGGTGCTTGGCTGAACACTCATTAGTATATAAAGTAAAAAGGAGAGGTGAGCTCACACATCCCTGTGGTGCTCCAGTACTGATGTCTTTGATTTGGGACAGGCTAGAATTTACCTTAACCTGCTGTGTTTTGTTTGTCAAAAAAGAACAAAAATGAGGTGGGCTTCATAGATAATTGGCAAAGCTTCTGGGGAAAACCTGGTCTTGTTAGGAGAGACGGCATCCATCCCACTTTGGATGGAGCAGCTCTCATTTCTAGAAATCTGGCCAATTTTCTTAAATCCTCCAAACCGTGACTATCCAGGGTTGGGACCAGGAAGCAGAGTTGTAGTCTTACACACCTCTCTGCAGCTTCAATCCCCCTGCCATCCCCTCATTACCCCATCCCCTCATTACCCCATCCCCGTAGAGACGGTGCCTGCTCCCAGACCACCAACAACCAGTAAAAATCTATTTAAGCATAAAAATTAAAAAAGAAAAAATAATATAGCACCTTCAACTGCACCACAGACTAAAACAGTTAAATGTGGTCTATTAAACATTAGATCTCTCTCTTCTAAGTCCCTGTTAGTAAATGATATAACAATTGATCAACATATTGATTTATTCTGCCTAACAGAAACCTGGTTACAGCAGGATGAATATGTTAGTTTAAATGAGTCAACACCCCCGAGTCACAATAACTGCCAGAACGCTCGTAGCACGGGCCGAGGCGGAGGATTAGCAGCAATCTTCCACTCCAGCTTATTAATTAATCAAAAACCCAAACAGAGCTTTAATTCATTTGAAAGCTTATCTCTTAGTCTTGTCCATCCAAATTGGAAGTCCCAAAAACCAGTTTTATTTGTTGTTATCTATCGTCCTCCTGGTCGTTACTGTGAGTTTCTCTGTGAATTTTTGGACCTTTTGTCTGACTTAGTGCTTAGCTCAGATAAGATAATTATAGTGGGCGATTTTAACATCCACACAGATGCTGAGAATGACAGCCTCAACACTGCATTTAATCTATTATTAGACTCTATTGACTTTGCTCAAAATGTAAATGAGTCCACCCACCACTTTAATCATACCTTAGATCTTGTTCTGACTTATGGTATGGAAATTGAAGACTTAACAGTATTCCCTGAAAACCCCCTTCTGTCTGATCATTTCTTAATAACATTTACATTTACTCTGATGGACTACCCAGTAGTGGGGAATAAGTTTCATTACAGTAGAAGTCTTTCAGAAAGTGCTGTAACTAGGTTTAAGGATATGATTCCTTCTTTAAGTTCTCCAATGCCATATACCAACACAGGGCAGAGTAGCTACCTAAACTCTGTGAGTGAGATAGATTATCTCGTCAATAGTTTTATATCCTCATTGAAGACAACTTTGGATGCTGTAGCTCCTCTGAAAAAGAGAGCCTTAAATCAGAAGTGCCTGACTCCATGGTATAACTCACAAACTCGCAGCTTAAAGCAGATAACCTGTAAGTTGGAGAGGAAATGGCATCTCACTAATGTAGAAGATCTTCACTTAGCCTGGAAAAAGAATCTGTTGCTCTATAAAAAAGCCCTCCGTAAAGCTAGGACATCTTACTACTCATCACTAATTGAAGAAAATAAGAACAACCCCAGGTTTGTTTTCAGCACTGTATCCAGGCTGACAAAGAGTCAGAGCTCTATTGAGCCGAGTATTCCTTTAACTTTAACTAGTAATGACTTCATGACTTTCTTTGCTAATAAAATTTTAACTATTAGAGAAAAAATTACTCATAACCTTCCCAAAGACATATTGTTATCTTTGGCTGCTTTCAGTGATGTCGGTATTTGGTTCGGCTCTTTCTCTCCGATTGTTCTGTCTGAGTTATTTTCAATAGTTACTTCCTCCAAACCATCAACATGTCTATTAGACCCCATTCTTACCAGGCTGCTCAAGGAAGCCCTACCATTAATTAATGCTTCGATCTTAAATATGATCAATCTGTCTTTATTAGTTGGCTATGTACCACAGGCTTTTAAGGTGGCAGTAATTAAACCATTACTTAAAAAGCCATCACTTGACCCAGCTATCTTAGCTAATTATAGGCCAATCTCCAACCTTCCTTTTCTCTCAAAAATTCTTGAAAGGGTAGTTGTAAAACAGCTAACTGATCATCTGCAGAGGAATGGTCTATTTGAAGAGTTTCAGTCAGGGTTTAGAATTCATCATAGTACAGAAACAGCATTAGTGAAGGTTACAAATGATCTTCTTATGGCCTCAGACAGTGGACTCATCTCTGTGCTTGTTCTGTTAGACCTCAGTGCTGCTTTTGATACTGTTGACCATAAAATTTTATTACAGAGATTAGAGCATGCCATAGGTATTAAAGGCACTGCGCTGCGGTGGTTTGAATCATATTTATCTAATAGATTACAATTTGTTCATGTAAATGGGGAATCTTCTTCACAGACTAAGGTTAATTATGGAGTTCCACAAGGTTCTGTGCTAGGACCAATTTTATTCACTTTATACATGCTTCTCTTAGGCAGTATTATTAGACAGCATTGCTTAAATTTTCATTGTTACGCAGATGATACTCAGCTTTATCTATCCATGAAGCCAGAGGACACACACCAATTAGCTAAACTGCAGGATTGTCTTACAGACATAAAGACATGGATGACCTCTAATTTCCTGCTTTTAAACTCAGATAAAACTGAAGTTATTGTACTTGGCCCCACAAATCTTAGAAACATGGTGTCTAACCAGATCCTTACTCTGGATGGCATTACCCTGACCTCTAGTAATACTGTGAGAAATTTTGGAGTCATTTTTGATCAGGATATGTCCTTCAATGTGCATATTAAACAAATATGTCGGACTGCTTTTTTGCATTTGCGCAATATCTCTGAAATTAGAAAGGTCTTGTCTCAGAGTGATGCTGAAAAACTAATTCATGCATTTATTTCCTCTAGGCTGGACTATTGTAATTCATTATTATCAGGTTGTCCTAAAAGTTCCCTGAAAACCCTTCAGTTAATTCAAAATTCTGCAGCTAGAGTACTGACAGGGACTAGAAGGAGAGAGCATATCTCACCCATATTGGCCTCTCTTCATTGGCTTCCTGTTAATTCTAGAATATAATCTAAAATTCTTCTTCTTACTTATAAGGATTTGAATAATCAGGTCCCATCTTATCTTAGGGACCTCATAGTACCATATCACCCCAATAGAGCGCTTCGCTCTCAGACTGCAGGTTTACTTGTAGTTCCTAGGGTTTGTAAGAGTAGAATGGGAGGCAGAGCCTTCAGCTTTCAGGCTCCTCTCCTGTGGAACCAGCTCCCAATTCAGATCAGGGAGACAGACACCCTCTCTACTTTTAAGATTAAGCTTAAAACTTTCCTTTTTGCTAAAGCTTATAGTTAGGGCTGGATCAGGTGACCCTGAACCATCCCTTAGTTATGCTGCTATAGACGTAGACTGCTGGGGGGTTCCCATGATGCACTGAGTGTTTCTTTCTCTTTTTGCTCTGTATGCACCACTCTGCATTTAATCATTAGTGATTGATCTCTGCTCCCCTCCACAGCATGTCTTTTTCCTGGTTCTCTCCCTCAGCCCCAACCAGTCCCAGCAGAAGACTGCCCCTCCCTGGGCCTGGTTCTGCTGGAGGTTTCTTCCTGTTAAAAGGGAGTTTTTCCTTCCCACTGTAGCCAAGTGCTTGCTCACAGGGGGTCATTTTGACCGTTGGGGTTTTTCTGTAATTATTGTATGGCTTTGCCTTGCAATATGAAGCACCTTGGGGCAACTGTTTGTTGTGATTTGGCCCTATATAAATGAAATTGATTTGATTTGATTTTATAAATGTTGGGATGTCATTTTAATGCAAATCCATTATGACAGCTGATTGTCTCCATTATCCAAGAATAAGCATCAACAATCTATGAAACACGGGTCCAGTGTTCACAAAGCAATGAAACCTGCCTTGTTCTCCTTTTTAATGATCCGCCGTCTGCAACAAGAAAGTTTTAAGACCGTTATTCATCATACGGGAGGAGCGGCAAGCTGTAATGGTTGAATAATCAGCAATCAAGAGCATTATCCTGGCTTAAATATGTTTATTGCAAAATTGCATTTATTTGTTAGTGTCACACGGGGGATGTATTCGTCATTATTTCTTGCTGTACTGAATGTGATCATTTTTAAACAATGTCTTGTCAATGAACTCATTTCAGGCATTTATTTCTTTACTTTTTCATCAACAACCATTCAGAGCTGCATGTGAAGCTCTGTTGGCTTTAACAGCTTCCTGCAGCAATTCTTTAATCCACAGTTTTTTGTGACTTCACTTTTTACATTTTAATATTTTGAGATTTGTTTATGTAGCTTTGCTGACTGCCTTGATTTGGCTTCTTTTATCGGTGTCTGACAGTGACGAGGCAGCGCTGCCCGCCCTGAACCACACTGACTGTGTGCACAGACTTTGAATTTGTCATGTCCGTTTCCATCTACCAAATGTTCCGATGATGTGCTGGGTTACGCTTTCTTTATATTTATGCTGCTATGCCATGTGTGTTGGTGCAGAAGAGTTCATGTCTAAATCTATGCCTTATCCATCATGAAGCTAAGTAATGATCTAATCCCATAGTTCTCAAACTGTGGTACGCGTACCACCGGTGGTCGAACAAACTCATTTTTTCTGGTCTCTATGAAAATAAATCTTGTTAATGATCCACCAAGACAACAAAAAAAAGTCTATTAATTACACTGTTGACAACAGTAATATGTTATTACTTATGAATGGCTGAGGTTACAGAGGCGGGGCTATGACATTGTTTCACAAATGTTCTGTATGTTCAGTGTCTTTATGCTGACGTGTCTGAACCCAACCCAACCTGTTGGTCCCGAATTGGGTGTCCACACTCTGATTTGCAAGAACATGCAGTCATTTTGCCAACTCCTCTGTTGTCCTAATCTATCAAAACGCGCTACAGATTCTGGACTGATGCTGTATGTGAGAGAGATCAGTTCTTTACTGCTGGATACAGTCCTGGATGTCACAGATGGTCCATGATGAATGTAAAAACCCTTTAACCCATCAACTTCAGTATAAACTGATCTAAATCATCATAATCTACATGCTTTCTGCTATTTTGAACTGTTGTGTTGTAACCAAGATCCTACAATGCAGCGAGTGAGTCAAAATGTGTAAGTAAGTCGCTCTATGCCAGCCGAGTTTCTTCCTAGACTTTAATTCTTCCAGAGAGTTTTTCCTCACTGCTGCTGCCAGTGTGCTTGCTGCTGGGGTGGGTAAGGTCAGACCTCAGCCTTGTAAAGTGTCTCAGGGCAACTTTCTTGTGATTTGGGGCTATATAAATAAATTGAGATGAATTGAATCATTTTAATTCTGGTGACCCAGTTTATCTTTCTCCCTGGATAACCCCCCCCCCCCCCCCCCCCCCAGCACCTGAAAAGCAAGTCTGCTGCAGTATTATCACCCATTTTATCCTGTCCAGATTTATACATGGCTGACAAAGTGTAAAGCAACATTATCCTCCATTCTGAAGTGACTGACCCCTTTTTTGTGTAAATTCTCTCACTTCACATCTATAATTTATTTCCTGGTCATGTATTTTTTGACCTTCCCATGGGGTGGGTGTAAGATATCCTCACCTGGATATTCCCCCCCCCCCATCATGGAAAGATTTTCTGTCATATTTCAGGTTTCAATCAGGTCCATATATTTGTAGAGTAAATTTGGAAGGGGAACAAGATACTTCAGTGTAGGAAATAGTGAGCTACAGAAGAATACAGAAGGAATACTAATATCATTTACTGTCAATCAAACTGTGCTTCATCTGGGACCATGAGACATCCATGAGAAATAGAGTTTAAAGGTTGCTCTACTCTGATTGGGCCTTGGGATATTTTTGTAAAAAGTTTGAGAACCACTGATCTAATCTTTTGTGAATAAAACACAGCAGATGGAAACACAAAACCTTTGTGTGGCGACATTATCGTACGCTTCCACACAGAGATGTGCTGGACAGAGAAATCTGAAGTCAACCGACGAACTCGATGATGACTAATTGATGACAGATAAAAGGTTTGATGGACAGCTGGTCCTTTATGAAATGAACAGGGAAAGAGAAGCACTGAGTCAGACAGACGAGCCCAGACGGGCTCCTGGTTTTAATTCTGCATTCAGAATAAAGAAAACCATCAAACTGTGAGATTCTCACACCTGTAATTGCTTCCTAAACTACTCACTGTTTTTGAAGCTTCTCAAAGCCAAATGAATGTGAGCAGCTCATTACTTGAAGACATCATCTCTGGACAGGTCTGAACACGGCTTCTTTTGCTTTCTGTCTTCGAACTGGAGGAAATTAACAGACACAGATTTCAGGAAAAACAGGGCAGCCTGAGGTGAACTAGACTACTTCATAATCTGGAGGACTATTTAATTTTTCATAATATTTTTCCTGTACCGCTGCCTCTCTGTTTCTGTCAAACCTACACACTGGTGACACTGAATAAGTAATTCTCTGAACCTCATTCCAAAGTAACTCCTGCTGCAGTCTCACAGACTGATGGTACATCGTGTCAGATCTACGAGCATGTGATGGTGCTGCACGTTGCTACACCCACCACACTACATAACCGCCCTGGGTCCTGATTAACCAGGTAGACCACAGGTCTATTTCTCACTCTCTGTCTCTCCCAAAAGTACCAAAGCCTGGTGATATGTGGGCGTCCCCTTGGACCCATCAAGCTGTTCAAGTCTTCAACACTGAGGCACTGGTGCACTGGATCAAGATCAGGGAAATGCACCACATAATCACAGTGTCCCAGTTGATGTTCCATCACAGCTGGTTGCTAATCAGTGACTCTTTTGAGTCCAGATCTCAAAACCATACAGTAGGTGCAGAGGCACTACAATGCTGGATTTCTCCTCTCCTGCCCAAAGTCCTACGTGGTTCTGCAACGTTATCGGCATCACCCTATACCTCTGTCCAGCAATGAAGATGATCTTCCCAGATGTGTCTCAACAGTATATTCCAAGCTCCTAAAAACATTAATGTCACTGCTAACGTAAGTAAAAGTTCCGGCACTTTGACCACAGGCACCTTGTTGGTGGTTCAATCAAGAAAGCCATTGAAAGTGTAGATTATATTTTTAAGCCAGGACAATCACAAACCCAGACTCCTCACTCAGCCTCTTCCACATTGCAGTGAGGGCATCCATTCATTCAGCAAAGGTCAAGGTCAGTGAACCTTTTCCTCTCAACAAAGGCAATTCAGCCAACGGTCTCCCCGACTCTACTCAGCACTCAGTCCATGCAGTCATTGAACAGTGTAGGATCCAGAACATATCCCTGATGAATGCCAGAAGTCACAGCACCCACAGGCTGTCTATGAAGTCCAGCAGTTTTGTTGGAGTTCCCACAAATTTTCAGGCCGTCCCAGAGAGCAGCCCGGCCAGCCGAATCATATGACATGTGGAAATCAACAAACTGCAAAGAAGCAATGGCAGTATTTGGGCTTGCAGTCAGTGAGTACTCACACAGCTAAGGTGCATTTGATGGAAACCGATTTCAGTTTGTAGTATTTCTAACAACACCACAGATGAATTTGGACAGCATTTCAGTCCATTTGATGACAGATACACGATTTCCAGTTGTTTGACTGGTTCCTTTGATTTTCATACCTAAGTAACATAAATTATCATACTTTGGGCCCTTCCACCCCTTCTATTATTCTCTATTTTTAATATGTTTTTCCTACATGAAACCTTTTTTTTTTTTTTTTACAATTAGTGGTGGGTTGGCACCTTAAATTGAACAGCTTGACTGGACTACAGCTCCAGTAAAATTCTTGGTTGCCAAACATTTTTTACATACTTCTGTTTTTCAACAAAAATATAAAATCTAGTGTTTAAAGAATGATAATGTAGGAAATACTGTAAATGTTTTCTCTTGCCCAAAGTTGGATTGTTGATCTTTACTGGTACACTGGATACTGTACTTGAGGATTTAAGTGTTAATGGTTAAATAAAATCAATCAGTTAAATTCCAGGAATCATATGACTCCCGTTCCTCAGACTAGCAGCTCTATAGGATACAGATAAGAAGCTTCAGTTTTGTTATTGAAGGATTTTTTGATTCTCTGGTTAAACAGCCTGTTTCCTCGTCTGGCACCGAGAGATTATTCAGTTTCAAACTAACAAGGAGTTTTTGTCTTAAACAGAATTGACAGTGAACAAAAATCTTGCCTAAACTGTTGATATGATGCACACTATGGGAATTCCCATCCCGCTTTATGAAGTATACCATGAGCCGAGCAGAACAGGAAAAGCAGTCCTTAATTTGTAACCTTTTCTGTAAAGGTCAAACTTGGAGACTGTAAAAACAGGGATTCTGTCTTTAAAGATTCGTTTCACTGCAGAGTCGATCTGCTGCCTCATGTGTAGAAGTGAGTATAAATTTATTGGAAAATCAAAGCGAGAGTCCAAGATTTTGCAGAGCTTGAAGTTATTTCATCACAAATATATCTGTATCAACTTTGAATCTATTGTCTGAGAGGAAGAGACAATAACTCAGAATTATAGTCATGGGATTGCATTAAAAAATTACTCTTGATTGAACATTTTCATGTTTTTGTTGTTTGTCTAATGAGAACTCAACATACCTGGAATCCGAACATCATGTAGACCAGTGACCACAATCATCAGCAAAAACTGTTGGATGGTAGAAATGCTTGCGTCGTTACTTTGCAGTTCCTTGATTGTTATTTATTTTTTTATTTATTTATTTTTACATCACACACATCTGTGATTGTTGTGTCAAAAGCGAGTTATTTTCCCCAACAGCATCAACTTTCAGCCTCTTCTGGATAAACACATTTAATATATTAAATAAGATGTATTAGACCACAAATTTTGTGTCCTCCAGAACTGACTATTGCAATATGTTATTTTCCAGACTACCTCATACATAATGGCCCATTCACAATCTGACAATTAGCTCAGCGTTTGCTGATGGAGAGTGAAAAGTTGCTCACCGTACACCAGTGCTGAGGTCTGCCAGTCGACATCAGTCAGGCAACACTGATGTTCGCAGTGATCCCAGAAAAATTTTCAACATTCTTAAAATCTTCAATGTTCATGCTAAAACTCAGGCTAGTATGCTGTTTCTGCTCCATTTGGTGGCCAACATTAGAGGCTGAATTGGACGCACCAGCTACCCTGGATCTTGGGCATGAAGAAATATGTAGAACCTTTCTCAGCGATGCATAAGTAGCAAGTGACACAATCGGAGAGTTATGTTGAATTCATACAGGCAACGTGTCTCAAACACTGAATCGAAGATGAGTTCTGCCAAGCTGTGCTACAGCTCCAAGGAGTGCACTACAAATGTGCCCGCCTTCTGTTGGCGGAAACGCTGAGCTCCACCAGTACGACACCCTCTGCTGGGCTACGTCGACCTGCGTTGGAGACTGGAAATTTGGACCCCGGAAATTTGGACCCCTGGAGCGACCCTTTGCTGGTGTTTCACAGAGATTTTTGTGAATCTGCTACCTCAGCCACTTCATGTCATAGTGTGAATGGGCCCTAAGTGTGTGAGAAGTCTTTGGATGATTCAGGATATGGCTGCTCAAGTTTTAACTACAACTAGCAGTTTTGATCACATCACACCTGCTTGGCCTCCATGTATTGACTCCTTGTGGCCGTGAGAGTGTTTGTGTCATTGTTAGTTTCCACCTGATCCAGTTGGGTCGTGGACATGCACGTGCTTGTTGTAACATCTTGTCCAGTTCTTGTTCGATGGCCATTTGTACACTGTCTTTAATTAATTTAACTAGGTTTTATGTATATAATTAGGGACTGACTAGAATTGCTAAAATTTCAAATACTATTATCAAATACTAAACTAATTAAAATTAACATTAACAACACAGTTTTAATAAATAAAGAAATAAAATTACTTATCATAAATACAACTTTAAATAATTTTCTGAAATGGTTGACATAAGATGGCTCTTGACTTTTTCCTTAAATCCAGTTTTGGATCGAAATTGTCTACTTTATGCTGAATAGTGCTGCTACAGAATGGACCGTGGATCAGCACTGACTTTGAGGTCTATTCTTCTTCTTTCTTGAAGAGTGTGCGCTGGTTCAAGTGTATTGTCTGTGATAACCACAGGGAGGAGATCATAGTCACATAAGAAAACTGTCGTATTTGATGGTGTCAAAGAGGACATCAAATATGGCGCTCCATTGACCTGAGAGATGCGTTGTTTTCTACCATGGAGAGGTGATGCCATTTCATGTCCTTCACTCCCCATTTTATGGCATTGTTTGGTATTTATTCCATTTTAATGACATATCGTGTCATTAAAGTGATGCTTTTTTTGTCAGTCTTGGTTTGCAATAAGGATGAAGCATGACTTTTAATAAACTGTTTCCCAGCAGTTATGATTGCAACGTGTGTGTAAAGCTTTGTTTCTTGTTTTAACAGTGTTGTTTTACAAGTTATTACAAATCACAACATATTGATCTCTTTTTAAAAGATTTTACAGTGTACTTCTTAAAGGTAGAATTATATCAAATCAGTTTGCCTGGAATTGGGATTACTGGTTATATGATTTTGGTTGTTTATTACTTCCTTCAGATCAAAGCCAATTTCCTTCTTTCTACCAAATTTGAGGCACATATGGGAAAGAATGTCAGACCCAGTATTATATAACACCTAAATAGATCCTCGTTATTTGATTGGTGGTTTGTATGTCACGTGATATTGATCATTCATCCCATTTGCCATCTTGTTTAATTTACCATGTAATTCTGGTTCCATACACTTTGTACCATTGCATGCTGTGACCACCTTAATGTAAAAACATGGCCACGGCACTTGGTTTAAAAACAAACATGGCGGGGTTTGGTTTGGTGACAGATGACAGTTTGAACAGCTTATTGATGCTGCTAATTTTTCTAACACACACACACACACACACACAAAACAAATCCAGTACGGCATAAGTCATCTGGAGGCATGTGCAGTATTCGCTGCGACGTCTCCAGCTGAAGTACAAACACTGTTGGATGTCTCAGCTACAGACTACATCATCACTGTAAGACCGTGACAGATGTTACTGGATTGGATTGCTATTTAAAGTTCCTGTTGGACTGTTTGGGACCTCTTGACCTTAAAGGACCACACCAAAACGTAAGTCCCTTTTCTCTTGTTTGTAAATTAATAAAATATCAAATGACAAAGATATATTTTAGGTGTTATATAAAACAAATAATGAATGTTTTTTTCATTTGTGCAATGAAAAAATATTTAATGAGGTGAAAAATGAAATGTTATCTCGTGTTTGTATAATGTAGTTACTGTTAGCACTCATGAGTCCCATTTTAGTTCACGTCTGTCCTACTCCATGCGTGGTTTCTCGAGTTTTATTTGCTCGAGGACACTTTATTTATTCCTCTCACCTCATTTAATCCATGTGTGTTACTGTGGACGGCCAAACAAAACATTTCTTACAGCAGCAATAATAAAAAGCTCAGATGATCTAATTGACAACATGCTGAACCTTTGATGGACGACATGCAGCAGTTCAGGCTTTGCAGGAGGTGGTGTGAGGAATGAAGGTGGATAATTATTTCATGTCTGAAGCATGAATATTAGCCACAATTTAATTATATGTTTCCACTAAAGTGAAAACTACTCACATTTGAATAATTAATTTGTGATATATACAGTCTTTATTCCATGAGAGAAGCTGCAGATGAGTTTTCCTGCCAAGACCACCTGCTGTGGAGTTAAGCAACACTCTGTTTGTGATTATAAATAATGGACATGTTTGCTGTAGGCTTGGAATTTTTCAGATATTAAGAACTTTCCTGGTGAGATGAGGATTTGTTCACATCCTTCATACTGTGGCACATTTTATTCCTTCAGAATATGCTCTGGGTCATCAGCTGTATCTTATATATACCACCTCACCTAACCAGAGGTTTTTTGTGCAAATATTTTCTCATTTTGAAATGGATGCCTGCAACACGTTTCTAAAAAGCTGGGACAGTGGTATGTTTACCGCTGTGTTACATCACCTTTCCTTCTAACAACACTCAATAAGCGTTTGGGAACTGAGGACACTAATTGTTGAAGCTTTGTAGGTGGAATTCTTTCCCATTCTTGCTTGATGTACGACTTCAGTTGTTCAACAGTCCGGGGTCTCTGTTGTCGTATTTTGCGCTTCATAATGCGCCACACATTTTCAATGGGCGACAGGTCTGGACTGCAGGCAGGCCAGTCTAGTACCTGCACTCTTTTATGACGAAGCCACGCTGTTGTAACACGTGCAGAATGTGACTTGGCATTGTGTTGCTGAAATAAGTAGGGACGTCCCTGAAAAAGACGTTGCTTGGATGGCAGCATGTGTTGCTCCAAAACCTGGATGTACCTTTCAGCATTGATGGTGCCATCACAGATGTATAAGTTGTTCATGTCATGGGCACTAACACACCCCCATACCATCACAGATGCTGGCTTTTCAACTTTGCGCTGGTAACAATCTGGATGGTCTTTTTCCTCTTTTGTCCTGAGGACACGACGTCCATGATTTCCAAAAACAATTTGAAATGTGAACTCATCAGACCACAGCAGACTTTTCTGCTTTGCGTCTGTCCATTTCAAATGAGCTCGGGCCCAGAGGAGGCAGCGGCGTTGCTGGATGTTGTTGATGTTTGGCTTTCACTTTGCATGGTAGAGTTTTAACTTGCACTTGTAGATGTAGTGACGAACTGTGTTAACTGACAATGGTTTTCTGAAGTGTTCCTGAGCTCACGCGGTAAAATCCTTTACACAATGATGTTTGTTTTTAATGCAGTGCCACCTGAGGGATCAAAGGTCACGGGCATTCAGTGTTGGTTTTCAGCCTTGCCGCTTACATGTAGAAAGTTCTCCAGATTCTCTGAATCTTCTGATTATATTATGGACTGAAGATGATGGAATCCCTAAATTCCTTGCAATTGAACATTATGAAACGTTGTTCTTAAACTGTTGGACTATTTTTTTCACAGAGTTGTTCACAACGTGGTGATCCTCACCCCATCTTTGCTTGTGAATGGCTGAGACTTTTGGGGATGCCCCTTTTATACCCAATCATGACACTCACCTGTTTCCAATTAACCTGTTCACTTGTGGAATGTTCCAAACAGGTGTTCTTTGAGCATTCATCAACTTTCCCACTCTTTTGTTGCCACTGTCCCAGCTTTTTTGAAACATGTTGCAGGCATCCATTTCAAAATGAGCAAATATTTACACAAAAACAATAAAGTTTATCAGTTTGAACATTAAATATCTTGTCTTTGTGGTGTATTCAATTGATTATAGGTTGAAGAGGATTTGCAAATCATTGTATTCTGTTTTTATTTACATTTCACACAACATCTCAACTTCATTGGAATTGGGGCTGTAAGCACCGGTTATTATGTGCATTAAGAAGATTACATTTGGCCGAGTCACTCTTTTTCGATGTCCGCTGTGGACTGATACCTTAAAATCCTAAAGCCTGATTTATGCTTCTACAACTCCATAACTCTGTGGCCAGGCAATGATGTCAACATGCGCGTAAACCCTTTTAAAGTTCTTCGTCGTGTTGATGGTTAATGCAATGTGCAATTTACTGCAGGAACAGCAGCTTTTTCTGGACCAATTTGTCCCTCAACGACCTCCACTTCTTATACAATCATCAACCTCCAAAACAACATTACATGCAATTTCTTTCCATGAACTGCAGGTCATTTGAGTGTCTTTGTAGTTGTTAGACTCCATGCTGGAAAGTTGGTCATATTTGTGTACCTTTTTGCCAAACGTATTTGATCCATGATCGAAATGTAATCGGCGTGCGCACTGCTAAAGCTTTGAACACATGACGGGAGAGGAAGGAGTGAAAGCAAAAAATGACCAATCACAGCCTTTGCAGTCTCTGTTGTATAGCAGGTGCTGCAGGCAGCAAGCAGCATTTTGTAACTAATCACCAGCTTTGAATAAAGGCCTGCCTCTTGAGGCACCGGGTCGGAGCACGGTTTGAAAAAATAAATGCCCGGGCTTTTAATCAAGGGAGTATGGTATCCACTTTACTGGAATCGGTGAGTTTCAGTGGAGAACTTCATTTCAAACCTCTGTTGTGACTGGGCACACCCAGACTGCTCTCGCTGGTACATGCGAGGGGTTTTTAATGGAAATACATTGCGATCAGACGGGAAATTTTGTCTGATGTGAGTGAAAATCAGTTATACAAAATCTGCTATATATGATGTTTATTACATGGAAAACTATACAAAAGCATGGGGACTTTTGCTTTTGTCCGGTGAGTGCAAGTATCTGGTTTAGGTGAGTTTTACTCTGTGTGTGTGTGTGTGTGTGTGTGTGTGTGTGTGTGGTGTGTGTGTGTGTGTGTGTGTGTGTGTGTGTGTGTGTGTGTGTGTGTATTATGGCTGATCGTGCACATGACGTGTGCACTGTTATAAATTTGATGTATTTTTACTGGAAATTGTTGACAACTAATTGCAGTGAATTCACAGCAAAGAATACCACTGAGTTTCCAGGAATGGCAACCAAAGAAGTTACTGCTGGAAAAGCATCTTCACAGAGCTTGTCAGCAGATTGAAACGCGAAATGTTCTAAAATCTTTTGGTAGATGGCTGCATTGACTTTGGACTTGATAAAACACAGTGGACCAACACCAGCAGATGACATGGCACCAAATCATCACTAACTGTTGAACCTTCGCACTGGCTTGATACGAGGAATGGGAGACTCGTAGCCACTTTCCTGGACCCGTCTGTGCTTGTTGGCTCTTGATGCATTGATGCCAGCCTCAGTCCACTCCTTATGAAGCTCCCACAAGTTATTGAATTGGTTTTGCTTGACAATCTTCTCAAGGCTGTGGTGATCCCTGTTGTTTGTGCATCTTTTCCTACCACACTTTTCCCCTCCAGTCAACTTTTCATGGACTTGCTTTGATTTGGCATAAACTGAACAGCCAGCCCTTTCAGCAATGACCTCGGCTTGTTTGCTGGTTTCTTCCTGTGTCTGCTCATGAGCTAATCAGCTCATTGGCTGCACCTGGCCAGCTTTTGGAGATCTTAAGATGGGGTTTGTAGCAGTACCATGCTGGCAACTCTCTCTGTTCTTGTTCTCCCAGCACCCCATTTGTCTTTACCAGGCTAGTTTTTGGGCTCTTTTTTTGCCTTTATTAACTAGTGCAATAATATTGTTACTTTTTACTGGGTTGTTTGTGTCTCCCCCACCCCCCATACACATACATACTGCTGTACGAGGCGTTCGGGTGCAGTTCAAATTTGCATGACTGCCATTCGGCCTCATTTGTGTGATGTGCCTTAAAACATAGCATTGTTAGAAAGAAGCGGAAATGACATCAACAACTCCAAGCTGAGCTGCAAAGAATGGATTTTTTTTTTAAGTGCAGAGTGTTGGGAAAGTGTAAGTACACGGACCCACAACAGGGGGCGCAAATGAACGGACAATGGAATAGGTCAAATAACACACTTTACTGTTGTGAATACGCACAACAAGGACAACAGATCACAATAAAGGGACAAAGTCAAATTCACACAGGTGTCGTGTGGGCAGGCTCGAAGATAGGAGACACCTCTCCAAAGTAGAACCGGAACCACACAGTTTCCTCCGCCACCAGACCCCGGGAATACTGGAGCCGCCAAGTCCCGAACTCCCAGGTGGCCACTGCCTCTGTGTGTCGGACCTGGTACTGCTGGCGAGGAATAAAGAACAGTTAAAAGAGGGCGCGTTCGCACCCAGGAATCCGAACGACAGGTAAGCTACCTCCACCTCTCGTTGGGAAGTTCTCTGAGTAATGCACAAGTTACAAAGATCACTGTTAATCAGCTAGCAGAGTACGTTACCTTCTCGGTAGAAACGATATCTCGGCACAGAGGTGGAGACGTCGTCCTGCTGATGTACTCCTGCCGATCAGATGATTGGTAACAGCTGTTGCGGGTGATGCGTGACAGCTGTCACCCTGGCTGCTCCTGTGAGGTGGCTGCGCCCTCTGGTGCCTGGAGCCCGCACTCCAGACAGGGCGCCCTCTGGTGGTGGGCCAGCAGTACCTCCTCTTCTGGCGGCCCACACAACAGGGCCCCCCCCCTCAACGGGCGCCTCCTGGCGCCCGACCAGGCTTGTCCGGGTGGCGGCGGGTAGAAATCGGCCAGGAGTGCCGGGTCCAGGATGAAGCTCCTCTTCACCCAGGAGCGTTCTTCAGGTCCGTACCCCTCCCAGTCCACCAAATACTGGAAGCCCCGGCCCATCCTACGGACAACTAAGAGCCGGCGCACAGTCCAAGCCGGCTCGCCATTGATGATCCGGGCAGGAGGTGGTGCCGGACCGGGAGTACAGAGGGGTGAGGTGTGATGGGGGCTTGATCCGGGACACGTGAAAAACGGGATGGATCCGCAGTGAGGCCGGAAGCTGAAGACTCACTGCGGCTGGACTGATGACCTTGATGATTTTGAACGGACCGATATACCGGTCCCGCAGTTTAGGGGAGTCCACTTGAAGGGGTATGTCCTTGGTAGACAACCACACTGCCTGCCCTGGCCAGTACGTAGGGGCCGGGGTCCGCCGATGGTCTGCATGGGCCTTCGTCCTCATCCGGGCCCTCAGCAAGGCAGAACGGGCGGCACGCCACACCCGACGGCACTTCCGTAGGTGGGCCTGGACCGAGGGCACACCGACCTCTCCCTCAACCACCGGAAACAAAGGAGGTTGGTACCCCAGACATACCTCGAAAGGGGAGAGGCCGGTGGCTGATGACACCTGGCTGTTATGGGCATACTCGATCCAGGCCAGATGGGTACTCCAGGCCGCCGGGTGCGCGGCTGTCACGCAACGCAGGGCCTGCTCCATCTCCTGATTGGCCCGTTCTGCTTGCCCGTTGGTCTGGGGATGATACCCGGATGAGAGACTCACCGTGGCCCCCAGTTCCCGGCAGAAGCTCCTCCAGACGTGCGAGGAGAACTGGGGACCGCGATCGGAGACGATGTCTGTTGGGATCCCATGCAGCCGGACGACGTGGTGAACCAGGAGGTCCGCTGTCTCCTGGGCCGTCGGGAGCTTCGGGAGGGCCACGAAGTGGGCCGCCTTGGAGAATCGGTCCACTATCGTGAGAATGGTGGTGTTGCCCTGGGACGGCGGGAGGCCCGTGACAAAATCCAGGCCGATGTGGGACCAGGGGCGATGGGGCACGGGCAGTGGCTGGAGCAGTCCCGAAGCCCTGCGATGGTCAGCCTTGCCCCTGGCGCAGGTGGTGCAGGCCTGGATATAATCCCGGACGTCGGCCTCTAGGGACGCCCACCAGAAGCGCTGCCGGACAACTGCCACGGTTCTTCGCACCCCTGGATGACAGGAGAGCTTAGAGCCGTGACAGAAGTCCAGGACTGCAGCCCTAGCTTCTGGTGGGAGGTAGAGTCTGTTCTTCGGCCCAGTTCCGGGGTCCGGGCTTCGTGCCAGGGCCTCCCGGACGGTTCTCTCTATGTCCCAGGTGAGGGTGGCCACGATAGTGGACTCCGGGATGATGGGTTCCGGTGGATCCGACAACTCCGTTTTGACTTCATCTTCATGTACCCGGGACAAGGCATCCGATCTCTGGTTTTTGGTCCCGGGACGGTAGGTGATCCGGAAGTCAAAACGGCCGAAGAACAGTGACCAGCGGGCTTGCCTGGGGTTCAGCCGCTTGGCGGTCCTGATATACTCCAGGTTCCGGTGGTCAGTGAAAACCGTGAATGGCACGGACGTTCCCTCCAACAGATGTCTCCACTCTTCAAGAGCCTCTTTCACCGCAAGGAGTTCTCGATTGCTGACGTCATAATTCCGTTCGGCCGGGGTCAACCTGCGGGAAAAGTAGGCACATGGGTGAAGGACCTTATCGGTCTTCCCGCTCTGGGAAAGCACAGCTCCTATCCCTGAGTTTCAGTGGAGAACTTCATTTCAAACCTCTGTTGTGACTGGGCACACCCAGACTGCTCTCGCTGGTACATGCGAGGGGTTTTTAATGGAAATACATTGCGATCAGATGGGAAATTTTGTCTGATGTGAGTGAAAATCAGTTATACAAAATCTGCTATATATGATGTTTATTACATGGAAAACTATACAAAAGCATGGGGACTTTTGCTTTTGTCCGGTGAGTGCAAGTATCTGGTTTAGGTGAGTTTTACTCTGTGTGTGTGTGTGTGTGTGTGTGTGTGTGTGTGTGTGTGTGTGTGTGTGTGTGTGTGTGTGTGTGTGTGTGTGTGTGTGTATTATGGCTGATCGTGCACATGACGTGTGCACTGTTATAAATTTGATGTATTTTTACTGGAAATTGTTGACAACTAATTGCAGTGAATTCACAGCAAAGAATACCACTGAGTTTCCAGGAATGGCAACCAAAGAAGTTACTGCTGGAAAAGCATCTTCACAGAGCTTGTCAGCAGATTGAAACGCGAAATGTTCTAAAATCTTTTGGTAGATGGCTGCATTGACTTTGGACTTGATAAAACACAGTGGACCAACACCAGCAGATGACATGGCACCAAATCATCACTAACTGTTGAACCTTCGCACTGGCTTGATACGAGGAATGGGAGACTCGTAGCCACTTTCCTGGACCCGTCTGTGCTTGTTGGCTCTTGATGCATTGATGCCAGCCTCAGTCCACTCCTTATGAAGCTCCCACAAGTTATTGAATTGGTTTTGCTTGACAATCTTCTCAAGGCTGTGGTGATCCCTGTTGTTTGTGCATCTTTTCCTACCACACTTTTCCCCTCCAGTCAACTTTTCATGGACTTGCTTTGATTTGGCATAAACTGAACAGCCAGCCCTTTCAGCAATGACCTCGGCTTGTTTGCTGGTTTCTTCCTGTGTCTGCTCATGAGCTAATCAGCTCATTGGCTGCACCTGGCCAGCTTTTGGAGATCTTAAGATGGGGTTGTAGCAGTACCATGCTGGCAACTCTCTCTGTTCTTGTTCTCCCAGCACCCCATTTGTCTTTACCAGGCTAGTTTTTGGGCTCTTTTTTTGCCTTTATTAACTAGTGCAATAATATTGTTACTTTTTACTGGGTTGTTTGTGTCTCCCCCACCCCCCATACACATACATACTGCTGTACGAGGCGTTCGGGTGCAGTTCAAATTTGCATGACTGCCATTCGGCCTCATTTGTGTGATGTGCCTTAAAACATAGCATTGTTAGAAAGAAGCGGAAATGACATCAACAACTCCAAGCTGAGCTGCAAAGAATGGATTTTTTTTTTAAGTGCAGAGTGTTGGGAAAGTGTAAGTACACGGACCCACAACAGGGGGCGCAAATGAACGGACAATGGAATAGGTCAAATAACACACTTTACTGTTGTGAATACGCACAACAAGGACAACAGATCACAATAAAGGGACAAAGTCAAATTCACACAGGTGTCGTGTGGGCAGGCTCGAAGATAGGAGACACCTCTCCAAAGTAGAACCGGAACCACACAGTTTCCTCCGCCACCAGACCCCGGGAATACTGGAGCCGCCAAGTCCCGAACTCCCAGGTGGCCACTGCCTCTGCGTGTCGGACCTGGTACTGCTGGCGAGGAATAAAGAACAGTTAAAAGAGGGCGCGTTCGCACCCAGGAATCCGAACGACAGGTAAGCTACCTCCACCTCTCGTTGGGAAGTTCTCTGAGTAATGCACAAGTTACAAAGATCACTGTTAATCAGCTAGCAGAGTACGTTACCTTCTCGGTAGAAACGATATCTCGGCACAGAGGTGGAGACGTCGTCCTGCTGATGTACTCCTGCCGATCAGATGATTGGTAACAGCTGTTGCGGGTGATGCGTGACAGCTGTCACCCTGGCTGCTCCTGTGAGGTGGCTGCGCCCTCTGGTGCCTGGAGCCCGCACTCCAGACAGGGCGCCCTCTGGTGGTGGGCCAGCAGTACCTCCTCTTCTGGCGGCCCACACAACAGGACCCCCCCCTCAACGGGCGCCTCCTGGCGCCCGACCAGGCTTGTCCGGGTGGCGGCGGTAGAAATCGGCCAGGAGTGCCGGGTCCAGGATGAAGCTCCTCTTCACCCAGGAGCGTTCTTCAGGTCCGTACCCCTCCCAGTCCACCAAATACTGGAAGCCCCGGCCCATCCTACGGACAACTAAGAGCCGGCGCACAGTCCAAGCCGGCTCGCCATTGATGATCCGGGCAGGAGGTGGTGCCGGACCGGGAGTACAGAGGGGTGAGGTGTGATGGGGCTTGATCCGGGACACGTGAAAAACGGGATGGATCCGCAGTGAGGCCGGAAGCTGAAGACTCACTGCGGCTGGACTGATGACCTTGATGATTTTGAACGGACCGATATACCGGTCCCGCAGTTTAGGGGAGTCCACTTGAAGGGGTATGTCCTTGGTAGACAACCACACTGCCTGCCCTGGCCAGTACGTAGGGGCCGGGGTCCGCCGATGGTCTGCATGGGCCTTCGTCCTCATCCGGGCCCTCAGCAAGGCAGAACGGGCGGCACGCCACACCCGACGGCACTTCCGTAGGTGGGCCTGGACCGAGGGCACACCGACCTCTCCCTCAACCACCGGAAACAAAGGAGGTTGGTACCCCAGACATACCTCGAAAGGGGAGAGGCCGGTGGCTGATGACACCTGGCTGTTATGGGCATACTCGATCCAGGCCAGATGGGTACTCCAGGCCGCCGGGTGCGCGGCTGTCACGCAACGCAGGGCCTGCTCCATCTCCTGATTGGCCCGTTCTGCTTGCCCGTTGGTCTGGGGATGATACCCGGATGAGAGACTCACCGTGGCCCCCAGTTCCCGGCAGAAGCTCCTCCAGACGTGCGAGGAGAACTGGGGACCGCGATCGGAGACGATGTCTGTTGGGATCCCATGCAGCCGGACGACGTGGTGAACCAGGAGGTCCGCTGTCTCCTGGGCCGTCGGGAGCTTCGGGAGGGCCACGAAGTGGGCCGCCTTGGAGAATCGGTCCACTATCGTGAGAATGGTGGTGTTGCCCTGGGACGGCGGGAGGCCCGTGACAAAATCCAGGCCGATGTGGGACCAGGGGCGATGGGGCACGGGCAGCGGCTGGAGCAGTCCCGAAGCCCTGCGATGGTCAGCCTTGCCCCTGGCGCAGGTGGTGCAGGCCTGGATATAATCCCGGACGTCGGCCTCTAGGGACGCCCACCAGAAGCGCTGCCGGACAACTGCCACGGTTCTTCGCACCCCTGGATGACAGGAGAGCTTAGAGCCGTGACAGAAGTCCAGGACTGCAGCCCTAGCTTCTGGTGGGAGGTAGAGTCTGTTCTTCGGCCCAGTTCCGGGGTCCGGGCTTCGTGCCAGGGCCTCCCGGACGGTTCTCTCTATGTCCCAGGTGAGGGTGGCCACGATAGTGGACTCCGGGATGATGGGTTCCGGTGGATCCGACAACTCCGTTTTGACTTCATCTTCATGTACCCGGGACAAGGCATCCGATCTCTGGTTTTTGGTCCCGGGACGGTAGGTGATCCGGAAGTCAAAACGGCCGAAGAACAGTGACCAGCGGGCTTGCCTGGGGTTCAGCCGCTTGGCGGTCCTGATATACTCCAGGTTCCGGTGGTCAGTGAAAACCGTGAATGGCACGGACGTTCCCTCCAACAGATGTCTCCACTCTTCAAGAGCCTCTTTCACCGCAAGGAGTTCTCGATTGCTGACGTCATAATTCCGTTCGGCCGGGGTCAACCTGCGGGAAAAGTAGGCACATGGGTGAAGGACCTTATCGGTCTTCCCGCTCTGGGAAAGCACAGCTCCTATCCCTGAGTCCGAGGCGTCCACTTCAACCACTAACTGGCGACTAGGATCGGGCTGCACCAGAACGGGTGCAGACGAGAAGCGCCGTTTCAACTCCTTGAACGCGGCATCGCAACGATCCGACCAGGTGAAGGGGACTTTTGGTGAGGTCAGGGCTGTCAGGGGGCTAACTACCTGACTGTAGCCCTTAATGAACCTCCTGTAGAAATTAGCAAAGCCGAGGAACTGTTGCAGCTTCCTACGGCTAGTGGGTTGGGGCCAGTCTCTCACCGCCGCAACCTTGGCCGGATCAGGAGCGACGGAGTTGGGGGAGATGATAAACCCCAGGAAGGACAAAGATGTGTGGTGGAATTCACACTTCTCGCCCTTCACAAACAGCCGGTTCTCCAACAACTGCTGCAGGACCTGATGTACATGCCGGACATGAGTCTCAGGATCCGGAGAAAAGATGAGTATATCGTCTAGATATACGAAGACGAATCGGTGCAGGAAATCCCGCAAGACATCATTAACCAAAGCTTGGAACGTCGCGGGGGCGTTTGTGAGGCCAAACGGCATGACCAGGTACTCAAAGTGACCTAAGGGGGTGTTAAATGCCGTCTTCCACTCGTCTCCCTTCCGGATCCGAACCAAGTGATACGCATTTCTAAGATCTAGCTTAGTGAATATTCGGGCTCCATGCAGGGGCGTGAACACTGAATCCAATAGGGGCAACGGGTATTGATTACGAACCGTGATTTCGTTCAGTCCCCTATAATCAATGCATGGACGAAGTCCGCCGTCTTTTTTACCCACAAAAAAGAAACCTGCACCCATCGGGGAGGTGGAATTCCGGATCAACCCGGCGGCTAAAGAGTCCCGGATGTAGGTCTCCATTGATTCGCGCTCAGGTCGTGAGAGGTTGTACAGCCTGCTGGACGGGAACTCAACGCCTGGAACCAAATCAATGGCACAATCATACGGACGGTGGGGGGGGAAGGGTGAGCGCCAGATCCTTACTGAACACATCTACAAGGTCATGGTACTCCACCGGCACCGTCCCCAGATTGGGCGGGACTCTGACCTCCTCCTTAGCCTGGGAACCGGGAGGAACCGAGGAACCTAAACATACCCGATGGCAGGTCTCGCTCCACTGAACCACTACCCCGGATGGCCAATCGATCCGGGGATTGTGTTTTAACATCCAGGGGAACCCTAAAATCACACGGGAGGTAGTAGGAGTTACAAAAAACTCGATCTCCTCCCGGTGATTTCCTGACACCACCAGAGTTACTGGTGGTGTCTTATGTGTGATTGGTGGGAGTAGGGAGCCATCTAGTGCCCGCACCTGCACAGGCGAGGTAAGCGCCACCAGAGGGAGCCCTATCTCCCTGGCCCATCTGCTGTCTAACAGATTCCCTTCAGAGCCCGTGTCCACCAGTGCTGGGGCCTTCAGGGTTAAATCCTCATAAAGGATTGTCACTGGGAGTCGTGTGGCAATATGGGTATGTCCCACGTGAATGTTTTGGCCCACCCCTAACCCAGTGTCTAGGGGCGGGTGTTGGTGTTTTAACCGCTCGGGGCAGTCCCTTACTTGATGCTCTATTGAGCCACAAACAAAGCACGCTCCGCGGGCCAGCCTCCTCTGTCTATCTGGTGCCCTAAATTTGGCCCTGCTCGTGTCCATAGCTTCATCAGCAGGGGGAGCTGTCACCACACGGAGCGTAGAGGCCGTGGAGCGTGGGGAGGGCGGAACTCGGTCGGAACCGGAAGGGAGAGGGACGGCGCGTGCCCGGCCACGCCCTTCGTCTCGTTCCCGACGGCGTTCTTCTAACCGATTGTCTAATCGTATAACGAGATCAATAAGCCCGTCTAAATCCCGCGATTCGTCCTTGGCCACCAGGAGCTCCTTCAGGACCAACGACAGTCCGTTTACGAAGGCGGCGCGGAGGGCAGTGTTATTCCAGCCGGACCTCGCAGCCGCGATGCAGAAGTCGACTGCATAAACAGCTGCGCTCCGGCGCCCCTGTCTCATTGACAGCAGCACGGCTGAAGCGGTCTCTCCTCTATTTGGGTGACCGAACACTGTTCTGAACTCCCTCACAAACCCATCATATGTCAGAAGAAGCCGTGAATTTTGCTCCCAGAGCGCTGTAGCCCAATCGCGTGCCTTGCCGCGAAGCAGATTAATTACATAAGCTATCTTACTAGCATCAGTCGCGTACATGACGGGACGTTGTGCGAAGACGAGCGAACACTGCATAAGAAAGTCCGCGCACGTCTCCCCACAACCCCCGTACGGCTCTGGAGGGCTTATGTATGCTTCAGGGGAAGGTGGGAGGGGTCGTTGAACGACCTGTGGAACGTCACTGTTGCGCACAGGATCGACAGGAGGGAGAGCCGCAGCAGCGCCCTGAGGGCGCACCTCCACCTGTGCGGCGAGAGCCTCCACCCTGCGGTTAAGGAGGACGTTCTGCTCGGTCATTAGATCCAACCGAGCCGTAAAAGCGGTGAGGATTCGCTGCAACTCACCGACCATTCCTCCTGCAGACGCCTGTGCGCCCTGCTCTTCCATTGGCCGTTCAACAGCCGGTTGACGCCCCTCGGGATCCATGACGTTGGCCGAGATATCCTGTTTGGAAAGTGTAAGTACACGGACCCACAACAGTTGGCGCAAATGAACGGACAATGGAATAGGTCAAATAACACACTTTACTGTTGTGAATACGCACAACAAGGACAACAGATCACAATAAAGGGACAAAGTCAAATTCACACAGGTGTCATGTGGGCAGGCTCGAAGATAGGAGACACCTCTCCAAAGTAGAACCGGAACCACACGGTTTCCTCCGCCACCAGACCCCGGGAATACTGGAGCCGCCAAGTCCCGAACTCCCAGGTGGCCACTGCCTCCGCGTGTCGGACCTGGTACTGCTGGCGAGGAATAAAGAACAGTTAAAAGAGGGCGCGTTCGCACCCAGGAATCCGAACGACAGGTAAGCTACCTCCACCTCTCGTTGGGAAGTTCTCTCAGAGTAATGCACAAGTTACAAAGATCACTGTTAATCAGCTAGCAGAGTACGTTACCTTCTCGGTAGAAACGATATCTCGGCAAAGAGGTGGAGACGTCGTCCTGCTGATGTACTCCTGCCGATCAGATGATTGGTAACAGCTGTTGCGGGTGATGCGTGACAGCTGTCACCCTGGCTGCTCCTGTGAGGCGGCTGCGCCCTCTGGTGCCTGGAGCCCGCACTCCAGACAGGGCGCCCTCTGGTGGTGGGCCAGCAGTACCTCCTCTTCTGGCGGCCCACACAACACAGAGAGCTTTCCCGTTTCAATCAGGTGAACATGAATGATTTGTATGATATTACAGAGAGAAATGTATAAGTTGAAAAAAATCAAATTTTTAAGCTGCCATCAGAGCCGTTTTAATGCAACACTGTCCATAATGGTGAAAATATGTTGTATCTTTCAATGAAGAGTAATATTCTCTCTGTCATTAACAATGGAAAATGACCAGGCCTCACGTTGCAGTCTGCTGCTGCAGACAACAGTGATTTTGCTATGATGGCAAGAATGACTGTTTTTCTACAGCCAACATGTGAATGCAGCATTACCACGTCACCATGGTGTCCAATCAGATGCCTTGAAAAAAAAGACAAAAACTCAGTTTTCCTTGAAGCCCTCATTTTCCAGAATCTTCCATTACTCTGAGTTTGGCAAAAGTTTCATTTTTTTAAAATGAAGTCTTCGTGCAGATGGAAAGCTAAAATGCACAGGAAAAGCTACATTTTCCAAAATAATCGTGTATGTGTGTACTGCAGATGAAATTTGTTCTTTTTGCCACGCGTCCTGTTGGTTAGGTTCCTTAATGACTGTGACAGCACACCTGTTCCCTGTCGGACTGATTGATTCCAAACATTGTTCAAGCACGTGTGCTCATAACGGACAAAATATAACAGCAGAGAGAGTTGGAACATGGAGAGGAAAACTTAACATGCAGAAGACAACTGACAATCGAGCTGTAAATGTTAAAGTCACTGTAATAACACGGTTTGCACCGTGAATATACAATGTGAAAGTACCACAGTTTCATACTAACAGCCACTTTGTCTGCAGAGAAAATAGTTTTTTTTTTATCTCCACAAAACATTTCCTTTGCTGATTTCAGAACAGCTACAGAATAATGAATCATTACCTTCACTTCCCAATGGCGATTTAATAATCGCCTCATGCTTCGTGGATGCCGTGTCCCATTAGCGGGTAAACAAGGACGCACATGATGTACAGAACAGGTCTGAAACCAACACATCACACAGTTTGATTACCTTCTACACTTCAAAAAAATAAATAAAAGCTTTACATCAGAAAGCCAACGCTATAGCTGTGGGTGTCAAAATCCAACCTCTCGTCCTCATTGTGATCCCTGGGTAGTGGATCAAGTGCGGACCTTGTGTGTCCCACTGCTGCTACAGTAGCCACGAAGGCCCAACAGGAACCCTGAACATGAGATGGCTAATGGGGCTCTGGTGAAACAAGAAGTTCTCAACAGCAGATCAGGTGGAGGAGGTGATGGCTTGTGAAGGCAGATGAAGGTTTCAGTAGGTCCTCAGACCCCGATCATCTGGGATTCTGAATCCATCAGACCAGGCTAAGAACCTGTCAATGACCGTGTGTTTGTCAGCGAGCAACGACATTTTCGCACTAAACAAACCCACGCACAGGCATCTCTAGATTGACTGACTTCTAAGTCCCTGTTGGTAAATGATATAATAATTGATCAACATATTGATTTATTCTGCCTAACAGAAACCTGGTTACAGCAGGATGAATATGTTAGTTTAAATGAGTCAACACCCCCGAGTCACACTAACTGTCAGAATGCTCGTAGCACGGGCCGTGGCGGAGGATTAGCAGCAATCTTCCATTTCAGCTTA